>NC_142845.1:11875000-12500000 GCF_061612785.1 Hesperophylax consimilis
GTCAATAAAATGATCTGGGGTTAAATCATGAACTCTCCTGCCTGACGTCAAGACAAAAAGTATTGCTACCCTTCGTGATACTTCAAATAGTGATTCTTCTGCGGAGGAATTCTCGACCAACCAGTCTACCACCTGTCTTGGGTCCAGATGGGGGCTTCCTCTTTGATTCCTCGTGCCATTGAAATTGTCTTGAGAACGTATCTTTTTCAGAACTGATTTTTCTCGCATTCTGAGCTGAGCCGCAAAATGTGACGATGGCTGACTTGTGGAACTAAACGGTCTTAAGAGCTTCCTCGAACTAGATACCTTCTCGAACTAGATACTCTCGGCTAGATACCTGGCGACTATTGTTGGTGGAGGATTGTTGACATCTACGCCATTCTGCGTGCCCCATCTACGCCACCTAACCCATACAGGTTTGTAAGTCTTCAGAGTAGACTCTCTTCAGGATGAGTTGAGGAGATGGCGTTCTTCCCGACTATAAGATGTGAGAGCTTGTTCCCACCCGCAATTCACCACACCTCTAGTTCCAGACCCTGGATCCTAGGAGGAGGATCATCGATGTGTCTATTAGGCCTCTCTCTAGACTGTGCAGGCGCATTGGGGGTTCATCTGTTCGCTGTTTTAGGTCGCTTCTCCAGAAGGTCCTCTCCCATTTTGGGACGACTTGGTTCCAGTACCGGTAATCGAACCCGAGCCTCCTGGGTGAGAGCCAGGTATCCTAGCCACTAGACCGCACAGCGCCCTTGAGGTATTTTTTCACGAAAACGGCGATATATAAATTAGCCAAATATAATTATTACTATGCACATAATATATAAGAATATAATTGAGCATGAAACTAAGTAGGTCCATTGGGCTGACCATGTCACATTTCGGTCATACCTCCGTTCAAGCTCTTTTTTATACATCTTTTCAAATTCCTAAAGCCAAAATATACATCAGGGCATACGTTGTTTTTATTATGTGAATTCGACACTGCCAACTGCCTGAAGCCAGTAAGACGGGCATCCCTATGTTGGGTATGTTGTGTGAAAATAAAGGATTTGATTAGAGGAAAGAAATGAGAAGATAAAGGTGGAAAAGTTCCGGGTTATTAATATCTGGTCACCGAAGATAGCTAAAGCTAGTTCAAGCAACGTTTCGACTCTTAAGGGTGTTGTTTCACAAGGGCAATACTAGGAGGAGCATTAACCACTCTGAAATGCTGTGATCTGAAAGATTTTCCCGCTTACCAACAGTTTCTTCCTATTTGTTTTATTACATACATCCATGGTCTTAAGGCACATACTTGAGTTACTTTGATCAGTGATTCCTGACATTATTTGTAATAAAATTCCGGTGACTTTCTAGATTTTATTTTTATCTAGGGTTGATGTGAGGTGTTTGGAGGTTACTCAGTTAAGTGACTAGTGACCAGTGTGAAAGAATAAAAAAATTAAAAACTTTAAAAAAATTCACCGGAGACCAAATTTTTATTTCCATTTTTTACTGCAAATGATGTCAGGAATCACTGGTTAAAGTAAATAAAGTATGTCAATTAACACCCTGCAAATGTTTAATTTTTTTTAAATACAATGTACAGCGTGACATAAAAATAATAATGGATCCCTGTAAGTAAACAGTCGAAACGGGATCTGTCATTATATTTAAGTATTGGTCGGAGGAATAAAGATTGGAACTTGACAGAAAAAATAGACGCCATTCGAAATATTCCCAAAATACGTAGCAATTTTTTGACAAAATCAAGAGATATTAATTTTTTCTTAATGTTCCTGAGAAAGAACTCTGATATTGATTTAAGTCACTGCAAGTCACAAGTCTACATATTGTGTGCTAAAAGATAAAACTTAATATGTAATAAATCACGCTTCTATACTTCCTCTTTTCATGGGTGTAAAGTTATCGCGAATCTATGAAGTAAGTCTAGCGGAGATAATCCGTAGTTTTGAGTGATATTGAGTATTGGAGGCACGTAGCGGAATAAAACGAAGCCGACGAACTCCGACAGTTCGCGTATTTTTTTACGATCACCGTAAAATCTAGAATCACATTATTTTCAACAAAACAAGCGAATGATCCGATAGTTCTTGAAGTGTATTAAATACGAATTTACGAGCCTGAATATTGTTACGAAGTCGTTTTCACCCTTGAAGAACTGTGTTAAAGCTATTTGGATTTAAACATAATGATAAATTATTAGAAACAATGAAGGGAATGTTGATTAGTAAGATTGACTTTCGCTGTCGGTAAGCAAAAAAGAAATATTTTTGGTTATCATTATTTTCATAATATTCTGAAGTAGATGTTTTAAAAATTAAAAATTTATTTTAATGATTTCTAATGTTGCAACAAACATATATATATATATTTTAATTTATATCAATTTCACGATCAGTATTATAAAAATTTTACTTGGGAAATTTCATAATAATAATAATAATAATAATAATGTTTATTTTAGCTGGACAGAGCGGTGTGGGCAATGCTGTGTCTGCCATAAAAGTTTACATTTAAGTTAATACATAAAAAATCAACATAGATATAAATAAAAAAATGAATAAATTGATGAACACATTAGGACTTTATGGTGGCTTGAGTGAAATTCTCCATCTCTGGTGTAGAGGCGCTCCCTGCCACTGGGCAACGGCCTGGACAAGAGTGTTATCCGAATCCGATCTCTGGTAGCGCCGGCTATTTTGTGGCGCGTCAAAGCAGCGAACCCATGCACCCAATATAGAAAAAACATTTACATAAAATTTTGAAAAAAACGTGGTCGATAGCTAAGGCTCTCGACTAGGAAGCCAGAGATTGCGAGTTCAAATAACGGCTTGCGCAAGTAAATATTATTAACTTGTGTAATTTATACTTTTATTATGGCCCTGGTGTAAGACCACCATTCCAAATTGAAATGTTGCTTGAAATGGCTTTGGTCGTATTTGGTGACCAGATCTGATTAGCCAAGTATTTCCCTACCTTCCTCTTCCTTGTCTTCTTCCCCACCCCACTACATTCATCCTCACAACATACCCCAATTGGGGAATCCATAGACTCACTAATTGCAGACGGTTGAAAGCATTTTGGGACTTTTGTGCGGGTTCACAATAAAAAAAATTATGATAATATTATGAGAAAGAATAATCTTCAAATGCGTTTGAAAAAAAGCACTATTTTATTTGGCACTTAGTTATTTCAATGTACCATCAAATTAAACTTTAGTACGTTTCCGACGTAGGTACTTATACAAGCAACCTTAACACGGTGCCGTGATATTCTGGTCACGAATGTTATGTAGTTTTGATAGCGATATAACAGCATCATTAATAACCCAATCAGAGCCTCTTTGAAGCCTCATGATTCGTACAGACAACCGACTACAGTGCCAAACGTGCGGCGTTCTGGGGCATGCGTGTGTGCTTTAGGATATCGATTATTTTAAAAGCTTTTAAGGTTATTCGTATTTCTGATTTCTCGTCTGTTCATGACAATACAATTAAAAACTAGCATCCATTTTATTGAAAGTTTCTTTGAACACCACTATTAATTTATAATTTTTTTAATGATATTTCAGCAACAAATGTAGATATAATATGTATCGACGCCATCTAGTAGGATATTTAGCACTCACAAAGCCTTTCCTACAAAATAAAGTTAGTTGCTTAAAGGTGAAAAATACAATAAGCAGTAATTGTTGATTGAAGTACCAGTACATATTAAACTATTTCGCGTGTTGGAAATAAGCCGACGTAGCTCGGTGGTCCAGAGTATCTGACCGGATATCAGAAGGCGCTGGTTCAATTCCGGTGGGCGGCATTTATTTTTACTCGGGAGATATTTTCAATTTGAATGGATATTTCAGTGGACTAATTATTGCTTATAATAATTTGTGATTAATTTATATGTTATTCGTGAAGGCTATTCGGCGTCAAATTAATAATGGTAAACATTGGGGATAAATGAAAGTAACTTTGTTTTATTTATATGAACAATAAATTATTTTCAACATTTATAAAAATATATGTTTTTTTCAGCTTACTTTATGTTTGATATTAAAATATTCCAATTCATAAATATTAAAGTATATTTAAAATAAGAAAACCAAAAGGTAATTTTATCTTTTTTCTAAAGATGGTATTTGCTTTTACGACGTAAAAAGTATAAATAAATGTCACATTCAAAATACCTTGGTAATATTCCGAAATTCGATAAAAAAATTGAAGTTTATACGACAAACAAACATGCCTCTTTAGTCAATTAACTATTTTTATGACCGTTAAATGTCAGTTATATGATGCAAGTTAGTAAGACTGTTAGTAACAACAATATGTTTGATTAGATTCGCACAAAACAAAGTAATTTTATTCTTCTGCAATCAAAGGTTTGGTTATCATCCAGATATCATTAAATTTAAAAAAAAAACAATATTCAAGGGCTTCGGAAAATAGGTATTTACAAGTATTGGTCAATGCGACACTTAAACATACATTTTACAGATAAATAATTTGGAATCCTAAAAAAACATTGTGTTTATGAAATACCAGGCTGTCAGACGTTTGTCTTATTTGGAATTTTAAATATTCTTTCGTGATAATGTTAGTATTGAAAATGTTGGGAAATTAATCTTTTGACTAAATTATTTGCAATGTGTATTGTCGCATTCATTCTGGAATAAACATACGTTAGTTTTCGTTCATTATGGGAAGAATAGAACTTTAGGTTGGATGTGTACCATATAACTTAAGGTGCACATATTTGACCATTTGTAAGAAAAACGAGGTTAGTTTACCTTTAATTTGATTTATTGTTTGTAGTTAATAGTCTAAGTTGAACTGTTGTAATATACCATTGAAACTGGGACATTCTTTTATGGAAACCCTGTTTAACTACTTATTAATTGATATTATAACATACCTCTGAAACTAGGACATTATTGTATGGACATCATGTATAATTACTTATTAATTGATATTATAATATACCTCTGAAACTAGGACATTATTGTATGGACATCATGTATAATTACTTATTAATTGATATTATAACATACCACTGAAACTAGGACATTATTGTATGGACGTCTTGTATAATTACTTATTAATTGATATTATAACATACCGCTAAAACTAGGACATTATTGTATGGTCATCATGTATAATTATTTATTAATTGATATTATAATATTCCATTTAAACTGGGACATTATTGTATGGATATTAATCAGGTTGATTATTTACTTATTAATTGCTATTATAAACCGGTGGCTCATTGTCATGTTCCAAAGAAAACCCGATTTACATTTATGATTTTATTTGATTTATTTACGTGATATTTTATTACAAAATTATGACAATATATAATATTTATAACTAGTGGACCCGGGTAGACGTTTTCCTGCCACAGACCGCCTTCTTTTTAGGGAAGTTAAACATTTTGGTTGTGTGTATTTTTGGATAAGAAAGAAAAAAAAATTTCGTCGAAAAAAATTTTTTAGTTTAAAAACCTATCGGTTCCAAAACTATCATATATTCCAAGCTGGACCCCCTGGGGGGTTTCGGAGATTAGCTTGTGCGAACACAGTGACACGTGATTTAAAAAATTAAGATATTCTCAATTAGTTTAATAAAACTTAATTCGTGAAGGTTATTCAGTTAAAAGGAAATTATTCTTACATGAGAATTCGAATTTAAGGCGATGCCATACGTAGTAATGCAAAATCATGTGTTTTTGGTTTGAAAATTTGGTCGCCTAGAAATTTTTCAGATGCTCTAATTAAATACCGCAGGTAAAATACATCTTGGCCATTGAAATAATCGAGTATTTTTTATATAAGTCTTTTTATAAGCCCAGAAAAAAACAATGTATAGGCCTATTAAAACTGCTTTAAAGTTCAAAATCTCCCACTTACGAACCCAATTTCAGTTATGATTTTATTTTATAATGTGGAAAATTAAGTTATTTATAAAATGATCAAAAAAAATTAAATATTTATGCCTGAACATCCACAAAATAAAATAAAAGGCACTTTAGGCCATGTTTTTTTCTTGCATAAATCAAAACAGGTGGATGATGTTAAGCGGGAATTTAAACCTTATCGCCATCTATGTAAGGGTTGTTATTGATAGCGGCTCAATTTAAAATATTACACGACGTAGTGGATCGCCTTAAATGGGATTTCAATAAAGATTGTAGATTGATTTCAAAACAGACTAGACGATCCAAAAACAGTTTTATTTTGGTGTTTTGTTACATCGTGTACATTTATAAATCTGTTCGATCAGTTCTCCCGATGAAAACCTCCTAATAAATCAACAAGTCTAGTGTAATGTTTTTCCGTCACTCTCCCTCGTGCGTAAACAAGCTTTATGGAGCTTCGCGTGTCCGTCATAAATTTCTTCTGTAAGCTTTATTATTTCGCCTTTAGGGCGTAAAAGTCCTAGTGTCCTCTGAATCGAGTACTTATAAAACTTTTCCAATCCATAAACTATTAAAAAATCTGGAGTCAAAAACCTACAACTAAATTCAGCCTCAATGAAACAAACGATTTTTTTTGATCGAAAATATTTTTACCTATAGCAAAATAATTCAGTCTTTCTTGGAATTTTTTTATATATTTGAATGTCTGCTCTTATGTAGACGAAGAAAAATGGGTACGGCTGTTTTATCAAAATAATGTTACAAAATTTAACTGCATTTTAACTATTTTCTAATAAAAGATTAGTCATTCAGAAACAATAAATAAATAAATTCATTATGGGCCTCTAGTCCCTTTTTTAGGATGAGATTTCAGTAAGTTTTGTGTATTATTTTGGTAAAATGATATTTTGATAAGAATGGAAGCTGGCGTTACCCACCAGCGATAACTTAAACAAATTGTTGTCTAAAATCTAAATGATTGAAATCATCAAGGTCTATATTACCTGTCCCTCGACATCTCTTATCTCTAATAAAAAGAAAATCTCCGCATAAAAGAAGGAAGCTATCATTAACTCTTCTCACCTTGGTGAAAAAACCCACCGATCATTGAGTATGAACTCCCTCATCTTTAAAAAAAGCAGTGTACTTCAAATTTCAACATTTGATTATTATTATATTATTACTCTATTCAAATAGTTTTTAAATATACCACTAAGCTAAATATCTAGTAAATTGTCTAAACTAACTTAACAGTGAAATTGTGAAAACATATTACTGCTCAACATATTCTAGATGTATTCGAAGCCTTTGAAAAATCCTTGGATTCGAATACATCTATACGTTTCACAAAAAATGTTTTAAATTCACTGGGTACACTGTACAATTTTAGAATCACATTTTACCAGGAATATCATGGCTTAAGGAATTCCTTGAAGTAAATCCGGTAGTGAGATGCTCCTGTAATACGCATGTATATATGTCAACAATGTGTATATTTGTAACTATAGATTCTGTAAGGTATCTGTTCAATTTTGCAGGCTACCGACATCTGTAGTCTAGAAATTTGAAGTTACTACGTTTAACCAAAATGGTGTGAGTCCTTGCTTAGAAAATAGTGTCAATTTGGTCGGTATAGCAGGTTTCATTTTTACTGCTAGACATCACAATGACAAGTGTTTTATTTACATGTAGTGGGTTTTGAAGTCTTTAAAAAGGCTCGCATTATGTATTTTTTCGTTCTTTTCTCAACAATAACTCGATAATAAACAAGCTCATAAGTCAGAGCGATCGTAGCAGTGTTATTCGCACAGTTTCCTTATAAATATTGTACCTGTTTCAACAGTTTGAAATAAATGTAAAGTGGTATCAAGAAAACCAGTTTTTATTCAAAAAGGATCATCCCCAATTTTTAACATTTGATCCTTCAACCGGATTACGATCAGGAGATTGTATAAAAAAAAAAACAAAGAACCAGCAGCCAAAAGGATACAAAATTGATTGAAACTGGAAATCATTAAGGAAAGTGGACCACATCGCAAATCTGAGATAAGTATTCAGTGCTTTCCTTCCTATCATCCATTTTATGTTTATTCAGGTCTCATGTAATTTAAACGAGATTAATCTTAAATAGAGTCAATATTATAAATAAAATCACTACCCACTTGAAAATAAGAATATAATATTATTGAATAGTGTTCTCAAATAGTATTGTCAAGATTGTCGTGGTATTCTTTCAAACGGGTGTTTGCTAAAATAAAATAATTGTCAACCGATATTAACAAAATATAATTAAAAATGGAAAATATGAAGTCATTAATAAACAAACGCGGCGTAATCAAAGGAAAACTAACCCGATTCGCGGATTCCTTAAATGCATTGTCGGTAAATGAAATTAAATTAAGATATGAGCGGGTGAAATCATTGTTAGATGAATTCGAAGCAGTTCAACAGAAAATTGAAATGTTACCGGATTCAGACGAAATTGAAAATTATAGTCAACGAGAAGCTTTCGAAAACCAATATTTCTCAGTTTTGGCAACGGCCAAAGGCGCGATCGAATCCGTCGATCAAAGTAAGGTGGAAATTAAACTACCCAACCTCCAATTACGGGAATTTCATGGCGATCAGAAAAATTGGGTTAATTTCGTCGAAACCTTCAAGACTTTAGTCCATAGCAATAGTAATTTAAGCAACGTACAAAAATTCTTTTATTTGCAATCAACTTTAAAGGGAAACGCATTAAAGATAATTGCTAATCTAGAAATTTCTGAATTAAATTACATTTCCGCTTGGGAATTATTAAATGAACGTTATGCAAATTTAAGAACTACCGTTCATAAACACATCCAAGCTCTATTTTCATTAAAAGACATGAAACAAGAAGAGCCTGTAGCATTGAGGTATCTAATTGATGAAACAAACGTTAGTTTAAAGGCATTACAAAATATCGGGGTCAAGGTAGATCAATGGGATCCATTGGTTATTTATATAATATCAAATAAATTAGACGCAGCTACCCGAAAAAATTGGGAACAATATATATTACAAGACGAATTACCGACGTTAAAGGAATTCTTAAAATGTTTATCTGCTAGAGCCCAAGTATTGGAACTGATGAACGCTTCTGAGAAAAAATTTTCTAGCTTACATAAAACACAACTAGGCAACAATAATTGCAAAAAAGATTCATCAGTATTTTTAGCGGTAAAGGCTAACAACTGCATTTATTGTAACGAGAAAGGTCACCATATTTATTATTGTAAAAAATTTCTGAAATTAAAATTACATGAGAGGATTGATGCTACGAAATCAATCCAAGCTTGTTTTAAATGTTTAAAGGTGGGTCACCAGGCACAGAGTTGCAAGGCAACCTTTTCTTGCAGGCGTTGTGGCAAAGATAATCACAACACCTTACTACACAATGAGGTACCTCTGCGGGAGGCCTCCAATATGGATGCTGATAACGAGGTTTCAGTATCGAATTTTTCTGCATTGGATAAAGCAAAAAAAATAATATTATTGTCAACTGCCAACATAGGAGTTGTGGGTAGTAACAATAAAATTTTTAAAGCCCGCATTCTGATTGATTCAGGGGCCCAGTCAAATTTTATGAGAGCAGAATTTGCTAATAAATTAAATTTACCATGTGAATTGATAAACAAACCCGTTTCTGGGATCCATAATAACATCACTCACATAAAAAAGAGAATTTCAGTGGAGATGAATTCGCTTCATACTGATTATAAAAGTGAAATATCATGTCTGATTTTACAGGAGATTACAACAAATTTACCACAAGTGACAATGGCGAAAAAAGACTTCAAGTTACCACGAGGATTGGAGCTAGCTGACCCGAACTTCAATATAGCTGCACCCATCGACATCCTGTTGGGCGCGGAGAGTTTTTGGGAAATCCTAACCAACGATAGATTGAAACTCGAATCGGGACCAACACTTCAACGTACGCAACTGGGATGGATCATATCAGGACCAATCCACATGTACCCAAAGCAAAGGCCTGTATCAGATTGTTGTAATTTATCTATAAATAAAATAAGTCACCAAATAGAAAAATTTTGGAAATTGGAGGAGATTAATCCCACTAAGATTCTAAATCATGAAGAAAAGGCTTGTGAAGCCAGTTTTGCTAGTACTCATACTAGACAAGACGACGGTAGATACGTAGTAAGTTTACCGCGTCGAGCATGCATTGATCAGCTGGGAAGCTCATTGCTCACTGCTGAAAAAAGATTTAAAAATATAGAAAGAAAATTTGTGTCAAATCCCGAATTGAAGACACAATATATACAATTCATGCGTGAATATGAGGAATTAGGTCATATGGAGGTGTGTGACCAGTCAAAGGGGGATCGTGAATCCTATTTTTTACCTCATCACGCTGTAATAAAAGAATCAAGCACTACTACTAAAGTGAGGGTCGTTTTTGACGGCTCCGCCAAAACTTCAAATGGAATTTCTCTCAATGACGCCTTGATGACAGGACCTGTTATACAAAAGGACTTATACACCCAACTATTGCATTTCAGGAAACATCAAGTAGTACTGACGGCTGACATCGAGAAGATGTACCGCCAGATTAATGTGTGTGAAGCGGACCGTGACCTGCAGAAGATAGTGTGGCGCGAGTCGCCGCAGGAGGTGCTCAAGCATTACCGTCTGAAGACAGTCACATATGGTCTGGGGCCTTCCTCTTTCTTAGCCACTAGAAGTCTACGGCAAATTGGTATGGATAACAATATAAATTTTCCTAGAGCTAGTCAGGTCATAGAAAATGACTTCTATATGGATGACTTGTTAACCGGAGGAGATGACATGGAATCCTGTAGAGAATTAAAAGAGCAATTAATCAACATCTTTTTGTCTGCGGGGATGACCTTGAGGAAATGGAGGTCCAATGTCTTGGAGTTGTCAGCCGAGTCGGGCCAAGCTAAGATTGCCGAATCAGGCAATTCTGAAAAAATTATTACTGACAATCCAAAGACTGAGAAAATATTAGGATTAATATGGAATAATGAATCTGATTATTTTTCTTATGTAATAATGAAACCATCAAGTCGAACCGAGAGTAAAAGACAGATATTATCTTGCATCGCATCAACCTTCGATCCATTAGGTCTTCTAGGACCGATTATAGTTGTAGCCAAATTGATAATGCAGAAGTTATGGCAGTCTAAAGCAGCGTGGGATGATCCATTGCCTAATGAAATATTAGCACCCTGGAGGTCCTACCTTCAAGAATTAATTCAACTAAATGTGTTGAAAATACCAAGAAAAATTATTTGCAGGCAATCTACATATCTACAACTACACGGTTTTTGCGACTCATCTGAGAAAGCTTACGGAGCCTGCGTTTACATGGTGTCGGTGGACCATGTCGGTAAGCGGCATTCACATTTAATAACGTCCAAATCAAGAGTGGCGCCATTGAAGTGTATTTCCCTGCCCAAGTTGGAGCTTTGTAGTGCTGTGCTACTGGCTAAATTAATTAAAAACGTAAAACAAGCGTTAAATATAGTGGAGATCGACACACATTATTGGTGTGACTCCATGATAACGTTGTGCTGGCTGAAAGGTCAACCTACGAGATGGGCTACTTTCGTTGCAAACCGAGTAGCCGAAATACAAGAACTTAGTGATCCAGATCTATGGAGACATGTATCATCAGCCGACAATGCAGCAGATATACTTTCAAGAGGAACCACTACAGATAAATTGATAAATTCTGCAATATGGTGGAATGGACCAAGTTGGTTGACCGAGGGAGTCAACGCTTGGCCTATATCAAATATTTCGTGTTCAAACCCTCCTGAACTCAAAGGCAAAAATATTCTATTATCCACAGATATTCAAGAATGGGAGATATTTGAAAAATTCTCATCATTTATTAAATTGAAAAGAGTTACTGCGTATGTATTGCGATTTGTCAATAACTGCAGAAGTGTTAAGGGTAAAATTTCAGACAATTTAAGTGTGGCTGAATTGGAATCAGGCTTGAAATGTCTATTGAGATCAGCTCAAATACACGCCTTTCAAAAGGAATTGAAAGAATTAAAAAACCATGGCATCGTCAACAAGAAAAGTAATTTAAAATCTCTTAATCCCTTCTTACATGATGGTCTAATATATGTAGGCGGTAGGTTGAATTTGGCTACACATTTATCTTACCAACAAAAACACCCAGTTATCTTGCCGGCTAAACATAAGCTAACTGAATTGATAATACGTCACTACCATTATGTAAACCTACACGCAGGACCTCAAGCCTTGTTAGCTAAAATACGATTAAAATTTTGGCCCATCTTTGGTAAAAATACTATTAAAAAGATATTACATAAATGTGTTGTATGTTTTAGATGTCGTCCCCGAACCGGTCATCAAATCATGGGAAATTTGCCACCCGAAAGAATTACGCCGAGTCGTCCTTTTGCTATCACCGGAATAGATTACGCCGGACCAATTCTAATTAAAAGTGGGACGCTGAGGAAGGCTTCCCTCGCAAAATCGTATTTATGTATCTTTATTTGCTTCTCAACCAAGGCCGTTCACTTGGAATTAGTTTCGGATTTATCTAGCAATGCTTTTTTGAACAGTTTTAAAAGGTTTATATCCCGTAGGGGACAACCTGAAAAGATCTTTTCCGACAATGCTAGTAATTTTAAAGGAGCTAGCAGCAGACTCAAAGAGCTGTACACCAGCTTGAGGGAAAACAACGACAATATTCAAAATTATTTAGTGAACAGAGGTATTGAGTGGAAGTTCATAACCCCTCGAGCCCCTAATCAGGGAGGTTTGTGGGAAGCAGCAGTAAAATCAGCAAAATTCCATTTATATAGAATCACTAACAATTCTTCATTAACATTTGAACTCTTATATACCTTAATTTGTCAGATTGAGGCCTGTTTGAACTCCCGTCCATTAACTTCCTTATCCGACGACATCCATGATTACCAACCTCTTACCCCAAACCATTTCCTTATAGGCACTGAATCCTGTATCATTCCTGAGAGAGACGTCCGGGCGATACCGGACAACAGACTAACTCAATATCAGAGGATCAGTTCGCTAATTCAATCTTTTTGGTCTAGATGGAAGCAAGATTACCTGATGGAACTACAAAAGAGAACTAAATGGCAGACCAGCACTCAACGGGCACTGCAAAAAGACGATCTGGTGATTTTAAAGGAAGATCATTTACCTCCACCTTTATGGAAAATGGCCCGAATTCTGCATACACACCCTGGAGCGGATGGAGTAGTACGAGTTGTTACCCTAAAAACACCTCAAGGAGTCTTTGTGAGGCCCATCACAAAGATATGTCTGATGCCCCTGGATTCAGACACTAAACCTGTAATTGACGTCCCGGACCTTACCAAGGATTGATTATGTACATTACACTATGATGCTTATCTTCTCGACTCCACCTTGGATGGATCAAGCAGAAGACCTGAGAAGAAAGAAGAAAAAAAAGGAACAATAATTGTGTTGTGTTCAGTGTGAACTATATTATTTGTGTTATTGAACTATTTAAATATGTAAAAATTAGTATGCAGACGTGTGTAATTTAGTCATTTTTGAATTTTTTTTGGTTATTTAATAGGATTAATAATTTTCTAGTTATTTTTAGTTAATTAATAGAGTAATTCAACAGCATTTATACAGTTAAATTTATAAGTTTACCAGTAGGGCATAAAAAAAAAGGGGAGTTTTATTTTGTTAATTTCTGCTATTTTGAATTATTTTGTTAGTATTTTTGTGGTATATTTAGATTAAGAATTTTTAGTTTATTCTGTTTGGTTTATAGTTTATTTTTAAATAGATTATCATTCAAAAATTTAGTGCAATTTTTGAATCCCGCCCCCTGGCAATATGTTCAATTTTGCAGGCTACCGACATCTGTAGTCTAGAAATTTGAAGTTACTACGTTTAACCAAAATGGTGTGAGTCCTTGCTTAGAAAATAGTGTCAATTTGGTCGGTATAGCAGGTTTCATTTTTACTGCTAGACATCACAATGACAAGTGTTTTATTTACATGTAGTGGGTTTTGAAGTCTTTAAAAAGGCTCGCATTATGTATTTTTTCGTTCTTTTCTCAACAATAACTCGATAATAAACAAGCTCATAAGTCAGAGCGATCGTAGCAGTGTTATTCGCACAGTTTCCTTATAAATATTGTACCTGTTTCAACAGTTTGAAATAAATGTAAAGTGGTATCAAGAAAACCAGTTTTTATTCAAAAAGGATCATCCCCAATTTTTAACAGTATCTAATTCAATCAAATTTGACAAAATGCGTCTAGTAATGTGAAAACAGCTCAAGAATCCCAACTGCACTATGTGATTCCCTTATTGGGGTACGTGTATGAATACAAAAGACGTGGTTTGGGCTTTCTGATTAGTCGGCGCTTAAGCGGCCGACTGACGCAGGTGCGCCGACGATAATGGTACGAGCGTAGCGACGCTGATTTGCCGAAATGAATTCTCAATTCCTACTCGTCGGTGACGCCAGTTAGTAACGTTTATTTTATTGAGCAGGAAAGTAACAGTTAATTGCCGCCGATTTCAACAACTCCGCCAGTCAGGGATAAAAGAAACACTCTACACACTGTAGACATGTTTTATTTATTTTTTTAATTTAAAGAAAGAATTCTCCAAAAGTGAAAAATCTGCTGCTGTCAGGCTACGGCGCAGGTGGCTCAGATTTTACTCGCGTTCGTTTACGTACACAAAGGACGCGGGTTTCGGCTTTCTGATTAGTCGGCGCGTAAGCGGCCGACCGACGCAGGCGCGCCGACGAGAATGTTTGTATGTAAACGTGTGAGACCGCACATAGTGAAGGCGGGTTCAGATTTGGGTACGCACGTAGCGGTGCCGATAAGCTTTACCGGAATAAATTCTTAATTCCTGCTCGCCGGTGACGCCGGTTAATGACGCTTATTTTGTTGAGCATGAAGGTAGTGTCAAACAAATCGCCAGTTTGGTGTAATAGAAACACTATACACACTGTACACATGTTTTATTTCTTAATTTCAAGAAAGGATTCAACAAAAGTAAAAAATCATCGTCTGACGAGCTCGACATTTTGATAAAACTGACAGCTGCTGTCAGGCTACCGAGCAGGTGGCGCAGAATTTACCCGCGTTCTACGTGTCCACAACTCGGCACCAACTGCCGCCGACGAACTCAGGCACTGAGCACCGATAATCTGAAAGCCGAAACCCGCGTCCTTTGTGTTCGTACACTTCTACGTGTCCACAACTCGGCGCCAACTGCCGCCGACCATCTCAGGCACTGAGCACCGATAATCTGAAAGCCGAAACCCGCGTCCTTTGTATTCGTACACCATGTTGTGAGGCTGAATGGAAGGTACGTAGTACCACGAATTCAAAATACATACTTTTATGATATCGATAGCCAAGCACACACATATGTTAAGTGCAATTTCAAAATTGAATTTATAGGAATACTCTAGGTTAATTATAAAATGCAAAGCAACATATCCACTATAGATGAAATAAGTTATGTAAATTTCCCACGAAACATTTATTTACAATGTAAACACTACAATTAGAGTGCGCTAGGCCATCGATGTGTTCTCCTTCGAAAAGAAACCGAAGGAAACTTCTTCGGAGTTTTCGTGAATCCTTGAATATAATCCTAAAAAACTACAAACCCGTGTTCGTAAATTCCTTGTTCCAGTTTACAAGAATAAATATTTCTATTGGTTTTTTTCTACAGATTTTCTATTTATGTCCCTGCAGTGCTGCGTATGTACCAATTCTAGTGGTTTTATTTGAGTTGATTGATTATTGTTTTCAAATTTTGAAATCGACTCGCAGAATGCTTGCAATTTAGAATTAAATTATGATATCTAAGTGGTTTTATGAAGCAGATCAAAAATATATAATAAGATCAATATTAAATTTTAAATCTGTTCCAAATAATTTCAATACGAAGTGTAAAGCTATTTGTTATATAAAAGATATGAAAATTATCATTTTGTGTCTGCTCAGAATGCTAAAAAATTGCAACATAAAATGCTAAACAATCGCATTTAAGGCGATCCAATACCAAGTAATGCAAAATCAGGTGTTTTTGGTTGGATCATTTGATTGCTGAGAAATACTACAGATGCTTTAATTAAATACTGCAAGTAGAACACATCTTGGCCTTTTCGGCAAACGATAATTTTTTTGATAAGACTTTTTATAAGCCTAGAAAAAAATAAAGTGTCAGGCCCAAAAAAAAACTGTTTAGTACAAAATATCCCATTTACAAACCCATGTTCGGATATGTTTTTATTGTATAATGTGGGAAATTCATTTTTTTATTCGATTATCGGAGGAAATTTTCAAATATGTACCAGAACTTCACAAAATATGCATTTTCGCGTTGTTTATTTTTACACGAATATTGATCAATTTTCGGGGAGGTGAACATTCAATTTGCAATTGTGAAATAACCTCTATGCCGTCTACGTAAGGGTTTCACGCTTTTGTATTTAGTTACCACCCAACGCTGGCGGTATGAAGACGTTCTTTATCTTTATCTGGCAATTTCGCTAAATTGCTATTTATGTACCTACTTTTGTTCATGATCCATCATTTTGCTATGCCAAATTGAAGTAAGAAATGGTATTGCAAATTGATTCACTAACAATATACACGTACGAAAGGCACTAAAGTCTACACAACTTTGCTTATAAATTGCTCTGCGCTACCCTGGGAATATAAAAATAGGTTATGGCTCCGTAGTAAGCGTTCAAATATGGTTTGAAAGGGAGATATGTAAGTACGAATGTTAGAGGGAGCGCGCTAATACTAAGCGAAAATATTTAATAAAAAACGATTCGTTTGAAATAGAGCGAAAATCTCTCCACAAATGATTTAGTTGCAAAGATACACTATGAATTTTTTCATGCCTATAACATATTAAAAAACAGAAAAAAACGTGTTTTTAATAATTTTCGGAGCTTACTTTGCGATTTTTTTTCGATCGAGGGAATTTCATTCAACTAACGTTTCGGCGTAAGAAATGTACAGATTGGCTCTGTGCCGATGTGTATATCCCTGTCTGTTTTCTTTTTTGTTTCTTATTGATTAACTAAACTTATTACACTTAACCTAACTTTTTCTATTTGTACTATTTTGTATGTGAAAATTATAAGTATGATATTTTATGTTTTTGTACTGTTTGGTATGTGAAAATTATAATTTTAATATCAAAAACCTATCTAAAAACACCTATCTAAAATTGTACCTATTCACTCCCACCTATGTATTGTAAGTTCCTCTCGTCCTATAATGAGTTTTGTAACTCATCGGGATTGCTCTGGCAAGAAATAAAAAAATATTATCTTTAAACAACTTTATTAACCCAAAAACTTAAATGTTAAAAAGATATTTGTTATGAATCGGTAGAAACTGAGTATGCGGGGGCTTAAGGTCTTCTTAGAAATAAAATATATTTTTTTAAGGATTGTCTTTAACCAACACATTGATTTAAACTATCGGTTTCTTGGGAACCCTTCCTTCATCAGAACAAAATAAAATTCCTATCATTAATATTATAAACAAAAAGTAGCCGCTTTAACTTACATATACAAAAAAGTATTCAAGGTACATGAATTATTACACGACACGGTTCGTTTGAAGGCTTTGATTTATTTTGAATATTTCAAACTAATAACTTACCAAAATGATTAAAATGAGCATATTTCCGTTGCCTTTAAGCAGATCACATTAATTTTGACATCTGGATTGACGAGTCATAGATTTAGGATTGTGCCCACATCTCGACCAACGAGTCATAGATTTAAGATTGTGCCCAGATCTGGATTGATGAGTTATAGATTTAGGATTGTGCTCACATCTGGATTAATGAGTCACAGATTTAGGATTGTGGCCACATCTGGATTGATGAGTTATAGATTTAGGACTGTGTCCAATATCTGGAATAATGAGTCATAGATTTAGGATTGTGCCCACATCTGGATTGATGAGTCGTAGATTTAGGATTTTGCCCACATGTGGATTGATTGCCCACGTAGGTTTTTCTCTTTTCCCAAAGGGGAATTATTCCGATGTCGATTTAAGTAGATTTCCATTGACAATGTGAGCGTTTGAAGTCTTTTATCCTTTAATGCCGCTTTTTATCCGTTGCCTGGATACTTCTTGCCTTTGAAACTGCTACGGAATAATTATATACGAAAGACGTTTTATTAAATTTCTCAGAATGTTATGAATGACGTGAAAAAAACGTATTATTCACATATATAATTCTTTACACATTTTCAGATCGTTTCTTTGTTGTGTCCTTGAAGTTAACCATCGTGGATGAGTCTGATACACATCTGATCTGAACATCCAGATACTTCTTAACTTCTTCACCCCATATCTCTTTGCCCTCACAACTTCCTCCCTCAAAATAACCCCCAAATCGGGATACAATTGTTTGGAAAGTGGGCCAAACAAAACAGTGACAAACTAAAAACACTTTTTTAAAGCGATGTAAGTTATGAAAAACACTGGGTTAATCAGGGTTTAATGTAAAAATTTGTACCACATCGCTTATGCTTTTGGTATCATATTCTTATAGTGCACTTGTTAAACTCTATTGTACAACTTTCGGCATATCATTATATCTTTCATAATTCTTCATATGCACCCTTTATAGCTGTATTAATTTAGTTATGTTCTGTAAAACATCCAATCTGGCCTAGTAAAGTTGTGCTAAATACAAACATGCTTTACAACAAACTATTGATGTTTATTTTTATGAATATCAACAAAGTTACTACATATTGGTCTGTAACTACTTTCATGCTATCCTTAGTACATATTTTGTACTTTTGTTAATATTATGGATTTAATCTATTAATTCAACAGTTGAATTAATAGATTTGCTTACTCTCAGTAAAACACGAAAGTGTTGTAAGGATGTCGAAACACGTGTTCATAATTTGTTTAATATTTTCGCATTTGGTCATTATGTTTACCAGGATAAGCGCATCTGCTTGAAAACGTGTTCCCATAGATACCGAATTTACTAATATTTTATCAGGAAATGGCTAACCTACCAGGATTTAATAAAGAATCATACTCGTTTTTCTCCGTACATCATGGCGATACTAAGAGTATATTCCACTCCAGAACGTGGCGCAAATATACAAAATATTATTTTAAAAGAATAAGTAGTGAAATAACACAATTTACAGAAATAAATTTTATTTGCGAACGCCAGGATTCGAACCTGCGACTTTCTAGTCGAGAACCTTACCAGTCTACCACGGAGGTAAATCATCGTATTCTAACATCGTAGATGTAAACTAAGTTACTAAAGCAAATATTTTTTAACTTAAGAAGTTTGCTCGCTGTATCCTATTAAAATAACTAATTAAACATTGCAATAAATTCCCGAAAATGAAGCCTTTAAGTTTAAAGTACTATGTTTTCTCTACATGATTTAATTATTATAATTTCGTAGAACCGCGAAAAGCATCTTTCAGTTCTAAACAAAACATATAATAAATTTATTACTGAGATAATGTATTTTGTAAATAATTATTATTGCTGATAGTACAACGTATTAGTGTGTAATGGAAAGTGGAAGAACGTTGATGCTTGCTAAAGTCTATCTAAACTAATATTCATTATCATTAAGTATCTGATTTAATTAAGTGTATGATTACTGAATTTTCCGAACAATCTAACACAGAGAACAAGAAGATTATAGACATTAAGTTTTAAAGTTTGTGAAGCCAGTTAATGATATCCACTCATAATAAATTGATTAGATTTTTCATTGATTTTAACGAAATTTGTTTACCTTTGCAATGTTTAACGGTAGGGATCGGATTGTTTTAAAGGTCAGATTCAATTGAAGTGCAAAAATAGTTGACTACCTATACACGGTGTCCGGAAACTCGTAGTACAAGCGGGAAACTGGAGAATCTACACCACATGGGGAACCCAAATAAACATAAAGTTTTTTGATTTGAGCAAAAAATATTTTTCCATTATTTTAGGGTTAAAGTTTTTTCTGGTGTTTAGGGTTGAACAACAAATGTTTTAACCCTGCAGAGCAGAAATATTTTATGATTACACCGGATTAAATGAAGGGTGATTTCAAAATAATGCTTCAAATCCGAGTTTCCTCATTTGTTTTACTTACAAATAGTTTTAATTAGTTGGGTACTTTGATCTTCAGTAATAATTTATAATAATTTGATTAAAAAAAAAAAAAAAAAAATCAACTTCTAACTCGATTTACTCGATAACGAAAGCTCAAATAAAAAAATATATACTACAAAATCGACTCCAAATGTGATGTAGATTCACCAGTTTCCCGCTTGTACTACGAGTTTCCGGACACCCTGTATAAAAAGAAAAACTAAATAAGTACTTTCATATATTTTCTATTTAAATCGCTAAATAGTCTAAAACAGTCACTATCCGGGTCTCTCTTTTTGTAATATTATTATTTGAATTAAATCTACTCGTATCTCTTGTTCTTCGTGCTGTAATTGTTATTTACATGTTAATTATTTGACTTACACTCGTATCTCTTGTTATTGGGTGATCTCTAGTCTATATCTCTAACTAAATAGTATAAAACAAAGTCACTATCCGCGTCTCTCTTTGTTATATTATTATTTGAATTAAATCTATTCGTATCTCTTGTTCTTCGCGCTGTGATTGTTATTTAAATGTTCATTATTTTACTTATAGTCTTATCTCTTGTTATTGGGTTATCTCTAATCTATATCTCTGACTAAATAGTATAAAATAAAGTCGTTATTTGTGTCTGTCTGTTTGTGTGCTTAGTTCTTCTAAACTATGCAACGAATTTCTGCCGGAATGTTTATATATATGTAGAGAAAAGACGAGTAACGGCGGGTACATGCTAGCTAGTTAAAAATAGTTAATTGCGAGATAGCAATAATGTGGTCGTGCATCTTAATAATTTAAAATTTAAAAGTAGATACATATGTGTTATAATACCCGGTTAAATGCGAAAGACGTTAATTTAAAATTGAAATTTTGTTTAAAACGATTTTAACTATAGTGACCAGCTCTAAATAGCCAGGTACTTTTTAACCTTCCTCTTCCCTTTCTCTTTCTCCTCCCCACTTCTTTCAGCCTCAAAAAATATCCGATTCGAGATACCATATTCTCACAGGCACCGGGCTGTTGGGACCTCTGTAACCCTTTTTGGCAATAACATAAACAAAGTAAATAAAATAATTAAAAAACATGATTTGTTATTTATTTATTCACGCCTTGAAAACTTTTGAATGTATTCATAGTTATAGGTAAATTGTTCAGGAGTACAATTATAAAGGCATAGTAGTACATAAGACAAAAAACTGAGTATGAACTATGTAAGTAGGTACAATATGCATCTTTAAAAAAATTTAGAACCATTTTTAAATATTTCTTATTTCGTATGGTGGGGTGGTCAACGGGGGAATATCTAGGTCAGTGAGCTAGTTTAGGGCCTCAGGCGTCTCCTAGTGGACATCATCAATCCCTCCGGGGAGTGAATGCAGCGAGCATTCGTTGACCACATGTTCGGTTGTCTGCACCGCACCGCATTCACACATCGCTGACTCTTTAAGGCACCATATGTGCATCATGCGGCACATCAGCTGTGGGAGATATTGATGGCGGAACTTAGTTTTCCAGGCATTTCTCACGTCAGCCGATTTCCACTCAAGTTTCCACCTATCTTCTGGAGTGAGAAGTAATCAGAAGAGCCTCTCTTTTTCCATCCAGGGGGGTTTTCGGGACTTCAATCGGCATTCAGGAAGAGACGACATCATCGTGCAAAGGGATTGTGTTTTATTGCAGCGCCTTCTTGTATTCCCTTAGTGTTGCAATCTCTCGCCTGATATTTGGCGGGGTTATATTTACAAGTACGGGAAGTCAAAGGGAGAGGTGTAAATACTGTAATACCAGTTCTAAGAGTATCGGAGCTAGCAACACGGTATTTATTTATTTAGATGTACGCTTTTATATAGTTATCCAGTTAAGAATTTTTCCTCATAAAACTCATTAATGTAATATAAAATCAGTCAAGTAAATACAACCATCAGATGGTAATAGTAATAAGGCCAAATGAGCCGCAGTACTAGTCAGCTAGAAACATGAAGGGTATTGTTATAAGCCCTAGCTAGTTAGAGGATTACGAAAGAATCCATAAAATCAAAAAAAAAAATCGACAAAGGTTATATCAATAATGTCGGTAAATTGTCATAGTTTTCAAGCTTAACTGCAGATTGCCAACGAACAAATAATGGTTCACAACGACTAAGTGATCTATATTTATTCGATGTGAACTGTTCTTTGCACGTAAGTGATCAGCAGTCGTGCTCGGGAATAGTGACAAGTTACCGACATTATCGATAAAACCTTTATCGATCGACCGTGCTAGATATCCTAAAGACTAAACGATATCAATCTATAGACTCTTCGGAAATAGTTGTTCACTTTAGGCAAATAACCTATATTATTAATAATACCTCGAACTTCAGACATTTCTCGTAAATTCTGATGGCAACATTCTACACGAGTTTCTCCTGGCGGCAGGAGTTGGGCACCTTTCGTACATGTTGTGTGAAATATTTTCTTTTTTTACGTTAATAAACCTACATACAACCTTACTGCTTATATATACAACCAATATTAAAGCGGCTATTAACATTGACTTTTTTGGTTTCTAAACTTTAATGGTTTAGAAAGTATAAAATAATTTATTAATAAATATTAATAATTATTATCACTAATTCTATTTATGTGAGCTTTAATAAGGGATAAATAATATTATAGGATCAAAATATAATTTAGGAATAGCAAAACACCGCCACAAAGTACTAAATAGATTCAATCCGCCATCAATATGGTACACTAGCGCTTCTAGCGACCAGAGTTGTTGATATTCCAAATATTTTAATGGCCAATTTAAAAAAAAAAAATTAAGCCTCTGCAATCATCTAATATTATCTATACCCTATCTTTACCAAAAGCTGACTTCGTGGAATTAAAATTGCGTATTATCTGCAAAAAAATGATTCCTGCGGTGTGCGGCACAGGAAATCGTAAAGTTATCACACCCTTTGATCTCTGACTGATTATTAATCTGTTCTATCATCCGGCTAGAGCGCATCAACATAAATAAATATACCATCGATTTTAAGCAGTGCCAATGAGATGATGATTTATGATTTAATGAAATTGAAGCAGTTTTGCACAATGAATCTAGGCAACACAGAACACGAACTTTTAAATAGTGTTAAACGAGTTTATTCGATTAGAAAATAAAATAAATGCATAGAATTAAAACATAACTGATGTCACCGGTTTATATAAGACCGGTGACTGGAAATAAAATAAAAACATAGAATTAAAAGAAAACTAATGTCACCGGTTTATATAAGACCGGTGACTGGAAATAAAATAAATGCGTAGAATTATAATAAAACTGATGTCACCGATTTACACGAGACCGGTGACTGGAAATAAAATAAATGCGTAGAATTTAAAGAAAACTGATGTCACCGGTTTACACAAGACCTTTCGACTTCTACACCACAGAGACGCTTAATAGTTCAAGAAACTTGACTTAGGAAAATTGACCTTACTTCGAACAAATGGACCTATCCACAACACATTTCAATCGGTTTATCCCTACATTGCTTATGTAATTTGCGCATTAATGCGAATTTTCTGTTTGGTTATTTATTTTATTTTAATGATTTTTTTTTTAATATTTATTTATTTTCACATATACGGCACAACATGTGCCATTCACATACTAAATTACAGAGAATAGTACAGCAACATAAGGATAAACAACTAAGGCAAGGCAACATAACTCCACACAGGAGGCCCTGGAGAAAATAATTTCCCTCAGGGCCTATGTCATCTTTGGGGATGCTGTGTGGAGGGTCTTTTTGTGGAGAGGAAGGAGTGAACATGGGTCTTGAAGAGTCCCATGTTGTAGGAGGGAGGAAACACAGAGGCCGGCAGTTCGTTCCACAGCCGAGCTGTTGAACTTAAGAACGAATCGTAGAAGCGACCCGTTCTCATGTGACAAATGTCAACCGTGTACAAATGTTGGGCGCGCGTTTGGCGTGTATCCCGACTACGCACCGGTGCCGAAGGGATCAATGACGCTAGTTCCTCAGAGCATCTTCCATTGTAATACCGATAGAACAAGGACAGCACAATGTGGTAGGTTTTGTACATGTGCAATGTGAACTGAGAAACCAATAATAGATATCCTAATCATAATAATATATTATCCGTCTTATTAATTAGATTCTTACTCGCCAGTTCAACGTTGGTATGGTAAAGCCGGCCTTGAGCTTGGTTTAAGACCGTTTGTGAGAGGGAGAGGGGGGGGGGAGGGTTCACAAGGATATCATACAATGATTATAATACAATTATTTGAATTTTCTCATCCTCGTTGCTATGTTGTGGTCGAAGCGGGAGGGGGTACATAAGAATGGTATACAATAGTTATAATACAATTATATGGATTTTTTCATCCTCGTTGCTATGTTGTGGTCAAAGCGGGAGGGGGGTACACAATAATGGTATGCAATGATTTTAATACAATTATATGGATTTTCTCATCCTCGTTGCTATATTGTGGTCAAAGCGGGAGGGGGGTACACGAGAATGGTATATAACGATTATATGGATTTTTCCATCGTCACTGCTATGTGGTAGTCAAAGGGATGGGGGTAAACAAGTAAGTATCCAATGATTTTTATTTTTTAGTTGGGGGGTTCACAGGGATGGTATACAGTGATTATATTAAAATTACATGGATTTTCCCCTTTTTAATGTTATGTGTTATGTTATGTTCGGCCAAGATTTCAGAGTATTTAAGTAATAATCTAAAATATTTCTAAGTGATCAAAATTTCAAAAATCAAACTCATACAATTTGGCGTGGCTTCGTATTGCTTCACCCTAATAAATTAGAAACATACTTTTTGAACACGAGGTCTACTGTTCACGGAACTACTAGTTAACGTTTTTAGAATATTTAACCTCAAAATGAAGCCCTTATAAGAAAATTTAAAATTATGATTTTTTTCAAGTTTGTTGGCTAGTTCCATTCAGCGAAACGATACTCCAATCTAATTCAGTATTAGATATTTATCTGCCATCTGCTGTGGCTTGCGGCATTATTATTAGAAAATAGTTATGAGATCCGTCTTGCTTCGTATTCTTTCTTGGTGCACTCTTTTTATTTGATATTTTAATTTTTATATTTCCTCACATTAGCTCCACACAGGAGGCCCTGGGGAAAAAATCCATCAGCGCCTGTGTCTTCTTTGGAGATTCTGTGTGGATGACCTTTTTAGGGAAAGAAGGGGGAGAAAGTTCTGGGAAGGAAACACAGGAGGCCTTGAAGAAAATAATTTCCTTCACGGCCTATGCCATCTTTTGAAGTAAAGGAAGGGAGGAAGATCTGGGAAGGAAAAAGATATGAGGGGTGGGTAGGAATTTAGGTGACAGTGTGCCAAGGAGTGACGGGCGTATGATTTACCCCTCCCGCTGCGGTGCAAGGCGATAGGTCGAGAAAGACCAGCTCAGTCAAAGGGTGTCCCCAAGCCGGTCTCTCAGATCTTGCCCGCCACACAGCTGGTAGCTGATGGGCAGGCGCATCCGCTGCCAAGACCTGAACACACCTCACGCAATGAACCCGTGCAGCTCTGCTTAATCCACAAACGTAGCCACCAACTTGAGGTGATCTATGGCAGAGGAGTTGATTATCCAATAAAAATGGTTGTAACTGGGGGTCGAACCCAATATCTTTGTCTTAGGACACTCTAACTACTTAGTTAACTTAGTTACTACTCTAACTAATTATCCATTTTTATTGATCTCATTCTTCAATTTAAGTATTGCCAATATTATCTTCAATATTTTTTTTGCTCTCTTTTTTGTTTGATTATAAAGTTTTGTCCGATTATGTTTATTTATATGAGACACTCAAACACAGTGATTAAATATTGTATTAGCGTGTATAACCTACAAAAGTTACACCAGTAAATGAAATATTATGTAGCTTTTTTACATTGAAACATTGGGGCAAGATTACAATGTTTTTGCTTTCCGTGGCCGATGGAAAACATAATTAAAACACAAATATTAAAAAAAAAAATTGTGTGCAGAAGACCTACCTTAAAGTAAACAACTCTAAACACCACTAACACAAAACATAGATAAATTAATTAATTAATTAATCCTTGGTGACAGACCACTATTCAGAATCGAACCGTTGCTTGAAATGGCTTTAGCCGTGAGTGGTGACCAGATCTAAATAGCCAACTCTTCCTCACCTTCTAGTCCGCATCTTCGCACTCTCCACTCTAAAATAAAGTCGAAATCTTAACGACGTAAGGAAAGAAGCCATGCACGAAACTGATGTATTGGACGAACCTGCTGTTGAATTTGCCTTATCAAATATATCTAAAATAAAGTGGGAATTAACGACATAAGTAATGAAATCGGGTAAAAATAATATTTGACGCGCGGTTGCGACATAGTGGACGGACCTACGGTCGAATTTGCTATGGCACACCTAGAGAATCGATCTTTCTCTGAGGTTTATTTCAATTATTTCTGATGAAAATATTACTAATATCTCAGTTCAAAATTAATCCCTAGGGAAATTACTAATTTATCGTCTAGATAAATGAAATTTGGTGCTAACCGCTAATTTAATATAAAATATTTTAATGGTATGGTACTGTTTTCATTAATATTAAATGTAAATATCTTACCTCTGTAAGGATTGCTCTAAAATATATATATTTACTAGAGGGCCCGGTCAGTAGTTGTCCTGCCACAGACCGGCTTCTATGTATTGACATCTGTATTACGCATATAGAGAAAATACCACACTCAAACATCGTTTAAATCGGTAAGCGTTTAGATCATTAGATTTGGTTACAACGCCATCTATCGAAAGCTTACAAAACTTAACAATGAATTACGACCATTTACCACTTTCCTTTAAAAAATCCTTAAAATCGAATTAAAAATATTGAGCGGGGATTATTTTGGATGAGAATTCAGAAAAAAAAAATTAAATCTCGAATATAGTGTATCTTAAGAGAAAGCCACAAGCCAAAATGTGTATACTGGGTATACCTTATATCGTAGGTAATAGACATTAAAATCGCTTGACAAACGGAGTCTAGTAACGTTCGATTTCAAGCGAAAAACTGGTTTTTATTTATTTTGTAAATAATTTTATAAGAAAGCAAAATGATAATCAAATGAAACTGTCAAAGAAATCTTAGCTATAATACTGTATTTTTTAAGTTGTTTCCTTTATGCAATCATACATTTCTATAGAAAAAAGATTTTTTTTAGTAGTTTGCATTTTTATTTTTTATTGAGTAATTTATTTTTTTATTTGTATTCTACTCAAGCGAAACGATAGGAAATTCTTCAATTTATCTAAAGCATATTTTTTGGTATTCATAATGTACACCAATTCGTTATAAAGATTATTCAAAATAGTGATTTGGCATTAAGCTTCGCTTTAATCACATACGACTACCATAAGACGGACATGACCCGAGTATGGTAGTTAATTCTGATAGATAATCACAAAAATTGTCATTTAAAATCTATAAGTAAAATAGAATTAATAATTTTTAAAATTTTAAATAAACCAAAGTCAAACTCTCCCGCAGAAAACCTTTATATTTATAAAAAATCCATAACAATTTTGAAATTCGGAGATTTTTGAGAGAAACAGTAACTTATTTTGTGGACAGTATCTCAAATTTAGTAAAATGTTTTGAATGGTTAAAAGAACAATTCTGACACGAAAACAATAATCAAAACATCCCCTATCTAAATTGTGAGTCAAGAAGTCAATCGACATGCCGGAGAGTGATGTCATGGAGTTGGAGTGATTCGCCTTGGAATTTCAATGGCAAAGAGATATTATATTGACCTCCTGAAAACTGTCTCTGTAGATACCTGCACAGGTTTTGATTAAAAAGTTGAGACCGGAAGGAACAAAATGGCGTCATGTTATCAAGGTGAATGAAGCGGAGAAGATGAGAAATGTATCGGAAATTTTCACTGAAAAATTCTAGATTTCTAAGAATGGTGTCAGGGAAGCTGTCGGAGTAGAAATTTGTTTAAAAATATCCGTCAAATCAATTTCTAATAATAAGCTAGTTTACTCAACTGAACTATGTTTTCTTTGTGGCCATTTGAACAATACGGATCAAAGATAAAAATTAAATTCTCACGATAGCTCTCGTGAAACACTAACATTCAGAATAGATACATCGTGTATTGGCAGTTGTGCGAATATAAATTAATATGAAAGCGATAAGGCGTCTTATTTTAGAATTTTAAATATTTTTTTTAAAGCTTAACTCGTGATGTAAATAATGCGGTTAGCTAAAAATAGGTCATACAGAGACTCCATATGAAAAAATGTATGCAAATTTCAGAACGCCAAAGCTCTCCGAATGAGTGTATTTTCTGTTCCATTTTTTCATTGAAAGTTGTGCGCTATTCCCATGAATTAATATGAAAGCGATGAATCATCTTATTTTTGGATTTAAATATTCTTATTACCTGATGTAAATAATACGATTAGCTAAAAAATTATATCTGAAAATGTGTGCGAATTTCAGGACGAAAAAACCCACAGATTGAGTATTTTTCCTGCTCCGGTTTTCCACTGGCAATTGTGCTACATACACATAAATTAATATGAAAGCGATGAGGCGTCTTGTTTTCGGATTTAAAATATTTTCTTATCTCGTGATGTAAATAATGTCGTTAGCTTAAAACAAGTCCTTTATAATATCTGAAAAATGTATACAAATTTCAGGAGGTCGAAGCTCATTAATCGAGTGTTTTCATGCTTTGGCAAAAAGAAGCAATTCTCCACGTTACATATAATATTCTTTACAAAGAACACCTCATATCTACACGAGTTACTGAAATAATGAACAGATAACTTATTAATGGAAGTAAAGTCATACAATAGTTTCAAGGTCAGTTTCGGTCATTTTCTTTTTTACTTTGTCGGTATTTGCCTACGATATTATGTCTAGTTTATCTTGGGGTAATGAGTTGAGGGTAGTAATTCCAGACATCACCTTCCATTAAAAGCTGTCCATTATTCGAAGAAAGGCTTTTGAGGAGGTTGCCTTTAATTAATTATTAAGGAAAGTCACCTTGTAATAAAAGTGAGCCTTTGTTTCTTTCATGGCTTGTACTCCAAAATGTGAAACGCGAAAAGAATATTAAAAGAATACAAATTATGAATTGAAAATATTATATTTTTTAAGTTTCTCTTTATTTTAAAGTCAAGATTTTTTTTCTCCAACCTAATTCTCGCCGTCGCGTCGTTGGTACAGTGGATTCAAATCTCTCACGAAATCTATATCGACGGGCTCACCCTGTATTTTTATCAGTGTCTCCACGTGTAAAATATTTTTATTTGTTTTCACGAAAAGGTATTTTTTGAAGGTGTGTCACTTTATCATTCTTGAAGCTATCGTTTGTTAAGACCGCCAGTTGCCTCGCCTAGCTTTTGCCTCCCCGTCTCAAACTAAATAAAGAAAAAATCAATATACAAACCACAAATATCCACAATTGTAATAAACTACAGTTATATTCTCCACTATTTTCTACGGGTAATAAAATGATACATTCAATAAGCAACACATACATCTAAAGAAAAAATAATAAGTTTACATTATTCATAATTTATGATACGCATAATTGAAAACCCAAATATAATAGATGTGAGAGATATGGGACGTGAATCATTATTCATCTTAAAAAGCACGTTTTTAGACAGCCATTAAGTCAGAAACCTTCATCTTCACAGTCCGCAACAACTAAAATATTGTAAGTATTCATAAAAAATTCTCCAGTCATGAAGAATCTTAACTTCACCAGTCACCTAAAATACTGATCAACTTTACTTTTACAAACCAATCTTACCAATTTTATATCAATAGTAATGAATGGTGTCACATCACTATGTTAATGCCATCACTATTATTATAGGCAAGTGTCTATAGTGAATATGTGTGTGTATTGTCAGCGAGCAAGCTCGCATCTCTAAGATGTCTCCTGTATTACGAGTCTTAATAAAGTAATTAAACAGTGCCAAGTGTTTAATATAAAGACCAAAGATCACATGAAACAATGGGTAAAATAGCAAAAGAAAAATCATATATTGTCCAGTGTTTTTTAGTATAGTGTCCTCTGCGTGCAAAGTCGAAAACTTTTTTAATAAAAGTTTGTTTATCTGACGAGTCAGGTGAGTATTTTCATGTATCTATTTGTAAATTATTTTATTAGGTTTCACGCCCAGCCGGGCTTTTACTTGCATTTTAAAGCAGAATATATCTAGTAAGCTATCGAGAATTATTCAAAAAAAAAATTAAAGCTAATGAATATAAAATAATTTTACTAAAACAGTACAGTAAACAGTATACAGTAACATAAAATATTACAGTGACTAGAACAATACCAAATATAACACAAATCAGCAAAACTACATTACCAACACTACTCTAATTTGTAGGATTCAAAAATACTGGAATATATTACGCTTAATTCTATAAATGGAGAAATATATCAATCGTACCCCCATACTTGTTGCCCAGATCATGCATCCTATTGGTCAGTGAGTGTGTCTGATAGTTGGTTGTGTATGTATTGCAGAAGAATGTTAAATTTTGTCTGGTATTCCTACTCGACTCATGGAATTCAATAGTGGCAACGATGGCAGGACTGTCAATTTAGTTGTTAATGATTCTTTGTAACACAGCCAGGTCTGAAATAGTTTCTTGTCAGACAGTGTTATTAGATGCAATTGATTCATCATACTGACATAATTAATGTAATCAATTGGAATTCTGAGCTTAAAATTTACATTCCTAAGAAATTTGTGCTGAACTCTTTCTATATTGTTAGAGTGAACATTATATACAGGGTGTCCGGAAACTCGTAGTACAAGCGGGAAACTGGTGAATCTACATCACATTTGGAGTCGATTTTGTAGTATATTTTTTTTTATTTGAGCTTTCGTTATCGAGTAAATCGAGTTTGAAGTTGATTTTTTTTTTTTTTTTTTTTTTTAATCAAATTCTTATAAATTATTACTGAAGATCAAAGTACCCAACTAATTAAAACTATTTGAAAGTAAAACAAATGAAGAAACTCGGATTTGAAGCATTATTTTGAAATCACCCTTCATTTAACCCGGTGTAATCATAAAATATTTCTGCTCTGCAGGGTCAAAACATCTGTTATTCAACCCTAAACACCAGAAAAAACTTTAACCCTAAAATAGCCGAAAAATATTTTTTTTTGGTTTTTTTTTTTTTTTGAAAATGCTCAAATCAAAAAACTTTATGTTTTTTTGGGTTCCCCATGTGGTGTAGATTCTCCAGTTTCCCGCTTGTACTACGAGTTTCCGGACACCGTGTATAGGGGACCAAATAGATTGAATTCGATAAAATATTATTAGATAGAGCCTTGGAACTAGTAATTTTTACAGCGCCGTTGATACGATTTTTGAAGTGAAACTTCTTTACGCGCGTTATGCAATTTCGAGGACCGGAGTAAAACCAACTCATGACCGTCATCAAAAACCGTGATCATTTCGCTATAGGAGCCTAGCCAATATTATATACCTACTTTCGGTCGCTCTCCAAACTCAGCTCCGCGGTCTAGAGGCAAAGCGCCCGATTGTCGTCGTGAAGAACCGAGGTTCGATCCCCGCTTTAACAAATTTTTTTTTTTTTTTTTTTGTGATTTTTTTAATAATCATTTTTTTTAAAGTGATAAAATTAATGCTCTCGTGCTGCGACTTTTAGATATTTTGACTATATGATATTTTGGTCGAATACGTAATAACCGCGGTCTAGAGGCAGAGCGTTCGACACTCGTTATGCAGGACCCGGGTTCGAATCCCATATTTTTATAACTTTTAATTTTTTTTATCAACGATTTGTAATAATGGAGAAAAAAATTAGATTAATTTGTTAATTTAAATTTAATTTACTTTACGGTACCTTTATGATATTTTGGTCGAAATATAGCTTACAAATTTTGATTAATTATTTTTATTTTGAATCATTAAAATAACTAATCAAGGCCGATAACGCCGCGTCGCGCGAAATGTTTTTCCTCGCGGTCTAGAGGCAGAGCGTTCGACACTCGTTATGCAGGACCCGGGTTCGAATCCCATATTTTTATAACTTTTAATTTTTTTTATCACATGCTACTTATAAATATGTCAATAGACAGAAAAAAAGAGACAATGAAATGAAAAGAGAGAGAGAGGAATACTAAAAGTTTCACTTCCGTCGTGCGTAGGCTTGCCACACATTGTATTTTTTTTTTTAAATAAAAAGGGGGCTATACAAATTATCCAATTGTTATTATAAACATCAACCACAGTGGTGCGCGGTGGCGCCGCGCCTTTGTTTGGTCCGTGCAGTTTGGTCGTCGCTCGGCGACAGTCAACGCTTCCGTGCTATATCTCATTTTGTCTCTATTAACCCTCAAAAGTAGTTACAATTAGCCGTGCAATAGATCTTAATCACATAGCTGAATTATTTTTCTAAGGCGGCAAAATCCGAAAGGTGAATGTAGCTTTATTATCATACTGACTGATTCAAATATCGAATCGTTACTACGTATACTCGTATATGCGGAGACTTAAACATAAATCAAGATATTGATGTTTTTTTTTAAATTTATTTGAAACTATGAATAGTAAGTTAACTAGAATTTAGAGCTCTAACATAACTGCGAACTTTGACAAATTAATTTCTTAATTAAATTCAAAAAACAAATACTAGAAACATGTAAAAATACCCTAAAGTAAAGTTTATTATCCTACTGAGACAAACTTTGGTTTGTGGCGGTTTAGTTGTGGCTCATAGTTAAGATTGAGAACTGTTCTTAATTCAGGCGAAACTACTGATATTATATGGACGTACGTAATAGGTACTATAACCATGTGTAATTTAATATAGGTACTTTGTCACTTTTGTAATAATAATGTACCGCATATGCCATAAACAAACAAACGAACACACATATGTGTGTTTAATACATTGAGTTATAGTATAAATAGAGTATACATTCCTTGCAATATCAGTGTGAATTATTTTTCTCGTGCGGGAAGTAGGAAGGGGGTGTGGCGGTTGTCGATGTCGCCCGAATCCTTCCGACCGCTAACGAACCCGACGAACCGAGTCGAAGGTGACCGGCGGCCGCGAACCGCCACGCAATTTCCCTATATTTTCCAGTAGTACTTGTACAATATCTCAGTGTGAATTTAGGCATTTTGAAGTTATCGCCCGAGACCTACGCCCGGCGAGCGCTTGTACAGGAACATTTTACAATGAACCGATAGGGGCGGCGCATACTTCGAACACCAAAGTTGGCTCTATCTATACTTTATACCTCAATGGTTTAGTTGAACAGTAAAACTAACCCCTGTTTCCTGAGAAACAAAAGTTTTATTAGATTATAGATTTGTATATTTTTGATGAAATTCGGACGGCTACAAAAACTTCCTGAACTTCTAAACATTTTAAAAGAAATTGATAGGTTTGGTATGTTTACTTTGCGTAGGAGAAACAAAAAAAGAAATAATTATTATACCCATTTAATTACTTATTTATGTATTGTAAATGGTTGTTTTTCATTTCATTAGTAAGGGGCCATGTGTTTAAATTTAAACCTGATTAGGCTGGCAAAAAAGTACAATTTTGGTTGTACGAATACCGCTATAGCACCATTGTAATCTCTTTAAAAACGACAAAAGCTGCTAGCGTAAACATTTGAGTGCCGAATCCCCCGAAGGTGCGATCCGCCGCTTGCAGTGGTTCGTTCCTTTCTCATGATTCGTGCTTCGGCTCGCAAGCGCGAACGCAGAATTACATTTAATGACTTTTCCACATACAATTTCAATACCAATTTGAAACCAATTTTTCGCTTCAAAAAAAGTTTTTCTTTACTAAAAGGTTTCAGACAGCTTTTTACAAAATTTATAAAAGTTTGATTTCGATAAATAGGAAAGGCTTCTTCAGAGAGCGTATTAAATTATTATGATCGAGATTTAGTTTTATACAAAGTTCGGTTAGGAAGATTCTGCTTCGGAAGTCGCGAATTGGTAGCATTAAAGAAGTATTAACAAACTAATTTTCTCACTCTGAGCAAAGCTGGCCTTGACAATAAATCACTTGAATTGAAAAGTTGACAGACTAGAGGTGCCGCTATGTACTTCCTAAATGGAGAGCCATAGTATAAACTTCTTAAAGGTGGTCCTCGAAGATGGAAAAGCGCACACTTGTAATGTTAATATTTTTAAATGATTGCTATATTGTACAAAATATTTTCCTAATCCGTACTGTGTTGTTTTACCTATCTTTGCGTATCATTCTTTCAAGTGATTAATTAATCTAAATTGTTCGAAAATTAAAATATTTTATCATCTTTCATTCCAGAATTAACTATATTTATAGTTCTTAAAATTTATTGGGTGAAGGCAAACAAAACCAAAATGGACTATCCGAGATTTTTTTCTCGCACTGTATCCACAATATCTACAACGCCCCCGACCCCACACACAAGTTTGGAAACTAAGCAAATATTTTTTTCTTAATTCAGTATCTGCACATCTCACCGCAATTTTCGTAAATTGCCTAATTTTACCATTGTGGACTATTATATTTTTCGAGCTATAAGGAATGTCGAAATTTGTATCCTCGCATATTGCACCATGAAGTGGGGAACTTTATAAAAAATCGACTCGTAAATTTTGATCCACCTAAAATTAACTTCTGTCATTGACATTTTGAAAGATCTCGATCTAGCGATAACAGTAGAAAGCACAAATATACCACTCACGTAGACAGTAGCTTGGTTTAACAAAGAAAAAAGTGTCACGTTCTTATAATACAATCATGAACAATACGTGTAACATTGGTGATATCCAGGCTTACGACCTTTATACGGATTATGTTCATAGAAGCGCTAAGCGCTTCCAACACAAAATCAACTGACATACATACCTATCCTAAATGATTAAACAATGACGAACTCAACAAATATTTTGATACTTACCTGTTAATATTTCAAATAGCTGTCCGACCAACCTTAATTTTGCCATTTCAATGGAGGTACCATTTCACTAATTATGTTCGATTTTTCGTACAGATCAAGGGCTTGTGTAGAAAAGAAAGGGGGTAAAAGAAATGTTGAAAATAAAGGCTTTTCTTTCAAATTTTTAGTCGGATCAGATATCAAGATTGAATAAACATTGATACTCGATCTTCATTTTACAGAACTTCAAGATTTTTTTAACTATGTGTGTGTTTATAATGAAACACTGAATCTATAGAAACGAATTCACGCCAGTCTACCTACGACTGTTGGAACATTCCCGGCTCTAGAAGACACGTGTATTCCTGTATAAGCTCAGCCACGCAGCGCTACAGTCAGTCTTGGAACTCAGTATACCGTGGATACTCACAGTTGCGCCTAAGCCTGGCAACACTTCGCCGGCCTGCGCCCCAGCGTCTCCGGCTCTTTCATCTCAATGGAGCATCAGGAAGACCCGTGGGTTTTTCACCACCAGTTATGAAAGTTATCGCTCAGTCTGGTCACTGCCCGTAGCGCATTGAGCCACTGACTACATTGCCGTGACCGCGCTCCACCACCGTTGAACTCCACTTCTACGCTGTCGAGCAGTCGGCTTGGAGGATTCGCCACCGATCATCTCCATTACAGCGTCGTGCACCGACTCGGAGGAATTCATCATCACAGAAAACTAGACTGACTACTCAATAAAGACTCTATGATACTATCACATCTTTCATTCATCTTTGCCTATCGTCAACCACAATACTATTATATTCATTTGATACTTTACCTACACTCGTTTTTAGTAATCAGAAGCATTCATTAATATTATTATTGCCTATCCAATTTATGTAGCTGGGAACAAAAATATTTTTATTTTTATTATTATGTTTTTCAATTCAATGCAATGTAATTTACTTAAACTTGTTTGTTTAAAAGCTCGAAGGGCGTAAATAAATAAATTGTTATTTGGGACTTAAAAAAACATTTTATACATCATCATGTGACGTGCGTTAAGCACTTACATTACCTACTAATGAAACGATTTATTTATGATACTGAAATAACGGAATTCTTGCCAATAATTTTCTATCAACAAATTAATTATTTCTTGTAAAACTGGCAATCCCTACGTTTTCATTGACAATCCATTTAGTTTTTGAAACAGCAGAAAATTGTAAACACCGGTAGAAGAAATTTACGTAATTGATGTGATTGACAATTGCTAATTTATCGTTTACAGAGTCAATTGACAATTGCGACTTACAGTAAACATGGTATTTCTATTGTGTGCAATGACAAGCGCCATTGACGCAGTGGTTTGACGAATTTATCGTTGCGATGTACGTTTGACAACCATAGGGATCAATCGAGACCTTTGGGACTATTTCTACTTTGGGTTATTTCTAGATTTTTCAGAGTTGGAAAGAAAAATCAAAATATTATTACTGTATTCGCAAACTAGTGTAGATACAATTTCTACAGACGTCCATGCAGCACTTAGGGCGAAAATATTGATGGGTCAATTAAAGTTCCATCAACCTAACTTCAATTAAAATTTTCAATCGCGTAAACACATTGACCCTCTCCAGGGCGCTTTAGAAACGCGAAGATGCATGAACCAATTTGCCGGCTGGTTTTAGAAGGCCGGTGTTAGGTTATATCACAGACATAGGAATTAATAGACGAGAAGATAATGGCGAGGGGTAAAATCAACTGTTGAAGAACGAAGGGGGTTAAGCTGACTGTGATTCGTCAATAAATCAATCTGACAGTAAATAGGTATCTCGCATTATAACATCACCATTTAGTTCTTAAAAGTAAAATCTGCTTTTGAATGAATAGACATTTTTACATGGGAGCGCAAATTACTCGCCACGTTATGAACTAATTTGCGAAGTCCAAATTTGGCAAAGTAAATTTCTTCTGTTTGCAGAGTCGTAGTTAGTTTCAGAGTATTTAGTTAAGACACTTTTACAAATGTTTCATAATTTACTTACCCCAGTAAACAACGATGAGCACACTTGAGAATCGCTACATTGTGATGTGATAGTATATGTTTCTAAAACTGATCCATATAATACGGTGTGAATAAGCTTAAAATAAAGTAAAATAATGCTTACTTATGGAATGTAATACGACAATTGGGTTTATTCTCTTTTTCACATCTATTTTTACAAGTTTTCATATCACAAGTCAACATTTTGCCGTGTTATTTCGTAAAATGAACCGATGATGCCTCGACCATAGTTCGCACAAGAATGATGACGTCACGTTTTCAAATTTCACTTGAGGCCATACGCGAGCCCAGCCGGCTCCAATGGAACCGGTATGGGGAGTGGGGATAGTACGCTTTTAATCACTTAGGGCAGGTCTACTAATATTCATATGTCTATGGGTTATATGCACAATGCCGTGGCAAGTAAATACACAGTAATTGACATGAAAGGCATTCTTCAGAATCTAGGGTAAAAGTTTTGCAGTTTTGTTTAACCTTTTAGCATATTTATAATTAGCCTTTTGTACTTTTTTGTCAAAACACTTGGAGACATTACTTCTATATCTTTTTAAAGAGTTTTTAAAATATAAAACATATATTTGTTTAAAATGTGCGATTTTCTGTTTTTACTTACCAATGGTAGTGCCTGTAAGTAGATAAAAAAGCAGTATAAATAGAATCCGTCACAAGAATCGCAACTACTCTGAACCAGTGATACTATGACATGCTCGATTGGGGTATGTTGTGAGGCAAAAGGAGTGGGAAGGGGAAGAAGATGGGAAGAGAAATTTTGGTACCTGACTATTCCGATCTTAATTATAAGTTATTTCAAGCAACGTTTCAATCTTGTCTATTTAATCTACCAGGATGCTGCAAATATATTTATGTTATTTTTTATTACTTTTATTAGTTGCAATTGCAAAGATTGTACATGATGTAGGTATAAAGTATAGTTTAAGTATAAATTCATTTTTTTTCACAGTCCTCCTCACTAGGGTTTCCTGTTCTGAGGCGGCCTGTAGTTTTTAAACTTTTGTATTTAGTTTAAAGTTGTCTTTACATCGCCTTCATAATGTTTGTAAGTTGAATCACTTTGTTCTCCTAATAACTTTGTTGTTTGAGCCATGTTTTTACTTTTCTTTCAAATATATTAATTTCCGTTATTTTGTTTGTTTGATTTGGTAGAGCATTGTATAATTTCTTAGTAATATAATATTGTTTTGGTAGTTGTTGTTGTTAAGGTTTTGTGGCGGTTGTGCTTTTGCTTTTTGAGGTGGTTGTTTTGATGGTTGTGGTGGTTTTTGTGGTGGTTGTTGTGGGTTGTGGTGGTAGTTGTTTTTGTGGTTGTTGTGGTAGTTTTCGTGGTAGTTGTTGTGTTGGTTGTTGTGGTGGTAGTTGTTTGGTAGTTGTGGTGGCGGTTGTTGTGGGAGTTGTTTTGGAGGTGTGTTGGTTGTATGAGCATTATTCTAGTATTAATAACTAAGTGAAAAAACACAAATTATTTAAGCCGTACAGTTAAAGCTAGTGAAGCTTGAGTATGTATTTCAAGATGGTAGATGAAAATACAGTATGTTCCTAAATGTAAATATACACGCAGTAATTAGAACGTATGTCTTTATTTACCAAGAGCGGTCAAATTGCGTTTACATCAAAATAACATAATTTTTTTTAATACAAAAACGAAAAATTATTATTACTCAACTTCTTTTTGTTGATATTGGAAACTAAAAATTATATTTAACAGTTTTTTCGTCTGCAATTTAAAGGTCAAGTGAATGTCAAAATACAAGTTTAGACACCATAATAACAAATAACAAGTTCAACAAATATAATCCATAAATTTTTACTAATGAAACTATTTAAAATAGGAAACCCTCTACTAGACCGCGTATCTACCACACCAGATCGAATCAAAATGACATAAAAAAAAACATTCTAAGATATAACCACATTCGGACAAAGAAACTACCAGGGTATATTTTGAAACATGCTTTCCCCAGACATAACACTAACATAAAAGTTTGAGAACAAGCCAATAATTAAATTCTGGCTGAAAGAGGTCAATGAAAAAACTCTAAAAACAGCACTAAAAGAACATGGAAGACGCACCTAATTGACTTTTGTCTGCCTCAACTCAGGACCCCATAGTGATGAGAACAAAGAAATACCAGTTTATATATATCTACACAATAATAATTTGTATGTTTACATGTTTTATAAAGTCACTAATATTTAAAAAAAAAAAAAACATAGTTTGTTCATGTTAACGCAACTAATAATCTTTTTTTAACATTGTCTTTGCATTTTTCCCATCCTATTTTTACCTACAAGTACCCAACATTCTCTGACTATACCCACGTGTGTGTGTGACATTTTATAACTGTCAAACCAGTATTATTGATGGAGCCTGTTTGATGAACATGTATTGTTATCAGTGCTGTTATTAATATCGACTCAGGGTAGAAGGCCTGTGCAGTGAACATATTCGGTTCCCTCAGTGTGTTTCGTATCCAACCTGGATGTTATGCAAGTTTGTGCGTGAAATCATATCTCCTGTGAGTGAAATCATACCATTATCATCCTTGAAGAACATCAAAGGGGTAAGTCGAATTCTTTTCCAACTCCATGTTCACCATCTCCAACCATAGTTATGTCAACTTTATATTTTACAGTCCACTCTTTATTCGCATATTGCGATTACCGTTCAGGTTTTTCAAAAAATTACATTTTCAAACTCGGCCGAGACTGGGTAGTAAACACTAGTTTGATTTATTTTTTTAATCTAAATACATTTTTCTTAACAAGGTAGCCAATGTAGTTTAACTCTTAACGCTTTAAAAGGATATTCAAAGTCGTGATGATGAATGGTAATAATCAATAACGACGGAAAAGCCATTATGAAGAAGCGATATGATACTGAATAATGACTGCCTATTGTGCATGGTGATATTTTAGTTGTTTTAAAATATTTTCCATTATATATGAAATTAGCTTTACACGTATAATAAATAATAATAAAATACCCCAAAAGCATGAATATTATAAACACTTTGACGGCATAATTAGATCACTAAACCCCGAATTGAAATTGTCATGTTAGAAAGCTATTAAAATCAAATTAATTAATTATTTTTTTATTTATTTTCTCATCAAAATCAGAGGTTTTTTGTTTGTATATCAAGCGTAGCTATGTAGTTATTGAATTGGATCTGTTTTAATGTTATTGTTATCTGGAGGTGATCAATAACCTGGTAAATAGGACGTTCGAATACCAATTAGACTCTTACTCCCTTCTCAATACAAGTTATGCTTAGGTTTTTTGATATTTTACAAAAAATCAAATGTAACATGGTTATGAAAAAAGGTATTAAACGTGATCAAAAATTGTCATTTTCGTGATTACTGCATAAGAGTTCCAACTGCTCCCAAACATCTAAAGCCAGTGAGACTTTTGAATCCCCAATTAGTGTATGTTACGAGAAAGATATGGGAAAAGATGAAAGGTGGGGAAGAACTGATACCGAGAGAATACTTATAGAAATAATAAACAAAACAAATTAATCAAATAAAATTTGAGCCGCGACATTCGGATTCGTAGTTAAAATCCATCAAGAACAATAAGATACATTTGAATTTCTGTAAATCAACCCTTAGTGAAAAGGTCTGCATAAATTATTTTATATTATTTACCTGGCATTTTGGATAAATGAAATTTATTTTGATTTACAAAGTCAGTTGCTGGTTGATTGTTTAATGCTTTGTGAACATTATTCTACCACCATTCGCCCCCTGGTGCCCCCCAGTACCCCCAGCTACTTTGGGAATCACTGGGATGGATGATTCAATTTCCAACTACTCTTGCGGTCGAAATCATAGAAAATAGATTTAAACTATGGTCTTAGTTAAGTTTAAGTTTAGTTTGCAATGAAGTCAATTAGTATTTGATATCTTACTCACTTTACAATATAAACTGAAAATAAAGTTATAGTTCTGACCCTATTAATATATTTCAAGTAGGTAACCTACGTCAGACAAATGTATTTGAAAACCACCTCCGGGCAATACCCGTGAATACTTAATAAACCTGTCTAAATCAGCGCAAAGGAGATCGGTTTGTTTGACGTAAGGAATGCACAGATATATATGTATGTTTGAGTCCATTTTACAGATATTTCAATGAAACCTGCTCAGGAAAACTAGAAAGATAGTATTGTGAGAAATTGATAAATTATGTGCTAGGTAGTTAGTAGATGTGGGTATATATTTTCAAGTCCGGATGTCGGACTGTCAGACGCCGTTCGCGTCTCTGGGTTTGTAATATTCATTATTGCTTGGATAATTTTAATGGATCTATTTGTCTAAAATATATTATGATGAAAAAAAAGTAATCGTTTAATTGAGCCATGATGGTTTACCGGTAGCCGTACGAATACGGCTCACCAAAAAGAGAGAAAGAAAGAAATATTTGATCGTTACCGGCTTAATCTTATTATAGCCATGGTTCAGTTATTGACTTGTTCAATTATTGACTGGTTCAATTATTGACTGGTTTTATTATTGACTGGTTCAATTATTGAATGGTTCAATTATTGACTGGTTCAATTATTTACTGGTTCAATTATTGACTGGTAAAATATTGACTGGTTCAATTATTGACTGATATAATATTGACTGGTTCAATTATTTACTGGTTCAATTATTGACTGGTACAATTATTGACTGGTTCAATTTTTTGACTGGTTCAATTATTGACTGGTTCAATTATTGACTGGTTCAATTATTAACTGGTTCAATTATTGACTGGTTCAATTATCGACTGGTTCAATTATTGACTGGTTCAATTATTGACTGGTTCAATTATTGAATGATTCAATTATTGACTGGCAATTATTGGCTGGTTCAATTATTGACTGATTCAATTATTGACTGGTTCAATTAGGTATTTACTGGTTCAATTATTCCTTAAACTATGGTTTATATACGCAACATTTGTGGGAGGGGGGTTAACAGGGGTGGTATGCAATGATATTATTACAATTATATGGATTTTCCCAACCTCATTGCTGTGTCGTGTTTCACAGCGGAATTTCCAATTATCTGGTTACTACCACCAGGCATAATTACCTGCGTTGTATAGATTCAATTACTATTTATTTATGGAATACCTTAATTAAATGGGTCTCTCTAGCATTAAATCTGCCTGAAAACTGTAATAATTAGGTGAAAACCTTGCTATAATAAGCCGTAACCAATATCCCTCAAAAAATAAAATAAGTGGAAAAAAGTTTAAAATTGTTTCAATATAGCCTGGATATCTTCGTATGTTGTAATTCCACCTCGAATTTTCAGAGTCAAAAATAGAATTATTAAATCATTTACATGTTGGATTTCCACCACGAATTTTCAGTGTCAACAATAGAATTATTAAATTATGTACAAATATAAATATGTAAAAGCCTTTTTTAGCATGTGTAAATTAATAAATTAATTATCAAATCCATTTTGTAGCCCCTCTCAAGCAGATGGGATTGTGAGTTTTAATCAGAAATGAATTATTGTTTTTATAAGTTTCGATAATTTTAAAGTCGTTTATAATAAATAAATTGTAGATATTTAGATTTGAAATCACAAAATACAATAAAAGCTGTTCCTTTATATGCTTTCTCGAACATAAAATATATTGGACTTCCCGCTTTTCCAATAAAATGTCAACATTCTTTGGTCGTTATTGGTTTTACATAGATAAGAAAGGAGATTAAAACGATATCGATCTAAAATTCGGGTTAAATTTACATATTATTGTTTTATCAACGTAGGGATATTTGATATTGTATCCGTAAGAGATACCGTATTAAATTTTGTATCGATACAGGGTAACTGGTATTTGGTAAAAAATATTTACAGGGGTAAATATGGTAATCAGATTTGGATTTGGTAATGTAGATTTAAAAAAATCATATTATTCGAAAAAGATTTTAACCTTTACAGAGGTTGTAAAATAATTAATCTGAAATCATATATTAATGTAACATGTAATATGTCTGTATCGATGCGAAAGTAATAGTTAATAATTTATACGTAATCTTTAACCATGCTTGTATATAATTGCATGACCTACGAGTATATATGTACATTTATACATAATTCGGCCATTCGGGGCCATCAACAACGAATACGACCATATTTCATTCAGAATTCTGCTTTTTTAAGACGATTATATAATATAGGAGTATGTATCAATAGTAAGTTATTGAGAATAGATTTCGATTTTATTAAAGCCCGGCAGCTTATTTTTGTTTTAACAATTTGTTACGTAATATAAATGATTTGAAATTTAAAAAAATATATGTGTTACAGAAATATATTTAAACTCACAGAAAATATAAACTGAATACTTTGTAATAAATATGTGAATGATAATATAAACTGAATACTTTGCAATATATATGTGAATAATAATATAAACTTTATATTTTGTTATATATGTGAATGATAATATAAACTGAATACTTTGTAATATATATGTGAATGATAATATAAACTGAATACTTCGGAATATATATGAATGATAATATAAAGTGATTTCTTTGGAATATATATATAAATGATAATAAAAAACTTTTAAATATAAATAAAAAAAATTAAAAAATAAATAACACATCCCCCATACACACAAACCTAGCTTTATTATGGTGATACATCTTTTATATAAAATTAGGTGAATTAATTACTATATCTTCTGTAATTTTGTAGTTCTGTAATTATGTAACATTACTTTTATTTAACAAACATTTAGAAACAATAAATTATAAATATATTACGATCTCATAAATTTATAGTGGTAATTTTTTAATTGTGTTTTTATTAGGTCCATAAATATTTTTTAATTGTGTTTCTATTATGTAAATCAATATTTTTCAATTGTGTTTCTATTATGACCATCAATATTTTTTAATTGTGTTTCTATTATGTCCATAAATATTTTTTAATTGTGTTTCTATTAGGTCCATAAATATTTTTTAATTGGGTTTCTATTGTGTCCATAAATATTTTTTAATTGTGTTTCTATTAGGTCCATCAATATTTTTTAATTGTGTTTCTATTATGTCCATCAATATTTTTTAATTGTGTTTCTATTAGGTCCATCAATATTTTTTCTCAGCAAGTAGGTAACAGTAAATATTGTTATATTTTTATATAATTTTTTTTTTAATATAAATTTCTACCCAAATATGTTGTTATTACATTACGCATGGTTTCCGGAAACTCGTAGTACAAGCGGATAACTAACTGATATACATCACATTTGGAGTCGATTTTGGGCGCAGAGATAAACATATAAGATGAATTTAATTTGTCTCGAAGTTGGTAAGGGATATGTTAACTAAAGGTATTAAAAGACTGGCAATGTAGCTGGTGGGAACAGCAAATACCTCTTAAATGTAACCTTGAAGATAGCATGTAAGGAAGACACCCTAATTTCAGAGAGAAGCTCATTTCATAGTCGTGGTGGAGGCATTTTTAAATGCTAATTATGTTCTTTTTAATTAATTCCGCACAGGAGACTCAAAGGAAAATAATTTCCGTCAGGGCATTCTTAATCACCTTTGGGTATGCTGTGAGGAGGGTTTTTTTAAGGAAAGGAAGAAGAGGAATATCTGGGAAGGAAAAACGTGCAAGGAGTGTGTGGGGATCTGGGTGATGGACGTTTGAGTTCGTCCCTCCTACTGCGGTGCAAGGTTTTTGGTCAATAAATTTATTTCAGTGCAGAAATTCTGGCACTAACTACATATGTATTCCTCTTTGCCCAGAATACTAATGGAGGGAAACAATTATACCAAGACAGTGAACATTTTCAATTTATCTTTAAACACATTTAAAATGTTGTTATTGAAGCAGTTCAATTATGTACAGTGAATGATGTAATATTCATATGTAAAAGCCCGAAAAGGGGCGTTAATTAATAAATTAAAAAAGCCCTCCTGGTGAGATAAAAAATATCTCCCTCAACCAGTCTCTCCAAATCCGATCAAATAATATAATGACCTATGGTCTAATCGCAGTATTCTTCAGTGTGATGAAATACGTATTTTATTTGCTTTATTTGTTAGTAAAGAAAACATATTTAACAAATTAAATTAATAGATAAATTATCAGGTACTACTCATTTGATTACATGATTTTAATCATTTGCAAAATAATAGCTACAAATAAAATATTTTTTCCTGAGCCGGCCGGATCTCAAATACGCGACATCTGGGAGCCAAGATTTACCGGGTTTCTAGAATACGAGTATTTTTTTTATTTTTTTTTATTTATTTCTATATAATTTTTACAGTGTTCACATAATTATTTATATTTGTACATGATACATTTCAAACTTATAACTATAATATGTTCTGTGTAAGGTAGGTTTGAGAAGGTGAAACTGTATGTGATTAATATTGTATGTTTCGTGAACACCTCACTAGGAGAACCTGTGCTGAGGTGTTTACGTGGTTATGTATAGGTGTGACAAGTATTTATGTGTTGTAGAAGAAAGTTTTTATTTTTTACAAGTTTTAATTTTAATTATTATTATTTTTTTTTTTTTTTGGTTTTTGGTTTTTGTAAATTGAATATTCATAAAATGTTGATAGTTTTTGTAAATTGAATATTCATAATGTATATGTAAAAAATATATATATATTAAGTGCATATATTTGTATTGTAAGTGTGAGTATAGTTGGTAAAATCTCGAAAAACTTGTTTATTTATTATACACTTTTTATGGTTTAGTTATGTTTGGTTAGGAGTTATTTTGTTTTGAAAAAATAAAAATATAAAATAAAAATATTGATGTCTATCTTTATATTTAAATAATTTTACCCACAAGAAAGTCAATTTGCACAATCATTGTGTAAGTCTCCCAGCATGCTTATAATTCGCACAAAACAATTCGGCAATATTCAGCATGCTTTTTTTCAGGACGACCCAAATACGACCTCAGACAGCAAATGAAACCATAAAGTTGCATTAGTTTGTTTAGATTATAATTACAAAGGGGGCAAAAGTAATTTCATAATATGAGTCATATTTTTTTGCAAATGGCTTCAAATGTCTCTGTGCTTTGACATTTATGTTGTTGATATATAAATAATTAGTTGACAGTAAGCAATTGAGTGATACACACCTGAAGAATGTGGAATTATTGTTACTGATTATTTGACAAATTTCCAGTTATTTTGACACAGCGTTAATGTCGTCATAGTTTTACCAGTCATTCTGCACCTGTACGTGAACGCGAATTAAGCGTTTGGTTGAGCATCTCGTGCAAACCTTCAAATAAACTTTCGGTGAAAAGAGCCCAAATTTGTTTCATTTCTAACAAAATGGCAGACAATTCACACTATAAAACAACAGACCGGAAAATGGTCAAATAAGCAGTAACAATAATTCCACGTTCTTCAGATGTTTTAAGCTGCATTGCTTATTTTTAACTAATTCTCTGTCTGTCTACAACATAAATATCAAAGCACAATGACATTTGACGCCAAAATTATGGAACATTCACATTATAACATTACTTTTGCCCCACCTTGTATTATTGTTTTATTTCTCTCCAGACTTTCCAACACGAGTTCTTTTCTTTATGGTATCACCACTCTTGTCACCTGGGACAAATAAATTATCTTTATTACCTAAATTACTTTAAAGGTCTTTTCGTTCCACTTAACAGGCATTTTCTTGAAATTTTCTTATTTCATTTTCATCATAATAAAAAGTCTGTAAATTGTTTTACCTTGTTAAAAAAAAACATTATTATTCAGAAATTGTCAAGATGACTTTTCATTTTGATAATTATTTAATCAAGTTATAAATAATTTGTAATAAATAATAATTTTAACGTAGTTATGCAGAAATCAGACAGTACCAAATTTTGGCAAAAATAAAATATTATTGTCAACCAACGGAGTAAGGTTAATACAATGTTTTACTTAAACCAGCCAGGCCGCTTTCATACAAAAATTTCATAGTAACCACGTTACGAAACATTTGTTGATCGGGAAAAAATCATTCAAAAATATGCGTAAAGCGCCTACAGCTCAAAACACTTCTAATGATGCTATTTCTCAAAATTTAGCAAAAAAATAAGAAAAGTTTTTTACCTGAGACGAAATAACCCAAAATGACATGAAATTAAAATTTAAGATTATTAATTTTTAATTTAGAACTAGAAATTTGCAATAAATGAAAAAGCAAAAGAACACTGAAAAAAATTTGCAAAACATGATTGCTCTTATCTACGACAAATGAATTCTGACATTTTCTGCTTTTTGGAATAGAAAAATGAAAAAAACACATGATTACATTTAAAAACAATAAAATTATTTCATCAAAACAATAAGATAAAACAGGATAATCATTAATCAATAACATGAATAAGTTGGTCGATGTAATAAATAACATTGATACGTTGTGGAGGAAGGCATATGCCAAGAAGGTGTTGGTATGAAGCATTATCTAATGGGCCATCGTCTTTTGCGATTGAAAAATAACACAAGTAATACCTAAAATATGAACAATTACATTTACCTAATCACGGCGCTTGTTATTATATACTCTCCGTATTTTTGGTAGCTCTAACTGTTTTCTTCTGAATTCATATTTCACATAATAAGTAATGTCAGACAGTTTATGTATTTATTTATTGAAGGTATCTCACTATATATTAATCATGTTTTTTCTCATAAAAATCATCCTCACTAGGACTAATCTTATATTGAGGTTAACAATTTACGTTTGAGTGAAAAACAAACATAAAGTAATACTAGGTACATACAAACACAAAATAATTCAAAAATAAAGTAAAAAATGTATTAGACTATCTCACTTGTACCCGGCGTTAGTCGGAAACTTTTCTCTGGTTTCTGTAAATATAATATGCATTTTTTATATGTATAAACATTCGGAAAGAAATTCTCTAATTTTTTTTTTTTTTTAAAGAAAGACAAACATTCCCGGGTTACGAATAACCTGACAATATTTGAATATCTCCTACTACCACCACAGTAAGCGGAAAATGTTGCTTGTGTTGAGATGGAGGACTTAGCCAGCCGAGGAATTGAACACACTACGCCTGGGTAGGACCCAAACGTGATGTCAACTCAGCTACCGACCGGTCAAATGAAATGAATGAAAATATCAATATGAATGTGAATTATTTTCCCATTTGATCTCTGTTGGGATGACGTGTTGTTCTTGTATTGTTTTGTATTTATTATGCTTATATAATGTGAATTGACTAGATGATCATTTGTAGAAAAGTGTGTGGAAGGGTTTTGTTTTTACTGTGGGGAAGATTTAACCCGGACATAAACTCGGAAATAAGAAAGGTACTTTATCGCTTCTCTGAATTCTTGACACAACAGTTTCACTTTTAAAAATGACACTCTTAAAATAATTTTCAGTTAAAATATTATTATATGAAATAAGAAGGTTTTCTTAAATCTTTTCTGAATCACACAACCGGTTACAATTTTGAAAATGACACTAAATTCAAAATAACTACGAGTCCATTTAACCAGGAATAGATAAATGGATAAACCCACAACCGAAATTATAATAATTTTTCCTCAAATGTGCATGTCATCCAGTAAAAAGTATTTACTCCAGGTAGTGCCTATAGTTACATCTGTTTGTAACAAGGTACATGGGCTTGACAATTCTCCCCTCACTGTCAAACGTATGTCTTTCCTTTCAGATGAATATTTAATACAACATAATAGGTATGCATAATTATATCGATTTACAAATAATACGCATCGTAATAACAACTTGTATTTTCTTGTACACTACCTGCCTGTTTGTATAATTCATTTAACTACGAATGAGTCCATAGTGAGTTTCTATTATCAATCCTTTTGAACTTCAACGAGACGCAAAATTGATTGAGGATGAGTAGTTATCTGAAAATAGAGGTAGAAACACACTGGATCGACGTACGCGATAAACGCATTACTACGTTCTTAGGTCAACGTGCACATTGGCTCTACGCACGCAACGCGTGTGACCTCGTGCCAAGTAGTATCTAGCCCGGTGCGCAGGTGCGTCAGTTTGATTTGACGTTTATTTATTAGTTTATGTCTGTGTGTTATACTTGTCAGCAGACGCAATTCGTAGCTTTGTCTCGTCTCTCGATTCGAAGAGCAAATTTCAAAATGATTTACAATTTTACCAAGCCAATTTACTATACCAAAAATAACAGTAAATGCATAGATAATAGCATTTTTTCGAAAGCTCAGATCGGCGCGTCAATGGAAGCGTGGGTTTGCGTTGCCTGTGACAAGTGTGTTTCTATAGGATCTATTTCCATATAAAATGTATGGATTATATAAAATGCATAGATTTTAGTTTGTGCGTTGCTTACATAGCGTACGTCGACTCAGTGTGTTTCTACCTTAACATGCGGTGAGGGCATGTGCTACCAATAAATCATCACAACAACCTTCAGATGTACTGTTTTGAAAATCCTTAGAAGTGCAAAATATAGATGCTGATATGAAATAAAACAGATATCGTCTATTTACGCAAAACCTTTCGATTCCTAGGCCGCAACCTGGCCAGTGGATTGATAATATTTTTTTATTAAATTTCTCATACATTGTAAACTTTAAATTTAAAGCTTATACGAAAATAAATATAATATATGCAGAAAAAATGAGATTTATAAATATTTATAAATAAATTTAAAAAAAAAGAACAGACCTTAGTGAAGATCGCGTCAATGAAGAGGATCAATTTGATTTCCGCTTGGAATCTCTCCTCACTAACGCAAAATATATCTATATTGGAAGAGATTTGGTTAAGGAACAATATACTCCCCCCACCGGGATAACCATCAGCAGATTGGTCCTACAGGCAGTAAGATAAAATAATCTATGATTTATGATGACGCTGACTGAGATAGTCATCGAGAATATAAAAACTCACGCGCAGTAGACTGAATAGAGCCACGATAAGGGATAATGGGCCCACTACCTCATGCAGAGAAATCTCAAAAAAGTGAACCGCCGCCAACATGGGTGATCACACCTTTATTTGATTACCTGTTCAAGAATGAATTTCATTATTTTCAGAAGATGCGAGAAAAATTTGATTACGACTCGTATTTAAAAAAAACACTTTAGACGTTTTCACAAGATGTGAGGAAAATTTGATTACAATTACGCACATTCAAAAAAGAATTTTAGATATTTTCACAAGATGTTAGGAAAATGGGGTTACAATTCGTATTAAAAAGGAATATAGATATTTTCACAAGATGTTAAGAAAATGAGGTTACAATTCTTATTAAAAAATAATTTAGATATTTTCACAAGATGTTAGGAAAATGATGTTACAATTCGTATTAAAAAATAATTTATATATTTTCACAAGATTTTAGGATAATGAGGTTACAATTCCTATTAAAAAATAATTTAGATATTTTCACAAGATGTTAGGAAAATGAGGTTACAATTCGTATTAAAAAAAATATATATTTTCATAAAATGTGGAAAAAATTTGTTTATATTATTTAAATTACGCACATTCAAAAAATAATATGGATCTTTTCACAAGATATGAGGTAAATTGGATTACCACTCGTATTAAAAACGTTTTCACAAGATGTGGGGAAAATTGATTACGATTACGTACTAAAGAAAGAATTTCGTTATTTTCACAAAACGTAAGGAAAATTTTAATTTACTTCGGACACGCGGAAAAACCCACAAAATAATCTATGTATAGATTTATATCTTCAAAGGCTACTCAGAATCTGTTATCTGTCCTATATTTAGTTACGATTTACCCCTTGGTACCGTAGGGGCACAAAAATGAATCTCATGATTTATCCCTAAAACTTCGATATCCATATAATCCGGCAGTTGAAACCACAATATCTGGCCCACTTTTAGACCATTTTACCTTTTAACCATTCCTAAATAATGGATTCTAGAGTAAAAGGCCAGTAGTTTATTTCAAAGAAATATATGCAGAAAAGCCAGACGATATGACCCAAATCCGACATGTATTAAATATTCAATGGCCAGATATATATAATAGGACAGATTTAGAATCAAACTGCCATCCATATTCTATTAGCATTCGAAATGGATATATTGATTTCCCTTGTCTGCAAGGAGAAATAGTCGTATTTACATATCTTTGTTACGTTGCACTTACATTATATGAAATTTTTCACGTTAAGAATGTGCTAGATGGTCTGAATTTGTTCGTCTCCTAATTTATTTTGTTTTCGTAACCCAAAATGGCAATCAACATAATATTCTGTTAAAAATATATTACATGTTGTTACTTGTATTAAATTCTATAAATAAACTGTGGAGAATTCAGACATGCTATAATACCTACAAGGACCAATAAATATATTATATGTTGATACTTGTAGGTATCGAATATCTGAATTCTATTAATATACCGTGGAGAATTCAGACACGCGATACCTACAATCACAAAATATATATATATTGGTACTTTTAGGTATTGCATATCTGAACTCTATAAATAAACTGTGGAGAATTGAGACATGCGTTACCTATAAGAACCAACAAATATATATGTTAAACTCTTAGGATATATATTGTCTCAGAGCATTTGAACAATTCATCAAATTTCGCAGTTGTATTTCAATTTCTGTGAAAGTTCTATTCAAGTTCTGTTATTATATTATTACTAGGCAGTTGTTACACAAAACTGAAATAATAACAGAACTTAAATAAAACTTTCACAGAACTTGAATATTTTCTTCAACAATTCTGTAAAACAACCCGTCCTTAGAATTGGCATTTAACTTTGCCATTTAACAGCTAGAATCTTCACAGAACTTGAAAATCAACTTTGAAATTTGATGATTTGTTCAAATTCTCTGAAACAACCCAGTCTTATAATTTAGAAAATGATGACACCTAAAAGTTCCGGAGTTCATTGACCGGATTACAGACGGAGTCAAAAATCTAAATTATGTTAAAAATAAGTAATATTTCAAAAAGTAATAATTTAAATGTTAAACAGTGATGGCAGCAAATTTAAAAAATCAGTTGTTTTCCATTTTAAATTGTATTTACCAACAAGAATTTTCTTACAGTGGATTTTCTTTTTAATAGAATTTAAAGTAATGATAACCAATAAGAACGTTACAGTTGTGTTTCAAGTGCATTTGATTTCGAGTTTGGAGGTCATGGGTTTGATTCTCGCCCGATATGTCACTTACATAAACTAGTCCAGGTGCCCTACAAAGAATGGCTTTTTAACATTGATCAATAAATACTTAATAATGTATCGTCTTTATAACAGCCTATTAACGTCTATTTGACATTTTGATATGCCACAGCCCAAAGCTTTCTAAAGGTGTTCTTCGAAGGTTGATCGGTATTGAAACTAGTGATGAGAAAAATCGAAATAATATTTTAAAAGTCAATTGTTTCGAATCGTAAAATAGTAATTAGTAACATAAAATGATGGAATGTCATCTGCCCTGTCACAACTGTGATTTTTATAACTGCATAAAAATAAGTGGAACATTTACTGCATTTCACATTAACTGCATTTCACATAAAATGCAATAAATTAACATTTACACGTAATAAAAATAAAATATCCTTTGTATACACACTAAACGGCACACACATCAATGAAGTAAAATATATCAGGGACCTTGGGGTAACACTGGATGTTAAATTAAACTTTATCCAACACACTGATGACATCATTATCAAAGCCAAAAAAATGCTGGGATTTATAATTCGCATAGAAAAACCCTTTAACAACATAAACTTTCTATATTCTCTTTACACCTCATATATTCGCCCGCACCTGGAACACTGTACACCGATCTGGACTCCTTTATACCAAGCCCATATCGAAAGAATAGAAAGAATTCAAAAAAAATTTTTAAACACTAGAATTATAAACTAAACTTACACTTCTCAAATTATACCGAATCCACTAAATTTCATAATTTTAACTCCCTCCAAACACGACGTCTAATTTTTGATCAAATCTTATTGTTTAAAATCCTAAATAATGGTCTGGACTCACCAGAACTTACCAATTTAATAAATCTTCATATTCCGTCTAGATCAACTCGACAATCTGATTTATTTTATCTACCCTTGTGTAGAACAAACATTCGAAAAAATTCCCCAATTCCTCGTATATGTGCACAATATAATACAAAATTTTACAGCATTGACATTTTTGGTAATAACCTAAAGAAATATTGATATGAAGTAATGCGTACGATCGATTATTAATATGAGAGTATGGAATGTATCGGCAGCATCTCCTATCCTCTTCCTATTTTCCTCTTCCTCTCCCCTTCCTTTAACACCAAATTAATTTTAAGATACTAAAACTTCATTTCTAATGCACTTTAACATAAGAAACTTCTGTGGCTTGACTTCAGTGAACTTGTATATTTATATCTATCATTGTATATTATATAAAAGCTGTTTGTTTCTTACAAAATAAAAAATAAATAAAAAAAATTCATTTCAATACAATCAAAGTTTATGTCGAATACTATAGGAGTATTATATAATAACTAACGACGATCGAATCAGTCCACAAGGTCATTCGTATATGGAGATACTGTCAATCGACTCGAATTTCGTGAGCGTAGCATACGCGCCCCTCGTGAGTACCCGCAATACTATTTTGGTAGTGTTCGTACACGAGGCTACTCGTCAATCACGGGTTTGACAATAGTTACACGCTACTGACGGTGCTGGTAGCACGCTACGCGAGTTGCGTTCGTATCTATTGCTCGTTTAACTATAATTTACCGGAATACGTACGAAAGGATTTAGCAACAAATGCACTACAATTAATCTTTCATTGTTATTTTAAGGCTTGAAGAGCCCTGAAGGAGTAACCATCTGCTACTTAAACCTAGTAAAAAATGTTCTGTTATACTTTAGTAAAAATTTCTACCTTTTTTAAGTTTTGTGTACCACATCTCCAATCCACAAGAAAAAAAAAATTATTCATTCGAAGGCAATAAAAATCTGCCGTAATCCAGTCATTGATGATTGTATATTAGGGTGTATCGATTTCTAACTTTTTTTTTGTTTTCAAATTCCAAGTTGAAAAAAAGTTGCTACTAGGTACCACAACTTACCACAAAAAGTTTTGGATTTTTTAAAAAATGTTTAGGTCTCCCGCACAAGGCCCAAAGTTTTAATTTTTTTCAAAAAAATTTTTTAAATTAAAAAAAATAAAATCGTAACTTTTGTGTTTATTCCAAGTTAAAAAAACAGTAATATTAGGGAATAAAAATAAATAGGTAGTTTAAACTTTAAAAAAACATGGTTTTTATATGTACACAAAATTACAAAATTTCATCAAAATTAACAAACTTTAGGGCTTGTGCGGGAGACCTAAAATCCATTTTTTTACAAAAAAAAATCGTTTCTTACTTATTTTTATGCCCTAATATTACTGTTTTTTAACTTGGAATGAACAAAAAAGTTACGATTTTATTTTTTTAAATTTTGTAAAATTGATATTTTTTGAAAAAAAATTAAAACTTTAGGTAAATACTTAATGCCGACCGGGTTTCGCTACAACCGTAGCCTCATCAGGGCAGTATAATACTAAAAATCTAAAAATTAAATTAACATGTGTAGATATCACGGTAGGTGGACAGTCTGAGCTACAGTGGAAGAGGTAGGGATAGTTGGGAGATTGGGAGGCGAGTGTTCTTTGTCAATAGGGAACAATCTGAGTATAGGGCTTTTATTTAGGTTTATTTGGTTGTTGATGACTTTGCTATTGACGTTTATGGCTTTCCTTAACTCTAACGCTTCTAAGTTATCCAACCTAAGACCTATTCCGTTTTTATGTAATAGGCTGACGCCAGTATTTTTGTCGAACGTATGGTTTGTTGCTATGAGGTGATTTGCAAATTCGGAGAATCCATTACTGTTTAAGCATCTTAGGTGTTCTTTGACTCGCGTTTTGATATTACGCGCTGTTTTGCCTATGTAAAACGCGGGACAGTCACTACATTGCAGTGAGTAAATACCTGAGTGATTTAACCGATGTTCTTTGTCTTTAACGTTCATCAAAAATTTACCTATACTATTGTTAGTGTAAAACGCTGGTTTGATATCTGGTGGGAGGTTTTTTATGCTTTTTTGAGAGAAATTATCGATGTACAAAATTCTACGCCATTGTTGAGGTTGATTATTATTAGTTGATATATTATTATTATGAGGGGAGCTGTTAAATAGAAATTTGCTTGTCGATAATCTTTTTAATTTCTTGTTTAGGATGTTATTGACCATATTTGCATTATAGCCATTATTAATCGCGATTTGTTTAATCGTCGCTAATTCTAATAAGAAGTTGGAATTTGATAACGGGACGGTAACTAATCTATGGATCATGGAATGGAAAGCAGAATGTTTGTGGGAGATGGGATGGTTAGATGAATTATTAATAGTTGTATCAGTGTAAGTGGGTTTACGATAGATTTTAAATTCTATTTTATTGTTAATGATTGATAGGGTGAGATCTAAAAAGTTTAAGCTAGAATTAGTTCCTATTTCTATTGTGAATTTAATTTTTGTATGAAAAGAGTTTATTAGTTTTAGGAAGGAATCAAGTTGGCGCTCAGTACCTGTCCAGATACAGAAAACATCATCGACATATCTCTTCCACAATAACACATTCTTTAATAATGGCGATTTACAGTTAAAAATGTTATTCTCTAGATTGTCTAGAGAATCTAGAGAATAACATTTTTAACTGTAAATCGCCATTATTAAAGAATGTGTTATTGTGGAAGAGATATGTCGATGATGTTTTCTGTATCTGGACAGGTACTGAGCGCCAACTTGATTCCTTCCTAAAACTAATAAACTCTTTTCATACAAAAATTAAATTCACAATAGAAATAGGAACTAATTCTAGCTTAAACTTTTTAGATCTCACCCTATCAATCATTAACAATAAAATAGAATTTAAAATCTATCGTAAACCCACTTACACTGATACAACTATTAATAATTCATCTAACCATCCCATCTCCCACAAACATTCTGCTTTCCATTCCACGATCCATAGATTAGTTACCGTCCCGTTATCAAATTCCAACTTCTTATTAGAATTAGCGACGATTAAACAAATCGCGATTAATAATGGCTATAATGCAAATATGGTCAATAACATCCTAAACAAGAAATTAAAAAGATTATCGACAAGCAAATTTCTATTTAACAGCTCCCCTCATAATAATAATATATCAACTAATAATAATCAACCTCAACAATGGCGTAGAATTTTGTACATCGATAATTTCTCTCAAAAAAGCATAAAAAACCTCCCACCAGATATCAAACCAGCGTTTTACACTAACAATAGTATAGGTAAATTTTTGATGAACGTTAAAGACAAAGAACATCGGTTAAATCACTCAGGTATTTACTCACTGCAATGTAGTGACTGTCCCGCGTTTTACATAGGCAAAACAGCGCGTAATATCAAAACGCGAGTCAAAGAACACCTAAGATGCTTAAACAGTAATGGATTCTCCGAATTTGCAAATCACCTCATAGCAACAAACCATACGTTCGACAAAAATACTGGCGTCAGCCTATTACATAAAAACGGAATAGGTCTTAGGTTGGATAACTTAGAAGCGTTAGAGTTAAGGAAAGCCATAAACGTCAATAGCAAAGTCATCAACAACCAAATAAACCTAAATAAAAGCCCTATACTCAGATTGTTCCCTATTGACAAAGAACACTCGCCTCCCAATCTCCCAACTATCCCTACCTCTTCCACTGTAGCTCAGACTGTCCACCTACCGTGATATCTACACATGTTAATTTAATTTTTAGATTTTTAGTATTATACTGCCCTGATGAGGCTACGGTTGTAGCGAAACCCGGTCGGCATTAAGTATTTACCCATAAGTGATGTTTACAAAGTTACTGTTTAATTTTAAATTATAATGTCACATCACAAAGTAACCGCTTCATATGAAGAAATAAAACTTTAGGCCTTGTGCGGGAGACCTAAACATTTTTTTAAAAATCCAAAACTTTTTGTGGTAAGTTTTGGTGCCTAGTAGCAACTTTTTTTCAACTTGGAATTTGAAAACAAAAAAAAAGTTAAAAATCGATACACCCTATTGTATATATTTGCATCAGGATCCCTGCATTTCAATAACAAATATTGTCAATTCTCTTTTAATTTTAATTATATTGGTTTTTGTTGACAAATCTGACCATGATACTATATTTTTCATACTTTTAATTATATATTTTAATTAAATTATATTTCATTAAAATACAATAATTTTGTGTTAATAGGTAGGTTCATACTTTATCTCTTTCTGAAATATTCTTCAAACCATCAATTCCATTTTTTTAAATGACACATAAATTTAAAACAAACATTAATTCTTTAAACGCGCATAATCACGCAGAAATAACGCACATTGCAGACAACAGAAATTAGTATTTAATTATATACGACTACAATTTCTGTGTAATTTGCAAGCGCCAATAGCTAGAGTCCAAACAGCCAGTGATCAACGCATTACGTTGTATGAGGTACGACCAAATTGCACGGACTGTCAAAGCGGCGGGGTCAATTTAAGTTATTAGTTTAATTTGTAGGCAGAAACAAAGGCGGGGTGCTGCTTTGTATAGATATGATTTTTGATTATTTTCAAAACCCAGATTTCGCGGGAACTATTTGGGAAACGCTGGGCTATTGCGTACTTAATCTATTATAAATGTACAAAAAGTTTTTACTTTAAAATCTCAGCTGTTGAAAAACACCCAATGTTAATGGTAATTATTCATCTCAAACACCAGTGATCATTTGGGTAGTTTTGGAAGCTTAAAACAACAAACAGAAGCAATTCAAATATAAAACGTTTATATGTGCTTCTAAAAGACGGATGAGATGTCATTGGATTGACAATTAATCTCTACCAAGCGCAAGAAAAAATAATGCTTTATTTATTTTATGATTGCTTCAAATGTGATATATTAAGAACGTTATTTATTATGTTTTTGATTTGTGATTTTCAATTCACATCCAAATTAAACGTGAAATTTAATAGGTACCAATCTGATTATAATATATTATATCTGGCATATAAAATGAAATTTTTAAAAGTTCAACAAATAGATCGTACGCCAGATAATGCCTTCAGATGGCGAAAAAGCAGTCACAACTAATAATAAAACTGTTTTCCATATTGAAACATATTTTTACTTATTGGAAATTTATTTTCACATAGATAAATGGATACATCATGTCTTTATATGAAGGAGCATCGTAGCTCACGATGGAAATGACGTGCCTGGTATAAGTATTTATAATTTTTATTTTTTACACACTAAAAAATATTAGGCAAAAAATTTCCGATAAACTGCTTTTTAGCAGTTTGTGTAACGGGTTCTTTACATTATAAATCTTATTATTGTGAGTTTACAGTTACATTTTTACAATTATATCTTTAAAACAAAAAATTAAAAAATTTACAGAAATGTAGCAAAAGAAAGTTATAAAAAACATAAATAACAATTTTAATAGTCTTTAGAATAATATATTATTGTAAGCTAATACAAATTAATTCTTTCAGTAAGCCAAGTCTTCAGTAAGTTCACCAATTGTTTGTTTTGGGCACAGTTTTTTATTTCAGCAGGTAAAATATTAAGGCGGTGCCATACGTAGTAATACAAAATCATGTGTATTTGGTTTGAAAATTTGGTCGCCTAGAAATATTTCAGATGCTTTAATTAAATTCTGCGAGTTGAATACATCTTGGCCTTTGAAATAATCGAATATTTTTTAGTCTTTTTATAAGCCCAGAAAAAAATAATGTATAAGGCCTATGAAAACTGCTTTAAATTTCTAAATCTCCTACTTACAAACCCATTTTCGGTTATGATTTTATTGTATAATGTGGCAAATTATGTTATTTATAAAATGATCAAAAAAAAATTAAATATTTATGCCTGAACATCCACAAAATAAAATAAAAGGCACTTTTTTACGATGTTTTTTTCTTGCATAAATCAAAACAGGCGGATGGTGATAAGCGGAAATTTAAACCTTATCGCCATCTACTTAAGGGTTGTTATTGATAGCGGCTCAATTTAAAATATTACACGACGTAGTGCATCGCCTTAAAAGAATATATTATGTGCCGACTAGGAACACAATACAAAATATAACATTTTTCTGCAACACGTACACAACCAACTATCAGACACACTCACTAAACAATACTATGCATGATCTAGGCAACATGTTTCAGGGTACAATTGATATATTTACTGGCTTCGTTTATAAAATGAAGCGTAATCTGTTCCAGTCGATGGTTCCAGTGCTTTGCTGAATATCAACAACTGATCTACGGCAGATGTGTTTGGTTATCCAATAATGGTTTGTCGGTGCCCATAGCCGCATCCCATTTTTTTTTACTTTCTATTTTATTTTATGTTCCTGAAACATGTTTTAACCATATTGATTTATATACATAATCCTTCCGGATGAAATTATATAAACGATACTGAAAACCGTATTAAAATATGTTGCGCAGTTTAGGAAAACTAAGCGCACAAATAGACACGAAAAGCGACTTAATTTTGTACTATTTAATTAATTAAAGATACAACTACACTTTATGTGTAAATGGCAAGAGCCAATAGCTAGAGTCCAAACAGCCAGTGATCAATGCATTACATTGTTGGCGTGGTACGGCCAAACTGCATGTGATGTTATGTAGTTTATATAGTTTTTTCAATGGTAGGTACTAAGATAGGAAAACAAAAATTTATATTAGTTTTCTTATTTTTATTGTTATGTCCTGTTTTGTGGCTGATTTCCCAATTATCTGTTTGTTACCAGCATTAAGGCAGAGTAAGGACATCCATATACTTTGAAGTTAGTCTAAAAATTCATCATAGAATGAAGAATTGTTAGACCATCTTTAGCAACCCGCCATTTCATTGTGGCATCATAGGTGTCGATCCATTTTTTGGCGCTTTGACATTGACAGTTTATAATTGCGAAAAGTGCATTTTGCAATTATTTAAAAAATCATTTTACATATTATATTTTGTTTTTCAATAAAAATTTTGTTGCAAAATACATTTTTTGCACTGCTTACCGATTTATCAACTTTATTAGATTATATTAGCTGTATATTTACAGATAATAAAATACAAAGTCTTATCTTTAATCAGACTCTATGGCCAGCAACTACAGAATGTCTTTATTTACAATGCTTGCAACATTTTTTTCATTAGACAAAAAAAAAAAAATTTGCTTAGAAGTTAAACGTCAAAGTGCTATATATAGTTGTCCAAAACACTCAATGCTCAAATTTAAACCTGCAACATTGAATGTTTGACTGAACTCTACAACTCAAAGTGAAAACCACAACCCACCGGTTGTCGATTTCATGGTTTCGCTCAGTGGCAGATTGTCCACCTTTGTCTGGCGACCGTCAACGATATTTAGGATATCCGTCGTCGCTTGTAGATGATTGGCTCTGGAACGATTTCGGTAGTATTTTTGTATATTTGTCTTCTCGCATACATGGAAAATTAGGATTTGAGACACTGCAATGGCCGTGAACCATGTGTTTTTTTTACAATTTCGTATAGGGTTAGATTTTCTTCTTCATTTGGTAACTCTACTCTAACAACGCTGTTAATTTGATCCGGTATAACTTTACTCAATATCCAAACGGAAGATGGACATGTGGTAAACTACGTTTGTGACATTTTATAGTATTCATGTGTCATCGCGGAGGACCAAATATTAAGAGCCTTGTTTATAAGGTAGATGAGTTTGTGTACGTACTTCTAAGTGAAATACTCTATTCACTATATCGTATATGTGTTATGGAGTTAAATTGGTATTGATATTTTCCTTGATTTCTGTCCAAGTACAGTTGTAAAGAGATCAGGTTTACCGTGATGTTTGATATAAATCATTGTGTCCTGCAATTTTTCATGCAAATATCGACGCCCACTTGTTAACGATGGAGAACAACAGAAATTGTACCTTTTGTCGCCTGCATTAGTGTGTGCGGCCGACCGTTTTGTTTAAATCTATGATATCTTCAAAGATATTCATTTTAATGATATGCTATTCAGGGTAATTTTGATATACATTAAATACTCAACGTAACTTACATATTTAATTGGATAAAGATTAATATTATGTTGGTCAAAATAGCTTCGCAAAAAATCCATCAAATATGTAAAATAAAAAAATGATTATTGTGGGTTATCCATAGACATATGAATATTAGTAGACCTGCCCTAAGTGATTAAAAGCGTATTATCCCCACTCCCCATACCGGTTCCATTGAGCCGGCTGGGCTCGCATATGGCCTCAAGTGAAATTTGAAAACGTGACGTCATCATTCTTGTGCGAACTATGGTCGAGGCATCATCGGTTCATTTTACGAAATAACACGGCAAAATGTTGACTTGTGATATGAAAACTTGTAAAAATAGATGTGAAAAAGAGAATAAACCCAATTGTCGTATTACATTCCATAAGTAAGCATTATTTTACTTTATTTTAAGCTTATTCACACCGTATTATATGGATCAGTTTTAGAAACATATACTATCACATCACAATGTAGCGATTCTCAAGTGTGCTCATCGTTGTTTACTGGGGTAAGTAAATTATGAGACATTTGTAAAAGTGTCTTAACTAAATACTCTGAAACTAACTACGACTCTGAAAATAGAAGCTGCCTTACTTTGCCGAATTTGGACTTCGCAAATTAGTTCATAACGTGGCGAGTAATTTGCGCTCCCATGTAGAAATGTCTATTCATTCAAAAGCAGATTTTACTTTTAAGAACTAAATGGTGATATTATAATGCGAGATGCCTATTTACTGTCAGATTGATTTATTGACGAATCACAGTCAGCCTTACTCCCTTCGTTCTTCAACAGTTGATTTTACCCCTCGCCATTATCTTCTCGTCTATTAATTCCTATGTCTGTGGGGTTATCCTTAGGTTAGGAGATAAACATATCCCTGACTTTTCTGTACGCCTTTTTAAGGCATATAATTCCATGGCAAATCATTTTGATGTATCTCATAAGGTTAAGCCAGCGTTAGCAATGTAAGCGCCCGAAAATATTTTGGTTATGACTTAATCACAAAACATCGACTTTTCTCTATTTTCAATAAATATGTATCGTGTTACATATATGTAAACCTTTCGGAAGAATTTCTCAATATGATAGTCAAAGCTTTATCAAAATTTGTTGCGTATTTTAGAAGAACTAAGCATACAAACAGACAGACGCGAATAGCGACTATATTTTATACTATTTAGTCAGAGATATAGATTAGAGATAACCCAATAACAAGAGATACGAGTAGTAATTCAAATAATGAAAATGGATGTAAATAACAATTAATTACAGCACGAAGAACAAGAGATACGAGTAGATTTAATTCAAATAATAATATTAAAACAATTGTTGTAATATGTAGACATTTTATATGCACTCATTTTTCCGCGCAGTGAAGAAAAAAATTGAAGTATTTCATTCCACGGTCATTAATAATTCTCTTCGCACTTTTGCTTCAGTATGCGCTCCTCCAATTTGTATGTGTTTCGAGACTTGATGCCAAAATGTGGATATTTTTAGGACACTTCCACTTCTCTAGGTTAGCTTTGTTATTGGGTCTAGAGAAATAATACGAAATGAAGTTCATTGTTGTTGTCGTCGGCATTTTATTGGACAGTTATAAGTGGCAATCGCTGAATGTTAACTGTATGGGATGCAACCAAAAGATGGAATTTTCAAAATCAAGATCTTTTAAAAGTTTTATTTTTTGTGCCTGAAAATGGGCTTAATTAAGATTACTCCGCATGATTATTTGAAACAGAAAAAATAATTTCAATGATTAAATATTACAATTTTGAGCTATACCTCAAGAACTTATTCCACAATAAAAGTATTGAATATTCATTCTAGTCTTGTAAGAATGTCAATAGATGTCGCATATTAAAAATAAAAATAGTTTTATTTATCCAAGACACTGTCGGGATTGTAATTAAATTTTGGTAAAATCTTGCAATCACATATTAATGGTCAAAAATACGCGTTCAGAAAATGAAGATAATGTTGGTAGTTCTTAGTCGAAGTATGATTCAGTTAAATATGACCGAAGGGGATACTGTAGGATTAACTCAATGGTCAGAGTAAAGTCCCGGTAAGGACTGTGGAGTGTAAGGTTAGCGTGTGAATGTAATTACTGAAAATATGTATTGATTTTGTTGGAAGTCGTAAACATCTCACCAGGATAAACTTTATCAAGGTGTTTTTTTTTTTAATTTGAATACCGCACAAGACTTCCAACTACTCCCAAGCTTCTGGAGCTAATGAGACTATGGCATCACCAATTGTGGTATGATATGAGGCTGAAGGTTTTGAAAGGGATAAAAAGATGGGAAGAGGAAGGTGGGGGAGTACTTGTATTAGAATGAGGTGTGTGACTGTTATTTAATGGACGATTTCATCAATGTAAACTGAGTCAATGACTACAGACTATTCAATTATATAATGGGCACCCTTCATTATACCCAAACCTAAAGTTTATATAACTGAATCATAGACATATGAATATTAGTAGACCTGCCCTAAGAGATTAAAAGCGTATTATTCCCCACTCCCCATACCGGTTCCATTGGAGCCGGCTGGGCTCGCGAATGGCTTCCCGTGAATCTTGAGAATGTGACGTCATCATTATTGTTCGAACTAGCGTCGAGCTATGGTCGAGGCATTTTATGAAATAACACGGCAAAATAGTGGCTTGTGATATGAAAACTTCTAAAAATAGATGTGAAAAGAGAATAAACCCAATTGTCGTATTACATTCCATATGTAAGCATCATTTTAAGCTTATTCACGTCGTATAATATGAATCAGTTGTAGAAACATATACTATCACATCGAGCCAACATTGGTCGAATGTAGCGATTCCCAAGTGTGCGCATCGTTGTTACTGGGAAGTAAATTATGAACACTTATAAAAGTGTCTTAACTAAATACGTAAACAAAATATTCGACTCTGAAAATAGAATAATTTTTTTTTTGCCGAATTTGGACTTCGCAAATTTGTTCATAACGTGGCGAGTAAATTGCGCTCCCATGTAAAAATGTCTATTCATTCAAAAGCAGATTTTACTTTTAAGAACTAAATGGTGATATTATAAAGCGAGATGCCTATATACTGTCAGATTGATTTATTGACGAATCACAGTCAGCTTTACCCCCTTCGTTCTTCAACAGTTGATTTTACCCCTCACATTTAATTTCTAGTCTATATATTCATATGTCTGTGAACTGAATAGATTATGATTCTAGCGCAGACCAGTGAAAAATCACGGGATAGTAAAATTGTTGGATCTATAAAGCAGAAAGTATTTATTGAAAAATAAATCAGAATCATCGCGTTTCAAAAAACCATTTTCAATATTTTTTTCGTTGTTGACAAATTAGACTAGAGAGACGGCAGAAATTTACCTTTCGAATGAACCCGTTAGTAAACTTGTAAAAAATAACTTTAACTATCAACAATTTAAGCATAAGAAATACACATTTCAAACATAGATAGTCTTAATAAATGCAAGAATTATTCATATCAAAATAATGACTGATTCATTGAATTAAATATAAGTATGTGTTATTGGCTTATTTATGCATCCTCTGTTTTTTTTACGATGAAAAGTGACATTGTTTACGCAGAAAAAATCTTTTCTCACTTTGGTTTATACTGAAATTAAAACGACCTTGCTCTCTTATCGTAACACGTGCTCTGTGGAAATGATTATTCATTCAAAAGATACGAATATTTAAAATTAATTTTTAATTCTTCTTATATGGGGTGCTTTATTATTTTTAGAGTGTTGACAACCATCCTACCAACTTACCTGTTCTCAGACATTCGAAATATCTCCTACCCATTTGAACGATTGGTGTCATATATATATATATTATACATTATTACCATATTACTATACTTCAAATATTAATATGGAAACATATAAAAATGCTAAGCTTGGCTTAAAGCCAATGAATCCACCTAGATTTCACCGTTCATCCCATATTTTTAGGTTCTATACATTTGGCACATTATGGCAAGCGATCACTGAAAAAATTTTTGCAAACATGGCATAATATTTAATTATTATAAGCAATAATTAGTCGCCTGTAATATCAATACAAATTGAAAATATCTCCCAAGTAATAATAAATGCCACCGACAGGAATTGAACCCGCGCCTTCTGATGTCCGGTCAGACGCTCTGGACTACTGAGCCACGTCGGCTTATTTCCAACCCGCCAAATAATTCAATATGTACTAGTACTTCAATCATCAATTACTGCTTATTATATTTTTTCACCTGTAAACAACCGGCTTTATTAGTGCGAAATTTTCCACTAGATGGCGTCGAGACATATTATATCTACATTTGTTGGTGATTTATTTTGACTTGTCAAATATATATTTTTTTAAATGATAAAATAATGTTTGTAAGAGAAGGTTTTTATGCATAGCACAAAGGATAATAAATTACGACTAATTATTGCTTGTAATAATTTATTATCCTTTTTGCTATGCATAAAAACCTTGTCTTATAAACATTGGTTTATCATTAAAAAAATAATGATAATGGCATAATATGCCAAAAATCTCTCGAGTGGCTACACACCTTGAACACAAAGAGTTGCTAATGGTAGGATATTCCTTAGATACTAAACACTCTATACCCGTACAGTCCTCCACTCATTTTTACGAGACAAAATTCAGCATGACTACGTCGCACATGTTGCTCTAAAATAAGTATCTAAGGCGTAAGGTATACCGTATTTCATTTATTCCTAACACAAACATTTCAGAAACTTTTTCTTTCTGTCATTTTTTTAGTTTCCTAAGCACCTGCTCATTTGTTTTCTGTTCTGTGATATCTTCAGCAATTTCCTATGAAGTCAGATTTCAACAACTTCGATCGTGTTCTTGATTGAGCTTGCTTTCAATAATTGTTAAAGTTTCGCACGCCTACGTGAAATTTGGCATAAAACATCGTCTGGTCACTGGCCACCCGGCAGACAAGTTCTGTGCGCTGTCATACGGCAAAGAGTGCATTGCTAATTAAATTAAACGGTTTAAATTGCAACCAATAAATACCTGCACATCTCTTGGTAGATGATGATATGATAAGACTTCCCGAAGCATCAAAAATCCTTTAAGAAGTGCGAAGATTATTCTGTTGGTATTTTAAGTCACAACCAAACCATTTTCATTTCACAATATTTATCATGGTAGCAATCCGAACGAGCAGGGCTTAACAGCTGACGACATTAACACTGATGGAAAACACCGGATTTATGTAAATGAACACTTAACTTATAAAAACAAACTGCTTTACAAAAAATGCAGAAATTTTGCTGGGCAGCTGTAAAATCTATATGACTCTTAATGATAACACAAAACACATTTGCATAAACTCTTGAAAAACTCAATAAAAACGATTTTTTTATCAACAACGCTTTAAAATTAATATGAAGTAATATTTTTTTAATTTGAACCACATAATATATTAAAATGAAATTTTTATATTGTATCAAAACTTAAGAGGTCTCAGAATAAAACCGAATACCGTACTGCAAAATGCACTATTGAATAACCATGAAATTATATGTCTCAATTCAATCTTTAATGAGGAACTTTTCGATCCGCTATACTATATTCACAGTCGATTACAGATTATTCTAAACTCAATCAGAAACGCGGTGGTGGAGTTCGTATCTTAGTCAAAAATAACTTAATTTCAGATAGAATGGTGCTCTGAAGCGAAAGATATATGGGTAACCATTTTCCTTCTTGTAAAAAAATCACAATGCATCTCATGAATTTCGTCTGATAAACACTTCATACAAAGCATCGAACATTATGAAAGACAACAACAATGACAGATACATTATGGTAGGAGACTACAATCTTCCTCGCATATTTGTTACCAATAAAAATGTCAACTGTGATTAAAGTATAAATTTTTTGTTTTCTTTTTTCTGAATATTATTTTCGTTTTATGTTATTTTTTTACATAATTCTGAAATGATCTAGTAATTTTATATCCTGGCCAATTTTAATAATATGATATCTTCAATTACCACCGGAAGAAGCTCCATAAAATAAAGATTTTTCATTCTCGTCGTGAAAGACTTTTTGTTTTACGTAATTTTCTTATAAATTTGATAATATTTAATTATTTGTGTGTCGTCTTATTAGAGATATAGTTACAGGGAGAAAATCCATAATTGGTGTTGTTTTTTGTAGTATGTAGTATTTTTTGCTTGTATTTAAGACACAGGACTTGAAATTATTGTTGATGGTTGATATAAAAAAACAACTTTTTTTAGCTTTAAACCTTTCAAATGTCATTAGTCATGCAATTCTAGTTGTTCCATAATATCTTTCAAAAATAAATAATAATATTCCAAAAAGAGATATAACGGTTACTATAATTTACTATGCAATGCAGTAAAAAATGACACAAGAAGTACGTTGTGTACGTGTTTCGTAATCAAAATATTTGCTTAATCGAGGCTTAAATTTCCAACACACAACTGTGTTTACAAAATTCAAATGTCAAACGAATTTAAACGAGACGGAGCGCTGGGTTATTGGGTTTTATGGAACATTTGTTATTCTTTATTCTATATTTGTGACAATTTGTAAGTTTCTGCACACGGAGAAAACTTACTGATATAAAATATTGCTAATTTATAAAGAATCTTTTCAAATTGTTCGTAATTCGGTTAAAACGGGATTGCAGGCCTTTGACGAATGAATTGATAGGTTCCTAATAAACTTTCATTAAAACACGAATGTTTTATCGCAATGTCGGAACACGTGTTCATAAAAATTCATTTGGTCATTGCATATTATCAGGACAAATGCAGGTGTATGAAAACGTCTGCTGATATGTTAAGAATGTACTAAGAGTTTAATGGGAACCGGTCTGCAATCCTGTTTTAATCAAATTTTAATAAGTCAGCAATACTCATTTTTCTCCGTGTAAAAATCATCAGCGTTTTTTCTCGCAATTAATAGTATGATAATTTTATTAGCCTTACCACTGGAGTGATTGGTGAGCAAAGTGTCGAAATATGCCAAAAAATCACTCCAAGGTTCTAGATAGTGCAGTTCATAGTTAGCATAAAAACAGAATCCAGGTCAAAGCCCGACATTAAACCACTACTCCTTTACGATTTTGATAAAGTTTATCTTCCGCAAATAACGAGAGAAGTCTGGAATAAACCGCAATATTCGCGGCAGGTAAAGAGATCACGTAAGCTTTTTGCGCAACAGATTTGTAAAATATTATCCCTTCGATAGCGGTGAGAAGCTTTCCGGAACATCCGGTGCCAACCGGAAGTCGCTGCCACGTCCAAGATACTGCACAACGGATATGAAGGAGCTTTACCCAACGTATTATTATTTAAATACCTGGGGTGAATCTTCACAGGTGTTCGGAATAGAACCTTAATTTAATAAATATAAGTACAGTACGGTAGAGCTTGAGAGCATATTGTGTAGTTCCGAACACAATGTTCTAGTATAAATACAGTATGGTAGAGCTTGAGTGCACATTGTATAGTTACGAATACAATGTTCTAGTATAAATACAGTATGGTAGAGCTTGAGTGCACATTGTATAGTTACGAATACAATGTTCTAGTATAAATACAGTATGGTAGAGCTTGAGTGCACATTGTATAGTTACGGATACAATGTTCTAGTATAAATACAGTATGGTAGAGCTTGAGTGCACATTGTATAGTTACGGATACAATGTTCTAGTATAAATACAGTATGGTAGAGCTTGAGTGCACATTGTATAGTTACGAATACAATGTTCTAGTATAAATACAGTATGGTAGAGCTTGAGTGCACATTGTATAGTTACGAATACAATGTTCTAGTATAAGTACAGTATGGTCGAGCTTGAGTGAACATTTTGTGGTTAGGAACACAATGTTCTATTATTTATTTTCTCGGCGACCAGGTATATTGCATTTACTAGTTTATGAAATTGCTTGGAGTCATGTTATAATGAGAATTTATTTGATGGAGTGAAATATTAATATTTTGTTCGAATGTAATAAAATCCGTGACCTTTTGCTACAACAAAGTAAGTGAATTGTATTAATCGACTGTAAGTATAACGTTTCAAATATATATTTTTTGTTTCGATTTTTTTCTTTCAGACTTAACGAATGCAATTACAGATCAAATATCATAATTATGATACTAAAATAACTTTTTTTGGATACAACTTTATTGATTATATACCTTAATATATAAACCAAGCGGTTTTGGTTCTACCTGAATCTCAATCAGAATATATCGAGATCATGTGTTCTTTTACTAATAAATATCACGACGGATTGCGACAATATCAGTATTTATATGAACACGTGTTCCGCCGTCCTCATAAAACATTCGCTTTTAACTGATACTTTGTGACGAACTCTTTCAATTCATTCGTTGAAGGCATTCAGCCCCGTTTGTAATAGGAAAACAAAAATTTCACCATATGGTTAAAAATTAAATTTTATTTTATATCAGTAATTTTTCTCTATGCACGGAAGGTAGGTACAAGAAAGCTATACTATCATATATATTCAATCAACATCAATTTAACCTATGTCTGCTTATGTGTTTTGTATGCATGTACTTGTATCTCTTACTTTTATGTCATTCTAGAGCTTGAATTAATTTTATAATTGCTAATTAATTGAGGAGCGAAATGCCTTCTAGAACGTTCATATATAGATGTTGTATATGAAACGTCTTGTGTCTTGTCAAAGAATGATGTTTCGTTTTCTTTCTCACTGATATCTCCATAAATAAACTGGTGATACAAGTGCGTAAAAACACAAAGATTTATGTTTAAAGATTATTTATTTAAAACATAAGAATTTACTGCCTGTGCATTTAGGTACCCCTACATGGTTGCATAATTTATATGTAACAACCCTTGAAAGTGATTTGTATGAGCCACGAAGCAGTCAGTAAGTGGGTGAAGCTGACATATTAAAAAAAATTATATTCAATACCGTTTAAAAATATCTGATTCTGATCATTATTGTACTTACTAAAAATGTTTAATTTTGATATTTTCATTTATAATTATTGATTTGATTGACTTAAAAAAGTGAAATTACAATATAAATTTAAATTATTTTTCTTTCTCATTATATTACCAAATAAGGTTGAATTGTTTTCTCCATTATTTACAGTCTTCAAAACAGGTAAATTATTATGGTCCATGTTTTCATCAGGAAAATGGTCTTAAAACGTGAGGGACGTATTTCTTATGTAAATGCAACCTTTTCAAGGCAACACGTTTTCTCGGCAATCCGTCTTATGGAAATAAGTTTTACAGACTCCGTTATTCTTTTCCGTGGACATCTTATTTCGTTTAGGTACATTATCTTAGATTGGATTATACATTATAATATCACGAGTTCAAGTACGTGGTGCTTCGACTTTGAAAGAGTGGTACCGCATGATATAATAATAATAAACTACATTTCTTAGATTTATTGACACAATGAACTCTAAAAAACTGCTAGAAACCTTAGAAAAAATTGGAATAAGAGGAAATGTGTTAAATTTATTTAAAGATTATCTTAGAGATAGAAAAATTGTACCAAATAAATAATACTTTTAGTAAAACAAAAAATGTATCTGCAGGAGTTCCACAAGGTTCCATATTAGGACCTACACTTTATATAATTTATGTAACTATATTGAAAAAACTTTTCTTTTTGGTAAAATTTTTGTATTCGCAGATGATGCGGCATTGGTCATATCACATAAAGATCTAAAAATTGCTATTGAACTCATGCAAATTGACTTTAATCAACTTTGTAAATGGTTACATGATGTAGGACTATTAATAAATGCTAAAAAAAACAATGTTATGTACATAAGATCACCTAATGCCAGATTTCAATTTAATCCTAATATTATTTCTCATAATTTTAATTGCATCCATAAAAATATTCCGACTAATTGTAAATGTGAAAGCTTAGAATTAGTTACGGAATATGTCTATCTTGGTGTTACAGTAGATTGTTTTTTCAAATGGAACAAATATATTTAAAAAAACCTGTAAAAGACTCAGATCAATTGCTGGCAGAATGTACACATTACATTTTTCCTATCAATTGAAACAATTAAAATAATTTATATGTCAATGGCAGAATCCATTATAAGTTATGGATTAACCATATGGGGAAATACTACTATAACCAATCTAAAACAAGTCCAAGTTGTACAAAACGCAATTGTAAAATTACTAGTCGTCCCTAATATTTTTAAACGGAGAAATAATACACCGTTGCTGTTTCAGAGTGCCAAAATTTTACCTGCTAAGGCTATTCTATGGCAAAAAATCATAATTCAGCATATATTTACCCCGCAGCATAAAGAAAAATTAGAACATAAATACAGTACTAGATTCACGCGCAATGACGACACTGACACTATAAAGCAATGTCAGTCTATGAATAAGGTAAAGTATATGGTGAAAAATTGGCTATCGAAAAAAAAAATTACTTTAATATGTATGAAAAATTGTATGAAAAAATGTTGATTCTGTAAATATAAGATGTAAATTATAACTTATAAAAATGTGTATTTGTAACTAAACTTTAAGCACCTTTTGTCAAGCCAATTCAATTGGCTTAGCAGGACTTGTTTGTTGATATATAATAACTATTTATTCAATAAAAAAAAATAATAACACAGATTTAGGAAATGAGATTAAAAGAAATTGGCATTCTCAAACTATAAAAATATTACCATTTGTTTTTTCGGCTACTGGCACTATACCTAGTTCTCTTATTAAAAATTTAGGCGTATTAGATCTATCAAAGAATTTATACATAAAAATGCAAAAATCAGTCATTTTAAATACACGTAGGATTACGATATTTTTTTAAATATTTATATTGAGGAATCAGTAGGATTTAAAAGTCCAGTTAGGAGTTCTACCGAGCCGAATCCTCTGATTTGAAAATATCTGGAGTCGGTGAATTATTTTCCCATTTGATCTCTGGTGAGTTGACGTGTTGTTGTTTTATTGTATTGTATTTATTATGCTTATATAATGCATTTGCATAATGTGGATTGACTAGATGATCATTTGTGGAAAAGTGTGTGGAAGGGTGTAATTTTCCTGTGGGGAAGATTTAACCCGGACATAAGGTCGGAAAAATGAACTCGATCTGCCTATAGAAATATAAATCATAACCACTTAATGATAATAATATTTTGATGATTTTTATAGCGCCGTTTTTGTGCATAATCACCTCAAAGGCGCTTGATGAAATAATTAAAACAAACAAAGCTCTCTGATTGAATACTTGTTTCCGACCAGACTTTTATTTTTTTAAATTGTTAATGGAATTACAGACAGTCTCGATTTACTGAGTCTAAAAAATTTAAATATCATATATAAATGTTTATTCAATACAGACTGGAACTAATCGATCGAAAATTCTTTTTAATTATAAACACAATAATTCGATTTTGTCCAGTCAGTGAATCGATGCCAACTCAGCCACTGACTGGTCAGCTGGCGTTTAGGTCCTACCAATGCGTAGTGCATCACGACACAAGCAACATTTTCCACTTACTGTGGTGGTAGTAGGAGATCAGATTCAAATATTGTCAGGTTATTCATAACCAGTGGCGACTCGTGACTTTTGAGTATGAAAGAGTGCTAATTTTGTAAAATTCGACACTATTGACGTTGTTTAGTATGAAAATATGATAAGTTTATAAAATTCGACACTATTCACGTTGTTTAATCGAAAACGATTTTTTTCTGAATATTCGATTTTTCATAAAGATTTTCAGGATATTTCAGTGAAGCACGGATTTCCTGAAAATCTTCATACAAAAACCGAATTTTGGAATAAAGATGTTTTCGGCTACAAAAACATGAATGATGCCATATTTGGAATATTAGCACTATAGTGCGCCCAAAAGTCACGAGCTGTCACTGTTCACAACCAGGGAATGTTTGTCGTTCTTTAAAAAATAAAAAAATAGCAATAATATAAGGATTGCGTCATTTAGATAATGCTTGTACCTAGATTGCCTGCAGTTGACAATATTTTCTCAGAAATAGTAGATATGTCCAACTATACGGAATATAGTTACAAGAAGGCTAGAATAACATACCACAGTACATAATACTATCCTTTTGCATGGGTTCCATATAATTTGAATAAATACCCATTAGGGGCGGACTGATTGCCTGGCGGCAATTTCTATCAGCCAATGAGTTCACTTTCTTTTAGCACAAGTGTGTAAAAATTCATATACTAAATTAAATATATCGGTCCAAAACACGTTATTGGCCGCGCTGTTAATATATAATAAAATAAGTATATGGGTCAAGTTCTAACAAATTAACGTAGACAAAAATATGTGAAAGTTTAAATTTTTAAAAAATATTCCGTAAGAATTTGCCAGCGGAACTCTTAACAAAGTGGAATCCTTTTTACTGGAACTGGAATTGCAGTTAATGCAAAATTCGTTAATTATAAGGTTAAAAACAGGAATCGTAGTTAACGTACAAGTCGATAATAATGTAAGGGATTAGGACCAGAGGCGGTTCCTTGGTACGTGCATTTGTGCATTGCACTGCTTGTCTTCAATCTCCACATAACAAATTACAACGACATCTGTGCCCCAGTGATCGATGTAAGAAATTCGTAATTCCCGTCAGGTCATTATTTGAGCTATCTTCTAGTAAAAAAATCCCGTCCAAGAGCAAGCGGTCGTGCATACCCAGATATGCACAAAACCAACTTTTACCATACTACTAAAACAGCGTCGGGCAGTATCGAGACAGCCCGAAGTAGCCGAAACGGTGACATGAGCGAGACAGATTACACTCTTAACGTCAAATTACGTGTTAGAGCAGTGCAGATACATAACCCATCCGTGCATTATCGAAGTGTTTTGACGGCGAGTGAATTTTGCATCACTTTGATCATGCGTAATCCAATGCGTTTGGAATGGATTCGCTTAGAAATACTAATGTTCAATGTTAACGCAACAACATTAACACATTGGAACTCGTTCGCGGTGAAATCAAACGGTTTCGCTATATTTTCAACGATGAATTGAGAGTCCTTTATTTTCGAGATAATTTTGTATTATTTAATCAGTTATTTTACAAATATAACTTAGAAGATAGAATGAATTGCAGTAGGTGTTCCCATTCATTAAATGCTCCACCTAAATTACAGACTAGGTATATTTTAAAAGTGAAATGCACTGCTGGTAATTACAGTCACGGGCCGCTTCTGATTAGGACTATTCCCTATCGTTAGGTAAAACTAGAATATTCCCCGAAGCACATAATGATATGTAAAAAAAACTTAAATACCTCTGCAGTGAGCAAACCAGGGGCGTATGCATATAAAGGGGGGAATTAGTGGGCACACACCCCTCCCCACGACTTCAGTATTCCGTTGTAAAAAGTCAATATGACTAATAGATTTAATTCCTGGAAATACAATAATATTGTTTGAACCTATCTGTTTTAGCAGTGTGCCACCCGTCTCATCCTTGCCACATGCCCTCCCATGTGAGTGCAGACCAAAGATATTAGAAGAACGAGATATGCTATGTTGGCCGCCGGACCGTAGGCGGAGTACTACCTAATTAGGGTACTTTGAATACTATCGGGACGTGTACGCACACAAATCTGTTCTATGTATTAGTGCGCATACCTTAGCGTAAGCGAAGGTGTGCAGTAGTATTGTTGAACAAAACCGGCGACACTGGGAAAAACAATTCCACACAGTATGAACTGCTCATAGCACATCTCGTTCTTCTAATATCTTTGGTGCAGACAAAAAAGAAAATATGAATTTGTTCGTTTTCACTTGGTTTGAGATGCATTTAAATGTTTTCCCGTTTGCGTATTGCTTTTAATACGTTTACGATGTTATGATTTATATTTCGCTTTCTAGTTCAAATATAAATGCGGATTAGACGATTCTTTGAGGATTTGGCAATATAATATTTAGGTCACGGCTACAAGTCTCGTTACTATGCGATTCATCCATACCTACTCAGGAAGGTACTTGAACCATTCCGCAACGGAATGATTGGGTAACTATCAACAGCCAAATTGCATTAAATTTGACAACTGTCCGATTTATCATAAACTTCCTGATCAATCACCGAGCAAGTCAATAATCCTGTATTTGCACGTTGCTTTTTTTACATATTTCTTTACATTAATTCCACACAGGAGGCCCTGAGAAAAATAATTTGCTTCAGGACCTATGCCATCTTTGGAATCTGTGTGGACGGGAATTGTTGAGAAGAGAAAAGAGTGAACACGACTCTTGAAGAGACACGTGTTGTGGGAATTAAGAAACATTTAGGTCGGCAAATCGTTCCACGATCGAGCTGTTAACTTGGAACGAGTCTTAGAAACGACAAAAATATATGAATATATCTAATTTAATCATATCAACGTAACAAATATATTACAAGAACACCCTAATAAATAAAGTACACTAGAAAGGAGGTCCTGGTCCCAAGAAGCAATACGGCAAAGTACTTATCAAAAGATATCAGGGACCGAAATTGTATATAATACCCCCACAGAAATAAACATTATAACTTGCAAAAGATCATACATCGGTTCAATTATAACTATATGGTAAATTGGTTTAGGTAATGAGGAATCTGATTTAAAAAAATTAAATAATGTTATTTGCTTATCTATTAATAGCACACTAACAGCCTTACTAAAAAACGTGGTGTAAATATTACGAGGCGCGTAATGTCAGAACAGTGAAAATCTTGACTTATTACCAAGGCGTTTATTTTGTTAAAACGGTCTTTATCCAGGTTCAAGGCCGGCTTTACCACACCAACCTAAGAGTGTTAGGCGGTCGGTAAATAATTTGAAGAAAAATAATAATACATTATAGAATAATTCACACAACGCATAACTGAAGCATTTGGTTCCAAACTAAGAAATAATATCGACCTGAATAGACATTATAGCCGTTGAACAGATTTCATTAAAATAAAATAAAATTGATTCGAGTTGAACAATGTTTAGTTTGGATTAAAACATTAGAAAGATTATTAGATACCCAAATAATTTTGTTTATGGCCTTACCGTCTTCAGGTCTACAATATAACTAGAAAAAACTTTTGATACTGTTTAAATCGTGTATTCCATCAAAACCTTGTACAGAAATTATCTTCATGGTGTTTATGTGCAATTTTTCATTGCTATATTAAATTCAGGTGTAGTTAGTTTGAACGTTTGATGGCCTCCCTGATCGAGGGGTAAGCCTCTCGACTAGCAAGCCGAAGATCCCTGGTTCAAATCCCGGGGTGCGCAAGTAAATTTTATTTGATTGGATTTTTTATATTTTTACAATATTTGAAAATCTCCTACTACCATTACAGTATGCGGAAAATGTTGCTTGTGTTGTGATGGAGCACTTATCCAGCCGATGAATTGAACACACTACGCCTGGGTGGGACCCAAACGCGATGTCAACTCAGCCACCTACCGGTCAAAATTGTATTAGTTCAAAATTTATTCATTTGAAATAATATATAGTTTACTTGCGGCACGTTCCAGAGTGAAAGATACTCTCAGTATCGCCCTGGTGTAAGACCATCATTCAGAATTGAAACGTTGCTTGAAATGGCTTTAGCTGTGTGAGTAGTCTCCCCCACCTTCCCCTCCGCATCTTCTTCCCATTCCCAAAACCTCCAGCATCACTTCATACCCCAATTGGGGATGCCGTAGTATCACTGGCTCCAAACGGTTGGAAGCAGTTTTGACGTGCTGGATACACATTAAAAAACGTACTTACCATTCTCTTCTTTCATTTTTATTTGTTTTTCTCAGTTCGTGATATACCCGTGCTAGTTTTGGATAATGGTCTGTAAACAAATTAAATAAATAAGAAATCAAAATGAACCCTGTATTTACATAGAACTTTTACATTCATAAACTTTATTCAATCTGTTTTCTATCCAGCTAGGGGAATAAGATTCACGTGTCTTTTAAGGAGAGATAAAAATAACTTAAAACTTGTTTTGCTATCAATTTATGACTGTACTGAAATACGCTGGGGATATTCAAAGGTGATTAATATTATAAGTATAAACATATATGGTGATATAGACTACTGTATGTATTATATAAACTTTAGCATAAGCGAGATTACTTTTATGATGTTCTATATGATGGAGGTTAGGCTAGGTTGGTATATTTTAATAAACTGAAGTACCAACGTGTGAAAATTAAAACTATGCTCGTAAGTGTAAGAAGTCGAGATTAATTTTATGATGTTCTTAGCAGAAGGTTGGTTAGGTTAGGTTAGGTTTGATTTTACGTACATTTTGCAGTGTAGCAGTCAAGTACCTTAAAACAATAATATGGCATACTTTTGCAAATTTTGACTTAGAATTAGCAAATACATTGCAAATTTTTGACTTAGAATTATCAAATACATTGCAATTTTTTACTTAGAATTAACAAATACATTGCAAATTTTTACTTAGAATTAGCAAATACATTGCAAATTTTTACTTTGAATTAACGGCAATAATTATTAAGGCCCCGTAGTAAGCGTTCAAAGATGGTTTGAAAAGGAGATATGTAAATACGAACTAACTAACTAACCATCACGCCGTTTCCCTGCAGGGGTAGGCAGAGAGGATGGAACGCCAAACTTGGCATACACTACTAGCCTCATTCACATTCATACATCCTCTCATACATACTCTTCTATTAATCTGACTCTTGGCTCGACTCGAGTACCTGATTCACTTGATCGTACAATGTCTTCCTCGGGCGTCCCCGACTTCTGCTAGCATTCGCATTCGCATAATTTATTCTTCTTACACTCCTTTCTTTGCTCATTCGCTCTATATGCCCAAACAATCTTAGTGTATCTTTCTTAATCTTACTTATTACGCGCGCTATTGTTAAAAAACGATAGCAATTAAGCGAAAATAGTGAAAATATTTAATAAAACATGACTCGTTTGAAATAAAGAAAAAAATTCTTCACAAATGCTTTAGTTGCATTTAAAGATACACCGTTAATTTCATTCCTACGCCTTACGTGTTTTCAATAATTTTTGGAGCTTACATTGCGATTTTTTTTTCTTTCGAGGAAATTTCAAATAATTAACGTTTCGACATAACAAATGTATAATAATTGGATGACTTGTATAGCGCCGTTTTTGTGTAAAATCACCTCAAGGGCGCTGTACAAATTTATAATACATTACTACAGTGATCTATGTTATTACTAACTATTTATGGAGATAATATACAGTACAATACTTACCAGTAACTTGAGATAAACACTTAATTAAAATTATCTAATTGTTTATTAGCGAAATTTAGATACAGGATTTAGGACATAATTGGAAAATTGAATATAACTGGACTTTCTCTTAGGAATGGTGTATTTAATTTAAGGGTACGACAGCTTAAAAAGGTAAGTTTTTAGTTTAAACCTGAATTCTGTTGGACTTGTTATGGATCTTAGTTCCGGAGGAAGTTTATTCCAAGCCTTCGGCCCAGATACTCCGAAAGCGCGATCACCAAACTCAGTATTTTGCTTGCGCATAAGTTCTATCAGCCTACAGCTGATGATGTTGCTGATCTAAGAGTTGACTACCTCAGACCAGTGTTTTCCGGGACGCATAGTTCAGAGATGTAGGGTGGGGCCTGTGATGGACTCACCCGGGGATAATTTTTTTTATTAATGATTTATTATGGTGAGAAAGAAATTTTCAGTCGATCTCACGAAATAGAGACTTCCAGATGTTGGCCTTAAAGTTATTCTAAGAGCAAGTGCTTAAATTTATTAGGGTGAGGGAAAAAAACTTGGAACATGCACTGTATCGTCAGAGACCTCCGGGGTGGTTTGAATTCTTAGATTTTATTCAGTGGAGTAGCGACGAATTTAGTTTGGGGCGGATAGAAAAAAAACCCTAACAAGATCAATAAGAAACAATTCAACTTGGTTGAGCAATGCTACTAAGTGACTTTCTAAGTATGAAATACGCCGTTAAATATAGTTACGTAATTTTTCTAAGGATTTAGACAAATTATAATTATGAATAGCGAGGTAAATAACATTTTAACAGGACGAGTTTGGAATTTGCCTAAGTAAATTAAAATCTCGCAAAAAGATTTAAAAATAAAACTATCACATCAAAATTATTTACTACATTCTAGAATTAGGTTGGTAATTTGAAAAGAGGCTAAAAACTGGTAGGCCAACACGCCACTGGGCTGGAAGAGTCGTGTTTCATTATTTTGAAAAGAATTGGACAGTTTACTGGAGAAGTAACAATTTATTGGTTTTGAAACGATTTAAATTAATGTGACGGGTTCTAGAGCTCAAATTGATGGGGGTCTTTTAGTGAGTTTCTGCCATTGAATACACGAAATTTCGAGAATTCAAAAAGACATAAATTAGAAATCGCATATGGCGATTTGGGGGTTGGTTTGGGAAGGGAGTCTGGATTTGAAAGCGCGGGGAGACGGTCGAGACAGTTAGCGTCAAAGAACGGGAGAAGGAAGTCGATAGTCGTGGTTAAGGAGCGCGGGCGGATAGACAGTTAGCGTTGAAGAACGGGAGAAGGAAGTCGATAGTCTAGGGTGAAAAAAGCGGTTCAAGATAGTCAGTTTGAAAGCGTGGGGAGACGATCAAATAGAGTCAAAGGGGTCAGAGTTTCAAGGTCTGGGAGACGGTCAGGAATAATCAGGATCGGTCAGCGTTTTAAGATAGTCGAGTCAGTAAAAACTAGGAAGCGCGTCAACAAGAATTAATCGTCGGGACGCGAACGCGGCTAAAGTCATTTAGTGTAGAAGGTGTGGTTTTCTAACAGCATGAGTATTTTACTGCATGTGACTGTGATTGTTTTTTTTTATAATTATTTGGATTGTTGACACTAAGATTTATCGATAAGTCTATTATAATCTAATTATTAACACTTATTTCCCTAATGTAAACCAAATAATTCAATTGTATTTTGAAGTAAGGGTATTTAACTTGAGTACTATAGGTACCCGTTAGCAAAGGAGGCCATAAATTACGAGACCTGGCCATTACAAAAAGGACGAAGAGCGGTTACCCTGAAACCGCTTTAGATCATTCAACAATAGACATTATTTATGAGTTAGACTATTTTTCGCAATTTAAAATGATTTAATAATTCTCCAGTAGTTATATTTAGCGTCAAAATTTATAAAATACAAACCATTGTATTTATGCGGTGTTTTTATAGTCCGGCGAACGGTTATTAGTCGAAGCAATCAGATACCTATAGGCGGAGTGGTAACGAATGGAACGGTTAATTATATGCTTCAATGCCTGTTATTTGACAATGAGTTGTCGTATCCTCCTTGGGAATTCAACTTATTCTTCACGGAATTCATAGAATATATTTAATTAAATATAATTTATTCAAACATCACTCTTTTCATTCATTTTTGAATCGGGATAACGCAGCGGATTGAAGCTAGCCGCCGAGAGAATGCATCTGTCTGGCATTCCTATTCTGTCAAGTGAGATTTTCATTTTTCATAAGTTTGGCGGGGACGAAGTGTACGAATTTTCCGTAGGCTGTCCTATCTTATCAAAGCGACAAAAGCGAAGGGAACGAAATTTGTGATTGGCTTGCCTAATAGGGACTTTTGTGTTAGCAAAGTCGATAACCCTGGATACCGAGATAAAGTCTATTTTAGTAGAGCAGCGCCGGCTTTTCCCCTGCTCAGGTGTGGTTGAGTTATTCCCGTAAAAGCATCGGTTTCTGTCGAAGGTGTTGGCGGACCAGCCTTAGATAGTCACCCTGAATAGACCCCTGTTTCGAGTATTTTCAGCTGGTGAGAGGACGCTTTTCACGGAGTTCAAATCGAAGGGAACGAAGATTGCTAATGGGCTTTCCTACTTGAGTTAGCTGGTAGACGAAGGAACAAAGAGGATAAGGGCTATGCTATTCTTGTCTGGCGTATGGGGAGGATTTTCTCGCTGACAGAACGAAGGGATCGTGACGAATATGAAGTTGTTTCGGCGATTTCTGACGTCTTTCCTGCCAAATTCAATAAGTACTTACCCCACTATAGGAGGAGAAGTCATCCAGAATTAGGTTGGAAATTGACTCCGACTGAAACCGTTTGAGCTGACGGAGATCGGATGATTTCAGATTCACGACCTGATGATTCCAGTATCCCTGATCCTTAGCGCCGGAAGTCGAGGATATCACTTTCTACCATTCTTTGATATTTGAAGCGAGCGGAGGGTGACAAACGAAAGAGCGAGTGACCATGACTTTGAAGTGGGGTAAAATCTCCCGTCTCGGAAACACTCGTTATGTCGGATGGACGCCCCATTCAAATTAAATATTGACATGACTATTTTGAGTGTGGACGAAAGACTTGAAGTATGTTCTGTATTGTACATATGATAAATATGTGTCATTACCTCTACTGGAACGAGAAGCTGTATAGACTGGAGCCAGGAGCTATTTCGAGTAGCGTGACTGCAGAGGCGAAGTCGAACAAACTGAAGCTGAATTCATCATTATTCTTACGAGCGTAAACCAGAGGGGTGTTCACGGGACTCCCGAACTCCTGACGTTGCTGATGCAAACCACTTCAGTATATGTTTATGTTTGAGGTTAGTAGAGTGGACTCCTAACTTTCGGCATACTGGCGAAGCTTAACTCATCATCGATTTGGGGGAGGTTGACGCGACCTAAACCTCGCGCTACCCACGTGACCCAAATGGTTCCTGACACCAGGCTATCATGCCACCGGACCGGAGCAGCTCCTTGTACCTAACGGTATAAGATGAATCTTCATCATTCATCATCAACATCAACATCATCAGTTACCACCAAGGACCTACATTCCACCTTCATCACCCTCCGGCAGGAGGCAAAACATGTCATTATTTCATCTGTCGCTGAGCGATATTCAATTAATTTCTGGAGGTGTTGGGATTGGACCATCAACTTGGCTGCTCTCGAGCTGGTCACGTTGATGGATGGGATTTGGACGGAGACCAATCGAAAGCAACACATGTTTTGTCTCTAGCTATTCCCAAAAATATCTACTCATAGAAATAACTCACAAAACTAACAATCCATAGTCAAATCATTAACTTAGAATTTTGTGCATCTTGAAATGAATTGTCTATAGCGAATTTCATGTACTTGTAATTAATTGTCTCATTATATTAGCACATTATCGACTGCAGCAACCGGAAACGTTTGGGCGAGCAAACAAGGTAGGAAAAGGTAGTTAAAATCAGGGTAGTCGGTCATTGTCTTATTTTCAAACCATACAGAATGTAACACGCCTCATCTAAAAAGAACCAAAGTTACCACAACCAATTAAAAGGATCCTTCAATGAATCAATCACTGTCGAAACAAAAAATTACACAACGTGACATATTAATTCGTTAAGATTGAAGGGTTGATAAACCGCGAGAAGTTGAAAATCAAACGTAACAAAATATTAATTCGTTAAGAACCTGAGTGTAGACGGGTTTAAAAACATTACAGGCCATTTCATTGATGGATTTAAACACCATCCAGCACAGTTTTTACTGTATTCTTTCAGGGCACTTGATCCAGTGAAGGTTACGAAAGTGTTTTGAAATGTGCGAATATTTTGAAACCCCGGTTATGATCCGTGCTGCTGTATAGATAGTATCTTCAAAAATAACATAAATTTTTTTAGAACTTAAAAACTTAAAGAGTTAAAGATAAACTTGTCACAAATCCGTAGAAATTGGGAATGCGGGGGCTTAGCAGTCAAAGTAAAATATAGAAAGAAAAGAAAAATTATTCAAGTAAACAAGAAAATATTAATTATCATATAAATTAGTACAAATTTTATGAATGAAATAAAGAAGAAACAATAACAAAACAAAAAACCTGTTATGCAGTGAACACATAAAAATATGCACGGCTAAAATTTATTTATTTATTTATTTCACGCCTATTATGGCTTTTACATACATATATATAAAAAAAATATTAACGATTTTATACATGAAAATAGTGCAGGCGACTATTTAAAACAATTGCAGAAAAATAACTATAAAGTCAAAATATCACTGAACTTGATCTACACAGCATGTAGGCACAAAACATAAAAAATCCAAAATATTTTTTTCTGTTTCAGTTTACAAAAGTATTATGTGTTAGTCAAATCAAATTAAATACCTTTATTAAAATATTCCACTACTTGATGAAAATAACTTCAAAAGGGTTTGCTTATATATTGAAATTGATGTACTAAATATATCAACAACATCGTAGTATTTGTTTCCTAGCTGTTGAATCCGTCGCATAGGAGTGTGATATTGGGACGTTGAAATAGAATTTCTACAATAATATGGTAGGTACTGTCTTGTAACCGACCTGCTTGGAGTATGAAAAGAGATTACATATAATAAATCAGGGGTATCAAACATTGAATTAATAATTTTATACAAACAGATTAAATCGGAAATAATTCTGCGATCAGATAATTTTAGTAAATTTAATGAACAAAGTACGTTATCGTAATTTAGGTTTTCTCTAGGAATGCCCATTTTAAAATTTACATATCTTAAAAATTTATTTTGGATTCTTTCAATCGCATGTGAATGAACTTCATAATTTGAAGACCAAACCGTGGAATTGTATTCTACATGACTCCTTACTAGTGACATATATAATGTTTTTACAGTATTTACATTTTTGAAATAACTGATACCCTTAAAATAAATCCCAACATTTTCAAAGCTTTATTGGTTATTATTTCAATATGCTTGATAAAGTTAAGTTTCCTGTCAAACCAAATGCCTAAGTCATTAATTTATGTAAAAATAGTAAAGCTTTATACTTCAATACAAAAATCAGTTAACATAGCATATTGTTACCAATGGTGTGTAATCCATGTATAACTGAATTGTAGCGCAAACCGTAGAATAAATGTCATAATAATAATACATATTAGGGAACCTAGATCAGTGTAAAGATAGAGCAAGAATTTTCAACTGATTGATTTGCATGATTCGTTAGAATACGACAAAGTTCTTACTATTATTTTTGGCAAGAGTTTGGGGAATTTATTCCTTACGACCGGAGCGGCCACACGAAAAGCACGAACATAGTCGAACGTTCTTTTCCACATAGAACTCGTAAATCCGTGCATATTCATAATTCTGCATGTAGTAGAAATAAGATTATAGTTGGCAAACCATTGGAAAAATTGTGTAGTACAAGAGAATTACTGCTTAAAGATATATAATATATTATAGAGCAGATACTCAGAAAGAGTTTCAGAATATACAATACAATACAATAAGATAACTTACTGATATAAAATATTGCCAATATTCAAAATCTCTTCAAATTATTCGTATTCCTGCAAAAACTGCAGTCCTTTATCGAATTAATTAACAGGATTCCTAGTAAAATATCAGTAAAGTAAGAATTCATTTTAGCAAAGATGGAACACATAAAAATTTTAATATTTTCGCATTTCGTAATTATATAATGATAGGATAAACGCAGCTGCATGACCACGCTTTCTGACATATTATGAAAGTACTAACAGTTTTTTAGTATATGGCAAGCTATCACATTTTTAACAGGATTTTAATAAATCAGCATCAATCATTTTTCCGCTTATAATCCAAACTAGCTGACATATACCCGGAGTTGCTGAAAGTTAACCTTAGGAGATAGACATATACTATTGCAATCTTTTCTGTAGGCCTTTTTAAGATATACAATTCCGTAGTACATTACTTTGATGCATCTAACGAGGTTTAGCCAGCGTTAGTAATGTAGTGCCCGAATAACTACGTAGTAATAAGAACTACGTAGTAATGCAAAATCATGTGTTTTTGGTTTGAAAATTTGGTCGACTAGAAATGTTTCAGATGCTTTAATTAAATACTGCGAGTAGAATACATCCTGCCGTTTGAAATAATCGAGTATTTTTTAGATAAGTCTTTTTATAAGCACAGAAAAAAAATGTCCAAGGCCTGTGAATACTGCTTTAAAGTTCAAAATCTCCAACTTACGACCCCATTTTCGGTTATGGTTTTATTGTACCTATAATGTTGCAAATTTAGTTATTTATAAAATGATCGGAAAACATGTACCTGAACATCCACAAAATAAAATAAAAGGCACTTTTGGCCATGTTTTTTTCTTGCATAAATCAAAACAGGTGGATGGTGTTAAGCGGGAATTTAAGCCTTATCGCCATCTACGTAAGGTGTGTTATTGATAGCGGCTCGATTCAAAATATTACACGACGTAGTGCATCGCCTTAAACAGAAGTTTAGCCCATGGTTTACAAACACCCTGTATATAAGAAGGAAGCATACATAATACGTATACACATTATTATCGTAGGAGAAGATTAATATATAATAATTTTACGATAGTAATTTTGTCGAAGGTGGCGAAAAATAATGAGTCATATTTTTACCGTCAACACACGTGCCACCAGAGCATTAACGTTTATGTCGTTTTGTGATTTAAGTCAGAGTACAAACTTGGATAACTATTCCAGTACCAAAAATATTAAGGCAAATCATTATAAAGATCGTTGGATTAATACAATTTGAATTTTTTTAACCCACCTGCTTCCGACCATCTGGAGCCAGTGAGACTATGGAATCCCCAATTGAGGTATATTGTGAGGCTGACGATGGTTTTTTTAAATTTATGCGAAACCGCATAACAGTCCCAACTGCTCCCAACCGTCTGGAGTTAGTGAGACTTTGGCATCAATATTTGGGGGATGTTGTGAGGCTGAAGGTTGTTGGGAGGGGAAGGAGATGTGAAAGAGGAAGGTGGGGGAATTACTGGCTATTCAGATCTGGTCAAAGCCAATTCAAGTAACGTTTCAATTCTGAATGGTGGTTTTACTCAACACACTTTTAAAAAGTGATATTAAGTCATTAAAAACGATGAATTTTTTTTTAACCTTACTTAACCTAACCTGCTTAACCCAGTTAATAAAGTTATAGTTTCATCACTTTCCATGACTTTATATTACTTTTTAAAGATGTGATGAATTATCATTTTGATGACTTATCCGGTCACCATTAATTTTATTAATAAATTTTCAAATATCACAAATTAATCAAATAAATTTTACTTGCACACGCCAGGATTTGAGCCGGCGACCTCCGGATTGCTAGTCGAGGGCCTTACACTTAGACCACGGAGTCAGTCTTTAATATTTAAAATACTATATTTTCATTCTATAAAACACAATATCTCATTTGGTGATCTAACTAACTGAAGCAATAATACATGTAACCATTACGCCGTTTCCGCAGGTGTAGGCAGAGAGGATGGACCTTCACACAACTCTGTCTTGGTAAACACTCCTTGATTCATCCACGCTCATAGATGCTCTTCAACTGTGTTAACTTTATTAAAGTACTCCAATATGCGTAGAATGGTTAGATCAAATAAAATAAAAACACTCCGAGTTTTAAAGAAACGATTGTCACTGGTGTTATGGAAAATGGGGTATCTTTTCATGAAGATTTTTTTCAAAGCCTGTTTTAACATACATTTTCAGTGGTTTTGATTGGTTCCAAGTGGTGCCACGTAGTTCGAAGTTATTTAATTGGTTACCTACGGGTTGTACCAGGTAGTTCCATATGGTTCTAAGTGGTTCCACAGGTTCCAAGTGGTTTATAAGGTTTCAAGTGGTTCTCAAAGTCACCAAGTTATTCCAAGTGAATCCAAAAGATTACACAAATGGTTCCACGTGGTTCTATGTGACTCTAAGTTGTTTTTAAGGTTTAAAGTGGTTCTAGAAGGCATCAAATTATTCCAAGTTATTCCAAGAGGTTGCACAAGTGGTTCCACGTAGTTCCATGTTGCTCTAAGTGGTTTTTTTAAGTGATTCTCAGAGGTACAAAGTTCCAAGTAATGCCAAGAGTTCTACGTGGTTTTAAAGTAGTTCCAAGTGGTTAATTCTGATTTTTGGTGGTCTTCACCAGTTCGGAGACACCGCACATAATAATTTATTATGCCACCTAAAAGAGCTCTCACGAAATATTATTGGTAAGTAGGTACCTGTACTTCCTATAAAAAATGAATTCAGAGTTTAATGGTCTTTTGTATATTGATAAAAGAAAAATTATCTACACTGCATGTCGCTTTTTGCGTAACCAAAAAACCTGCCAAATATTGTTGATTTTCTTCTCCTAACATCGTCAGCCTTTTACACTAACTACATCGTATTTATTTATTTTATTTAAAATAATTTTAGCTACACATGGTGATGAAGCTGAAATTTGGCTCTAAATGTAGCTTATTGGTAAAAGCCCATAAACGTTGATTAATATTTTTTTACAACCACCTGCTATGGCAATAAATCTAAATAATTGCTACTAACAATAGAGGGAATTAACGCGCGCTTATGACATTTCCCCATATAAATGCAACGATTCAATAGAAATAAAAATATCGTTACCTTTAACGACTATCCATATAAAATGCCATCAGTTTGGTCGATGTCCCACTAAACCGCTCTACAGGCGGACACACAGGAAACACAACCCGATGTTTACTTCTCCATGGCAACTAGAACTTTGACACAAAACTACAAACAATATTTTCGTAACGGAAAATTGGCGGGAGACTAAAGCTTCGCAGCGGAAAGCTCCTCCCGTTGTGAAACACCGCGGGGCACTGAAGGAAATTGTTGGGAGCTTTCTAATAAGTAGGGAAAAGTTCGGAAAACTCCGGAAAACTTCGGGGCATTTCGGATTTTTCTTGGCGGGAGTGAAATTACCTCAGGGAAATGCTTTTCTCAATCTTATGCCGGGCGCACCTGTAGGATTTCGCAAATAATTTACTTTCGCGACTCCGTTCGCAGAGCTTTCGATCATTTATTCAGCCCTCTTTATCGATTATATATTCGTGTCTCATTTATTCAGACCTCCGGTCAATTCGTTATCATTCCCTCTATTTCAATTTTCCATCTTACGTTTCAGAACCCTTCGATTTATTGAAATTGAATTTCTGATGAATATTTAAGCTCTACCTCAAAGTTCTAACAAATCTTTTATTAATAGCTTTGATGACTTTAATTTTTTTAACTATTTGTATTCTTATAACTAGTTCTCCATCAGAATGATAATGAGGCTTTTTATTTTGTGCAATCTATGGTAATCCCCTGAAGGATGCATTATTTTAACAAAAGGAACAATTTACCAAGTGTTGCAGGTAGTGCTCACCATCTTGCAAATCTCTATTGATAGCCCATTCCTCTTGGAACGCTGTGGTTTATACGTGCGTAAAAACTGTAGGCATTACCACGACGTTTTCAAGTTACCACACTGTAGAAGAGATGTTGTAGCACAGCATATCATGACAAGAGAATCTGTGTTAATGAATGAAATTTCTAAAACAGTAAAAAAAATATTACTTTTATACTTTTCTGTTAATGTTAAAATAAAACATTTGGCAGTTTAAATGTATGATTAGTCTGTCTTAAAATAAATAAACATTTAAAAAAAACAATAGACAAGTAGGTTAAAATTGGCATAGAATATTATATTTTACGCCAATAAATGTTACTGCCAATCCAAAATGTCGTATTCCATAATATGTGTTAAGTAATAAGATGCCATGACATTTGGTTTTATTAATTTCATTTTCAGATTGAATGCTGTATTCATGAGATCCCTGAGGAGTATGTGTGGTAAAACCATGTTTGATCGTGTGAGAAATGTGAAGATCCGCAAAGAATGCAAGCCTGATGTTAGCGTACTGAGTAATAATAAAAATGGGACGCTCAGATGGTTTTGCATGTAGAGCAAATAAAGATTGTAAAAAATATATATATGAAGCAAATTTCAATGGCAGAAGAAGACGGGGGTGCTCGAAAAAGACATGGCACGATCAAGTGAATCAGATACTTGAGTTGGGCTATGTCAAGAGTCAGAATGAATGAGGCAAGGAGCGTGTGTCAAGACCGATTTTTTTTTGGCGGTCCGTCCTCTCTGCCTACCCCTGCGGAGAAACGATTTGTTGGTTAGCTAGTTAGTTAGACAATTTCATTTAATTTTTGAAAAAAATTATTGAATTTGATTTTACCGATCAGCGGCTGGTTTGGAATCGCGTTTGAGTCCCACCCAGGCGTTGTGAGATTCATTACTCAGCTGGCAAGTTATCCATCACGATACAAGCACCATTTTCCGCTTACTGTGGCGTTAGTAGGAGATTTTTTTCTATCAATTAAAAAATTAAATTTAATTAAAAAATAATCCTTGGAAAAGTGACACACTGTGGAAGAGTATCAAATTTAAAAAATGCATCTAATACTGAGTGAAAAATTATTTTATGGGTATGTTTGCCAAATATTGTACCAAGCAATAGCAACTCTATTCTAAAACAATACTCCTATATATTCATAAATAATTTTAAACACATGAAATAATAACTAACACGTAGGTATATCTCAGGGTCAAAACATGTCCAACAAGCAACTAAAAATCCAACATGTTGGGCAAAACATGTCCAAAAAGCAACTAAAAATCCAACATGTTGGGCAAAACATGTCCAAAAAGCAACTAAAAAAAGTGGGTGTGTCAAGCCTACGCAAGACAGAAGTGAAACTTCTAGTATTCCTCTCTCTCTATTTTCATTTCATCATCTCTATTTTCTCTCTTAGGTTAGTTTGAAAATTAGAGGTTAAATAATTCAACGACGAAGCATGGATTTGCTTTTTCTAATATTTTCTTATAGATGAATGACGTTCGATTAATGTATAGTTCCAAAAATTTTCAATTTATTCACAAGTATACAATATTACATAAATAACAATATTACAATTAAAAATTACAAAGAAATTACAATGACAATGATGTGTTCATCACCTCTATCTCGTCACTACTCATTTTTAACACTGAAATTCTGTACCAAACCGTATGAACCACAATCAATTACGTATTTCACTCGTATTACACTCACGACGCAGTATACTAACCAAGCAGCTGATGCTTGGCGTGGCGCAGTTCGCTGGTGTCTGAGAGAGAGGAAAGAAGAGAAGAGAGAGAACGTTCGTGAGCGGCTCCCCCACCTCAACAAGCGCATATGGTGAGAGAGGGACAGTGAACGGTGAGCGGTGGTGGGGGTACCCGCATTTTCGTGTCGATCCTGACTCGGTTTTACTCCGTCCCCGAAAATCCATTACGCGCCTAAAGAAGTTTCACTTCAAAAATCCAACATGTTGGGCAAAACATGTCCAAAAAGCAACTAAAAATCCAACATGTTGGGCAAAACATGTCCAAAAAGCAACTAAAAATCCAACATGTTGGGCAAAACATGTCCAAAAAGCAACTAAAAATCCAACATGTTGGGCAAAACATGTCCAAAAAGCAACTAAAAATCCAACATGTTGGGTAAAACATGTCCAAAAAGCAACCAAAAATCCAACATGTTGGGCAAAACATGTCCAAAAAGCAACTAAAAATCCAACATGTTGGGCGAAAAAGCACGTACTAAACTCAATCAAAAGCACAATATTATATTCTCTAAATAGTATACAACATAGTCACTATCCGCGTCAGTCTGTTTGTCCGCTAAGTTCTTCTAAACAACGCAACGGTTTTTGATAGAGTTTTCACTATCATCTAGAGAACTTCTTCCGGAAGCCTTATATGTAGAGAACATTCATAGATACGATTTAGAGAAAAGTCGATTTTTTGTAGTCAAGTTGTAAAAAAGATATATTCGGGCCACAGACTAAATTATACATCAATGTTTCGGGCACTAAAATTGCTAACCCTAGCTCAACCTTAGGAGATAAATCAAAATAATTATTACGGAAATTTATATCTTAAAAAGGTCTTCAGAAAAGACCGTTGCGGTATATCTCCTGAGGATATACCCCCAGCAACGCCGGGTAGGTACACGTCAGCTAGGCTCTAAATAGTAAAAAACAATGACGCTATCCGCGTCTGTCTGTTTGTGTGCATAGTTCTTGTAAACAATGCTACGGATTTTGATAGGGTCTTCACTATGATTTAGAGAATTTCGTATAAAATCGTACTAACATTGGGTTTCTGCAAATTAAAAGATTTGATTACTACTCTTCCATAGAAACGTCAGCTTGTGTTTGGAAGAGGAGTGCAATATGTTTGGTAGATGTGATATTGAAGTAAGTAGTTAAAGTGGGTAAGTAATATCTTTATACAGAAAATGTTATTAAGTTATTCAAGTGGAGAGAGTATTTTTTTGGATAAGTTTGTCTTTAAAATATTTTTTAAGTGTTTAATGTTTGGATTTTGTCTAAATTGTTTAATGCTTCTAGTTTCTTCCGGTAATCGATAAAAGAAAGCTCTTCATTGGTAAGTATAATAATTTTGGGCAAATGAAGTACTTAATTTTGGGCATGGAAAAATATATTTGTAATGTTCGGTTTTCAGTTAAAAATTGGTACTTGTCTCTTTCTTTTATGTACAGATCTTTCAATGAACGAACTTGAAATTCTTCGAAGAAGCGATTGGGTAGTCGCTGGGTTTTTTTTAAAATTATTCTCTGTACGACTTTTATTCGTAGAAGTTATATATGCGGAACCCAACTAATGATAGCATATTATTAATTGTATTAAATATAGGTTTTTTAACGTCAAAAGTATCTGATTCTTAAAAATATGAATATAAATTTTATATTTTTTTTTACAACTTGGCATATTTGGTCCTTCCATTTTAGATTCTTATCAATTACTCGTAGATATTTGATTGTGTTGGTTTTTTTTAATATTGTGGAGTTTGTTATGCAATAATTTTTATTATTAGTTTTGGAATTGTTATGTATGATAATGTCAAAATTTTTAGGTATATCGTTTGTGTGTATTGCAAATGGAACTACAAATATTTTTTCACTATTTCGATATATCAAGTTAATATCCAAGAAAGTTTTTAGTGTGTTTATGTCTTCAGTTGTTTTTAAAGATACGATTTCCCAAATTTTTTGGTTATTATATTTGGTAATTCTGTATGAAGTAATTTGTCCATGTAATGAATGAAAAAAAATGTCGTTAACATATATGGTGAAAAGAATTGGTCCTAATACTGTACCTTGTGGAATCCCAAAGTAAGATATTTTTTATCACTATTAATCGATTTTTAAGTAGCTGGAAATTCATTTAATCGCTTTGTTTTTCATACTGATATTATTCCATTTTCTTAGTAGAATCTCATGGGATATGCTATCAAAAGCCTTTCTGAGGTCAATAAATATAACTGCACATTTTTACATTTATATATTCATAAATGTATGTAACGTTGGCAATCTTGTGTTCTGAGTGGTTTTATTAAACCGGTCTGGTTTTTGTATAGAATTTTATTACTTTCTAGGAAATCGACCTATTGTTTTTCACAATTTAAAAAAAAATCTTTCCTTTGTTTTGAATTAGACAGATGGCTAGGGCGATAATTAGGTACTTGTTATGGATCTCCAGATTTATAAATAGGTGAAATTATTGTGTTTTTATATTTTGTTGGAAATATTCCCTTTAGCAAACTAAAGTTTATCAAATGATTTAAGAATATGTACTATAATATAATCGAATCATGGAGATGAACCTCCTTTCATGTTTTCTATTATTTTTAAGATTTTACATTCTGTTGTTTCAAAATTTGATAATATTTTTTAATTCTGTAAATTTTCCATTGGTTGCTTTTTCACGTTAAGAGGTTTGTGAATATTTTTCGCAAGATTTTTTCCAACATTAGCAAAAACTAAATTTAAGATGTTGGAAATTAGCATATATGGTCTGGTTTTCGTGTTCAATTTACTTTATATTCTTTATATATAAGTGTTTTTTTAAATATTTTCTAGGGCCAAGTAAACTATTTTCCACATTTTTTATGGTTCTTGTCCGAAAAAAGTATCTGATATTAGAAAAATTCCTCTTTGCTTATTTTAAAATAGGTTTTTAATTTATGTTTAAATTTTTTTGTAAAAATGTACGCTTTTCATTGTGTAGATTTTTTAATGTTGTTTTACAACGTTTTTTTATAAAGTCCTTGGGTTATCCAAGGCATTAAAGATCTAAGTTTTGATTTTACGTGAATTGTCGTTTCTGCAGACGAGTTTTTAATGTGCTGAACACGTTTCGGTGTCGTCACTGTTTAAAACATTGTACCACTGTTCATTTTTTAGTATTTGGTTAAAATAGTCATATTTGTAATTGATATTCTGGTTATTAAATTATGTTCTTTAGGTTTGAAGAAAAATGCATGATTGGTGATTACATTAGTTTTCCAAATAATTGAATTCACTTTTCGGAGATCCTTAATATTTATGTTTAAGTTAAAGTCTCCTGCAATAAAGCATAGATTTCTTTTAAATGTTGATAATATATGTTTGAAATCATGGTATGGTATAGTTTATTGATTTTTGAGGTTTGAATTATATTTCGATACAGTTAATTAAAATTATTAGATGTTCAGTTACTGTGACAATACTAAATCTATTTTGTACGAATATGAAGAGTCCACTATTTGTAATGATATCATTTTTTTTTGTAACATAATTATATTCTTTCAAATAATATAAAGGTGATGCCTCAAAAGTTTATGTTTTGGATAACACTATCAATTCCGTTTTATTTTATTTAATTTATTTATTTTTCGAATTAATTCATCGCAATTTCTTTCGATACTTCGTTCGTTAGTATGCATTATAAGTAGAGATGTTCCGACTAGTCGGCGACTAGTCGGTAAAGCCGACTATCCGGCCACTATTGTAGTCAGCGATTAGTCGGCGACTAATCCGCAAAGAGCGCCGACTATCCGGCTTCTTACGTTGTATGTATTTCTCAATAATATGAATGCGGGGGAACTACATGAAATAAAAACCTTGATTATATATATTTTCTTTTTATAATCAGTCTTATACATTAAAAAATGTAAAGCAATCTTTCCTTTGGTAATCACTTTTTAAAATTACTTACTTGTAAAGAAAACATAATTATGACATTTATTGAACAAAAATAGTATCTATCCTAATTTACATAAAAAACAACATAATATCTTCTTATCTTCAATGAATATCTTATAATTTATAAGGATATCATTGAGATTTTTTGATATAATTTCATTACAGGAATCAGTACATACATAATTCATATTCTTGAATTTAAAATTATTTTCTTGTTTGTAGCAGTTTGAGTTTATCAAATTAGCAAAGCAATTTAGAGAAAGAATAAATATATGATGTTATTCAATAAGTAATTAATCCTTTCTTTAGCTAATTTGGTTGGTGTTGGTGAGTTTTATTCTCTCTTCCGGTTTGACGATGGGCAGTTAATACATTTGGGTTGCAGCACCAGAAACTTGCACTCGCTGATGTGATGATTTTCTGCACAGTCTATGCACGCTGGACTAAATCTTCCAGAAGGTTTATAAATACAATATGCATGTATTCTATAAATATACCTTGTACATACATAGATATTATATAGAGAAAAGATGATGTTTTGTAATTAACCCTTCAGTACTTACATCACATTTGTTCAGTTTGCAATGTTTTCTGTATATTTAAAATGCACCATATATATATTTTTTGTTTTAATTATTCGTAAAAACAAATACTTTAGAAACTAGATAAAATTATCTTACCGGTGTATGCATTTAAAATAAGAACTCTGATTTCTAAATAATAAAATAAAAATTTAATATCAAACGTGAAAAATGCTGTCAAAAACGCTAACCAAATTTTTAATTATTTTTTTATTCAAATGATAGAAAAATTGACAGAAATCGATATTTCGAAAACACTTTTGTTTTATTTGATGCATTTGTAAGATAACTGTACCTTCACTTTTATCTCGTTCACATAACAAAAAATAAGAAATAACTTTTAAAGTTAAACCATTTTTACTTAATTATTCATTTTGTCTATTTTAAGAATTTTATTAATGGATTCCAGAATAAATATTTGATGTAAACTGGAAAGAAATCTAACGTCAAAAAATTATGTATTTCCGCTTGATAGAAAAAAAGATAAAAATGCTTTTATGGACGCCCGGTCATATATGACTCTCAAATGCTAGAGGGGTTAAGTCGTAAAAAATGTTTTCTGGCGCTTACATTCCTAACGCTGACTAAACCTTATGAGATACTTCAAAATAATTAAGTACTAATAATTTAAATCTTAAAAGGGCCTACATAAAAGTCCCACCTGGTAGATGTCTATCTCTTATGTACAACCCCCTGTCACGCAGAGTACACGTCAGGTAGTAACATTTAAATCTCAAATAAAAAGCTGGATAAAAAACGCAGGGAAATCAGTAATAGAAAATATGCTGACACAAAATACAGACTGAAACCAAAACCAATCAACTGTACTATAAAACACAAAATAATATATTTATCTTTTTTTCAGAAAAAACACCACATAATTATATTATTATACTACTAAATTCTAATAATATGTAAATGAAATCCTTAGCACACGAGATCTCAGGGAGTATATCATTACATGAGTTTTTACACACATAGTTTATTTTTTTTACACATACATACATAGTCCAGTATTAAATTTGATGAGTGAAAAATTAAAGAATTACATAAACATAACAAATAAAATAACAGTAAAGAAAGAAGCAATAACATAAGCCCGTCATGTAGTGACCTCATTAAAATAAGTGGGGTTAAAATGTGTTATTATGGCAGCTTTATACTTTACAAGGGGCATATTGAGAGTATCTGAGATTTTAGCATTAAAGTTCCCAAGTTTATAATCTTAAGACAATGGTATAGTTGTCACAATAATTCATACTACAGGGTTTTCCAATAAGAGGTGTTATTTTGAATTCGCCGCTATTTCGGTAGATGTTACTTTTGAAGCTGTCATTTTTTGACATTTGACAAGTAAAAACTACGTTATTAATAAAAATGGAACGATACACGCTTCAACAACGCATTGAAATTATTAAAATTCACTTGAGTAAGTCAAATGCAAATCATCTTGAGTGATGAGGCCCATTTCCACCTCGGTGACTTCGTCAACAAGCAAAATTTTCGCATCCGGGGCTCGGAAAACCCAAGAGTTATTGTTGAAAAGCCTCTCTATCCTCAAACTGTGACTGTTTAGTGCGGTTCATGGTCTGGCGGAGTCATGGGACCTTACTTTTTTGAAAATGAGGCTGGAGCAACAGTTACGGTGAGAGATAATTAAATTTTTTTATGGCCGGAATTGGATGGTATTGATCTGGACAACGTATTTCAACAAGACGGCGCTACGTGCCACACAAGCAACGAAACCATTGATCTTTTACGATTGAATATCAAAATAACACCTCGTATTGGAAAACCCTGTAGATGACTTTGATCTAATGGTAGGTACATGAAATTGAAGTCTCCTTTATTATCTCTTTTTGTTACAAAAAAAGGTAGATAATGAAACATTTATTATTTTTATTAATAATTTAAGTATTTTTAGCAGCAGTTCTGTTTATGTTACCCAATATTTGTTCGAATAAGTTCGTTAGACTAGTTGTTTATTTGTTAATTTAACACAGCATTTTTATTTAACTGTTCAATATGTTTTATGATTAATGCGTTAGTTAATAATTAGTTGCAATTATTGTAATAACAGCGATCGTGATTGGTATGCAGCGATAAGTTTAAATTCTCGTTAATGCAATCTGAAACCTTGCAATGTGTGCAAAACAATGTAGCCATTACAGTTGTTAAATAAAATAACAAACACTGTTTCAAATACACTGAGTATATAAGTGCCCGGGATGCATTATTATTTAAATATAAACAAGATTGTTGATTACATTTATTACGGTAATGTCAATCTTTCATAAAAGTCCTAACGTTTGAGTTTATAATTCCGTGGAATTCACACTTCCCTTGTGTGAAAGCACTATGATATACTGCTAAATAAATTGATGGTGAAAACAATTTAAAAAATCATTGAAGAAGAAGATAAATAATAAATCAAAACGAAACATGAAATAGAAGAGTGGAAGATACTACCAGTATCGCCCTGGTGTAAGACCACCATTCAGAATTGAAACGTTGCTCCAAATGGCTTTAGCCGTGTTTAGTGACTAGATCTGAATAGCCAGGTACTTCCTCACCTTCCTCTTTCCCTTCCCCACTTACCTTCAGCCTCACAACATCCCCCAATTGGGGATGCCATAGTCTCACTGGCTCCAGACGGGAGCAGTTGGGACTCTTGTGAGGTATTCACTATAAAAAAAAAGAACAATATACAGAAAAATATAAAACATTTTTAAAAACATATAAAAACGAAAATAAGTAATTCTTGTCGTGTTGTAATATGTTTTGTTTCTTTCTCTCTCCTTTTCTATCTCCTGTATTTGTAATCGAGCATAATCTATTTTTACCAATGTATTAGTGGGTAAGTACCTTAATTTAAATTCCTACCTTGGCTCTGTGCTTATGTGTATATCCCTGTCTGTATCCTTTTTTGTTTCTTCTTGTTTGTTCTACATAACTTCCCTTTTTCTATGTGTGTACTGTTTTGCACGTGAAACTTATAATGATGATATTTTTCTATTTTTGTACTCTTTCGTATGTGAAACTTATAATTTTGATATCAAAATACCAATGTAAAATTGTACCTAATAACTCCCATCTATATATTGTAAGTTCCTTTCGTCCTACAATGAGTTTTGTAACTCATCGGGATTGCACCAGCAAGAAATAAAAACATAAAAAACAATAATAATGGACACAACCAAGGAATCGAACCCAGGATCTCTTGTTTTACCGGGACAGGCGTCTTAAACCGCTCGACCATTGGGACCTATTTATTAAACGTCAAATTTGTAGATCACATATTTCAAAATTAGAATATCATCTTACAACTATTTTTTCCCATAGTATATCAGCTACATTTACAAATGATAAAAAATTTCTAATAAAATTGGTTTGTAACCTAGATAGTGTCTTGGATAAACATACCCGGTTCTTATTTATATCGATTATTAAATGAAAGATAGAACCTTAAACAATGGTAATAAGTAATAACTAAACGAATTTGAAGAAAACGTCTGTTCCATTTTTGGAGATCACGTCTGTTTCACTTTTGAAGATCACGTATGTTCCACGTTCGAAGACGACGTAATGTTTCCAAAACAGATCGGTGAAAAGTAGCATCCTAGAGCATTCAGGAAGAATCCGGGGTTCAAAACTCTGTCCGGGCAAAAAACTTTTTGTCGTGTGATTCTAAAATCACGTAGATTTGAAACATTTGAGGAATAAAAATATATTAATTACTTTTTGATTCCTTCCTGGATAAAATAAAATAAACTATTATTGACAATAATTTAAGGTAACTTTTCTGCAGTTCTTTTATCGTTTAAGTGAATCGGCTAAATCAGTATTGCAATCAGTGAGTTGAAGTGTGATAGTTGAGAACTTAAGTAGTTACAGTTGAATTGAAAAGGGAAATTAATTACTCCACCCTCCAGTGCAAGTTGCACTCACCAATTTTAAATGTCTCTAAAGCGCCTCGGAGATGGTCAATCAATATAAATAAAAATATTAATATTCCTTTGTTCAAATTTTTAAATCTCTTAAATTCACCGATTGCTTTGAAATTATCCTGAAATTTATATAACTATATTATATGGACAGGTAAAACATGTTTTTTTTAAACGGCGCTATCTGGTGGAAGTTAAAGCAACACACGCTATTGTTTCTCTATCTGCACAGACAGACTGAGCCACAGCAACGAGTAGCGGGGGACAGCTAGTTGTTAATAAACCTTCAATCAAAATTCGCATCATTCTTCGTCAATGAGTAGTCTCAAATGGAAATCGCTTCAATTGCCTCTGTAATCCATCAATCGCAGGATCGGATGATTTGATGTAAACATTGATAACAATTTATATTGATCGTTTTCGCGGCGCTTTGGAATGCGAACGAATTGAACACTAATTTATAAACTTTCCTTGCTGATTTTCCTCATTATATCATGTAGGTATACAATGTTTTTCAGGGTATATGCCAGAGCATATCGGTAACCATAGAAAACAGAGGAATCCTCAACTAAGTAAGACTATATATAATATTAATAGTTAGGCTCAGTTGTTTCGCAGAAATTCAAATGTGACATTATCATCAAATGACCAATCATCACAATTTTTAATTTTTTTAAATTAATAAGAGTTGTTTTCTTTTAAAAAATATCAAATCATATGTACCCTTTTTCAAGACGTTTTATTAAATACCTCCCTTTTAATATAGACCCTTTCACTGATTATTTATTCGTCGCAGCCGGACGCATCCTCGCGTCCACTAACCGCTTTGTGTTTTTTTTAGTATTTTCAGGGGAAATGAGGCAACATCCCTTTGAAATTATTTTTAAAATCAGTCAATCAACACTTTAAAGATACTTAACAACCAGTAATCAGAACTTTATAGTGATTTGATTAGAGTGCAGGGTGTTAAAAGTGAATAATCGAAAATTCTGCTAAAAAATATTCTAAATTCGCTGAACTTAAACTTGGGACGAGGATCGGTAACTGTATGTACGCTATTGTTTTCAACGGAATTCTCGGAAACTCTGAAGGCCCTAACAAGTGTTTCGCTAAGCCCATGGTAATTTATTATCCCAACCGTCGCTTTTTATTGCGGGCACAATGCACCACTAACTAACACAATCACCAGGAACAAGATTACAACGAGATGAATGATGGACTTGCCGAACGTCACAGCGGTGCTGCCAAGGTGTGTTATCTATGTTAGGATAATTGTGTTAGCGCTTAATTAGCAGAAGACACATATCTGGACGGATGACGAACCTCGTGCAGACACTGTTGGTGGACACGGTGGACTCTTTCGCGGCAGCAGCTGGTCAAGTTTCTTCACCACCTAGGATTCTTGCTGCAGAGTCTCCATCCTCTACCTTCGTCGAATGTCACAACGGTGCTGCCAAGGTCTGGTATCTATGAGAGGATATTGTGTTAGCGCTTTATTAGCAGCAGACACATACCTTCACGGATGACGAACCTCGTGCTGGCACCGTTGGTGGACGTGGTGCACTCTTTCGCTGCAGCAGCTGGTCCAGTTTCTTCACCAGCTAGGATTCTTGCTGCAGAGTCTCCGTCTTCTATCTTCGTGTCACCTGTTCCTGTACTTCATTTTAATTAACTTAATTTCGCTTTATTTTTGTAATACCAGCATCAACTGTAAAGGGCCCCTGAGGTGATATCTCACAAAAGCGGCGCTATTCAAATTGTCCAATAAATAAACATAACTAATAACTAGTTGTGTTGAAAAAGGGTCAAGCCCGTCGAACTACGAGTCAAGCATCTTACTCTCGAGACTTAATCAAGCATCTTACTTCTGAGACATACTTTTAAAATGTGTTTGGTCCGTGTTTGAATTCTTCTCATTAATTAGTAATGTTTTAAACTCGAGCAAATTTAAAGCAAACCAAATTAACAATAATATTTAATTATGATTATGAATAATAATTAATACAAATCGTATTAGTATGATTACACTGTACAATTGTTTTGAAATTATTTTTACTTTACTTGGTACTTGTGCAGTGAATAAATAAATAGATATTGTTATAACATTTATTTTCAATTATACATACTAATTTCGGTTTGTTTGTGAATGAAAAGTATTGTGAAATAGTCCTGCCTAATGCGCAACATTATTCAAGTTCAATGAACTTTTACTTTTCAAAATTCGAACTACTTATCATATCAGACAATTGATAAATTACCAAAATTATTTTATCAATGACTAATTCTTTATTCGAAATTTATTAAATTATTCAAGTTTAATAAACTTTTACTTTTCGAAATTCGAACTACCTACTTATCATATCAGACAATTAATAAAATAGGTACCAACATTATTTTATCAATGTCTAATTGTTTATTCGAAATGCTATTTGATTTTTTCAAATGCTTGATAGGTGCTGTGATGAATTATAAACTTAAGATACGTTACTGGATTCTCTGAACTAGGTCCAGTGGGCATACTTTAACGGCCCGTCCATATACACTTTACTTGATTGGCTATCCTTTTCATAAGCGGTGCAATTTTTTTTCCTTTTAGTATGAACATAACATATCTTGTATTTTTATAATGTTGTAATTTTATAGATTTTGTAATTTTTCAAGTTTACTAATGCTCGATAAGTAAATTTCTTGTTTTGAAAAGCTTTTTTTTTATAAACACTTACAGATTCACAAATCCTATAATTATAAGAATCCGTGATTTTTCACGAGTCTGCAGTAATAACTAAATAATTTTCAAAGTAATCTATTACAATATAAGTAATAATAGATTCGTAGAAGGAACTTTTGACCATTTAACAAATTTCGTAATTTGTATTGCGCTTTGTTTAAGCTAATTAAATATATTTTCAAACGGCTCTGTGATATCCTTGATATTAATGTAAGAACTCACCTATCCATGGAACTCGTAGTAGTCTATTAGGTTACCTATATATGGCGTTAGATGTGGAGTGTTGTAGAGAGGGAGGGGACAATAAATGAGGGCGGAAACTCAAGGTCGGGTTCCATATTATTTCAACCGTCTGCTAATAAAGATATCATAGCCCATTGTAAATCTATAAAATTAAAATTCCAAGTGTTCTGTCGAAGCTGTAGTCTTATTTAATCAGAGAGTTTGGACGAAACCCCGGAGATACAATAATCTTCAAATTAAGCACATGGAATTATAGAACCGACGATAAAAACAAAATCATTTACTTACTCCGTTATACATTTCATAGTTTAGCATGTGATAACGTATTATTTATTCGACATTGTTTAACATTTGTGTTACGCATACCAAACCCCATACCTTTGTTTCTGAGTTGTTGTTATTTTGTACCCAAAGGTAAGTGGATAGCTAACACTAAAAATAAACATAATTCGCTGAACGTGATAAGACAAGCTCTCAAATATCCATAACATAAATACATCGCCTGCTCTACAAATATTCATCAAAGCATAATATAAGAATGGCTCATTAGGCACTATATCTCGTAGGTTGCGGATATGTTTCTATTCTTTTGAGAAATGCACGTGCAATACTGTTTTGTCTCCAGTGCATTCCGAGACTAACTCTGATTAGGACGACTTAAAAGCTAAACAATGTGAATTTAATTAAAACAGAACAATAATTTGAAATGATAACATTGTTTAAAATTTAACATTCTCAAAAACTGTTGCAAAATATCAGAATGAAGAGTAATGATTTTGGTGTTTGTAGTTATTGCAATTATGCATTGAAATTTGAATTTTGCTGACAAAGTGAAAATGGTTGCTGTCAGCAAAACTTTGTCTGATTGTTTGAATTACATGCATGAAATTCTATTGGACAATTTTGCGAGTGTCTTTTGACCAAAGGATGTCATAATTTGTTTTTTTATTATTTATCGTGTCATTGTTAAAAGTAAAAGACCGACATGGTGACAGAAGTGCGAAAAAGAATGTGAAGTTTTGTTGCCCGACCTGAGAAAACAGTGAATTTAAATTGAAGAAAGAAATCTTCATTCTGTTTTCATTACGTTTATTGATTGGGTAAGTTTATTTTATTAATCACTTTAATGCTGGACTGAAAGTAGCAACATTTTATTTATAAGACATTTTCATGTTCTTACGTTCATGCCAAAAAAATAATAATGATTCATAAATTTTGTGTATATGTACGAGTATCCTTGAATTATATTAACTATTTGAATAGGAAATTAAAAACCCATACTTTTAGGATGTTTGGTGAATAATGAGGCAAAATAAGTTAATACAACGAAAATTGTTTATTTTATTAAATTTTATAGAAAAATAACTTTTGTATTGGATTTTTAACACCACATAGTTTCTAAAATATCGTTTTGTAAACATTTTCAAGCTTTGTTTTTACAGATCGCCTCATGGATAAAGGTGCGCGCAAGGTGACTAAAAGGGAGAAAAACAAATCAAGCACAAAGGAAAAAAGTGCAAGGAAATTGCCAATTATTTGTACGAAACATAAAGAAAAACAAAAGATAATCGCAAAAATATTTAAACCAAAAGTTAAAAAATCTTCTACGGGCATTTCGATTACCAAAAAACCAAGGCGAGGAATAGTAGAGGGGATTCAAGGTGACTCGATGCAAAATAATATCAGCACTATTACATTTGAAACAATTCAAATTATAACCAAAAAGTTATCTGAAAACTATTAAAAAATGATTTCCCCAAAGACTTGATGAGAATGACTCAAAAAAATTGATTCCCAAATTCAAGAAATCGCAAAAGTCATGGAGCCCAATGTTAACTTGACACTAGATTATGAACTTCTCAATACGTACAAATACCTTATTTATTATGATTACAGTGATACTAATCCACTACCGTTTGCAAACCTTTTAGAATATGTAAACGGAAAAGGCATATATGAATCAGATATTCCAGTTGAAGTAGCATTAACGCATTACTGTAGAGATTATTTGCTATCCGACACGTTTAGAGACACGGCTTCGGGCGATGATTTTTTGGACTGTCGGGATTTAGAAGATCCTTTTAAAACTGGGAATACTTCCAATTTTTCAACATTTTTTCATACTTCTGAAATGAGTCCATTTTTAAATGTCCATCAATCTGAATCATCTGCACATTTTTACCACACGGATAATTGTTGTCCTTTGCTATCTGTTCATCAATACGAAAGCTATGACAATTCGACTTGTGCTCCTTTAACAGATATTTGTCCACCTCGAACATCTTATCGTTCTTCTGAAATGAGTCCATTTTTAAATGTCCATAAATCTGAATCATCTTCACATTTTTACCACACAGATAATTGTTGCCCCATGCTATCTATTCACCAATACGAAAGCCATGACAATTTGACTTATGCTCCTTTAACAGATATTTGTCCACCACCAGCATCTTATCGTTTTTCTGAAATATCTCACACGCATACGCATTCTTAACCTTCAGATATTTCTCAATGTTTCACACCTCCTTATCCTTTGAAAAATTTTCTCTCTCTTTCACATCTTCCGTACCTTTTAAGGATGTTTTTCAACCATCAACATCCTTTGATCTTTCAGCAACTTCTTTAAAAAAATGATACAAAACCATTTCAATAATATCTTTAGCTCATTTGAGAGCGATTAGTTGATAAATAATCATTAATTTTCAGAAGATCGTAGAACTGGACCAGGAATATCGCATGCTTTCAATTCCTGTAAAAATGAAAATATTTCTTATTTGTTTCCCAAAAAACCTGCAAACGATTTATTCTATTTAGTTGGACAAATCAAACGTTCTCTAAGTGAAATAGGGAAAAAAGACATATACTCATCTTATATTTTGGATTTTTTCGCTCAAATGCAAGAAGCTTGTAACGGTGATAAAGGAAAAACTAAAAAATGAAGAAATCATCGTCATCAACTTATCCTAATTTTATAATGTATCCTATAAGATAATTTATTATTAAAATAAAATATTTTTTTATTAAAATTGTTTATTGGCTGCCATTATACATAGTCCTCTACATCATGTTGATTTGGTTGAATCCCAAAGTGCATTTGACCGTCCTTGACATATGCCCAAGACATTCGTTTGGTGGTGCAGTAGTGGCCTACATCTCCCTTGTTGGACACGGCAATAGCGCCCCCCGTGTTGGCCACCCGCTCCGTCATCCCAGTCACGGCCTTCCTGGTAGCTTCCTCACAGGAGAAACCGGCGGACATAAGGGTGATAATGGTGTGGGACAGACAGTACTTTAAGATGCTCTCACCGTGACCTGGAATTGGTAATTAGAAACATTTGTAAATTGGTAATTTATTGAGACATGCTTTCACGATGCTAGGTAGATAAAGGTTCATTTTAAGACACAGGTTCATTAATCCGTGTCCCTAAAAATATATAAGATGAGAATATGCCTTCAGTATTGAGTGAAGATATAATATCTCATTTGTGCGTGATTTTTATATAACAAGATAGACAGACAGTACTTTAAGATGCTCTCACCATGACCTGGAATTGGTAATTAGAAACATTTGTAAATTGGTAATTTATTGAGACATGCTTTCGCGATGCTAGGTAGATAAAGATTCATTTTAAGACACAGGTTCATTAATCCGTGTCCCTAAAAATATATAAGATGATTATATACCTTCACTGTTGAGTGAAGATATAATATCTTATTTGTGCGTGATTTTTTATATAACGAGATATTTATATTGCATACACATTGAATTTATATGAGACTGATATATTTACATTTTTTTAACTTAAATAATATTATATTCTTTATGTCACGTTGAATAAAATTTGTATACAATTTTTTTTTTTCATTTTTTATTATAATAATATATTATCCTATTTGTGAGGCGCATGTGGGTATCGCATCCCAGAAAAGCATTTATTGGATAACCTACACCTCTGCTACAGGTCACCCCAAGTGGATTTCTGCATTTCATTTTATGACTTAGCAGGGGTGCCCGGGTTCATGGAGTGAGGATTGCCTAGGTCTTCAGATTTAGAGAGACGAAGACGAAGAGGGAGATCTTTTTAAATCTCCAGCAGGACTTTCAAAACCCATCGCCTTATACTGCAGTGGGAGGAATGAATTTAATCGTCCGTCACTCCTGGACACACTGACCCCAGATTCCTACACATTCCTCATACCTTTTTCCTTCCCAGATCTTTCTTTAGCTCTTCTCCCTCTTTTTCTTAAAAACACTCCACACAGCATCCCCAAAAGATGACATAGGCCCTAAGGCAAAATCATTTGACTCAGGGTCTTCTTTATGTATTTTATAAACTTTCGCAGTTTCTATTTTTTACGAACAATCTTATAAATGGAAGTTCCAACCATTTCTAGTATAATATAGTGTAAGCTCTAGGCTACCAAATTAGCATCCTGTTATAAATTATTCATTTTCCGGTAGGTTCTTTCAGCTATGGAATATTCACCTCAAAGGTGGAATAACTATTACTGCCCGGAAAATTCACAGCAAAACCTGATACGTATATTTTTACTACCGGGAATTTTGATTTTTCACTTTTCCTTGAAATTTCCTCCACGAAGTATAATAGTATATTAGCGCTGAAAAAAATACTTGTGTATTAGTACAGTAAATTTACGGGGTAGTTATAAGTTGTTGGCATGTAGTACATGACGGAGATCTAATGAAGAAAAAAAGTTTTCGACCTCGGAAGACCTCCGGATCTTTGTGAAAAATTTAAATGCGAAATATTCGACCTTTCTTCAGTTTTTGTCAATTTCGACCCTGAAGGACTAATTCTTCGGCAAAGAATATTTGGGTTTCATAAAATGGTAGTATTTGGGTTTCATAAAATAATAATGTATGGGTTTCATATAATGGTAATATTTGTGTTTCATAAAATGGTAATATTTGGGTTTCGTAAAATGGTAATATTTGGATTTCATAAAATGGTAATATTTGGGTTTCATAAAATGGTAATATTTGAGTTTCGTAAAATGGTAATATTTGGGTTTAATAAAATGGTAATATTTGGGTTTTATAAAATGGAAATGTTTGGGTTTCGTAAAATGGTAATATTTGGGTTTCATAAAATGGTAATATTTGGGTTTCGTAAAATGGAAATGTTTGGGTTTCGTAAAATGGTAATATTTCGGTTTCATAAAATAGTAATATTTGTGTTTCATATATTACCATTTGTGTTTCATAAAATGGTAATATTTGGCTTTCGTAAAATGGTAATATTTGGGTTTCATAAAATGGTAATATTTGGGTTTCGTAAAATGGTAATATTTGGGTTTCGTAAAATGGTAATATTTGGGTTTCATAAAATTGTAATATTTGGGTTTCATAAAATGATAATATTTGAGTTTTATAAAATAAAATCAACCCAAACCTGCTTCTTCTCAGAAGAAAACGTATTTCAAACATATTGGCTGTCATTAAATGTGAGTAGTAATGTAAAAACAAGATTATTGTTTTTAAAATTTTCTATAATTTAATGACATTATGAATTTTAGTTTGTAACTATTAATAACTCAGTTTTTAATGAAATTGAACAATTTAAATTTAGTAATTTAAATAAAACTGCAGTAATATATTATTCACCCACTCTCAGTTTATTATCGGCTTTCTACGCTAACGACCAAACTCGCGTACTACGAATTGCGAAATTCATGATTCTATCGAAGATTATAAGATACGATAATCGCCATAAATCGACATTGTAGTTTTACGATCTTATTTAACTAGCTAAATTTAAAAAAAATCGTAAAAAAGATTAGTTCTCGGTTAGACGATTTCTCCTGAAACTCAGCAATTTGCGACGTAAGGCTTGGGAGAGTCAATATAAACATACACAAAAAGACAATAACCTGTATTTCTTTGTTCCTGATAATTGCATAAAAGTCACCGTCCTGTACAGGTGTGTTTTAAAAATAAAACAAACGATTTACCTGTGCAAGAGACAGCCCCTACGAAGTCGTCCGCGTAGGTGCCTCCCCCGATCAGTGGCGCGTCTCCCACTCGTCCCACGTACTTGCCCACTGTTCCGCCCGTGGAGGTGGCGGATGCCACGTGGCCGGTCCCGTCCAGAGCCACTGCTCCCACTGTGTCCTACAATGGTCAACAAATACATAATCTGATAATATACAATACTTCTTATCTATTCTTACATCCTTTTGTTTCATAGAAATACAAACATTTCTAGGTGGTATATTCCGCGTCTGCACGGTGAAAAAAGAGATTTTCTGATGTATTAAAACCACTCAGAACATTAGAACGTCAAAAGACGTAAATATGATAATAGCGGTCAAGACATTAGAACGTCTTTTCACGTAAACGCGCGAGATTACAGAGTATCGATAATGAATAACGCTACGCGTCTGTATTCAAGAATATCTATGGAACGTAGAGGTGCATTATCTAAGCCGATTGAATCTGTCATCTTGTTCGTTCATAATTTATTGCGTTTCTAAATAATTTATTAAAAATATTTTAGTTTGGACGGTTAAACTCCTATTAAAAACGTGATAGCATGCCGTTACCTAATACATTTTGAGTACAGTCATAATAGATCGGAACACGTGTTAATTTTTATGAACGCATATTACGACATCGCATAACACATTCGTATTTTTTCCGATAGTTTATTAGGAAACCTTTCAAGTCAGTTAAGTAGTAAAAGGCCTGCAGTTCTGTTTTTAACCGGAATACGAAAAATTTGAAGAGATTTTTTATAAATTAGCAATATTTTATTTCAGTAAGTTTTCTCCGTGGTGGCTGTGTGACTTTTTTCATACAAAATTTAAATTTGGATTTGAAGCCAAAATACCCAATCAAACTGAAAAAAAAAGTTTTTAATTAAAAGGTATAGCAAATATCGAGTGCGGATATGAGCTTTTTTATTTATTATTTTTTTTTTTAAATTATAGAATATAGGCCATTAAAGAATCATTTTTAATGACTTTAATGTAACTCTGGCAGTCATTAATTAATGGCAATTATTTATATGTTAATGAATATAAATTAACAAAAACATATAAATGGTTGTAGCATTTTGAAGGCTTTACATTTAAATTACAAATGATCGATTCACATAAATTTGTCGCACATAAGCTAAAATTTCTACCCAAAAACTCTTTTTTTACGATTTTATATTTGTTTATTTTATTTTTCATTATTTAAACACAGTTGATTGAGCGAGATAATTTTTTTTACAGTTAACCTTAAATCTAAATCATGCAAAATTGAATTCTTTAATGCATTGATGTATTTAGTCAATGCCTATACATCATAATTTTAATCATAAATAAATAAAATTGCATATATCCGTACTAGATATTATTTGCTATACCTTTTGATTAAAAAAATGTTATTTAGCTTATTTGGGTATTTTGGCTTCAATTCAAAATTTTAATTTTGTATGAAAAAGGCCGCGCAGTTCCTTATTAAGAATAAGGAATTGTTCTACAGTCTGTAAATTGATTATTTTCTAAGGTTCCGTATAGGTACTAAGTCGAATAAATTAAATCATTTGGTGGGTTGGAAATAAGCCGACATAGCTCAGTGGTTTCAGAGCACTTGACCGGACATCAGAAGGCACGGGTTCAATTCCCGTTGGCATTTATTTTTACTCGGGAGATATTTTCAATTTGTATTGATATTTCAGGCGACTAATTATTGCTTTTAATTATTTGTTATCCTTTATGCTTTGCATAAAATCTTGTCTTATAAACATTAGTTTTTCCTTAAAAAATAATTCAATCACCAATATCAATACAAATATTAACACATACCTACAGCGTCTCCGACCACTTGGAAATCAAAATGCAAGTTTATTTATTTACCTTAAAATAGTACACTTATTTAACTTAAAATAGTACATGTATGTATACTATGTACAGTGGTTACTATGCTAATATAGTACACATGTGTACACTATGTACAGTGGTTAAATATATGCTAAAATAGTACGTATATGTACAATAAGTACAGTGGTTACATGTATTTTTTTTTTTAATAAATTTAAAATAAATCAAATTTAATAATGTTATAATAATTATTAAGTTCTGCAAGTATTTCTGTTATTTTTACAGTTTTTAATGTGACAGCTGTTTCGGCTTTTGAGGCCATTATCAAACTGTGGATATGTCCACACGGCGACGACTTATTTATATGATTTTATTTATCCCATCCCATTTAAATTTCTATAATGTTAAAAAATGATTCATTAAGAATTGGAATATCCAAAATGTTTGGGAATCCAGCAGTGTTTGCACACCTGTTAAATTAATGACCTAAGGGTTTTCTTAAATGTTGGTATGTGGGTGATTATGTTAAGGAATTATATTTTTTGGGTTTTTTGAAAATATTAAGCAGGGGAGAATTGATCATTTTTGTTTGATTATTAATAAGGGTTATGTTTGGATCATTAGTTCTTTTATTTATCTCTAATTGTTCTAGAAAATTTAATCTAAAACCTTTTCTTTCTATGTGTAAAGGTTTAGGCTCGTTGTTGTCAAGCGGGACGTGGTATTTCTCCAAGAGGTGAGCTGCGAATTTTGAATCAATTTTATTATTTTTATAGCAACGCATATGTTCTTTGAATCTAGTTGAAAAGGCCCTTCCAGTCTGTCCAATATAAACGGCATCACAGTCTATATGGTCGCATGATTATAAAATCATATAAATAAGTCGTCGCCGTGTAGACATATCCACAGTTTGATAATGGCCTCAAAAGCCGAAACAGCTGTCACATTAAAAACTGTAAAAATAACAGAAATACTTGCAGAACTTAATAATTATTATAACATTATTAAATTTGATTTATTTTAAAAAAATAAATGGAGTTCTACGAATTAAACACCAAAACAATAAATAAAAAAAATAAAAAAAATAAATAAAAAAGTTACATGTATTCTAATATAGTACATATAGTACACTATGTACAGTGGTTACAAATACGCTAATATACCTAGTACTTATATGAACACTATGTACAGTGGTTACATGTATGCTGTGTGACCGGTCAGTGGTTGAGTGGGCATAGCGCTTGGGTCTCACCCGAGCGTCGCGTGTTCGATTCCTCGGCTGGCTAAGTCCTCCATCACAACACAAGCAACATTTTCGGCTTTCTGTGGTGGTAGTAGGAGATTTTCAAACATTGTTGGGTTATTCGTAACCTGGGAATGTTTGTCTTTCTTTTAAAAAAAAAAAAAAAAAAAAAATATAACATAAATATTGCATTATATATACATATTAATAAAGTTACGAGCTAAGTATAGTAGGTTTTTAAAAATATAAAACAAAGTTCACAAATAATTTAAATAAAGAAGAAACTTTACCAATTTCCTCACTTATTTTTTGATTTTTCAAATATCACTTTTGTTTTCTTGAATGAATGTATGAATGAAGTGGAATATTTGAAATTGAAATTAACCCACCCCTGACATCCGATCGAACTGAATCTCGGCAGATATCTTGTTGTCGATGACAATGCATACTATAAATTATGGTAGCAATCACATAAACACACCCGGACATATACGAATTTCTATAAAATTGGATGACATTACAGCAATTTATAAACGAAATAAATATCGGTCCTAACCAATTGGGTTTTGGATTGGTTGTTAGCGCGACTAACCCCAGTCTCTGGGGAGGATAGTTCAATCCTCCAAAAAAACCATTTTTTTTTAGTTTTAAAAACATTTTAAAAGTTAACAGCAGTTAAGATTCAGTATCTGGAGAGGAATTTTCAATCCTCGGTTAAACCAAAAAAAAACATTTATTTGTTTTATTTTATTTGGTACAATATTTTTTTAAATTTTATGTTTTCCAGCAATGTAGGCCTCACTGGGTGGCTTGCCCGTGCTGAGGCCTTCATTTTATTATATGAAAATATAATCTTCATAATACATTTAAAGATAAAATAATAAATTTAAAATTAAAAATACGTAATACATAATAATATATTTAGAATTAAAAAAATAATACATTGAAAATAATCTTGTGTGTTTGTGAGTGATGTGTGTTTATATTGGTTTTGTGTGTTATGTGTAGGTTTTATTTTTATTTTATGCTATGAAATTTTGGTAATATTGTCTTTTTTGTTCTTTAATCCATTTTGTAATTTTGTGTGTGAATTTATTTTTACTTTCCTCAATTTTGATTTCAAGTTTTACACTGTTGAAAGCTTTTATAGCATGGTATTGGTAGTGTCTTTGTCCAAAGCTTGAATTTACCGTCGGAGTTTTTATGTTTTGTCTAACTGGTCTGTTAGTGTTATTTTGTGTATGTTGAAATTTATTTTTTTTTGTCAAAAATGTAGTTTAGTAGTGTTTTAACGTATAATTGGCGTATACCTAGTACGTCACAGCTGTTGAATATTTAGTCTGTATCAGTCAGTCTATGTTTTTTTAGTATTACCTTTAAGATCGTTTTCTTTGCGGTTTCTATGTAATTGATAGCCGAGTTTGTTGCTCCTCCCCAAGCAATAATTCCATATTCTATTATTGATTGGCAAAATGTATGCAAAATATATTGTTTTCAATTGTTTTATTTTATATATGTTTGTTATGTTTAGGAAAATGTGTATTGTTTTGAGAAGTTTATTTGTTATTTGTTTGATGTGAGGTATCCATCTAAGGTTATGGTCAATTACGATTATATGAAAAATCTGAAAAATCTGAAAAACCTCTATTAATAAAAAAAGTATTAATCATATTAGTTTATATATAGAACACCTTGCTATTCAGATCTGGACAGCGAAACTAGGGGCAATACTGAACTTTTTCATTTCACCAAACCTTATATTATGAAAAGAGAACATTTCCCATAAGCATTTTGCCAGGGTTCATTGACGTCACAGCTCTTTTTAAATTTTGGTGGAATTTTTTCCGCAGCAACTGCCCCCCTGATTACTCGGCTTTATTCTCGTCAATTGGTACCCATTACGAAACTCATTATACTCCTTTACAGGCCCACTGTTTGCGGACATGAAATATGTAACAGGTAAAGGAGAAAGAATTAGGTCGCACAAAAGATTTAAGCCTGTATCCCAATTTTATTATATTCTTTTAAGTGGTAATTTAATAATATCATGTACCTAAATAGGTAATCATATCTGCTTTATCTGGTAATCTCAGAATATCTGCTTTATGATATTCTTCTACAAAAAAAATCTTGTAATATAATTCCTGAACTCATTTATTTTAAACTAGCGCAGAGCAGTAAAAAATCGCAGGATTCGTGTCGAAAATTATGGGATTCGTGAGGCTGAATATATTCATGAAAAATATGGGATGTTATACTTGTGGGATTCGTGAGACTTAATATATAATTGAAAAATCTAGGGATATTACAATTGTGGGATTCGTGAGGCTGAACGTATTCATGAAAAAAATATTTGTTTCAAGATGTTTCGAATGTAACAAATCAAAATTTTCGTCTGTTCAAAATCTCAGATCTCAGAAAGTTCCTATTCATTCGAATATGCGTGTGGTTTTAAATACCTATATTATAAAAATATCACCTGTGACAGGTAAAAACATGCTTTTTTAAAAATAAAAATAAAAAAACAGCGCCATCTATTGGACGTAAAAGCAAAACGCGCTATAGTTTCTCTATCTGCACAGACAGCAACGCGTCGCGGGGTACAGCCAGTGACATTATAAAAACACAAGACGCGTTATATTCATACAAACTGAATAAAAAATGTACTTGAATAATTTTACGCATTACGCAAGAATATTGTTACATCACCCATGCACCACCAATCGAAATTAGTATGTGTAATTGTAATATTTATAATATAATAACATTAGAATTTATAAGTCTAAAATATTTTCGAGATTTTAATGTCAGAAGTTAGATGCTAAGATTATCTCGAAGATCTTTATAAATTTACACAGCGCTTCAGAAATAACAATATCACAAAAAAAAAATCTGTAATTGAGGGTCCGAAAATTTCCTTTCCCACTTATAAAGGAGTTGTCCAATTGTTTTTTGTATTGCATAATAAGCTATTTTATTAGGTTTTTCTGTTTATGATAGAGTAAACCAGAGCATGAACTTTACATTAAAAAATAATAACAAGCAGGTTTACATTTAATTGCAAATAAAGAAGCTGGTATTTTATAGCATTTTAAACCTCGTCACAACCTGCACAAAGACTAGGTACGTGATCACTCTTCATCAATTTTCGTAGTTACCATAGATATCGATAGCAGAAACAAGGAAGGTGGGCCATGAACCATATTATTGTCGCCGACATCATTCACGCGTACTTCTGCAAATCGTATCTACTCACAGCCATGCATTTATTTCTACCTACACACCAAACGATATTCTATAGAGTTATTTCTACGGCTTTCAATCACGAGATTTTATTCAGAACCGTGACTCCGTAATCCTTTATAAGCATTTTTTCAATCCCGGGATCCTGGTGCTGGCACCGGGAAGTTAACTATTTAAATTTTTACTTGTTACAAAGTTTTTTTTTAATAATTCAAGTATTATACATAGGTTAGGTAACATACATCATTAACTAAGTTCAACTAAAATAAAAGTAGCCTGTATCCCAAGAACCTAAGAATATTACGCAATAAACGATATGCTGCCAATAAAAAAAGACTTTCCTACGATTTAAATAAGGTCGTAAAATCAATGAAAATCCCGTAATCCCGGGATTAAAACATGCGATGCACCGTGATTACGGTGCCGACAAAGATCTGGGATTTCCTGGATCCCGGTTCTTAAGATCCCGAGATTGAAAGCTCTAGTTCAGTCTTAGTTTGGCAGTCGGCAAGCTTTTATACAATATCTCCTTCTGTTTAACTCTCTATGAAATTCGCCAAACAAATAAATTTTAAAAGAAAAATACTAACAAAGCCGTCACATATTTACCTTTCTTTCTCCAGATCTTGTGTCCCTAAAAAAATGCTGTAGTTCTTTCTTAGCAGTCTCCGTCACGAAGTACTCTGGGGTTGTTAAAGTCACTCCCTGGAACAAAATCGTCATACTTATATATGCAGTCGGGTGCATCGCTATTGCAGAAAAGTTCGTAAATTGTATAAAATAATATACATTTTGGGACAGTTTATCTTTTGACTGCTTGCACAGGTAACTTAAGGTAGATCTGCACTTATGAAGTAGGAGTTTGATTGTTTAACAAGTTTCGAAGGCTGCTCGTATTTTATTGATAGAATAATCAGGCTAAAATGTTCGACGGGGGCTCGGTAGACAAAGTTCTATTCCCATTGGGCGTTCCAGGTGTACTGACTTACCTCCTTAAAGCCACAAGTAAATGTTACTCAAGATCAAACCAAAGACAGAGTGATAAAGAATGCAGGAAGTATCTTTCGTATTATGGAAACGCTAGACTATATCAACCTTGCATAATTTTTAAAGAACCTAATTATATTTAATACTTAGGTATATTAAGGTGTTCACGACATCATAAAAATTGTGGATGTAAGCATATTTATCGATATCATGGAGGGGACACCGATTTATCCATGGTGAAAATGTCCAGCATTGATGGAAAGAATTCCTGGGAAGGTATTCGTTGTTCAACCAGGAGACACCACCAAACATCCATTGACAATCTTTGCGCTTTATCAAAGGTACTAAACCATGGAACAAAGGTGAACAAAGATGGCAGATTTTAAAGCGTTGGAGAAAAACTTTTTTACAACATATTTAGAGTGAAAATGTGCGATACGGTATTTTCACAATTTTTTTTAATTGTCGTTGTTACTATGGGAGATACGGAGAAATCATCACAATGTATGAATTGTACAGTATGCCTGATGACGCCAGCACGATTGAAGAAAACTAGATAGGTGGAGTATACACCAACCTGACTGATGGCATAGTCCCTCGCCCCATCTCCTGCCAGGAAGGCGTGCGGGCAGTTCTCCATGATCGCCCTCGCAAGGGACACAGGGTTCTGTACGTCCGTCAGCAGAGAGGCGCAGCCTACCTTTAGGTCTGAGCCCCTTTGCATGCTGCATTCCATCACAGCGTCTCCAGCCAGGTTTAGCGAGGATCCACGGCCTGGGTGATACATTTAAATAAATTAATTCATCTTAATAATGTTGGAGAAATTATGGTGGTTACGTGATCTTCTTCATTCAATGTGTCAAATATGCCAAAAATATGAGAAAAATTAGATGAAAGATGATGTTCTGAATTTTGAAATATGATATCAACAAATTTGACTTTAAATAAATAGGTCCCAATGGTCGAGCGGTTTAAGACGCCTCTCCTAGTAGGACAAGACAAGATCCTGGGTTCGATTCCTAGTTGTGACCTTTATCTTTTTTTATTTTTCTGTGTCTTGTTCTGTTTCATGTTTCGTTCAGATATTTTATTACTGTCTTCTTCTTCAAAGATGTATAAAAAAACTTTAAAAAATGAATTAAAAAAGTGGAGTGTAGGATTATAGAAATAGGCACGAAAAAAGCCAGCAAACTACTGCACATATAAACCTTTGTCTGTTGCCGTCTCACTCTAACACTGCAGAAGTCAAACTCACAACTTTAGTATCTCAAAATTATGAAAGACAATAAGTAAGTATCAACATTGAATTATTTAACGCACCTGCATTGAAAACCTCGTTGTCTTCCATGTACCTCACTGCAGCCTCTACAGCATCCACAGCTGATCCACCCTTCCTGAGGACTTCGTAGCCGATCCTGGCCGCCTGCTTAACTCCGCTTACCGTGGCGGGGACCCACTCGTCTGGTACACTCCAGGCGCCTCCGTGGATGATGACCACTGGTTGAGCCATGACGCTTATGGGAACCCTGAAATTTAAATTATCACTAAGATAATGCACCAGAAGACCAAGACATATCCCACCGATCAATTGTTTCAGGAAACCGACATTATGGAACTAAGGCGGATCTACTGTGTCCAATGTCTTAAATTTATATCCACTCGTCCTTATAATTTCTGTAAAAATCCAAATCGTTCTAGCCAGAGACACAACATATGCGTGTACACAGTGCCTCACTGCAAAACTAGGCTAGCCCAAAGACAAATTAACTATATTGGCCCAAAATTGTTTAATTCCTTGCCGAGTTCCATCAAGATGTGCCAAAATCTAATTTCATATAAAATAAATGTTAAAAGCTGGGTAAGAAAAAATCTGGAATTGAGAGAATTTTTCTATAATTTGTACTACGAATATATGCCACTACCGTAACTTCTATTTGACATCAACTTTAACTTTGTTGTTTTTATTAAATACGCAAAAACTCCAGTATAATCATATTAATTTAACTATAGGAACTATACGTATATATTTTTTCTTTATTTAACCACCACTGTTTTGAATACATAACTTATAATGCCCACGCACAGGTTTCGCCTTTGAGTCTTATGTTTTGTATAATTATATATGTACCTGTGTGTATCAAAAAAATTGCCCATAAAAAAATAAAAACTTGGAAAATTATGATTGTGAAACTTTTGATTAAAAACTTATGTGGGAATACCTGCATAAAATAAGTGTAATAGTAGTATTTACTTTTACAATACCTAATACATTATGCACCTAATATAGTATGTACCTAGTACGTTGGGTAACTAGTGCAGTGTATATCAAGTATAGTACATTACCAAGTATAGTACCTAGTACAGCACAATACCTTGTGAAGTTCCTAGTAAATTACAGTACGGATTACAGTGTGTAACTAGTACAGTGTGTACTTGGTACAGTGTTTACCTAGTGCAGTACGTAACTACCCAGTACCAGTTACGTATTGTCAACTGGGCACTGCGCAGTGCCCTCCTTGAAATAGGTACTTGAACAGCCGTCAAGTCACGCAAGTTTTTGTATTTTGCGTAAATACCACACTGTTTAAAATATAGACCTACACACCGAACGCATTACTATCAATCGCTCCTCTGTTAAAGGTCCGTACAGTTTGGTCGTAGATCGATGACAGTCGGCACGTTTCCATGCCGTTTCTCCCAACGTTTCTATTCTATGGTTTAAAATGTACCAAATTGAAGATGTCCCTAGCAGAGTGAAAACGGTGCAAGTTATTTTTAAGTTCTGTTATCATCGTTCATCATTATTAGAAACAAACATAAACATTTTTGGATTATTAATTTTTTGAAAGCAAACATATAAATGTTTTAAAAATAGCTAACCTTATATTTTTTCGTCTAAACACTGAACTAAAATTATTGATAAAGATAAAAAACTTTTTTTTTAAATGATAAACTAATGTTTATAAGACCAGGTTTTTTATTCATAGCACAAAGGATAACAAATTATTATAAGCAACAAAAATAAAAATATAAGAAACAAATTGAAAATATCTCCCGAGTAAAAATAAATGCCGCCGACGGGAATTGAACCCGCATCTTCTGATGTCCGGTCTGGTGCTCTGGACCACTGAGCCACGTCGGCTCATTCCAAACCCGCAAAATAATTCAAAATGTACTAGTACTTCAATCAACAATTACTGCTTATATAAAAAAAATATATAGCTAAATATATATTTTTTTTAGACATTTTTGTTGCCTCACTTTTTTTGTCATTTCATACAAAAAAAATAATAAGAAATCACAAACTTCCATAATTTTTTCTCAAATTGTGGTCGGACCCTTGATTCCATAGTGGTGTACATTTAATTATTCTGTTGTTAACTTCAAGATTTAAAAATAAAGCGCGATGCTTTCTCCTTCTAATATCGTTAAGATCGTATTTCTCACCATGATAGTAAGAAAGACAACGATTTATATGAGACGAAATGAGCTGTTTCCAAAAGCGAACAAGTTAGACTGGGGGGGTTAAGTACCCACCTATATTATTTATTGTTTTATAGAATATTCACGTTGCAATGTTACTAACGTACTCGTAGTTTTACTCTAACGTAGTATTGACAAGATGATTTCAACTATATATTTTATTCCTTTATTTACACTGTATATTTACACATGAGCCCGTACAACATGGACAAAAAAGAGCACGGCAGGGACAACATAGTAAACATAACCCACAAATATTGACCAACACAAATGAGGAAGTTTTTCTCTGTTTACAGAGTACGTACAATAATATACTTACACTACAAATTTTAATCAGAAGGAGTTGGTAGTGATGGAAAAACTTATGTTAACCAACTAAGTGTAAGTCAGACAAAAATGCAGGTGTATAAATGTGAAAGTTTATTTAATTTATCAAGTAACTGTTTGGTACCTGCATGTGAACTCACCAGGTTAGAGAAAAAATTATAGTTGAGGAATTCGCTTATGGGAACAACTCATATGACCGAGTGTAAATCATTGTGTCTCCGTTACTGCCATTGTGAGAAGGATGATCTAAACGGTGTTAGAAAGAGAAAATACCACGCTTTATATTCAAATCTAGAAGTTAATCATAGAAGAATTAAAATGTGCATCTTTATGAAATCAAAGTTTCCTACATCAATTTGAAAATAAAATTTTAATTTAATTTCGTGTTTTTTTTTATTAATTATATTTACATGAAACGACAAAAAAGTGATGTGACCATAGCATTTGTACATTTGTCAAATAAAATGCAAGTTTTTTAAATATTTTTTCGTTTTCAGTCATTTTATTTACAAAATACGTAAGGTGGGTCATTTCAAATTGTTTTTTGTTAGCATTTAAAATTTAAATTTTTCAAAAATGATGTTTATATTTCTAATAATAAAAATAGAAAGTATATTACATCATCTTTCAAAAACAGTTTTTAGTTTTCAGATACGTTCCGAAATATTCCATTAATTTGGATTTTATTGAAAAGCCGAAATACTCCGACTTTCTGACAGAATATGCCAGAGGCCTGAGAAGCTAATATTGATTGGTTTGTTATGATAGGTGAATGAGGTTCATTCAAAGAAAAGCGAAAAAAACTGAACAGATTTCCGAAAGTGAGATCTATGCTGATGTCACCAGTTTTCGACAAGACATTTTGACTCCTAGGCCCCAGAGAGGTAGAAAGGAAATTGGGTGACATTTCACAAAATTTTACAAATATCAACAACACATGGTGTCTGGAAACTTATAGTAACTAAAACTGGTGAATCTATATCGCATAGAGTTCCCAAAAGAAAAACTATCTGATCATTTTAAAAGACAAAGAAATAGCTGATATAACCCCATCCATTTCGGATTCGATTTGCTTGAAAACTAAAGCTCAAATCAAAAAACTTATCCAAAGAAATCTACTCCAAATGGGAAGTAGATTAACCAATTTCTCGCTTGTAGTACGAGTTTCCGGACACCATATATAATTATCCAAGTACGTATTTAGGTATTACTATCAGGTATTTGGTCAATAAATAGGTCAATAGATTTAATGTCGTGGAAACTTCGGTTTTGTTGTTTATTCTTATTAGTAATAAGGCACCGATATAAGCGTTCAGAAAGAAGAAGAAGATTATTGAAGATGTGAAAGGCAGGTATGTAACTGCGATTGATAGAGAAAGCGCGCTTATCGAGCGACCTAAAAAATATATTTTTTAAGTGATCTATCGATCATTGGTGGTTCGTGATCGGGTCTATCATGATCAACTGAAGACTATTTTATTTCTCTTATCTATGATAGACATTCATTGAGCCTCATGACGTGTATTTAATTTCCGACTTTATGTCCGGGTCAAATGTTCCCCACAGGAAAAACTAAACCCTTTCACACACGGTATGTGAAAATTATTATAGTGATTTGTTTTTGGGGTATTATGCCGTGTTGCGCTACCTCCTTCTTTAGCCAATAAGTAATTATTTATGTGTAATAATTACACATCTGCCCTGATGATGGACACTGCAACGCTGTCCGAAACGTTGTCTAAAGAAGGAGGCAGCGCAACACGGCATAATACCTTCCACACACTTTTCCACAAATGATCATCTAGTCAATCCACATTGAATAAGAAATAAAATCTTATTCCAGGCACACAAACACTCCCACAATGCACTGCTAAACTATACCATCTAACTTAGACCCAATTTTCCGGACCGGTCTCACCCATATCCGACAATTCCACAATGCACTGCTAAACTATACCACCTAACTTAGACCCAATTGTCCGAACCGGTCTCACCCATATCTAACAATTCCACAATGCACTGCTAAACTATACCACCTACCTTAGACCCACTTGTCCGGACCGGTCTCACCCATATCCAACAATTCCACAATGTACTGCTAAACTATACCACCTAACTTAGACCCAATTGTCCGGACCGGTCTCACCCATATCTAACAATTCCACAATGTACTGCTAAACTATACCACCTACCTTAGACCCACTTGTCCTGACCGGTCTCACCCATATCCAAAATTCCACAATGCACTGCTAAACTATACCACCTACCTTAGACCCACTTGTCCGGACCGGTCTCACCCATATCCAACAATTCCACAATGTACTGCTAAACTATACCATCTAACTTAGACCCAATTTTCCGGACCGGTCTCACCCATATCCGACAATTCCACAATGTACTGCTAAACTATACCACCTAACTTAGACCCAATTGTCCGGACCGGTCTCACCCATATCTAACAATTCCACAATGTACTGCTAAACTATACCACCTAATTTAGACCCACTTGTCCGGATCGGTCTCACCCATATCCAACAATTCCACAATGTACTGCTAAACTATACCACCTAACTTAGACCCAATTGTCCACACCGGTCTCACCCATATCTAACAATTCCACAATGTACTGCTAAACTATACCACCTAACTTAGACCCACTTGTCTGGACCGGTCTCACCCATATCCAACAATTCCACAATGCACTGCTAAACTATACCACCCAACTTAGACCCACTTGTCCGGACCGGTCTCACCCATATCCAACAATTCCACAATGTACTGCTAAACTATACCACCTAACTTAGACCCACTTGTCCGGACCGGTCTCACCCATTTCCAACAATTCCACAATGCACTGCTTAACTATACCACCTAACTTAGACCCACTTGTCCGGACCGGTCTCACCCATATCCAACAATTCCACAATGTACTGCTAAACCATACCACCTAACTTAGACCCACTTGTCCGGACCGGTCTCACCCATATCCAACAATTCCACAATGTACTGCTAAACTATACCACCTAACTTAGACCCACTTGTCCGGACCGGTCTCACCAATATCCAACAATTCCACAATGCACTGCTAAACTATACCACCTAACTTAGACCCAATTGTCCGGGCCGGTCTCACCCATATCTAACAATTCCACAATGTACTGCTAAACTATACCACCTAACTAAGACCCACTTGTCCGGACCTGTCTCACCCATATCCAACAATTCCACAATGTACTGCTAAACTATACCACCTAACTTAGACCCAATTGTCCGGACCGGTCTCACCCATATCTAACAATTCCACAATGTACTGCTAAACTATACCACCTAACTAAGACCCACTTGTCCGGACCTGTCTCACCCATATCCAACAATTCCACAATGTACTGCTAAACTATACCACCTAACTTAGACCCACTTGTCCGGACCGGTCTCACCCATATCCAACAATTCCACAATGCACTGCTAAACTATACCACCTAACTTAGACCCACTTGTCCGGACCGGTCTCACCTATATCCAACAATTCCACAATGTACTGCTAAACTATACCACCTAACTTAGACCCACTTGTCCGGACCGGTCTCACCCATTTCCAACAATTCCACAATGCACTGCTTAACTATACCACCTAACTTAGACCCACTTGTCTGGACCGGTCTCACCCATATCCAACAATTCCACAATGTACTGCTAAACTATACCACCTAACTTAGACCCACTTGTCCGGACCGGTCTCACCCATATCCAACAATTCCACAATGTACTGCTAAACTATACCACCTAACTTAGACCCACTTGTCCGGACCGGTCTCACCAATATCCAACAATTCCACAATGCACTGCTAAACTATACCATCTAACTTAGACCCAATTTTCCGGACCGGTCTCACCCATATCTAACAATTCCACAATGTACTGCTAAACTATACCACCTAACTAAGACCCACTTGTCCGGACCTGTCTCACCCATATCCAACAATTCCACAATGTACTGCTAAACTATACCACCTAACTTAGACCCAATTGTCCGGACCGGTCTCACCCATATCTAACAATTCCACAATGTACTGCTAAACTATACCACCTAACTAAGACCCACTTGTCCGGACCTGTCTCACCCATATCCAACAATTCCACAATGTACTGCTAAACTATACCACCTAATTTAGACCCACTTCTCCGGACCGGTCTCACCCACATCCAACAAATAAGGAAATAAACCTGTGAAAAATCACTAGTCTTTATTTTTTGTTAAAATTGATTCAATTATGTGTAAAATAAGGTGTTACAAGATTATACTAACAATAGATGCTGTTCAAATCGAACCACTACAACTCAACAAATAATCTAAACAATTCTAAAAGTTCCAGTTAAAACTCCGACAGAATACTATAATATTTAAAAACTTAAAGTTCACAGTGTAAAAAAAATTTATTGAAAAAATATTTTATTTAAACTAAAAAAAAACATATCTGAATACTCCATAAAAACTCAACTAGAGAAATAAGCCAAATTATGGTTACTTCCAGTTTGAAAACATCTTTTGGAAAGAGAAAGATTAAATTCTATGCTACGAAATTATACAATACTCAACCAAATCAAATAAAAAAATGCAATGAATACTTTAAAACAATAGTAAAAACATGACCAAGAGAACAAAGTAATAGACCAACTTACAAACATTATGAGGACGATGTAAAGACAACTTGAAACTAAATACAAAAGTTTAAAAAACTACAGGCCGCTTCAGAACAAGAAACCCTAGTGAGAAGGACTGCGAAACAAAATTAAATTTATACTTATATTTTACTTTATACCTAAATCATGTACAAAAACAATAAAAAAATACTTCCATTACAATATTCTACACAAGACATATACGCATTTATCTGAAATCGATGACATTACAATACTTATTAACATAAGAAATAAATGTCGGTCCTGCCCGATTGGCATTTGGCAAGATCGATAGAGTTGTTGACTCCAGTTCATTATTATTTTTTTAATGTTTTAATGCCATTTTAAAATAAGTATTACAGTTGAAAAATATATTTTTAGCTATGACTTAAAATTATATGAAATATTATAATAATATTTTACCTCGACTGCGTCAACACACTTCGACAACTTTAAACTTATAAAATTATTCGAACAACTTAGTAAAAAATATACGATAATATTTTATCATAACATTCATTTAATGCTATATTTTCTAGTTCAGTTTTATCAGAAAAACGTTGATTAAATTTAAATTTATACATAAAAAAAATCATAAAGATAAATTTTATCTTTAGAGTGACGAGTAATTAGTACAGCTGATGAGTTTACATTATTACAAAACCTGAAGGTTAATAAGGTAATATACATACATACCTAAACATAAACCGATTAAGATCGCATTATTTTTAGTAATATTATCAATTTATTGAAAAAAATGATTAATTTTAGCGAATGAATAAGATAATTTGTCTTCATCACTGCATATAGGGTATTTTAACTGTATTTTTAAAATCGAAAAAAATTTAGAAAAAAATACGACCCTGAAGATATTCTGAATAAAAGGGAAAGAACTGGAATGGTTTAAAAACTACTTAAGCAACAGACAACAAACAACAAAGATAAGAAACAATATATCAAATCCGATTGAAAATAAGCTGGGTGTACCGCAAGGATCTGTATTGGGTCCGATATTGTTTATACTCTACATAAATGATATGGTAAAATATTAAAACATTGCAAAATAAGACTGTTTGCAGACGACGCACTAATTTATATTGCAGAAGATAATTATGAGAAAGCAATCAAAAAGATAAATTGTGACTTAGAAACATTGTCAAAATGGCTCAAACTAAATAAATTAAAACTAAATGTAAATAAGACAAAATACATTCATATAGGCAGAACAAATACGCATGAGGAACCAAAGGTTTCTATAAATGGAGAAATCATAAAAAAAGTGGAAGAAATTAAATATCTAGGTGTTATTATAGACTCAAAATTGAACTTCTCAAAAAATGCAGACTATACAATTAAAAAAATAGCAAAAAAAATATCATTTCTTGGTAGAATCAGAAACAAAGTAAATAAAGAAACATGCCAGATAATATACAATACAATTATATCACCACACTTTAATTACTGTTCAAGTATTCTTTTTCTCTGCAATAAAGAGAAAATGAAAAAAATGCAAATACCGCAAAATAAAGCAATGCGAATAATACTTAAGCGCAACATATACACTAAGGTGGAGTGAAATTTTTTTTTGAGAATTTCGAAATCGACATAGTTGGGAAAGATGCTCCATATATTAACAATTACAACAAAAGTAATAAAAAAAATATATTCACAATACCTGGACATCGCCAAAGCTTTATATTTTATCATTTTCACGATTTTACCTAAGTATTTATAGCTCATGTACGCGAAATAAAACACACACAAAATTTGTATTTTAACATTTATTTTACAGATAATACATTCGTAGATTGTTAGAATGGAACAATTAGTGGAAATAAAAAATGTACATATATTATTTACTACATTGAAAAACTTGAATATTACAAAAGTTACTATGAACGGTACTGCATTTTGGTGTTAAAAATAGGCATAAGGTGTCGTGACTCTAACCTTGTTTTTATTAATCCATCTCGCCTCAAGGGTCCACAAACAACGGCTGAGGCTTCTGTTACAATTTTCACACATCTCTCTGTAGTTTGAGTGTGGCAAGGAAAATTCTTTATCATTGGTAGTATGACATCCTTAACACTTCCACCCCGGACCGGGGTTATAATTCTACACTATCTAGAGTTTTAAGCTGTATCTAGATGGTTTTTTACACCATATAACAAATAATTTAGGTAATCTTAGAAAAACTATTCAGCTATCGATCTGCATTTAAAAAATTTATATCGCATTACTACTTTTTAAGATATTAAATAAATTACATCTAAATCTGATAGAATATTTTTTACGGGGCGGGACTTTATAATCGTTTCCACGAACTGGACGAAGATCCTGCCGAAGCCGGTAGCCGAAAGATAAATTTTGCATTGTAATAAAAAGGGCTATACCGTTATAATTGAGTCACGCTAGTATTCTTATTATCACTTTACCATTTTGCTTTACTTAATGATTGACCGGAATTGAAATGGGAGAGGCGGTAACTGGACAATTTTTAAGGGATAGTAAGTAATTTCTTAGTTATTAATGGAAAGGACTTAATCCGAATCGGTGACACAGCGCTTCTCATATGTCCTTTTGAAATACTAAGATATTCACTTGGCGGTCCCAGACCATTTCGTCTGGGTAACATCCGGCGCAGGTGTCCTTATACATTCTATGAGCAACACATTTTAGGAACACAATTAAAATTGCATCCGTCTCTGTTTGTCGTATGAAATACAAATAGACCAGAAAGAGACAATTATTTTTTAAAATTTGTTGGAATTTGGAAGATAGAACTTGCTCAAAAGTTTAAAGTACAGTATGGTTGAAGACTGCAGCGAATAAATAGTGTTTTCGGTTATTGCTAACTTGTGTTTTGGTGTTAAATAATTCTCTTTGGGAACGGACCAGTTTCACAGTGCTACGGGCGTCTTCAGATTGGTAAGTACATTTATCTTATGCAATGGCGTATAAAAGTATATGTTTCAGGGGTGTTAACTAACTAACTAACTAACTAACCATCACGCCGTTTCCCCGCAGGGGTAGGCAGAGAGGACGGACCGCCAAACAACTCGGTCTTGGCACACACTCTTTGCCTCATTCACATTCATACATCGTCTCATACATACTCTTCTATTTTTCTGACTCTTGACATGACCCGACTCAAGTATCTGATTCACTTGATCGTGCCATGTCTTCCTCGGGCGTCCCCTACTTCTTACACCATTCACACTTGCGTCATATATTCTCCTTACGCTCCTTTCTTCATTCATTCGCTCTACATGCCCAAACCATCTGAGGGTCCCTTTCTTAATTTTACTCATTACGCTCACATCAGCCTTGCATTCTTTGCGGATATCCACATTACTCACACGATCATACATGGTTTTACCACACGTACGCCTCAGGGATCTCATCTCTACAGCATTCAGCCTACTTTCATCCTTCCTCTGCCAGTTCCATGCTTCACTGCCATACATCAGGGTAGGTAACAGCACTCCATTGTGGACTGCCAGCTTTGCTTCTTTGGACAGCTTTTTGTTGGCGCCTACGGCATTTAACCCACCATTTATGGAGTTACCTGCATTCACCCTTCTTTCAATATCCCTATCAGCCTTCCCATCTCTCGTAAACATACTTCCCAAATACACAAACTCATCCACTTGCTCCAAGTATTCATCATTCACAACTATATTGCACACTGTTTTCATACTCTCTCTTTCAAATACCATGACTTTGGACTTACTTACATTCATAAACATTATTTATTCTCCACAATATTAAAATATTGCATTTTAATAGTTTGCTTTTATTGATGGTATCAGTGTCAAAATTTCTCGGTGTATTATTATTATAACTGCATATTATTGCAGCTTGTTTTTGCGTTTTTACTCAAAATGTTCATTTGGTTCCCATATTCTTTTATTTCATGATAAAAATTATTATATTAATTCTAAATTTATTTTCATGTAAACATTATGTATTCCATTGCTCAAACCATACAATTTATAGAATAATCGTACTACTAGTAGTACTAATAGTACCTACTAGTTTTTCACGCATTAGAATATGACCATATGATTTAAATAGCGCCGTTTTTGTGAAAATTCACCTCAAGAAGCGTTAAATTTAATCTTACATTAATTATAATTAACAAAAAGGTATCATTTAATTCTTTTCTTTATGTGAAATAATAATTTCAAGATGTTTTTGTTATTTATTTTATTTTATCTTCGTTATTTGATAGATCATTAAAAACATAAAAATGTAAACACATAATCAACGGAAGGCACCCATGGTTATTTTTTGGATGCATAAATTTTCGATTTGAGATATTTTGAGAATATCAATCTCAGATGGGAAGGCTGATAGAGATATTGAAAGATGGGTAAATGCAGGTAACTCCATTAATGGAGGACTGAATTCCGTTGGCGCCAACAAAAAGCTGTCTAAAGAAGCGAAGCTAGTAGTCCACAGTGGAATGCTTGTACCTACCCTGATGTATGGCAGTGAGGCATGGAACTGGCAGATGATGATGATGAAAGTAGACTGAATGCTGTTGATATGAGATCCCTGAGGAGTATGTGTGGTAAAACCATATTTGATCGTATGAGAAATGTGGAAATCTGCAAAGAATGCAAGGCTGATGTAAGTGCAATGAGTAAAATTACAATATGCCCATGCTATTGATTATATTACGACTGGCAATTTAATGTTATTTTTCTTGGAAGCCTCGAACCAGGTGAAGGTAGTTATAATGTGTTGATTGTTTTGAGAAAGGAATTGTGGAGCGGGAAAACGAAAAATTAAAAACAATCATTGATTATAAATTTTATGAATAAAAGTGTTGTTTTCTAATACACTACACATATATTAATAGTAGGGGCAGGTAGGTAGGTACTTACGACTTTTAGAAAACCTATTTTGGATAAAACGAGTAATCGCTCTAAGGAGAAAATTTAGTTTTTTGTGCTCGCTATAACCAAGTTTGACTGTATATATATATTCATGTATCGTCTCATATATATATATATATATATGAGACGATATATGAATGTGAATGAGGCAAAGAGTGTGTACCAAGACCGAGTTTTTGGCGGTCTGTCCTCTCTGCCTAGGTACCCCTGCGGGAAACGACGTGATGATTAGATATTTAGTTAGTTATTATTGAAAAGTAAGTGGGTTGATGCTACATAATTACTTTTTTCTGATTACAGATTGCAGGCTCTGATTGCAGATTCAGTTACGATATCAAGTTTACCTACTTACTTTTTAAATTTACACAATTCTAAAAAAATGCCCAAAAAATTTTTAAACGCTGAGCAGGTGCGAGCGTTATTAGAGAAAGACTCTGGTAGTGATGAGTCAAACAGTGATTTTGAATTTGAAAACATTCAAAACACATCGGACATTGAAGATCATGTTTCTTTTGAAAGTTCTTCTGAAAGTGAATCCGACACCTCTGACGAAGATGCCGAAAAGATTACTAATGAAACGGAAGAAAAATCTTTTACTTCCAAATCTGGATTTAAGTGGAGTTCCGTTCCTCCGACACAATCCCGTAGTAGGCAACACAATATTTTTTACTCTCGTCCTGGCCTGACAAATGAAAGCAAAAATATTTCATCTATTGGAGACGCATTTTCATTGTTTATTACTGACGATATTCTCAAAGAAATAGTTACTGAAACCCAACGTTTTTGTGTGAGGGAAAACAAGGGCACAGCCGATGATGCATCAATTTCTACGGATGAAATTAAATCCTTTATCGGCATATTGCTTGCTGCTGGGAGAAACCGTTGCAGAAAGATGCAGTTGAAAGAGTTGTGGACAACGAATGATCTATTTAGGCAATTTTTTTATACAGCAGCTATGTCTAGAGATAGATTTGCATTCTTATTTAGTACTCTACGATTTGATGATAGAGTGACTAGGCACGAAAGAATCGCACAAAGTGGGACAAAACTGGAGGCGATAAAATCAATTTATGAAAAATTTAACGCAGCTTGCACTAGAAATTACTCCCCGGATTCCCACATCACCGTAGACGAACGTTTGGCGACGTACCGGGGATCATGTCCTTTCCGTGTATACATGAAAAGCAAACCTGGACGATACGGAATTAAAATATGGGTGGCAGCTGATGCCAAAACAGCCTATATTTTAAATACTCAAGTATACACGGGCAAAATTGGCAATGCCCGAGAAGTAAATCAGGGGTTACGAGTCGTAACTGACTTAGTAGCACCATATTACGGTTCTGGAAGAGGTGTTACGACAGACAACTTTTTCACGTCAATACCTCTTGCCAATAAATTATTGGATAATAATTTGACGCTGACTGTTACATTGAGGTCGAATAAAAGAGAAATTCCAAAAGAATTTTTACCTTCTCCGCAAAGGGAATTACATACAAGCCTTTTTGGTTTTACCGATGCACTTACAATTGTTTCTTATGTGCCGAAAAAGAAGAGTGCAGTGGCTCTTCTTTCAACCGAATTCCACGACGGCAAAATTTCATCAGCGTCAGAGTCAAAAAAGCCAGATATAATATTACATTACAACTCAACAAAGGGGGCTGTAGACACCGGGGACAAAATGACAAGGGAATATTCCTGCGTTAGGTCGACAAGAAGGTGGCCATTTCGTATTTTCATGGAGATTTTAGATATGGCTGCCTTGAATGCTTATGTTATTTGGATCACTAAATATCCAGAATGGCATTCAAATGACCGAAGCAGACGAAAAATCTTTATCAGGGAGTTGGCCATGGACTTAGTGAAAAACAACATTAAAAGTAGAAAAGAAAGCGGTGTAAAATTTCACAAAGCGCAGTAATACGGCTTCGAATTATTTGAAAAAGTTATGCCGAGCACAAGCGACGATATTGTATTAAATGAAGTACAAGTTTTACCTACCAAGGCAATACGAAGACGGTGTTATCTTTGCCCGCGCAACATTGATAGAAAAACTAAGCTGTGTTGTTATACTTGCAGGAAATCTATTTGTGTTCTGCACAGGGTCCAAGAAAATTTTTGTACTAACTGTAAAACTATCAAGGACAATGCCAATAATGAATGTTGTTAAAATAATAAAAGTTGCTTAGGACGGATCTTTTGACAGATTTTAAACAATTCATCAAATTTTGATGTTAATTTTCAGGTTCTGCGAAAGTTCTATTCAAGTTCCGATATTATTTCAGTTCTGTGAAGTACCTGGCCTATACTGATATCATAACAGAACTTGAATAGAAATTTCATAGAACTTTAAAATTAACAAACAATCTGTCATTTTTGTAATAAGCATATCCGACCTTTAGAAATTTCTTCTATTATTCACTTTTTCTAGTATTTTTGCTGTTTCTTTTTCAAGTCATCACTATACTAATGGTGCCATGATCTGTAATTTTAGGTTTGTCTAGTATTTTAGAATTTGTTCACGTTCATTTGATTACACAAACTCAATTAGTGTACTGGTTGTTTGTGTTATCTTGGTGTATTCTCAGTCGAATTGTTTCATTTTTAAAATGATCACGTTGGAAAATATTTTGCATAAAAATCCGTTTTGTTTATTTCATATTAATATTATAGTTTTTAATAATAAATTACGTGTATTTTAAATAATTAAAGCATTCATGATAGTGCATGTAGTCACTTACTAACATTTGGTAAATGGACAACATATTTTTCTATAAGAAAACAAACATTTTTCGACCATATCTTTTGTGCTTTTAATCATTTCTCTGTTTATCACTTTTTTATAAGAAGTCCCTCTACTGTTTTAGACGTGGTGCACTTTTCTCATTTTCCATTTAAATTTATGTATAAAGGTTTCAATTGCTCAAAGCATAGTGGTCATTTGGAAATTGTTAATTTATGCGATTGTTTATTGATAACTTGATATCAATTTTACAATGTTTTCCAGAACATCTAGTTCACTTTTGCAGTCTTGTGCAATAAGTATATATCCAGGAGTCATTACGCTATAATATCTTACAAGTGAAATGTTGTCAAAAACCGGACATCATATCCAATAGTTACTGTACCTTCTTATAACATTATATTTTATGTTTTTCCATCAAATTACGCAAAAATTGTGTTGTTAACGTCAGCTTGTTTTTGTTTTGTCTTCTTTTATAAATATGATCCCAATTTTAGATTAGATTATTTCTTGGTAATCACTTTGCATTTCATTTTTTCATACAATTTATTCTGGAGTATATTTATTCGATTTACCAATAAATTAAAGTTTGGGATATGTATGTACCAAAATTAATAGCTGACAGAATTATTCGCTATTTAATAATGCTGATTTTATTCCATGTTGTTTGGGTTTAACTTTCATCGTGTTGTGTGTGTTTTTCTAAATTGTGAATTTTTATTTAAAAAGTTATTGTCTTCTAGCTAGGTTATAATTTTCGTTTATTTCATCTTCAATTTTGGGAACTCGTGCCGTGTGTATATGTTACATTCCACTGGCTCAAGAAAAAAAATTCTTTGTAATAGTACGATAAAGAGTAAATATCTTACATTTCAAGTTGTGATTTTCATCACGCGATTTGTGTATAATATGTAAATATAACGATCGTCCAGTTGATTAGTCAGACATCTCCGAAGAATCGGAATTTGAGTTGAGTATACAGTTATATGTAAAATGAAAAAACAAACAAAAGATATGTTTTCTGGGTTATTTGTAGAAAATTTAAAAATGTCGTACTAATGTACCGAACCGTTATACTTCCCGGTGTTATTTTTTTATAGCATATTTAATTTATAAAATACAGACACATGTAAATAATATTTGGTTTATGGCGAGCATTCGAACATTGCTTTCCTCATTATCTCAAAACTTTGTATTTAGAGATGTCTGACTAATCAACTGGATGATCGACATGTCTTGTTTACCAGTAATAGGTATGTTCATTATACTATATGTGTAATAATTTTTGCTAATATCTAATGTTTGTTTCATAAAACTCATTTATTATAAAGTAGGTACCTACCTTATGTGTTTCCAAAATGTCGAGGTGTATTTTTGTAAAAATATAATATTTTGAGGTGTGTTTTTTGTCTTTTTGTAAATTTCTTCATTTTACTACGATATTATGTGTGTAAGATATTTTAAAATTATATTAAAATTATGTTTTATATTACGAATGTCTTTTTCTATTTTCTATTATAATTTTGCAATTTTCAGTTTATTTAATCAATCCCTATAAATGGTCACCATAAAAGAGATAGCCTCCTAGTATGATGACGTTTCTATTCTAAATGGTGGTTTTTGTTCAGGGCAATACTGAACGCATTTCCCATCCTTGGCCGTGCGGAAAATATATTATATTAAATGCATTATATTTTATGAATTATTTATGAAATATCACATAATTATTGAATTAATTTGCGCTTGCTGGGATTTTGGAACCCGCGACCCAGAATCTCAACCATTTGACCATGGGGGCCGTCATTACTAAGAAAAAGAGAGAAATTCTCCGGTTTCTCATATGTATCCTATTACGAGTTTATAAATACCGTTTCCAGATCTCTCATAAATATTGTTTATCAAAAACGGGGAATTCTCAGGCTACAATAAAAAATATTTATTTCAAGATTGGATTTCAATACTTTAAAAATACCTTATTTTTAACAATTTGAAGTTATTAAAAATACCTTATTTTTTACAATTTTATTTGATAAAACATTACAAAACAAAACCATTCACCGTTAAAAATGTAAAACATACCTACATAAAATGGATCAGTGAAAAACTATAAACTCAATATATACCTATTCAAGCAAACGCATCATTTATGATTACAGGTTAACTGCGGCACGATGCTAGATGATACTCTAAATTAAATTATAATAAAAAACAATCAGAAATAAGATATTAATTATTTATTTTTTTTGTAAACTAATGTTTAAGACAAGAATTTTTTTTCATAGCACAAAGGGTAACATTTATTTATAAGCAATAATTATTAGCTTGAAACACTCATCCACATTGAAAAATCTCCCGAGAAAAGATACATAATAATAATAAGAATAATTGTAGAAATAAAATAATTTAATACCTACATTAAATATCAACATACAACATTTGTTTCAAAATATTTAACATCCGTACCTAGTTTAGTAGTACGTAGTAGTTTTCATAAACTATAAAAGTAAAAAATATATATCCATCATTTACAGACCACCCTATGCAAGAAACTAGCCACCCACGTCGACGCTTAATCGCCAATCGGCAGTCGAGATTCGGAAACGAGGCGCGATGCTTGCTACGTACCCGCCTTCTCTGTTTTCTTTGAAAACATATGCGTTATGGTCTAAATTCATTAGAACATTAATTATGGCTTTATTTATGAAACGATTTTGATAATGACTACTGAAATATGTAATATATACTTCCCTCTAATTATAACCAAAACAAATTTCATCGAATTATGTCATTAACACCTTTTAATAAGCAAAACAAATTGGGGGACTGAGTGACCCCGCTTCGGATCCAATGTGATTTTTTTCTTTCCGGGACGAAAGGGGAAACAATATATCAAATCCGATTGAAAATAAGCTGGGTGTACCGCAAGGATCTGTATTGGGTCCGATATTGTTTATACTCTACATAAATGATATGGTAAAATATTAAAACATTGCAAAATAAGACTGTTTGCAGACGACGCACTAATTTATATTGCAGAAGATAATTATGAGAAAGCAATCAAAAAGATAAATTGTGACTTAGAAACATTGTCAAAATGGCTCAAACTAAATAAATTAAAACTAAATGTAAATAAGACAAAATACATTCATATAGGCAGAACAAATACGCATGAGGAACCAAAGGTTTCTATAAATGGAGAAATCATAAAAAAAGTGGAAGAAATTAAATATCTAGGTGTTATTATAGACTCAAAATTGAACTTCTCAAAAAATGCAGACTATACAATTAAAAAAATAGCAAAAAAATATCATTTCTTGGTAGAATCAGAAACAAAGTAAATAAAGAAACATGCCAGATAATATACAATACAATTATATCACCACACTTTAATTACTGTTCAAGTATTCTTTTTCTCTGCAATAAAGAGAAAATGAAAAAAATGCAAATACCGCAAAATAAAGCAATGCGAATAATACTTAAGCGCAACATATACACTAAGGTGGAGTGAAATTTTTTTTTTGAGAATTTCGAAATCGACATAGTTGGGAAAGATGCTCCATATATTAACAATTACAACAAAAGTAATAAAAAAAATATATTCACAATACCTGGACATCGCCAAAGCTTTATATTTTATCATTTTCACGATTTTACCTAAGTATTTATAGCTCATGTACGCGAAATAAAACACACACAAAATTTGTATTTTAACATTTATTTTACAGATAATACATTCGTAGATTGTTAGAATGGAACAATTAGTGGAAATAAAAAATGTACATATATTATTTACTACATTGAAAAACTTGAATATTACAAAAGTTACTATGAACGGTACTGCATTTTGGTGTTAAAAATAGGCATAAGGTGTCGTGACTCTAACCTTGTTTTTATTAATCCATCTCGCCTCAAGGGTCCACAAACAACGGCTGAGGCTTCTGTTACAATTTTCACACATCTCTCTGTAGTTTGAGTGTGGCAAGGAAAATTCTTTATCATTGGTAGTATGACATCCCTAATTATCGTGTGATCGGTAATGGCTTGTAAAATTGTCTCGTCACTTACAAATTTGGTTAGTGGTGGCTCGGTTATATTTTCCCACTTTATAACATCAATATAATCATCTGCTGAAAAATCAAAAACAGGCACTTTGAAGGTATGAATAAAGTCTGATTGCATTTTCATTTGCCGAGCTTTCAATATTCTTCTCAACGCCAACTCTCTTACGTATTTTTGGTTGTCGTTTAACATGGCTAACAATATATTTTCGGGATGCCCAAAAAAGCCATTATGCTGGATTATTGGATCAATAATATCTTTTAAATCACTGGGCAAATACCGTGAAAGTACTATTGTTTCGTGTAAATGCCTTGCACCGGAAAGACATAATGGTTTGGTCTTAATGTTGAACCACATAGGTGCGTAAACTGTTAATACAAATGTCGTTAAAGTTATCATATTTTTTATGGTTTTAGGGTTGAAATGTAAAGCCGAAGAATCCGATTCGCTGTAGTGAGCCACCTGGATTGTACAATTTTACCGGGATTTGTTTTTGATAAATTTTCATTGCAGAATCCGGAGTCAATAGTTTTACACATTTTCAGTAGATACAGCTGATCTGTACTTAAATCCTGTATATTTGTCATACTTGGTAATGAAGATTGAATGATTTTAAATTTCACGACAGGAAGTTGTTCACACTTATATAAAGATTTACTAAAAATTCCAGTGAAACTTTGCGGTCCAGTCGTGGTTCCGTCGATGTTCTCAAAGAGATGTCGCAAAATGAGTTCGTTTGCTTGTAATTGACAGACAATCCACTGTAAAGGCCGTTTGAGATGTGATTCAAGGCGCCGAATAACACCTCCTTTGTACCCCGTATTAACTGCAGTTCCGTCGCATCCAATGGCAAAATTTTTTTCCAAAGCAATATCTTTCGAAGACAGTAAAGAAATAATTCCATTACGTATTGCTTCAGATTTTCCGGTTTTTAATGAAATGTGTCCCATGTACTCGCTACCTGGTTCTTTTATGCCGGCGCCAGACATGTGTTCAAATAAGTGAACACTTATTTGAAGACTTTGCTCACACATTTGGTCACTTATGTGTGTCTCTGCCAGATATGTGTTCAAAGATTTGATCATTTCTTTGAGCTCACAGTTTTCAAATAGACCTCACATAACATGGACGACGATTTGGTCGACACAGTTTGCTTATATTATTTATGTGCTAGTAATTATTTATTACACGTGCGTACATTACATTACATTACTACACTACATTACTCCAGGCGTCATTAATGTTATTTCTGTTTTTATGCCCTTTTCGTTTTAGGTCCCATATGTCAGGCTCTCCTTGTAATAATTCAATGAATTCAAACACGCCCTCATTGTTCCACTCCATCGCTAGTTCGATTGGTTATGGCTTGTTTGTGTACGCACGCGGCACGACAACTCTCCACGGCGACGCTCGCGCTACTGGGCTTCGCGCAGTGTGGCAGGCATGCAAACATTTTGACTTTGATCCCTTTGATGTGCGCCAAAGAAACCGACACGGAACAGCAAAGCGCACTTAAGTGCGCAAATAAGTGAACACAGTATCAAATGGCCGTGCCACACATGTGAACACTTATGTGAACACTTTTTTGAACACATGTCTGGCGCCGGCATTACTAAACTAACGTGTTCTTCAGTTATTATTTTTCGCCGGTTGTCCTCCATGCTTAAAGTTTTGTCCTTCCGTCCGTCGAAGTATAAACCAAATTGATTGGAATCGATTACTAACGGCTTACTAGTAAGGGCAGTTCTTTTCTTCATTCGAGCTTCACGAATTTTACTCCTATCCACAACGCGAGATGTATCGTTCTGTAAAATTAAGCCAACATCTTGTAATACAGCGAAAACAATTGCAGCTCCTGCTCGATCTGAAATACAATATCTGTCTAGTGTTCTGGCCACAACAGGGAAGTCTTTCACCTCATGGTGAGAATTATGTGGTTGTGCTTCACTTTGCATTATTTCTTGAGGAATTGAAGACGAAGCACATTTTTTTGAGAGTCTAAAGTTTAAACTACAAGAAGGAATAGCGTCAGTACCCCGATCTACTAGATAATGTCTAGCGGATCGGAAACTTCGCCAAGATCATACGCGATACACTTCACTCTGATACGCGTTTGGGGTAGAAGGATTCGTTGCTGTGTGGGAATAGTTTAACTGTTCCTACAGTAATACTTTATAATTATATTATAAAATAATAATGTAATTATATCATAGGTAATAAATAAACACTCAATTTTTTTTACATAATATAAGCATTTCTAAGAATCGGGAGAACATTATTCGTGTTTTCAGTGTTTTTATCAAAAATTCAAAGTGGTGGCGATGTCGTAATTATAAATAAATATTTTTTATATTTTTTATTTAAGATAAATACATAACGGAGCACCAATCCCGCGTATGCCGAATTCTATATTACGAAAAAAAAATTCTCCATACTAGACCGCTCCACCTTAATATACACACGGATAAGAGACATGTTAAAGGAGCTGAATATTTTGACGGTGAAGCAAACTGTGTATTTGAATGTACTTATTTTTATACATAAAATTAACATAGGGATGATGTCTAAGGAACTGAAAAGAAAAATAAATTACAATAACGAGATACACGGACACGGGACGAGAAATTCTAAGCAAATTAGATTGCCAACAAGAAAAAAAACAAGCACCCAAAAATCTCTGATGTACCAGGACGTTAAACTCTATAACAAAATCCCGAAGGAAATTGCTGTGATAGAAAATATTAATAAGTTCAAAAATGAATTAAGAAAATATGTCTATCTCAATTATTAACGTTTCTTTTTTTGTGACTTTATTGAAATATTTAAAGAAAGATTATGTTTGCCAAACAATGTACATGTTTATAAAACTATTAGCACACACAAAGATGTGAGCTAACTTAAGATTAATAAAATAAATAAATTAAGAACAAAAATAATGTATTTAATTATTAAACAAAGAACAATACTACATATAGGACAATCAACTCTGTACGTACCTTCTATTATTACGTACCTTTTTTTTTATATTTACTCCACACAGGAGGCCCTGAAGAAAATAATTTCCCTCAGGGCCTATGTCATCTTTGGGGATGCTGTGTGGAGGGTCTTTTTGTGGAGAGGAAGGAGTGAACATGGGTCTTGAAGAGTCCCATGTTGTAGGAGGGAGGAAACACAGAGGCCGGCAGTTCGTTCCACAGCCGAGCTGTTGAACTTAAGAACGAATCGTAGAAGCGACCCGTTCTCATGTGACAAGTGTCAACTGTGTACAAATGTTGGGCGACGTTTGGCGTGTATCCCGACTACGCACCGGTGCCGAAGGGATCAATGACGCTAGTTCTTCAGAGCATCTTCCATTGTAATACCGATAGAACAAGGACAGCATACCTACCTGACGCCTGTGCTCTAAAGATTGCAGTCCGTTTGTTAAGATTGGGGAATCTATCAAACGGACCGCCCGTTTCTGCACAGAGTCAAGGGTTTTTTTCAGGTATTTTGGGGCTCCAGACCAGAGATGGCTGCCAAATTCGATAGTAGGGCGCACTTGCGATTTGTACAGGGTGAGCAGTTGTGTACTATTAAAGTATCTGCGGGCCCTGTACAGTACGCCCAGCTTCTGAGAGGCCAACTTTACTCTAGCTTCGATGGAGCCCCCGTACCTGAGCTGGTCACTTATAGTTACACCAAGCATATCAATGGAAGGCCTGTTCGGAAGATTGCTTCCGTTGAAGGAGACTAGATTATCATTTGGATCCCTTTTAGACGTAATCAGACAGGATTGGGTCTTTGAAACATTAAATTCGACGAGATTATTTTTACCCCAGGAGGAAATACTCTCGAGATAACTGTCCATTCTCTGCTTCAAAGCCCTCCGAGCCGTTGGAGTTTGTGTGCCCTTTGGGGGCTTGTCAAACAAAAAGCTATCATGAACTGTACTGTCATCCGCGTAACAATGAATCGGTGCACATGTCAAAAGGTCGTTGATGTGCAACAAAAACAAAGTTGAAGACAGAACCGATCCCTGTGGGACGCCAGCATTTATGGAGTGCGAGGAAGAGGTGAAACCGTCAGCAACCGCCTGAATCGACCTATCCCTTAAAAAGTCAGCAATCCACGTACACAGGGATGCGGGAAGTCCGTAAGAATGCAATTTGTTGACAAGTCCTCGGTGCCAGACCCGGTCAAAGGCCTTGGATATGTCTAGTGCGACCGTTTGGGTCTCACCGTGACGTTCCAGGCACCGCCCCCAAACATGCGTCACATATGCGAGAAGATCACCGCACGAGCGGTTCCGCCGGAATCCGTATTGACGGTCGTTGATAATTTTGTTCTTCTCGAGGTATGTGAGCAGTTTGTCGTTGATCACACGTTCCATCACTTTGGACAGAACTGATGTGATCGCTATGGGGCGGTAGTTGGCCGGGTTGGAGCGGTCACCTTTCTTGGGAATAGGGTGAATTACCGCTTTTTTCCAACCAGAGGGCACAGTGCCACACTTCAGGGACATTTTGAAGAGCTTTGTCAAAACTGGAACTATTTCCGCAGCACACCTCTGCAATACCAGGGCAGGTATTCCATCAGGTCCACTAGCTTTGTTAACATCGAGCCCCCGTATGACGTGGAGTACATCCCGATGCCGGATCCTCAGCTTTTTCATATAGAAGCCGCAGTGAGGAACCGACGGCGGAACAGCACCCCCGTCGTCGAGGGTCGAGTTTTCCGCAAACATTTTCCCTAAAAGGTTTGCCTTTTCGGTGGCGGTGTTTGCTAGTGAGCCGTCAGGTCTGGTAAGAGGTGGCAAACTGGGTTTGCAAAAATTTCGACCTATTGAGCCCGCAAGCGACCAGAATGCTCTGCTGCCATGCGGGCAGGCAGCCAGCTTTTTGCTGATCTGCAGGTCGTGTTCGAATTTTGACCTATTGATGATTCTCTTGCATTCCTTTGCCGATTTGTTGTATGCTGATCTGCTTTCGGGCGTTCGAGATGTGTTGTAGGCTCGGTAAGCCGCGTTTTTTCGTCGAACTGCTTCGGAGCATTGTCGACTGAACCACGGCTTTGAGCCCACACCAGTTTCTTTAGTAGTCGATTGTATGAAGCCATCCATCGCCGAATTGATGACTTCACCAATCTCCTGGGCACATCTTGAAGGGTCCGAAGTCCGAAAACAAACATCTGACCACGGAAAAGCATTGAAATGGGCCCGCATACCGAACCAATCTGCTGACCTATAGTGCCACACTTTTCTCCTCAGCCTCTCATTGGTTGGTCTGAGGCTAACGGGGATTGATGTCGTCACTAGGCAGTGGTCAGATGATCCCAGAGGCGCTGTGACGTCAATCTTATAACCGTGTCCGAGTCCGTTGGGCCTGAGAACTTCAACCATGGTTCGTTATGAACGTTGAAGTCCCCCAGAACAACAAACTCGGCCGAAGGGTAGCGGGGCAAGAGATCATCAATAGTATCGCTCAAATGTTTTAAGAGCTCGGAAGTGTCTGATTCGCTATGGTTCGGTGAGCGGTATAGACATGCGTAGAATCTTGCCGTACTGGCAAGATTGACGCGCACCCACATTACGTCGAATCTGGAGTTTTCCAGACTCAATAGTCGCACACAGTTGACGTCAGCTCGACTATAGAGGCAGACTCCTCCTTTCAGTCGGAATTTGCTTGCGAGGGTAAAGCCCGGGCAGCCCAGATAGGAGGAGTCTGGCGGCTCGGCTATCTGAGTTTCGGATAGGAAGAGAAGGTTGGGACGTTGGGGCAAAAGATGGTGATGGACGGAATTTAAATTTGTGTGCAGGCCGCGAATGTTGGCAAAATTTACCAACAGTTTTGGCCCGCACCGGGGACGCCTGCTACTCGCAGCTGTAAAGATGTTAAGTTTGTTTTTATGTATATTCATGATTTTAATTTTTTTTTTTTGTTTTTTTTTTGTTTTTAAGGGTATGAAGTGAAAGGAAGGTCTGGAATGGAAAGGTATGAGGGGTGGGTAGGAATCTGGGGTTCAGGCTGTCCAGGAGTGATGAGCGTTTGGTTCCAGCCCACCCACTGCGGTGCTAGGCGATAGGCTGGGAGAGTCCGGCTGGAGAGGGCATCCAATGCGCCCCAAACGCTGCTGCTGGGTCCCCTCCGGTCACGAACCGGCACAACAGCAGTGGCGGGGTTTTTTCACTCGCTGATGGGGCAGCCCACCCTTAGTCGTGAGCCTGAGGGTCGGGCCCCTGTACTATCGAGCGGCCCGGACAGCGGTAACCGGTTGTAAAGGGTCTCCCTCAACCAGCATCTCCCAACCGGCCCGCCACGCAGAAGGTGGGCCGACGCACCCGCCACCAAGACCTGGGCAAACCTTAACCCATGAACCCGGGCACCCCTGCTAAGTCACCAAACGTAGCGAACCACTTGGGGTGACCTGTGGCAGAGGTGTTGGTCATCCAATAAATGGTTCCCAGGGCGGCGGTACCCATTCCCGCCTACCAAATTGATACCTAATAAGAATATTTATTATTATTTATATATCGTATGTCTTTTAAGTTATATATTTTTATTTAAGTTTTTATTTTATTTTCTTATGTTTATTTTTAATTCATAATCTAGATTTATAAATATTTGTTAGTTATTATGTTATTTATTTAAACATATAAACAAGGTTACATATTTTTTTAACAATATAAACACCAATATATCAATCACTCTCCTAATAAAGCAGCTGCTTGTGTTTAGGAGAGGACAACAAAAAACATGTATGTACCTCAATAATGTAATTTTACACCTTATAAACCAAACTGACGCCACTCCCCAATTCAACACGAGAAATAATTTCTCAATTGAGTTGAGAAATTTTCCTTAAAAAAAATTTTTTTCGCTATCTGCTTCAAAAAATCAACATTTTTAAATTATTTTAATGTTTTTGTATATTTAATAAAAAAATTATTAAAAATACAAATCGCTAAAACTACATTACGAACGCTATTATAATTTGTAGGATTCAACAATGTGCTTGAATGCATAGATTACGCTTAATCCTATAAATGGTGTCATTAAATATATCCCCAAACTTGTTGCCAAGATCATGCATCCTATAGTTTAGTGAATGTGTCTGACATTTGGTTGTGTATATATTACAGAAGAATGTTACATTTTCTATTATTATTATTATTAGAGTATCAATCTATTTAATTATCTGTTTAGTTATTCCTGAAGTGCTTCTCTGAGGTTACCGTATAAATAGCTACGTAATATTAATTCAACGCATGGGTACGTGCAAAGTTTCCCCGTAGGATGGGGCTACGTGCCTCTGCTAATAATATTATTATCAATTCCGCAATGTGGTGCCTTTCCAGTGGTCTCTGCTAATATTTACCTCCCCAAAAGTTTCAGCGTTCGGATCGAAATTACATTGTGTTTCATGCATAAATAAAACGGGGTGACTGATTCTTGTCGCGAATATTGTGGAGAATAAAATTATTTATATTCTGTGGCGTGCACTGCTAGGAGAAAACTTGCTGGTATAAAATATTGCTAATTTATAAAAAATCTCTTCAAATTATTCGTAATCCTGTTAAAAGCGGGACTTCAGGTCCTAAACGAATGATTTGATAGGTTTCATGTAAATATTTTAATAAAAAAGCAATTTTTTAACGCTACGTCGGAACTCGTGTTCATAAAAATCGTTATGTTTCGCATTTTGTCATTTTGTACTAACAATGCAAACCCAGATGCATGAACACATGTTCCGATATATTCATAAAGTATTACAATTATATTCGGAAACGGCTTGCTGGTTAGGATAGGCTAGGTTAGGTTATTATTTACTGTTAAGTAAGAGCTTCACAGTTGCATAGAGGGCAGTGCATAGAGCTTGCATGGAAGTCCGCAAGATGGCAGTCAGTGGCCAGTAGTCGCCAGGGCCAGTGAGAATGCTCCCAGACAAACTTACTGTTCCCAGATCTCAATTAGCCAGGTTCTAGTTAGGTCGACTATCGAGTCATTGTAATACGTGAAGTATTAATAAATACCTGAGTTATCACAAAGAACCAATTATTTATAATCTCGTTCCACGACGAGTTGGAGAACTGATTGTGGGAATAGGTTATCATTTGAATTAGGTTGTTTTTTACATTAGGTTATTATTTGCCATCTGAGGACAGAGCAGAGCAGAAATACTAACTAAAAGCTCAGCTTCAGTGAAACATTATAAGTTTGTAAAAATGTTAGGCATCGTAACTGTGGTATCTTAATGTGTAAAATATATGTATTTTGAGAGTAAGGGTATTATAATATGCTCTTAATGCCATTTCTTTATCTGTAAACTTGACTATGATACGAAATAAAACCTCTTCCGTTAAAAAAATTAGATAATGCTCCGTGTTGATGACAGATGACATCAATGTACCCAGAAGAAAAACGCATTTTTTCGCTTATTTAAAAAAAAATCTAGCCCGTGTTACGCATTTTATCTACACCTCTGGTTAATCCGACACTGACCTCAGATCAAAAGTGATGACAAAATATTTTAGTAAACCAAAACCTTTCCTCGTCAACAGAACCCGCACAGCTGTGATTCGGAGCCAGTTTGGGGCTGGGCAACTCAGCAATAATTACAACTTTGACAGCAAATAATATATTATATAGAATTTTATAAAATCATACATGAGGTGAATTTGTGCTGAAGGTACTGCTGAGCGCTAAAGCAATGAGCATCAAAAACACTTGCCAAGTGGTTAATGTTGTACATAGGTATCGCAACGCTGGTCAAACACCAGAATAAGACATTTGTAGTGCTCACTAAGATAGATTGTTGTATACAGCGCCTTTCAAACATTGTTATTAGACTTCAGAAAAAAAAAGTTGAAAAAAATAACAATTTTAAAATTTTATTTAAAAATTTTAATTTTTTTTTGGACTCCCAAGAATTTTTACATGTTTTTCGAATATTCACAAAAATAAGTCACAATTTGAAAGAAAGGGTACGAAAACAGTATTCAACACAGTTGTGAATGATGAATAGTTGGAGCAGGTGGATGCGTTTGTGTATTTGGGAAGAATGTTTACAAGAGATGGAAAATATGTTTACTAGAGATATGGTAAGAAGGGTAAATCGGCCTCCGTAGTCGAGGGGTAAGGCTCTCGATTAGCAAGCTAGAGGTCGCGGTTTCAAATCCAGGTGTGCGCAAGTAAATTTTACTTTAATGAATTTGTGTTGTTTCACAATTTACTCATTTAAAAAATAATATAAAATGCACGTTCCAGAATGGATGATACTTTCAGTATAGCCCTGGTGTAAGACCAGCATTTAGAATGGAAACGTTGCTTGAAATGGCTTTGGCCGTGTTTGGTGACCAGATCTGAATATTCAGGTACACTCCCACCTTCCTCTTCCCCATCTCATTCCTCTACCCATTACCTTCAGCCTCATAACATACCCCAACTGGGGATGTCATAGTCTCACTGGCTCCAGACGATCGAAACAGCGATCACGCCGTCACCATCAGGTTAGTTAGTTAGTTAGCTAAATATCTGGTTGTTTGGGTTAATTCTAATTATGAGACCCACAGACAGAAGTTAAATCAGATAACAATAATTTCGATTTCAAATTCGTTAAATGTAATATTGAGTCATTGTCAACCATATTATTGTGACAGATGTTCTAGAAGAGAATTTAGGAAATATTTGCGAAGATGTACATGATATTTTATAACAAGAGAGTTTGGGAAATATTTGTAAAGATGTTTTGATATTTTATAAATTGTCAATATTATCCAATTCGATAGTTTCTTTGAGATAAGTACAGGTAAATCATTTTAAATAGTTCTTGCTTGTGTAGCGGTGTACTGAATGGATCAATAAAATTTATATAAAATTGTGTAATCATTTTGTTTTGTTCGGAATGAAAAAAAAAACACTTAAATAACATCATCGAATTGAATGGCGACTCTATATTTACAACGAATTAATAAAAACTTTTTTTTAAAATGAAAATAATAATAAAAACGAAAATAAAAATGAAAATGTAAGCAAACATTAAAAAAATAAAAACAATTTTTTTATTTTTAAATCTTAAAATAAATTATTTTTACAAAATAATGATTCATACATCCGTCATTCCTGGATACACTGTCCCCCAGATTCATACCCAACCCTCACACCTTTTTCTTTCCCAGAACTTCCTTCCCTTCGTTTCACAAAAAGACCCTTCACACAGCATCCCCAAATTTGACACTAGGGGAAATATTTTCCTCGGGGCGTCCTGTATGGATCTTATGTTAAAAAAAATTAAAAGAGAAACTAGCGCATTTTTGCTTGTTTTTCGAAGAAAACCGCTGATGGTTGGACACAGTTAGACAGTTGGACGGTAGGACATTGGATACCAACTCGATATCATTTCTATGTATGTCACATGATACGTTCCAAGGATAAAAAATAGACAAAAGAAGTATAAGTATTAAAATACTTATGACAAATTATCTTCTATAGAATGATAAGAATAGAATTTGTTCTCAAACTCGTACACACATAACATTATTATTATTATAAAATAGATAGGAAATTCACTAGTATACCTAACAGTCATTCATCAAGCATATAAAAAATAATCGCAACAGACCAGGTCAAAGAACGATAAAGTACAAATTCATAGTAGTATTGTTTCTCATATCAACACGACCAATTATTTGGACAATATTTTGGTTAGCTTTTTATGAACAAAATGGTCAGAATTATTTTAGCAAAACAAGCTGTAAAAATATAACAATATTTAGTCAGTGTTCGAGGAACGAACAAGGGTTGGGATAGCCGTATTTTGAAGGGCTATTCCACACAGATAAAGCATGGATAAAGCCTATGGCTTATGACAGGCGAATGCGATAACACAATTTGTAAGGTTAATTCACAGTCAGCTTACCGGGTGGCGAACGAAATCTGCATCTCGAGAATCATCTGTCAGCACTGGAACGGTGATCGTTGTACGGTAGCACTCGTTATGTTGAATTGGATTGCGAAAGTTGCGATAAAATACGTTTAAGGGATTATTCCGATAAATAACCGGCGAGAGTACACACATTGGTTTTGACAAGACGAACGTTTCGATGCGATTGTACGGCTCACGGCACTCCGTGATTATAGTTGACGTGTGTGAATTCAAACTGTACAGTTCAAATTCTGACCATACCATTGGTTAGCACACGGCCTGTCAAAAGCAAATCAGCGTGACGGAACATTCAGTATAAATATCGAGTTAGGTTAAGCAAGGTAGGGTTAGGTTAGGTTAGGTTTTGTTTTTATGATTATGAAAATAAAAAATAAATTAAATTAAACAATGCGTCCTTGAAATACCGACCATTTAATGAAAATACAGATAATTTTTGTAATATTAGTTTTTATACTGACATGTGAACTTAAGATAGGTATAACATATTGACCTTTTCGGTAATAATACTAACCACCCACGCCTATCAAAAATACGTAACCCATCAAATACGTGTTGAATATAATTATAGTCATACTAGTGATGATTTGATTTAAAATCTATCTACAGAAATAAAATGTTTGTTTGTTCAAAATTTCAAATCTCCGAAAGTTCTTCTTCTTTGAAATTTTGACACAACGTTGCATATCACCTGTGACAGGTAAAAAACCCATTTTTGAAAAAGCTCCATCTGTTGGACGTAAAGGCAAATCGCGCTATTGTTTCTATATCTGCACGGACACAATGACCACAGCAACGCGTGGTGAGGTACAACTAGTAAATAATAAATTCTTAAGTTTATAAATGGTTATTCCAGCAATTTTTCTAAACTACAACACTCTTTTAATGTATATGCTTAAATTGTCTGACAGAAGGATTTTCACTGACTTCATTTTTCTATGTAAATTTCTTAATGATGCCTTTGATAGATCAAAATTGCTTGCATGGATAATCTTTCAGATTCCTCTACGTAATACTGTAAATCGGAATTTATTTCAGCGCAGCAATTCTGGTACTAACTACCATATGTATTCCTTATTGCCCAGAATACTTATGGAGGGAAATAATTATACATCAGTGGACATTGGTGTCGCGAAGCTGCGACTCCACTATATTTTTAGAGGTGGTGCAGAGCAAAGCCCTATGGCACACGCCCAAGGGACCAGTCCCAAACTACACCGAATGCTAGGTTATGGGACGATTTTATGCATCCGACAAACCCGATGGACAGTGCAATAGTCAAAAAGGTATAAATCTGGGCTTCTGGAGCACAAGATAAGCCCAGATTGGAATGCAGGAAAGATGGACTCACCCGTTGATGATTATCACACGTCTCCAGGAGTTTTGGTTGATTTCACTTCACAATATATGTATAATCGCCCTGTCTGATATTAGTTATCACTATGTGTCGCAACAATAATTTTATTATGGTGACATTTTGGGATGGGTAAAAGGGTAGGTAGGACATTTGCAGGATTTTGTATTGACATTACACTTGTCCATTAAGCCTGTGGATGCATACCTAACAATCCCCTTATATTGCGCGAACAGACATCTTTAATTTATCACTTAACAAACACAAAATATTGTTACAGATTTAGAATGTTACGTACATCACAACAGACATTATTTTGGTAAATAATGATTATACTGCTTCAGATCGGTGAGATTCTGTGGAAGTGTTAACATTTCCAACGTGACTTGAGTGCAGAATTATTGCGTTTGTTACTTTGCCATCATCGGCAGACGTGCATTATGTATTTCGATGAAATAATTCCCTCCTTACAATATTTTTAATTTCTTCTCTGCCAAAGCAATTAAAATAGCTTACACTCCATGAACTACACCTGAGTCAAGGCAATAGGAAGTGCATAATTGGTGACAATACGTATAATATATGGTTCCATGATAACTCCTCAAAATGACAATTGAACACACCTATAAAAAGTGCTATACCTAAAGTTATAAAAATAATGAAACAAAAACAAGGTTAAACAGTTATATACGAGTATGTATATTGTTTGATAATTCTTCGCTCTTGTCTAGTTGATGCGTCGCACGTCTCTCGGAGTCTGGACGAAGCTATAAAAAGCTCTAATAATAATAATGATTGGATTTAAATTTTCGTCAAATAAATGATTGAGTATTGGAGAGTTGAGCGCAGAAATAGAAGGATTTATGCTTGCCATTCAGGATATAGTCATTAATACTAAAAATTATAGGAAGCATATAATCAAAGATACAAATCAAATTGATGATTTGTGTAGAAAATGTTTGGCTTTTCAGGAAACTATAAAACATATTATATCGGGATGTTCTATATTAGCACCGTCCGAGTATACATTTAGGCACAATCAAGTTTTAAAAATAATTCACCAAAGTTTGGTAATTAAACATAACTCGATTGACTGCCGTAATATAATACCATATTTGAATACGAACCAAATTCATTTTTAGATAACGAATTTTTTTAAATATATTATGATAAAACTATACTAACAGACCGAACGATTAGTCATAATAGACCCGATATAGTTTTACATGACAAAATTTAAAATATAACTTATATCATTGATGTCGCTATTCCAAATTCCTGTAATATTCAAAAATCTGTTAATGAAAAAATAAGAAAATACACAGATTTAGGAAATGAAATAAAAAGAATTTGGCATTCTCAGACTATAAAAATATTACCATTTGTTATTTCGGCTACTGGCATTATACCTAGCTCGCTCATTCAAAATGTAGGCGTATTAGCTCTATCAAAAATTTTATATTTAAAAATACAAAACGTAGTCATTTTAAATACATGTAGGATTACGAAAGATTTTTTTAAATATTTATGTTGAGGGATCAGTAGGATTTATAGGCCCTGTTAGGAGTTCTACCGAGTCGAACCCTCTGATATGAAAATATCTGGAGTCGGTGAATTATTTTCCCATTTGATCTCTGATGAGTTGACGTGTTGTTCTTGCATTGTTTTGTATTTATTATGCTTATATAATGCACTTGCATAATGTGGATTGACTAGATGATCATTTGTGGAAAAGTGTGTGGAAAGGTTTAGTTTTTCCTATGGGGAAGATTTAACCCGGACATAAAGTCGGAAAATAATTTGTATAAAACATGCTATGGTATTAATATATATTTGTATTGTCTTTTTATTACATTACAATAGTTAAGGTTCTTGTTAACACTTCAACTGACGAATTCTATAAGAGTTTTTTTGTGGTCAGATAAATTGTGTATTACGTTCAATGTAATTTAAATTTTGAATAGTAATTTAATAAAGCAACAAAAAAACGGTTTTTCCTCACCGAAATTATCAAAATTAAATAACTTTATCCATAAATTCTGTGTTTTAATTTGAATTCCGCTACTGGTACAACTAACCCCGGGGTAGGGGTCAGTTGTAGCATTTCCCCCGACCTGTTCATTCGCGTATAGCTTAATTTCTATAAGATTTAGAAAAATCATAGAGTAAGAATTTGGTAGACAACTAAATTATCTGTCGCTGAGTATGAGAATTTTTTTCATAAACATTATACCTAAGATGTAGAAAATGGTAAAAGACAAATTGGTACTATTGTCCCCGGTCTCCCCTACTTATCCTGATAGAAACCATGACGGTATGCGACGATATCAGAATTTGTGTCATAAAACATTCACTTTTGAAATTGATATTTTGTTAGAACTCTGTCAATTCATTCAATAAAAGCCTGCAGTCCCGTTTTTGTCAGGAAAACTAATAATTGACTTAAAACTAGATTTTATTAAATTAACAGTATTTTATATCAGTAGGTTAATTTGGTTTGATTCCGATTTGAAAGAAGACTGATGTCACCAATTTAGATAGGAGCTATCAACTCCTAGCCCCAGACGGGCCAGTGAAATTGATTATAAAATTTTCAAAATGTGAAAATCTTTGATAAATTTCAGTACAATTAAGGGAAAATAGAGCTTATTTTTATTCGACTTTTTGGAAAACAGCAATTTTATACACATTTTTGACAATGTACCTGTTTTACTTAGTTGCATACACATCACGCTATACGCATCATGGCTAGGCCTATTTCAGGGTAACGGTCGTCATACACTACCAATGGGATTGTATAGCGAGCGATATGCTGAAATAAACCAAGCCACGCAAATATAGCGCGCTTAAAGCGTGGTCTGTCAGACTTAAATGTATTCCGAAATAGTGCCCAAAAACTTTTACAATGGAACACTTATACAGGTGTTCCGGGGGTAAAGTGCCCTAACATCGGAAGGTGTTGTTTTACATGATGTTGAACTAAAAAAAGATTAATAACTTTTTTCAAATTTTCATGTTTATTTTTCCATAGAGGAATATTTATTTTCCCGTCCAAAAAATTCAAATTTTTAACCCAAAAACTACATTAAAAATTGGTCTTTCAAATAAAGTTATTTATATATTTTTTGCTTGTACTATCATGTAGAATCACCTCCTAAGGTTTGCGCACTTTACCCCCGGACATCCTGTATAGTAACTTTTTTTAAATTCTATTAGTTCTTTGAACAGTAGACCCCGTGTCTAAAAAAGGATCTTCTTATTTTTTTAAAATTAAATACATTAAAAGAAAAATTTTCCCCTGAAATCATCAGAATCGTAAGTAGGTATATAAATACCTTCCTACTTAATTGTAAACCACATATTTTAATTGTGTTACATTTATCTTTTAATTTAAAGGAATTATAAAATTTGTCCGAAGAAACGTCGCTATCTAATTAAAAAAAAAAAAATTCAAAAATTTCTTCATGCAGGTAGGTATCATACAGGGCCGGCCCTTTGTAAGCGCAATTGGAGCAGTCCGCTCCGGGCGTCAACTTGCCAAGGCGCCAAGGACCCAAGAAGCTAAGGCGCTGATAATACCTAACACATAATACAGTTCTTTAAGGTTTTGGCTCGTCCAAGTCCAAAAAAATAAGTCAAAATAAACATTTGAAAAAAATAATCTTAAACTGTCTGTTAAAACGGCCACCAAATAGAAACAGAAACGGAATGTACAAAAATGAAGAGACAGACAAAATGCAAAACGGTCGAGTTAAAACAAGACTTTGCTACACTCAGTCATTGTAAAAATTTTATTATTTTCATAATATTTTCATAATCTTACACTTCTCAAATTATACCGAATCCATTAAATTTCATAATTTTATCTCCCTCCAAACACGACGTCTAATTTTTGATCAAATCTTATTTTTTTAAATCCTAAATAATGGTCTGGACTCACCAGAACTTACCAATCTAATAAATCTTCATATTCCGTCTAGATCAACCCGACAATCTGATTTATTTTATTTACCCTCGTGTAGAAAAAATTCCCAAATTCCTCGTGTATGTGTACAATATAATACAAAATTTTACAGCATTGACATTTTTAGTAATAACCTAAAGAAATACCGATATGAAGTAATGCGTACGATCGATTATTAATATGAGAGTATGGAATGTATCGGGAGCATCTCCTATCCTCTTCCTATATTCCTCTTCCTCTCCCCTTCCTATAACCCTAAATTAACTTTAATATATTAAAACTTCATTTCTTATGAACTATAGTATAAGAAACTCCTGTGGCTTGACTTCAATTCACTTGTATATTTATTATTATATATTATGTAAAAGCTGTTTGTTTCTTACAAATAAATAATATCACATGTTCGAAAAGCCACACGTTCGGAATTTAAAATTCCGAACATTAATTTTTAAACTTGTTTCACATTAATACGCAGTGAACACGTCATATTGTTCATTCAGCAGACCTACCCACACGATTACTACTTTAAAAAATAACACGCATCTAGTATTTAGGTAAGGTCGTCCTCTTCCTTCTCGCACGTCTCGTATGCAAACGAAAAAGACAGAAAATAATAGAAAGATGACGGGACTACCACACCTATATAAGCAGAGTTAAGTCTACATAATGCTATACATGGTGTATCGGCACTAACCCGACAAACTTTAACCAGCTATTTCTTAGCACATTTGGAGTAAAAAATGTTATGGGCACTTTGCTGTCCGGTAGCATTTTTTTTTTCAATTTAAAACAAAAATATTAAAAATTTCCACACTCCATCACTGTCATTAGTATTGCTTTTCGTGTTCAACAGCTGTTATAAGCAAGTATGTCGAAAAGCGTCTTCGCTCTTTCGCACACACTAAATAATAATAGTTAAAAATGTGACGAATGGTGCCGTGCCATTTCGTTGTGATTGTAAAAGCGCGCCAATAAAGTTAATTCAACGCCAACAATTCAACGGAATTCGAATAAAATATTGCCAGATGGGTTTTCAAACTTTGACAAAGGATAAAACATTGGTGACATGTGGTGAAAATATGAATAATACATTTTTTATTAAAAAAAACGTTACCGGACAGCAAAGTGCACATAAGATTTTTTACTCCAAATATGCTAAGGAATAGCTGGTTAAAGTTTGTCGGGTACGTGCCGATACACCCTGTATAATAACCGGTTTATTGACATATTTTAGTAAATTTTGTGAATGAATTTATTTTTTTCCTTAGGTTAATGTTCTCCACCAGCAAGCCGAAGGTCGCGGTTTCTAAACCTGACACGCGCATATAAATTTTCAGCACCATTCAGAATTGAAACGTTGCTTGAAATGGCTTTAGCCGTGTTTGGTGACCAGATCTGAATAGCCAGGTACTATTCCTCCACCTTCATCCTCCCATTTCCACTACCTTCATTCTCCAACATACCCCAATTGGGGATGCCACACGGAGAACACTTATTGATGTAAAATAAAAAAAGTACTGGATGAATGAATTGATAAATTTCGTTACATAATAATAACAGTACCTACAGCACGAATATGTTATGAGGAATTCGGAACACGTGTTCTAGAAAGTAATAATAATTTCGCATCTCGTCCATTATATTTATTCGGACAAGGCCACCTGCATCGAACACGTGTTCAGATATATTCTGAATGACTAATATTTTATTATAAAATGGTAATGCAGTCACATTTTTAACAGTATAGAGATAAAAAAATCCGTACTCATTTTTCTCCGTTTATAGTCTCACTTTTCACTGGCTCCAGACGGTTGGGAGCAGTTGGGACTCTTGTGCAGTATTAATATAAAAACTACACATAACAACACACACAGTACAAACAGACTTACTTAATTCAATTTTGCAGTACTTAAGGATGTATCTACGTTAGTTCCAACTTTGAAAGCCCACGTACAGTGTCAAGGTTTATTCATATTTGTCAAGTTGGTAAGGATATATGCACCAATATACACAATTCTAATTTGTTTTGGTCAACGATAATTCCATAACCATAAGAATTTTATTGTTTTAAAGTCGTGAAAGCTGGTTCACCTTCTGTCAAATAATGATTGTTGCTAACCCAGTTACGGATCAGTTGTTTATATAAAATTTGATAAAATTTGATATTGCCTTTATAATTATTATCGACTTAATTGACAATCATAATCAAATGATAACTGATAACAGTGATAACCATACTGCTTATTTTACCGGTTAAACTTTAACCCGGCGATAAGCCTTTGATGTATTATAATATTTAAAACGTCTTATCCCATTATACGCCTAATCTTTACCATAAAATGCAATAAAAAAGATTTCCAATAAATCATTTTGTTGCAATATCGTACCTAATCTACTGCAGGTTCATATCATTGATATGAATTTCCTAGTCCCTATTATATATTTTTTGTTTATAAAAAAAATCATCAAGTACCTACGCTTCTAAATGCGTAAGAATACGCGTCTGGAGAGTATATTTGATTCGAATGTGAACCATAGAACAGGTCAGGGACGTTCGTGAAACATGTGGCACAAAAACATTGACCAGTCACAAGGAGGGTGATATTGACAAGTGAAAAAGCAGTTTTGAACATGCAGAGTAATGTTTAGTTTTGCAGTCTTCAACTTTTTGTTATTAGTTTTATTTCTTGCGAGAGCAATCACTATTTCCGATGAGGTATAATACTCATTTTAGGACGGAACTCACAAAACAAAGTTAATAGACACAAGCTTACATAGATTACAGGCACAAGTTTACATAGGTAAAAGGCACAAGCTTACATAGGTAATAGGCACAAGTTTACATAGGTAAAAGGCACAAGCTTACATAGGTAATAGGCACAAGTTTACATAGGTAAAAGGCACAAGCTTACATAGGTAATAGGCACAAGTTTACATAGGTAAAAGGCATAAGTTCACATGGGTAATAGACACTGTGTAATTAGGTAATAGGCACAAGTTTACATAGGTATTATGATACCAAAATTATAAGTATCACATACAACACAGTACAAAAATAAAAAAGAGACATGAAGTATAACAAACAACTAGAGGAAACAACAGCAAAGGGATATACATATTAGCCCAAAACCCAAGGTAGGAATTTACATAAAAGTACTTATACAGTCATACAGAGGTAAAAATAAATAATGGATTATTACAATTAGAGGGATAAGAAAAGATAAAAGACAAAAAACAAGACAAAACAAAACATTACTAGAAATTTTCTATTTTCATCTATTTTCATTGTTTAATGTACTTTTATAGCATTAGGTACTTTAAAAAATTTCACGTTGTTAACGTTATTTTTTTCTAGAAAACGTACATAGTTATAAAAAAATTATTAATGCAATAAATTATTTAAAGTAATTGAAGCATGTATGTAAAAACTTGTCAAAGGCATTTCAGAAAAAAAAAATTTCATATCGCTAATGAAAAAACAAAATAAAAAAGTTTCCCCTCCTAAAATTCATTAACTCATCGGGATTGCCCTAGCAAAAAATAAAATAATAAAAAAGGTGTATAATATATAGTAACGTTGACCATAAAGTCGTAACTCAAAATTAAAAGTAGTCTTAATATGTTTGTGATAGGTAGGTTTGTGGCATGCGTATACATTTTCACTATTTTCGCTAGCAAGGGTAAGTAGGTACTTAGGTAAGTTTTAAAATTTGAACACAGGGTTTCCTTGGGAAAATCTTGGACCATAAACCAAACGAAACTGCAAGGTGAAAACACTGGTTTTGAATAGTAAAATTATTTTAAAATGATATATTTTTTATCAATGTCGTCAAAAGAAAAAACTTTACAATTTTTACTGGAACGTTTTTAAAAGATAACACCACATCAAAGCACACATAACTTAGTCAACTGTGTAACTATTAAAAATCATTTCTGTTTTTTATTTTTTCTAAACGTGTAAACTTGGTTAAAATATCTGTATTTTAAGGTTAAAAATAACACGCTTAATCCTGTTTATTTCAAGACCAGAGAGAAATACGCCTTTATAAATAAATATCAATAAGTATGAATAAATCAGACTTTAATTGGTGATCAAAAGAGTTCATAGTTTCTAAAAAGATATACCACGGAACTTGGAACAACGAAATATGAAATATAAAAATTTACCTGCTGACAGCCGCACACACTATACGCTAAGATAAAACTACTAAACTTATCTCGGTGAACAAAAAATACTAGCAAACAAAAGTGGCAAATAATTCCCAATTTTTAATACTTAAAAATTAGAAATAGGTTCAGAAAACGTCACCTGTGGTTCATCGCGAACAACATTTCGAAGATTTTTCACCAACAACCAGTTTATGAAATTTTCAAGAGCTTTGGAAATAATTCAATAGATGGAAAATTTTCAACATTCTCGTAAAAGATTTCGAATTAAGTTTGATGGATTTTACAATAAATATATTTTTTTTGCATAAAACGATTCCTTGCATATTGCATGTTATTCAAATTACAAATCTTTGTTTTATTTGATGAGGAGATGGCAGAAAATATTTGTCCACTAGGTGACGCGTTAATTTAGATAATGGACATTCAAAAGTTTAGTTTTTAAGATGGATTGGTAGGATAAAATGTACCAGGTCGAGTGTGCAAAATTTTATCAATCTTAAGAATGATACTGTAAATTTGTATAAAAAAATACAACGCAACAACAGGACACTTCTTTGTAAACACAATAATATGTTATATAGATAATTTATAACTGAAGTTCCCGGCGTTGTCCAGAACTTAATGCAGAGTGTTTTTTTTAATTAGATGTATCATTTTCATCTTATTTTGAGTGTGCAAAATTTCATCACGAAGTATGAAAATTCTGCTTTAAGGGGTGAAAAAATAGGATAGGGGTGATTATTCGAAATCTCGTGTAAACAGTAACCTTCCTCTAATTTCGAAGGTCAAGGGTGCAAAATGTCATCAATATCGGAATAAAACTGTAGATTTGTATACAATCCACGCCGACCGCCTGTCCGCCGCAGACGCTCTCCTTCATACAAATAGATATTTATGTGAAAGATGAGGCAAAATAAATAAATAGATAGTACCGGGCCACAGTCATATCGGTCAACAGGTGAACAAAATAAAAATTAAAGATAAAAGACATTCATAATTATCGCTAAAACAAGAAATTTGTTATTTTTTTATAATAAATATGACAAGCCTTGCCGGGGCACCGCTCTACCAACTGAGTTAATGGGACCCTAGTCCTAGATATGTCAATATCTTTTTCTGATTCAAATTTTAGTTTAGGTATCGCTAATATTGACTTCAAAAATTAAATATAACAATTTGAGATTTTACTCATTAAATTATTCCAAAAATTAAAAATAATTTTATTTAATTACTATCTGACGTGTACCCGGCGTTCCTCGGGGTCGCGAATGATTTGGATAAAGGTTGTGAATTCTATGATAACATCGAATTTATCATCTCTACTTTCTGTAAACATACAATGCGTGTATTATATACAAAAACTATTCGGAGGAAATTTCTAAATGATAGTGAAAACCCTATCAAAATCCGTTGCGTAGTTTAGAAGAACTAAGCGCACAGACAGACAGACGCTGATAACGACTTTATGTAATACTATTTAGAAATTAATGCCCTTCTCAGAGGCTTTCATGTAGAAATGCATAATTTATTTAACGCCCAGAGGGCTTTTACATGGTTGGTAGTATAATTTTAATTTGACAAATACTTTGAAACATAAAAAATAAGAATAAAATTACATTTGATAAAAGCTATGCAACAAGTCATACAAACACAAGAAACAAAAACAGAAAACTACAGCTATCTGTAGGTTTACATGATGTCTTTAGGAGTATTGTTGAAATAAATTTTTTAAATGATCCACAAAACTTGCCATGTTGGTATTGAATATGTCAACATCACCCAAGTAATGATTTCCCATGGTGTGAAGTCGTGGTATCGGAGAGTGGGCAATGTAGTTACGCTTATGTTTGCTGCTGTAGAATATTGTATTTTGTCGTGTTGTTACTGTGGGTGTATGTATGTTTATAAGTTGCAGGAGTTCACAACAGTCGAATTTAGAGTTAAGTATTTTGAATAAGAACGTTAAATCGTTTATTTTACGTCTATCTTCTAATGTATGTATTTTTATAGTATTTAATAAGAAATTGTATTTTAAGTCTTCGACAGGATATTTAATTTAAAATTTATAAAACGTAGATTTTTTTTTTGTATTCGCTCAATGTTGTTAATGTGAATTTTGTAAGATGGAGACCAAACTACTGAGTTTTATTCAATTAGACTTCTTACTAGAGATACGTATAATAGTTTAATGGCTTGTAAAGAATTAAAGTTTTAGTTGTTCTTAATACGAAGCCTAGTGTTTTCATACCTTTGTTCACAATTTGATGGATATGATTGGTGAAACTTAGTTTTTCGTCCAAAATAATTCCAAGATCTCTCATTTCCGTGACTCTTTCTAAAGCTATGTTATTGATGGAATATTCGAATAAAACAGGATTTTTGTTTCTGAAGAAAGTCAAGGTTTTGCACTTTACTACATTTAAAAATAAATTATTTTGAACGCACCAATCTCTAAACTTACTAATATTTGACTGTAGTATATGGCAATGATTTATATCAGTTATTTTCTTGTATAGTTTGACGTCATCTGCAAAGAGCAATACCTCGACATCGTTGAAGCAATTGGTTATATCATTGATGAAAATGAGGAACAAAACCGGGCCAAGGTGACTACCTTGCGGTAGGCCACTGGTAGCCCGGAAAGACATCCAAGATTTTATTTTAACGAACAGTTTAAGATTTGACAAATAGCTACTAAACCATTTTAGCATGTTATCCCTTATTCCTAGAGCAAATAATTTTTGGATTAGTAGTTTATGGGATACTTTGTCGAATGCCTTCGAAAAGTCTGTATATATACAGTCGACTTGTTTATTTTCTGCAAATGATTGTATTATGAAGTTTTGAAATACCGTTAAGTTAGTTGCGGTGGATCTTCCTTTGATAAAACCATGCTGTTTTTGATTAATTAATTTTATTAATTTGGGATTGATTTCATCAAGGAACAATGATTCAAAAAGCTTTGGCAGTACTGACTGTATACAAATGGGGCGATAATTAGCTATGTCAGTAGCGTCTCCTTTTTTGTAGATCGGTGTAATGAAGCTAGATTTCCAGCGGTCTGGAAAGTTTCCAAGGGACAAGAGACGGTTAAATAGTAATGTGAGTGGTTTAGATAATGTATTAGAGCATTTTTTGAGGAATATTGGTGGAATGTTGTCTGGGCCAGCGGATTTGTCAGTGTCTAAAGAAAGTAATTTTTGTTCGCAACACTTTTGTGTGATTTGGCAGTTTGTTAAGTTTGTGGTCATATTAAATTTGTATTCGGGTATTTTATCATCTGGAGTGTCTTCATCATATACATTTTTGAAGAAGTCCGAAAAAGGTTTACAATATCCTGTGTATTGTTTGCACTGATTCCATTCATTTGCATTACTGGCGGGTAGTCTGTGTTTTCATTGTTCATTTTTTTTAGAAATTTCCAAAGGTTTTTGGATTTAAAAACAGTGTCCTCGACAGAGGTTATGTACATTTTGTAACATTGTTTGGAAAGATCTTTACATTTTTCCTAGTTTCGCTAATGATTATATACTTAATCATTTATGGATTTACTTTGTTTGAATTTTTTGTGTTGACTCTTTTTTTGCTGAAGAGAGGCTGTAAGCTCTGATGAAAACCAAACCGGGTAGGTATAGCTTCTTGGTGTGTAAAAGGGTACATAGGATTCAATAGTATTATAAAAATATAAATAAAGTTTATCTAACGATTCATCAACTCTTTCATCGGATAAAAAAGACCAGTCTGTATTTGAGAAATGGCAGTTAATTGAGTCGAAGTCGGCTCGTTTAAAGTTTAGGACGCTTTGTGAAAGTTTCCTTTCATTATCACATGTCATATTTAATTTAATGTATAGGGGCGGATGATGTTTATCTATAGGTAGAAGTGGATTATTTGAGAGTTCAACAGACATTTTAGGATAGTTTGATAAAGCTAAGTCTAATAAGCGATTGTTACTGTTATATATAAAATTATGTTGATGAAAGTTTAGAAAGTTTACCAAGTCTAAAATTCACGTGCACGATCGCTTTCACTTTCGTTTATGATGAGACCACAGTTATTTGCTTTCCATATTAAGTTTGGTAAGTTATAATCCCCAAGAATAACAATTTTCGAGTGTGGATATTTTGATGAAATTGTTTCGATGTCTTCACAGTGGTTTCTATATGACTGAGGGTCAGAAAGTGGTGGTAGATAGGCCGTTCTAAATATAATTTTCTCGTGAGGGGTCGTTATTTGCACAAAAAGATGTTCGATGTTATTGTGTTTCGTGGTTAATTTTCTTGCTGACAACTTCTGTTTTATTTCAATTAAAACTCCTCCACCTCTTGACTTGGAACTTGATCTGACGTTTCTGTCGCAACGAAATACTTTGTAGTTAGTAAGACCTAGTTCAGTCGATTTGATTTCCGAGTTTAGCCAGGTTTCCGTAAGTATAATGATGTCATGATGATGAGAAGGTAGAGCTGCTTGTAGGTCATTGAGTTTTGATCGCAGTCCGCGGATGTTTTGATAATAAATTTTTATGGTTCTGGTTCGGTTAGGTGGGATTTCTTGAATATTTTTGTAGCTTCCTAGTTTTTTGGTCGATTCGGCACGATTCGGGGGCCGGAGTTAATGTATTTTATGGTGACATCTTCACCATTTTCTTTCCTTTTCTCCAGCTGAACCCTCAGATCGCTCAGAAATTTCTCAGAAAAGCCGGTGTTGAGTCGGGGTAAATTCTGACATTTTTCTTGAGAAGAATTCGTTTGCTTAGAATATTTCTCGATTGTGTTGAATTTTGTAGTTCTATTTTTATTGGTCTAGGCTTGTTATTTAATAATTTTCCAACCCTATAAAACTAAGAAATATTTTCATTTGCTGAATTGTCGATTACACCGATTATACTGGTGACAGCTGCCTGGTCATCCAAGATCCTGCCAGCTTCTGTCGTCTTAATTCGGGCACATTGCAAATAATAATATTTTTAGATCGCACTTGTTGTTCATTCATTTCCGAAATTGCCTCGCAAATACTAAAGTTATTTTGCGAAGGATTTGCTCTAATATCCTTGTATGCACGCAGTTCACCTTCTAAATTAGCAGTTTTGGATGCTACAGCTGAAGACATGGTACTTATGGCACTTAAAATTTCACATGCAATTGGGGAAATTTTAGAGATTTGATCCTTGTTAAATTTGTTGGCCGGATCAAAAAGTACTTTATTTAAGGCATTGACAGCTATTTCTGCTTAGGAGATGAAATTTTGCACATCCATTGTGAAACGTTTAAAAATTCACTATTCACTGCTTATCACTGTTGGGAGTCGATGATTTGTTTTTGCTTTTGTTGACACAGTACACAAGCACTTCCAATACTAAATACTGCTATGTTAGTAAATAAGTGCTGCTTGTTAATATTCGATAATATTTATGTGTAATAATTCACTGTAAATAGTTTAAATGTTTAATTTTGACAGGAGTAGATAAAAATATCTTTGTACTGTCAAAAGAGTATTGTTGTTTGTTCTAACAACTAATACAAATTATACAGTATTATACATAACTGAATAGCCTAAATAACAATCTTTTGTATTTATTTAGTGATAAATTGAAGGTGTCCACTGTCCACTGACTAAGCATTATTATTTCCCTCCATTATTCTGTGCAAAAGAAGAAGAGCCTCTTGAAATTTTGTACACTTGACCTTCAATACAGGAGGAAGGTCACTGTCTCCATGAGATTTCAAAAAACCTCCCCCATCCCCTTTTCCCACCCCCGAAAGCATAATTTTGATACTTCTTGATGAAGTTCGCACACTTTACTTTCAAAATAAGAGGAAAATTACTGTAAACATCCGATTTCAAAAAGCCCTGCGTGAAGCCAGGGGGGCGATTCTCGTTCTACTTAACGACACTAAAATCGTCCTTTCATTCAAATTAACGATTTTTCTCGGATTATTCGTATGAAGCGATTCCGGTTCTCTCGATGACAGATGGAATCCTTAGATTTTCGATTGCGCGCCAAAACTTATAGCCTTCCGCGAAGGGTACCCCTCGACCTGTCTTTCGCCGGCCGAACGCTAGCATTCGCGATTCGCGGAGAATTTGCTTCATTTAAGTGTGACGTTTTGACAATTAGCAATATTTGCGTAGTTTTAACAAGAGAAAACTTAACATTATCGTAAGTATTGACTGTAAACATGATTAGTGACTTGTTTGTGGCACAATAATGCTATTAAATGTATTGAATAACGTAATTGCAATGTTCGTAAAGTACGTAACATGTCGAAAGCCAGATAAAAGTGATTTAATTTACAATAAACTACACATACCATTGAGGATTTCTACATAAATAATAATAAGTTTTAGATAAAATGGCTGCAGGATGGCTGGCGCTCGAAATTGTGGGTTTTGAAGTTAACCACAACGAAATAATAATCCCTTTCCGTATCTTAAGAGACGCCCAAAATCCCATGGATATGGGGCAAACGGAGTTCCTGAATTTATTCAGAATATCTAATGAACTCGTTATCCCCTATCTTACAACCGAGAAGAAAGCATGGACTGTATGTCCAGTCACAGGTGAGAGATACATTCAATTAACTATGTAATCCATGACAAAATAAGATACTCTATTAATAGCTGAATTTTTCACAGGTACTTACTGCAGTAAAATTTTACGCTGTGGGCTCGTACCAGAGAGGTATAGGTCACGAGTGGGGCTTGGCTGTCGTCAGTCGTCGGTTAGCCGATGCATATTAAATGTTTCATCGGTCATCAAAGGACGATTTTAGTGTCGTTAAATAGAACGAGAATCGCCATCCAGGGTAACGCCGGGGACAATACAATAGTAAATAATTCAAGATAGTAGTAACTTCCGTGAAGTTTTGAAAGAAATCCAAAATAGCCTGTTAATTGCCACGACTTAGTTCATTTTGGTTTTGTCCTTTTAGTTCAAGCGCTCTGCATCTATTATACTGCCTGACATCGCATAACGCAATGCCATTTGATCGAAATGAAAGTTTCATACTTATGGTGAAATTTATTTGAAATATAAGTATCTAATGGTCCAACTTGGGATTACGAATCATGCCTACGTCGCATTTATTGTGTTCTTCTTTATTCCATATTTGATGATGCATAATTTTTTTATTGTGACGAATAAAAATTGTTATCGTGATAATCTGATAGTATTATTGTCCCAGCGTCTGGACGGTGTAGGCCCTCTGATTGGTCAAATTTAAATTGTCTGTTTCGGGTAACTTGAATATTAAGACACAATTCCATACTAAAATAGGATCGCCTCATAATAATACGAGATTTCTTCATAAGCATCGTTTCTGCTCATATAATTTTTGGATAATATCGAAGAAAATATGTTTTAGAAAGTTCATAATCCATTGGATTAATTACATTACAGTGAAAATTCTCCACAGTTACGTGATTATGTTTGACGTTTATAAAAATTCACGCGTTTCTTCAAGATGGCCGACAGAGCGCACCTCTGGCGGTTTAAAAACGAACCAAATGCCTGGCGCGAATATTTAAATATGCAGCTAACAATACTTGACTACTTACCATTAACAAGCGTTTTATAAGAAGATTTCTTCTGGAAGCTTATCACTTTGTAATGGCATTTATCATTATTTTTTATATTTTTTTCTTATTAATTATATCTGATTTTATATTGGCATGTTTTCTAATTTCTAAAATTGCAAAATTATTTATTTGCGATGCTTTATATCCTGAGTGAAGTATTTTAAGACCTGAATTTTTATCGAAAGTGTGATCATTATTTAAAAGATTATTTGCAAACTCAGATTCACTATTTCCATTTATAGCCCTGCGATATTCTTTAGTTCTGACTTCAAAGTTTCTATTGGTTCTACCTTTGTAAAAGAAATTACAATCATCTCAATTGAGTTTTTAAACTCCTGTTTTTTTTGTTTGAATTTTGCTATCATTATTATTAAGAATATATTTCTTCATTGTTATTAGTGTAAAACGCCAGTTGAATGGTACCAGGATTGTTTATATATATATAATTTTAGAAGTATCGTTATCCACAAACAGAATTCTACGCCATTGTTTATTTCTATCTTTAGAAAGACCGTTTGAAGAGAATGTGTTAAATTTTTGTATTTAGTATTTCAACTATCAATTTATTAGAATAACCGTTATTAAATGCTATTTGTCTTATGAATATATTGTTTTATGGTTATATGCTATTTGTTTTTTTCAGGTCTTAAAATACTTCACTATAAATAATTTTGAAATTTTAGAAATGAGGAAACATATTAATATAAAAGCAGATATAATTAACAAGAATTTTTTTATAAACTCTCTTTTAAATATTTTCCCACTCATCTGGTCTTTCCCGTCTAACGATATTGTAATTCCTAATTATTATAAACCCAGCCTACTCTTACTCCTCCCCCCTCCTTCCACTTCTTCTTTCCCAATTGCAATCTATATTTAATTTTTGACTTCGGTGTATACACAATAAAATGTAAACATTATATTTATTTATTTATTGGACAATTTGCATAGCGCCGCTTTTGTGAGATATCACCTCAGGGGCGCTATATTGTAATAATCTACCTTTATATATAGATTTTTACTCTCCTGATGAAGGTGTATATATAATCTAGCTTTAAACTTTATTAGATACAGTAACAGTTGTAGGTAAAGAATTACCACCAGTTGGAGTAAAATTAACACCTTTTAATTAAACCGACTGCTAATGTCATCGCACAATTACCCTCCTTTTATTCATAAACACGGGTACAATTAATCAATATGTAATAATCTATTATTTAAGTCAACTTTGTTAAAACTATCTTTAATTGTGACAAACTAAACGATATTGATTCAACTTATAGACATTGACGGTTGTAACACATATTTAAGCACTGCAAGTCTCCTATGAGCTAATTATATTAGGTACCTAAGATAACAGTTAATATCAGTTGTAGACATGTAGTCAATAATAGTGTTTCATTTGAAATAATCCATCACAAATACGTAAAATTTCATTTATTCAAACAACTGTCATTCTTATTATGCGTAAATTTAGAATGTTATTATTAATTAACTCCTTCCTGTTCCGTGTTTTAACAATATATATACTCACCCTCTCTCTGTGAATGTTCTAATATCTATCTATTAAATGTAACTGTTGTTAATATCACTTAAAATGGGCGAAGCCCAAGCAAGAGCCGCCCGCAGGGCCCAGCAGAAAAAAACCCGCGGAGCGGGTTTTTAACTGCTAGTATTAATTATTTGTGGTTATTGTTAAATGAAATTGTTTCACTGAACGTCCCGATAAAATCCAATATTAACATTTGAGGCGATACACTGCGTCGTGTAATATTTTAAATTGAGCCGCTATCAATAACAACACTTACATAGATGGCGATAAGGTTTAAATTCCCGCTTTACACCATCCGCCTGTTTTGATTTATGCAAGAAAAACACATGGCCAAAAAGTGCCTTTTATTTTATTTTGTGGATGTTCAGGCATAAATTTTTTTTTTGATCATTTTATAAATAACTTAATTTTCCACATTATACAATAAAATCATAATCGAAAGTGGGTTCGTAAGTAGAAGATTTTGAACTTTTTTGAACAGTTTTCATAGGCCTTATACATTATTTTTTTCTGGGCTTATAAAAAGACTTATCTAAAAAATCCTCGATTATTACAAATGCCAAGATGTATTCTACTCGCGGTATTTAATTAAAGCATCTGAAACATTTCTAGGTGACCAAATTTTCAAACCAAAAACACATGATTTTGCATTACTACGTATGGCATCGCCTTAATTAAAAATTAACAAATAATAATTACTGTGCATATTAATCAATCAATGAGATCGCCACCTCTCTTTGTTCTCTTCATTGTTATATGCCAATTATCTCCATGTGAAACTAAATAACATTATTTATTTCCGTCTCGCCAATTTACATCACCCACCAGCAGTAGCGTGCACAGAGTTTTAAATCAGGATCGACAGTAGGAAAAACATTATTAATTATTTTTCTTAAAAACTTACCGTAAACTTGGTAAGATTTAGTTATGAATGGTTAAGCTGCTGGATTTAGTCCATGTTTGATTGGGATTACAGCCACATCAAATATCCTTATGACCGCTATAACTGCATAATATATAAAATTTGTATATTTCAATGAAAGCCAACATAATCATGATAACCATTTCGTTAGTAAAGTTGTCAAACATTTGTAATTTGTAGCGAAAGGCATGGTCTTTTTCTACAACTACACAAACAGTCTTCCCATGTGTGGGATATATCATGTATATGTAAGAATCATGTATATATATATATATATATATATATATATATATATATATATATATATATATATATATTTAGTGGTAGACTCTTGTCAGTACAGATCGAGAGAGGACATGGTTATAAATGCGAAAGTAGTTACCTACTATCGCTCTTTCTCAAATCCCAGCTGCTAGCTAGTTAACACGTATCCATAAACCTCAACACAGGCTTGTCCTAGTGAGGTTAAAAATTATAACGTAAAAAAATTCAATGTAAAGAAACAATAAACTTGTACTCGGTTTGATAAACGCAATAATCCAACTCGGAGTATTAGTGAAAGACTACCATGATCATTGCACACAACACATCAATAAACATAATACCTTCAATGCGCATTGCGCACAAATGCATATTAAGTAGAATTGTCTTAATTTGAACATGACATGTGCGACATTTTGCATACTTAGTTTCTGCTTTTGACACGTTAAAGTAGGGGGCTTGCGGTGCCACGATTCGTAGCGGGAACTTTTGGGATTTCTTGCAATAATCTTATAATTTTTAATATTATTTGTTAATTTGTGAGAGTTATGTAGGAAGTGCGTATATGCCTATATGGAATACACGCCTCTGCGTGCTTTCATCAACATTAATCACTACCGGACATTCACGCTTCGTCAATAATATTTATGATTACTGATTACTGCATTATGTCACGGTGAATCGCGAAATTCAGTACGTGGAAGATGGAGTGAATGAGAACTGCGCGGTTAATTATTTAAACCAACAGTTATGTTTTAGAAAAAAAATATCATACATTATAAATGTTATTGTAATTGCATGGAGAAATTACGCAGTATATAATAATAAATTAAGTTGTATCGTATATTCCGGGCAAACTGAATGGTGAATTTTCACAAAATGTGAAAGCAAGTTGGGAAGTAAGAGCTTCATAGATGCCCGCACAGATGGCAGTACATAGAGCTTGCGTGGAAGTCCGCAAGATGGAGCCAGTGGCCAGTAGTCGCCAGGGCCAGTGGTAAGGCTCTCACAGAAACTTACTGTTTCAGATTCCAATTAGCAAGCTACTAGTTAGGTCGACTATCGAGTCACTTTTATAATACACGGAGTATTAATAAATCCCTGATTAATCTAAAAGAACCACTTATTTATTAACTCCTTCCAAAACGATTTGGAGACCTGTTTGTACGAACACAACAGCATAACAGCCTTGAAAGATTGTGGAACATTTAAAGTTTTTTTTCTCGATTCTGATCATTACTAAAATTGTGTAATTTTAATGTTTTAATTAATAATTATTGATTTTCAAACGATCTAAAACCACATATTCCGAAACGGTTCCAACTGGCTACAACGTCATAATGACATATAAAACGCTGCACATGCCGCCGAATCGAAAATGGCACATTTAAATCATCATAAGGTAGGTAGGGTAAAGGGTCAAAAAGGTAAGTTTATCCAATAACAAAATAATAAATAATAATGCAGTTTTTCAGATTATAAATACAAAATGTGGGTAGCGCTGGGTAGAGACCAATGGAAGATGTCATGATGTATCACTGTGATTTTTAATGGAGTGTAATTTGGTTTTTGTGTGCATCACTATGGGATGCTTAAAGGTCTCAAAACGGAGGGATGTGGATCTATGCATGATAATGGAGATTAACAGTCGTGGCGATGTAGTTAAATAAAAATAATAAAAACACAAAACAATAAATAACACAACTACGATTTAACTTCTTTTTTTTATAAGGTGGGTGATTTATTTATTTGATTTTTCGCCCAACTGGACATTCATATCTTACAATTTAATTATTTAAATTAATCTCAATATATCAAAACTTTATGTTGGATGGGTAGGTGCTTACTACTTCAAACACATTTTGTAATTGACATCTAGATTACGTGCATCACATTCTACAAAAAAGTACAATACTACATAGTTAACATATTAACCCCATTCTACCGTCGATAACTTCGCACATATCGCAATGATTGGACAATAGTTCATTGAGTGTCTGAGTGAGGTATTCATGTCCGAGACAGGTAGTCCTGCATTTGCCGCGCTCAGGTACGGACCGTTCCGCTCCTAAACTCGACCAATCATTCAACTTTAAAATTCATTTTGTTATATTACTCTCATAAAGATACTCAATTATATGGCTGCCGTGAACTTATCATAAAAAGTTATACAACTTAAATAAAGAAACCATTTGAAATTTTAAATAGTTTGAAGTAAATCCTTTGTATTTCTTGCATATTTCATATGAAACGTTGTTTATTTCAAGTGTAACTTTATAGCGAAAGTGTTTTCTTTAAGATACGTACTAAATGTTTTGAGTCAGTGTATATAATAAGAATTCACAATGATTTTAAGTAAAAAGTAAGTGTGTTTTTTAGTTTGTTTTATTACTAATTTGAACTGCTTTTATTAGAAATACACAACAATGTTTTAACTGCTGGGAGCCAGGGAAATTATGTTATTATTGTTAATCCTTGACAAGGGAGCCAGTAAATTTAAGTTATAATTTTTATTACTCTTTGATGAAGAAGCCAATGAAATTATATTATTATTATTATTCTTTGATGAGTGAGCCTATTTTATTATTATTACTCTTTGATGAGGGAGCCAGTAAATTTATGTTATTATTATTACTCTTTGATGAGGTCAGTAAATTTATGTTATTATTATTACTCTTTGATGAGGGAGCCAGTAAATGTATATTATTATTATTACTCTTTTGATGAGGGATCCAATGAAATTATGTTATTATTATGAGGAAACAAGAGAAATTATTTTATTATTATTACTATTTGATGAATGCTGTAAGGCTAAAAGAGAAGGGATAGGGATTGAGAAGAGTATGTGAAAGGGTGGGATCTGGTAACATAGCTAAAGCTATTACAACCAAATTTTATTCTGAATGATGGTACTAGACTATTAGAGTATACTTCCCTCTGGGAAGTAGGAGCAAATATAGAACGTTAAATAATGTTGGCGAAATATTTTTTGTAGATTTAATAATGTTGGGAAATAATTTTTCTGAATTAAAATTCAAGGACCTCCTTGCATCATTTAGCGTGGTATCAATCGCATTCATTGCTGCTCATATGGCCAAAGAAGGCCTAATGTAGTGTTACAAGTTTGGTTATGAATAATTTTGCTATGAATATATAACTAACTATTTCAAAATGGATAATGGATAAATGATAAAAATGAGTGCATTTAAATTTATTTAACTCCTCAACTTCTGAAATCATAAAGAATCATCCCCCGAAATTATTATACGTTACCCCCGTACACCATGTATATCGTATTGTAAAAAAATACATTGTTCAGTACCAGGGAACATTTCGTCAATCTCCCTTTGTCAACTGTGAGCGCATATATGAGGCGATAATCTTTTCTACCCGGTGAGCGTGCCGCCTATAATGGCTACTGTAAGGCATTTTAAATATTATAATAAATATTTGCAGCGAAATAATGTAGACTGTTTTTGTGCTTATCTTTTATATAAGGTCCCGCATTCTGAATTTCTACCGAAATACAACAATACTTCCCTTGGCCACTTTAAGGTTAAAGCTATTACTGTCTCACTCTCTTAGCCCTCGGCCCTTTTCATACAACATTTGAATTTCAGGCTAAAATACTTAACCAAAATGAAAAATTATTTTTTTAATCAAAAAAATGTCTAGTACCGATGTATGCTATTTGATTCATTTGTGTTTTAAATTATAAATTATAGGCCATTAGAGAATCCACGTATGCATGATTCTAGAGGCTACTTTGGCAATTATTTGTGCGTTAATAATAATAATTTCCAAACATTATTTTGCTTTATTTACTATTCAAATATGGTGACATATGAAACAAAAAAATAATATAATAAAAAAGAATTTTGATGGACGAAAACTAAAGTTCCAAAATACCGGTTTACGTTGGAACAAAAATTTTATAAATAACTTAATTTTCCACACTATACAATAAAACCATAACCGAAAATGGGTTTGTAAGTAAGAGAATTAGAACTTTAAGCAGTTTTCGTAGGCCTTATACATAATTTTTTTCTGGGCTTATAAAAGACTTATTTAAAAAATACTCTATTATTTCAAAGGCCAGGATGTATTCTACTCGCAGTATTTAATTAAAGCATCTGAAACATTTCTAGGCGACCAAATTTTCAAACCAAAAACACATGATTTTGCATTACTACGTATGGCATCGCCAAGAGAATAATCACCAAAATTTTGAGATAAAAATATAATTTCAACAATACAATACAAGTAGAATAGCAATTTTATGTGACTTCATACAACAGTCCTAGAATTGTATTAATTAATTAATAATTACATAATGGACTAACCGGTTTATCGTTCACGTTTGCATTCAAGAAACCTGTTTGCTGGTTTTAATAGATATGTTAAAACTAATATTGATATTTGAGGAAAATTTTACTGTTTATTATACTATCATTTTAAGTAGATATATAATAATAATAAAAACACAAATATATATGAAACCCGTGCCGATTCAAACTTTTTTTATTTTGCCGGATCTCGCGACCTCTATACTAATAGAGTCGCGCATTTGTCCTTTCTGTCCCTGACAAAATCTGATAATACAATACTAGTTGAGGTGTATCCGGCGTTGTTCGGGGACTTAGGGAAAGTTTTGAGGTTGTGAAGCCTTTTTAAGTTATACTCGTAAAATTCCGTAGTACCACAGACATAGGAATTAATAGACGAGAAGATAATGGCGAGGGGTAAAATCAACTGTTGAAGAACGAAGGGGGTTAAGCTGACTGTGATTCGTCAATAAATCAATCTGACAGTAAATAGGCATCTCGCATTATAATATCACCATTTAGTTCTTAAAAGTAAAATCTGCTTTTGAATGAATAGACGTTTTTACATGGGAGCGCAAATTACTCGCCACGTTATGAACTAATTTGCGAAGTCCAAATTCGGCAAAGTAAATTTCTTCTGTTTGCAGAGTCGTAGTTAGTTTCAGAGTATTTGGTTAAGACACTTTTACAAATGTTTCATAATTTACTTACCCCAGTAAACAACGATGAGCACACTTGAGAATCGCTACATTGTGATGTGATAGTATATGTTTATAAAACTGATCCATATAATACGGTGTGAATAAGCTTAAAATAAAGTAAAATAATGCTTACTTATGGAATGTAATACGACAATTGGGTTTATTCTCTTTTTCACATCTATTTTTACAAGTTTTCATATCACAAGTCAACATTTTGCCGTGTTATTTCGTAAAATGAACCGATGATGCCTCGACCATAGTTCGCACAAGAATGATGACGTCACGTTTTCAAATTTCACTTGAGGCTATACGCGAGCCCAGCCGGCTCCAATGGAACCGGTATGGGGAGTGGGGATAATACGCTTTTAATCACTTAGGGCAGGTCTACTAATATTCATATGTCTATGCGTAGTACACTATATTGATAAATGTTATAAAGTTTAGCCAGCGTTAGCAATGTAAGCGCCCGAAAATATTTTTTACGACTTGATTCCAAAACAACTTTTCTCTACTTTCTGTAAATATAATATGCATCTTTTGTATATATAAACCTTCCGGAAAAAATTCTCTAAATGTTAGTGAAAATTCCATCATAATCCGTTGCGTAGTTTAGAAGAACTAAGCGCACAGAAAGACGCGGAAAGCGACTTTGTTTTATACTAATTAGAAATAATGGATGTTAGCTTTTCGAAATGTCAGAATTACACTTATTTTTTTGTGAAATAATCCTATCATCTTATTTTATTTTATTGTTTTTGTTATAATCATGCGAAAACTGTATTACTACTAACTGTCTTTAATTGTTTTATAACATTTTGTAATTCCTTATACTGTTTATTTTTTTTATATTTCTTTAATATTGAATCAACGACTAGAATTAATGGAAGATTATTGGTCTAATATTTTAAATAAATGCTGTTTATGCTAAATTTATAAATGACTATTTGTTTCCTAAATAAAATAATAAAAAATATATAAAAGATAAATTTAGATATATCGAACTGCAGAAATATAACTTCATAATGGGTTTTATAAGTAGATACATACATACCTACGTCGTTTTAACTCTTTAACATTTTCTATTATTTTTACAAGTTTTTTTTAAATTTACATGCTGATAAAAAATATAATGCAATACAAAATATGAAACAAAAGTAATCAATTTGAACCCACAAAACAAAAAATACAAGAAATAGGTTTTTAAGATATAATATAACTACTAGTTCTGATGTACCTGTAATACGCGCAGAATTCACACACTGATCCGCCCGTCTTTTCTCGCGACGGACAGATCGGCTCGGTCCATCGGTACGCTGCACAGTGGGCTGAAAATGGCCTTTCATAGACATAGAGACTTTAATTTTCAAGGGTCTTTTTTTTGGCTAGAAATGGATTCTGCTGATCATTACTATGCTATAATAATTCGTATGAAGCAATTGCGTGTACAAATGAAGGAGTTATCATTTTTTTATGAAAAATTTGTATGGCATTGACATTAAAAATGAGGCTATCTCTGGAATCATAAGGTTGGCCATTATATCCTTACACACAGATATATTACTATTTATTTGTAATTTTTTGACATACTTCGCATACTTCGGCGCAACTTGCGATTTTTTTTTTTTTAAATCCTCAAAGTTGAAAAAAAAACTTTTTATGTTGATGATTCATTTTAATGCTTAAATGCTTTACATATGAGTATGCTTTGTCTAGTTTACAATATTTTATTAACACTGCAAGCCAAAACAGAATCCATTTCTATCCAAAAAAAAAGACCCTTGAAAATTCAAGTCTCTATGTCTATGAAAGGCGATTTTCAGCCCACTGTGCGGTGTCCGTCAAGAGCATTCATTGATGGTATGCCCAAATATTTTTTTTCCTTAGATTTCAGAATGAGTTTGTACGAGGTCCTCAAGTACTGAATTCCCCCTGAATATCTTCATACCCTGAGAGGGCGGGGTTGTTTAGCATAAGATTCTGGAGAATTTCAATGTTTCCAGAACATTCCCCTGAATATTTCGAAATTTTACCAGATTGCCTCGAGAATTACACCGCACTTGTAAAAAAAATCGCTTTTGTGGTTTTTATATTTCACGTGAAAAGGTTTTTTTTTCTTTAAGTCTAGGTAAAATTTCCTTGGTCATACCATCACAATGAAATGCTCGCCACTCAAATGTCCCAATCTCCGAATGTCCGGATGTTCACGTGTGGATGGCGAGCAAATGTGTGTGAATTCTGCGATAAAACGGGCGGATCGTATCCCGAGCATGCTCGACGAACAGATCCGCCGAGCAAATCCGTATGTCTTGACATATTTGCATAAGATTTAGATATCACCAAAACGATACAATATTTGTTTTAAAAAAAGTGTTCGGTTGGGTTGTTTCACAGAATTAGAACAATTCATCAAATTAAAACACTCGTTTTCAGGTTTTGTGAAAGTCCTATTCAAGCTCTGTTATTACATCCTTATAGGCTAGTTGCTTTAGAGAATTTGAAAAAATCTTTCACAGAAATTAAAACTTAAAGGACCTGTTGTTTCACAAAATTCTAACAATTCATCAATTTTTTTCGAATTCTGTGAAGGTTCTGTTATTATTTCAGTTTCGTGAAACAACGGGCCAATAATGAGAAAATAACAAAACTTAAGTAGAACCTACACAGAACTTGAAAAGCCAAAATTGAAATTTGATGAATTGTTAAAATTCTCTGAAACAACCCGTCCTTAATGTTTTATTTGTCAGCTGATTAAAATTTTCTTGTAGAAGATAATATTGTTGGCTGTAGTAAGCTGTTGGCTGTAATATTGTTGCTTGTAGAAGATAATATTGTTGCTGGTATTTAACTTTTTTTGGTTACGCATCATAAAATTCAATTTATAAACCATGTCAAAAGTACGCATAAAAAATAACATATAACTGTAAAAACTTATTTTGACCTTATGTTATCCGCACGGATCTATTTGTCAAAGTTGTTTGCCAATATTTATTATTTCCTATCACCTTTAAATAGTCCTTATACTATTTATTTTACTTTCATTACATGGTAAAATGTTTTTAATCTGTTTGATTTAAAATTAAATCGATTTTTCAGTTAATATATCGGCGTCGTCATATTATGATAATATTTTAATATATGTATCTAAATAAATCAGACAAATTAATTTTTGCTGGTAGAAGCTAAAAAATGTAAATTTATATTTAATACTAGATAAAGTCCACATTCCCGGCGTTGTTCTTCTCTCTTCTTGATTTAGTTCTCCTCTTATTTTGAAATTAAAGTGTGTAAAATTTCATCACAAATACCCAACTTGCTTTAAGGCGTGGGAAAAGGGAATGTTGGTATTTTTTCGATATCTCGTGTAGACCGTGACCTTCTTCCTGTTTGGAAGTTCAGATGTATGAAATTACATCATTCTCGGAATATAACTGTAGATAAGTATAAAAATCAAATCTGCACCGCCAGCTAGCCCGCGTGCTCTTCTCTTCTCTTCGACCCATTTTCCGTTTTTATTCTACATATTGTTATTTTGTCTATTTTCTGTTTTTATTCTACATATTGTTATTTTGTCTATTTTCTGTTTTTATTCTACATATTGTTATTTTGTCTATTTCCTGTTTTTTTTCTACATATTGTTATTTTGTCTATTTTCTGTTTTTATTCTACATATTGTTATTTTGTCTATTTTCTGTTTTTATTCTAAATATTGTTATTTTGTCTATTTTCTGTTTTATTACTCCGAAATATGGAATACCCCTGCATTCCTACTGGAAGAAATTTTTATTATTATCACTTGATGCGGGTATTTTATTATAATAATTTCATACAATTTATTATTTTAACATTTTATTTTGACGTAACTTCTTAATTTGGACTGAATATTCAAGTTAGTGTCTATTGTATTTTTAACATTTTTATTCTATTACACCTCGTAATAATCTGCTCTTTTCAAAACATGGTGTAGACTTAATATGTATACAACGCAATATTATAATCGTTTAAACTATCTTACAGTGTACATACTATGTTATTATAAATGTACCGTACATCAGTTACTCATATAATTCGCTTCTGGTAGTTAGTTGATGATCACACCATTATAACCAATGCCATTGTAAAATAATAAAACGTAACATGTTTTTCAGATCATTATCGTAATTTATTACTTAAACCATCTTTAAAAACCTATTAGCGTCACAAGAATACAAAACTACGTAAATATTATTTAATATCTTCCAGCAATATCGTTTAGCAAACCCTTTTACAAAATTGATTATTTCAATCGATTTCGTACTAATGTTTGAGAGAAGCACCTGATGATATTTTCTTTAACTTTCCTGAACACTTCAATTCATTTTCTTCAAATATTATTAAAAAAAACACTTTAAATTGATAATATCATCTATTGACGGTATTTTGCAAATGTAAAGCATAAAGGATAACAAATAATCATAAGCAATAATTAGTCTCCTGAAATATTAATACAAATTGAAAATATCTCATGAGTAAACCGGACATCAGAAGGCACGAGTTCAATACCCGTTGGCGGCATTTATTTTTACTCGGGAGATATTTTCAATTTGTATTAATATTTCAGAAGACTAATTATTGCTTATAATTATTTCTTATCCTTTATGCTATGCATAAAACCTTGTCTTATAAACTTTAGTTTATCATTAAAAAATATTAATATTTGACATTCAAAAATATTTCACCAATAAATGAAGATATTATATGTCTCGACGTGATCTAGTGAGAAATTTAGCACCTTTCCTACAAAATAAAGTTGGTTGTTTACAGGTGGAAAAAATATAATAAGCATTAACTTTTGATTGAGGTACTATTACATATTGAATTATTTGGCGGGTTGGAAATAAGCCGACATAGCTCAGTGGTTCAGAGCACCTGACCGGTCATCAGAAGGTACGGGTTCGATTCCCAGATATTTTCAATTTGTATTGATATTTCGGGCGACTAATTATTGCTTATAATTATTTAAAATAAATACATTTTTTAAATACTTTACATAACAATATTATTCAGTGGTTTGCTGATTGAGCATAAAAGTCAACTTTTTTTTTAATGTACCTACACTTTTTTCATTTGTAATTTTGTCTAGAAGGCAATTATATATGTTGTATGTATGGTGTTTAAATGTATATTATCGTGTTGCTGTTTAAGTTTTAATGAATTCTGTATGTGTATGTATGAGTTTATTGTGTATTTTGTTTATAAGGAGACATATATTATATTCATATAGTTAGTTTATAATACTTAACATTTATGAACTTACCATATTTACATTAATAATTCTAGATACATACAAAAACAACGTGTATCTCGAAAACGAAGATATAGCATTGACAAGAAGACATTCAAATCACACGTTGCTAAAACTTATTTTTAATAACCGCATAATTATAATGGACTAATAGCAATTCATCATTTGATAAAATGAACAGAAAAGTCCCTAGATAATATCTATCAACATAATTGAAAAATAAAATCACTTTGTAAATGTCATATTTCATAATGTATTGAAAACATCAAATAAGTAGAATTAAAAAAATTCTAACTTACGTTTTTTGCTATTGCTAATACTCACGTCACATTTTGAAAAAAATGGGGCTATTTTTAAAAAGAGTCCAGTTTGGTATTTTTTTTTTTTTTTTTTTTTTTTTTTTATTAAGGAGAAAAAACAGATACAGATATCAATTGACAAAAATATATACGAAACATAAACTAGAGAATTCACCTGCATCCAAACTATTTCTCACGAATTAACTTAAACAGCAGAAAACATTTACAAATATTTTCACTTATAAATAGGGGAAAAATATATACATAAGAATATTATTTTACAAATAGAAATATGAAAGAAATGCGCAATATCCTTTTAAGAATTTACAAATTATTTTTGAAAAAATTTAGAGGGTAAAACAAAAAATATATATATATATATATATATATATATATATATATATATATATATATATATAAATAGATAAACAATGTTAAACAGAAAGTAAAAAATATATAAATATATTTAAACGAAGTATGTCTAAGTTGTTTACTTTGAACTTTGTAGGAAAACAGTCTTCATTTTTCTACTAAAAGTAGTGCGTGTATCAAAAAATAAGTCAGAGTCCTTGAGGTTTTGATTCTGATTAAGTGATTCGCACATTCTTCTGATTGGATCCCTGACACCAGCATTTGTACGCGTCCTGCTAATGTGGAATAAGTCGTTAAGCCTTGTTACTCTGGGTGGTACTTTGAAGTTTATCAATTTCAGTAAGTCGGGACAGTCAATAACGTTGTTACAGATTTTATACAGAGTCATGAGATCAAGGTATGTTCGCCGGTTAGATAGAGTGGAGACGTTATAACTCGAGAGCATATTCATGTACCCACGTTTGGGTGCGCTCATTCTGTAATTGAGGCATCGCAGAAATTTCTTTTGAATATTTTCAATATTTTCTTTATAGATATCGTAAAGTGGATTCCATATGGAGGTGCAGTATTCAAGTTGAGAACGGACCAGAGTGTGGTAAAGAAGAAGATATGTTTCAGGTTTTCGAAATTCACGGCTGTTTCTGATGACAAATCCTAGCATGCTGTAAGCTTTATTCACAATATTATCTATGTGCGCATCGAAGTGCAGTTTGGAATCAAAAAGTACGCCTAGATCTCTTATACAGTAAACGCGCTCGAGTAAATAATTACCAATACAATAATTGTGTTTGATAGCGTTGTGATTTTTAGTAAAACTTATTTGTTTACATTTATTGTAACTTAGGTAAATTTTGTTTTCATTGCAAAACGTTTCGAACCTTACTAAGTCGCTTTGTATGAGAAGACAATCGTTTAAATTCCGAACAATGGCAAATATTTTTATGTCGTCAGCGTACAAAAGATATAAACAATGCACGAAACATTTAGTAACAGTGTTAATAAAAAGAATAAACAACAGCGGACCCAGGATTGACCCCTGTGGCACGCCAGAAGTAACTGGTTCCCATGTAGAAGTCTGTCCTCGTAATGATACGGCTTGTTGTCTTTTTGTTAAATATGAGATAAACCAACGTAATAAATTTCCTCTAATTCCGTTGTACATAATTTTTTTAATAAGAATAAGGTGGTCAACCTTGTCGAAAGCTTTTTTGAAATCGCAATATATTGCATCTACCTGGTGGCCTCGATCCATGCTAGTAAATAAGAAATTTGAGTAAATAAGTAAATTACTCGTGGTAGATTTGCCTTTTACAAACCCGTGTTGTTGTTCAGTAATTTTGGCAGCAAGCTGGGGATATATATTGTCATGGACAAGTCTTTCCAATAGTTTAGGGATCGCCGAGAGAATGGATATTGGCCTATAGTTTTCCACTCTTTGACGCGAGTCACCCTTGTGGACCGGTATAATATAGGCCAACTTCCACCTATCAGGGAAAACCCCATCACTCAGGCATTTATTAAATATTATGGTAAGCGGCACACACAGTGACGACGCAGCAGATCTAAGGAAAAACGCCGGTATTCCATCGTGACCCGCACCCTTGTTTATGTCTATCGATTTTAAACTCGATTGCACTTCTTTTTCCGTTAGTTTAATTGTGTGAATGTGCGCAAGTCCAGAGTCCTGAACTTCCTCGAGTTGGTCAATGTTAATAATTGGGTCATTGATAGAGGAAGGTTCAAATGTTGACTTAAAGAATTCAGAGAACATATCACAAATTTCCTGGGCATCGTTAGATTTGCGCCCTTCGAAGGACATTGCAGCAGGGTATCCATCAGACGATTTTAATGAGGATATGTATGACCAAAAGCTTTTGATATTATTTTGCAATGAACTTTCGATGTTGTCAAAAAATAACCTTCGGGTTTCATAAGTCAATTTTTTGTATGTAGCACGTAAGAAGGAAAATTCACGATAGTCAGAAAGACCTTTATATGTCTTCCATTTGAGCCAGACTTTATCTTTTTTCCTTGATAACCTAATAAGTTCTGGAGTAAACCATATGGGGAATTTGTCATTTCGTCGTGCCAATACTGGAATAAGATTATCAATTACATTGTTTATTTTTAAATAGAATCGATCTACTGCTTTTTCGGCTGATAAATTTGCGATTTCAGATAACCAATCAATACAATTAATGTCCTCATTAATCTGAGCATAATTAGCTTTCCTGAAATTGCGCCTACGCTGTATTTTGTTTTTGATTTTTGGTTGAATTACGAAGGATATATCAAATTCAAGGGCTGGGTGGTGTCTATCCTCTGAGAGGAGAGGGTTGTTGCTACGTTTAACATTTGTTTCGCGACTGTAGAATACGAGGTCTAAGTATTTTTCATTATGGTTTGGTATACAGTTATATTGGAGTAAGTCCATCAATGACATTGCTTGAAGCAAAGTTTTCGATGCAGCCGTATTTGAGGAGGCGAGACCTTGACTGCTGTCTTCGGAAAATGACCAAGTCAGAGTTGGTAGATTCATATCTCCTAGTACACAAAAAGTATTATTTGGTTGTGATGAATATACAGATTCCAGGTTTTTGGAGAACGTATCATAGACCGTAGGTTGTGAGGCAGGAGGTATGTATACTGCACATATGATGAGATTGAAAGATCTTACCGGAATAGAAATGAAGATTTGTTCGATTTGACCATTTTCCCAGTTATCGAGCCGGGAAGATGCAAGCTCCTTGCGCACTGCTACCAACACACCGCCTCCGTCCATTTTACCAGTGAGTATACGGTCCCTATCACGTCGGAACACCGTGTAACGCGAATCTATGAATTCAGCCGTATTTATACTTGCTACAAGCCATGTTTCAACTAGAACTATAACGTCGTAGTTATTCGATAATACATTAATTAGAAGCTCCTGGGTTTTGGTCCTAATACCACCACAGTTCTGGTAATAAACGGATATAGATGATGATGAGATCATTTTACCAGAGTAGGAGTGCCGTTTGACATATTCCACAATCGCACGAGTGATACATTATGCAGGGCATATGAGGCTTCGAAATTACATAAAAAACATAGACTACTTATTAGATCAAGTAATGTGAAATATGTTGACATTTTAGAATGTGAATGAATATGTGAGAAACATGGTATTGGTTTAAAGTTATAGGGATATTGCGCGGTAAACAAAAATATAGAGTAGCTTTGAAAGAAACAAATTACAGGATACAGAATACTGTGAGAAAGCGGATACCGAAGACAGCAGTAACATGTTTGTAGTCACATGTTTTGCTGATCATGTGTGATTATCTTTTGAAGGTCTCCTTCACGGCGAATGGTGAAAACCCGAGAGAGATCGTTCCTCTTCGCCAGAATACTGCCGTTCCGCACCCATATGTATTTAAAGCCGTTAGCTTTTCCGGCGGCTCGTGTTTTGGCAAATAGGATTTTATTTTTCAATGTAAGGTGCTCGTTTATATAAAAATTGGTGGTGGGAGCACCAAATCCTAATTGTTCCGTGGTAAGGCCGCGGCGAGTCCTTGCTGCAGCGATGACATCATCACGAAGTCGCTTTGTGGAGAGCTGGACGACTATATTGCGTGGACGGTTGGAGGCCGAGGAGTGGCCGTATTGAAAGGTTAACAATGGCGGCGCATGGTTTCATGGTCATGTTTGTTTTGGACGGGTATTCGTGAAGTTCTTGGCTGCAGAAAAGACGATGACATTTTCATAATAATGGTTTATGACCTCAGGAGAACAATTTTAATTACTGTCGGCTTCGAATGTGTAATTAACGCCACGAATCGACAAAACTGGAAACATTGATGGCTTGTGAAGAAGAAGACGAAGAAGGTTATTTACACTACTCTTCTTCTTCTAGTGCCGTCTTCTATTAAAGGTTGGTAATCATCACAATCTTCACGCTGCATACTGCATGCTAGCATGCCAGGGCAACAATAATTATTACACTCGCCGAATCCATTTTGAAGCCATTGGTTTTGCCACCTATACCTAATACATAGTTTATTACGTTGTCGAAACCTAATTCAGGCTGAGTTGAAAGTATTAACTTCCGTTCATTGTTGTATTACATAATATTTGTCGTTGCTCTACTCATTTATGATGTGCTCTTCTTTCTTTGTCATATCTGTGTTTTTTCCATTCGTGTGGTGTTATGTTATCGTTAATTGAAAATATTATATGTATCAATATTTTCACGATGGGTGATCTTTTATTTGTCGCTCCTCATAATAAGAACAAGAAATTAGAACTATATTTTTAATTGACCATTATATGAAGTGCTTCTACAATAGTATCTACAAGTTCTACAAGCGAGAAAATGGTTAATCTACATCAACAGAAAACCTTAAAAACAAACCATCTGATCATTTCGATTTTTTTTTCTGCAATTTAAGGATTATAAAAAACCTTTCAGGTCTACACTTTGACGCATTATAAAAAACATTATACAACAGATATTAACAACCTAGCCACGTTTTTGTTTTTTTAATTTAACTTAAAATATTTCAACTTCTCGAACGAACTAGATTTACCCGGAAACGTAATCTCAAATCACAAAAGTCATGCAACAAAATCGATTCGAAGTGTCTTATAGATTCACCAGGTTTCAGCTTGTACAGGGTTTTCCAATAAGAGATGTTATTTTGAATAACCCGCTATTTCGGTAGATGTTACTTTCGAAGCTGTCATTTTTTTATATTTGACAAGTAGAAACCACGCCATTAATAAAAATGGAACGATACACGCTTCAACAACGCATTGAAATTATCAAAATTCACTTGAGTGAATCAAATGCAAATCATCTTGAGTGATGAGGCCCATTTCCACCTCGGTGGCTTCGTGAACAAGCAAAATTGTCGCATTTGGGGCTCGGAAAACCCAAGAGTTATTGTTGAAAAGCCTCTTTATCCTCAACGTATGACTGTTTGGTGCAGTTTATGGTGCGGCGGAGTCATTGAACCTTACTTTTTCGAAAATGAGGATGGAGCAATAGTTACGGTGAATGGATTGCGTTATCGAGAGATGATTTATAATTTTTTTAAGACTGGAATTGGATGGAATTGATCTGGACAACGTTTACTTTCAACAAGACAGCGCTATGTGCTACACAAGCAACGAAACCATTGATCTTTTACGATTGAATATCAAAATACCACCTCTTATTGGAAAACCCTGTACTTGGAAATTCTAGACATCGTGTATATCCAAAGGATGCACCAAGACCCACAAAACTTTCATTCCAATGCTTGCTTGAATGACCTGGTTGACCTTATGATGCGACTTGAAGAGATTGAAAATTTGTAAACAAACAATTGTTAATCATTTATCTAATTATTACTACAAGTTTCAACATTTCATTTTCAGAGTAAAGTTCCTCCTGTTTGCCGTAGTACTGGCCGCCATCATCACCGTCATCGTCCTAGTGGCCATGCCATCCTCTACTACAGTTGTGACTTCTGCTGACCCGGACAACCAAACCTTCAAAAGTGCAGCCGTTACGTCAAATGGAAAAGAATGCGCATTGATTGGAAGGTTAGTCAAAAAATTATTGTTGGTTCCTGAAGCAACAAAATCTTCTGATCTTAGAGCTAACGCCGTAAAATTTAGCTACATGTTTTTCTTTCTGAATTTTTTAAGTATTGGTTATTAACTAATCAGTTTTAGAGAGCGCTGTTATCATCGTCACTCACTCTCTCGTAATTATGCTTATCAAATATGGTAATTAACTAACAAAACTTAAGTAAACATAATAAGAGAACAGATTATCATAAGCCTTTAAAACTGATATTATTATGATGGCAGTACCAAAAAAACATCTGTCTCTCAACTAAGTAAAATATTTAGTCCTATGGAAACTAGACAATCAGTCGTAATGAGAGATTGTCTTATCATATTTGATATGCTTTAGCATAATACTGGTTAAAAATATAAAATCTTCCTATACCTTTATCTGTAGTTATTGGTGATCAACAAATCAGTTTTAGAAAGCGCTGTAATCAACGTCTCTCTCTCTCTCTCTCTCTCTCTCTCTCTCTCTCTCTCTCTCTCTATCTATCTCTCTTTTTTTTCGCTTGTTCGTCTCCGAGTGGCTGAAAAGTCCAAGTGGCTGAATGTCTTGACCCACAAATCTAGGGCATCATACTGAGACCACTTTTTGCGCTGTTTGCGAAAAGATCAAATAAGTGATCAATGATTATTTCAGTTTTCATCAGTTAATAATGACATTAGTTTTTTGATGTTCATCGAAAAATGTCGGAATTATTGACCATGAACGTTATGCACTAAAAAGATAAATAAAAGCGTTCACGATCTAACAAAATTAGTATGTTTTAGCCGAACGGAAAAAAACGCCAATAAAAAGTTTTATTAGGCCAATTAAAGATTTATAGCAGAATTCAGCAAGGTGTTTGCTCAGATTTTAAAATATTTTACTGCAATTCAAGGTCGCTTAGAGCCAACGTTTGAATTGTAAACATTGTTCAGTCACAATAATGTTTTCCATTCAGCTGTTTTAATTAACTGTAGCCAAGTCAACACATGGAGAGCATTATAAGCGAAATCAAACAAGTTGGTTATCCGTGAAAGAATACAACAAAGATTAATGCCTCCATAACTCTGCGAAACCATATTATACACTCCAATTGAGAGACCAACCAATCAGGGAAATGGGTACAAACCGAGTTGCGAGGAACGCGGGAGGCGTTATGACCGTCTCTCTTTCTGTGATTTATCAATAAATGAATCAAAATCAAAAATGCCAGTCATGTAGTCAGTCAATGTAGTCATTTTCACAATGGCGGGCAAATTGCTGGCTGCGAATCAAAAGTTCGAACTTGTTTCCGAAATTTAATATTTTGTTTCACTATTTAGTTAGTCAATTTTACAATGTATTTTCATTTACTCATCTCACTAAATACAGTGGGTTTATTTAGTCTCTAGGGACAGTAGAAGGGAAGTTGAATCTAAGGCTGAAGAAGGTTTACGAGAGATTCTCGCATGGGGAAAGAGAAATAGACTGAGCTTCGTTCCTCACAAGACTGTGGGTCTCCTGATGAAGGGCTTGCTCAGCCGAGGCAGGAATCCTTTCATCAGAATGGGAGACTCATCCATCCGATTTGCAGAGAACACCAGGTATATAGGCGTCATTATGGATAGATCTTCTTCGTTCGTTCTTTTTGGTTCGTTTAAAAACGAATATTCAGAATCAGATACTGTCCTGCATAATTTACAATTCGAACTACTGAAAGCAAAACAGAATGAAAGGTGAGGTAAAAATTAACGTAAATACTTACAATACAAAATGTTTTATTTTATCTTATTTATATAATTTTTGGATTTTTAAGCAGTATTGTGCTAAAGAAAATCAAATATATGATAAGATAATCTCTAAGTTTGACGGATTTTCTAGTTTCCGAGAACACTGATTGCTCACATAATTACACTTCGTCTTTAGATACATAACCTGCCACTTATCTAAGTGACAGATGATTGTTTTTTTGTGCTGGTGATTAAGGCTTATAGTAATCTTTTCTATCATTATATTTAAGTTTCGTAAGCTAATTACTAATATTTTCGTCACAATTTAAATACTATTAACTCACAAAGGTGGTTAGCAAAAAAGTTTGAAATACTTTCTAAAATGATTGATTTTGGCATCATCTTCATGACGACTCTATATTCATTTATTAACGTTCTCTATAAAACTACCACGAGATACATGGCAGTATAAAAAGGTAATGGGGCAGTTTTACTACGACATGCGTCCAAAGATAGATGATGAACTGTCTGTAAGTGACGTTGAAAATGTTGATGTTCAATGCAGAATTGGCAGTTGAGTCGCTATGTTGATTGGCGCGTTCTGATGGTAGAAGTACTTGCCTCGTACAAAAATTATCAGCTTCGGCTCCTAGCTCCTAGCTTTTCTTTTCTAGACCCCAAGGCTTCCCGTCCTGCCACAATCTTCTTCCACATGGTCAGTCCACCTCTCTTCCTCAGTCTCTGTATCGCTTCCACACGGGAACCTGCTTGGTCATGTTTTTCGTTGCCTTGTCATCTGTTATTCTTTTCACATAGCTTCAATAGTTTCAAACAGTCTTTATAAATGAACAGTTAACTTTTTTAACCGATTGTTTTAGACTTCTGATGTACCTATCATTTACAGTAGATATGCATTTGCTGGCAACTAATGGGTGATTTATTAGCCTTTCGACTTGACTTGACTTGCGTCAAGCAAGTATTTCAAATCCGAACGATGCATGAAAACAACATTGTGATTATTTATAATAGCTGGAACTGTTTTACTACCCGTCGCTAATCTTTTAACAGTTTTATCTACAAATCTCTTATTGTTGAATAGTGAGAAAATATATTTTAATACCGAACCGTGGAACCGTTGGTCAATTTAAAAATAAACCAGATAAGACTGCCATTAAAACGCCACAATCAATTGAATACCATATGAATTGTTTATATTAATAATACATGGTTTTTTAATTGACCTTTACAAGGCATTGAGACATTGAATCACCATGCTAATCAACTGCCTGTTTCATGGTTCAAGGCATTGAGACATTTAATCACCATACTAATCAACTGCCTGTTTCATGGTGTCATTTACAAGGCATTGAGACATTGAATCGCCATACTAATCAACTACCTGTTTCATGGTGTCATTTACAAGGCATTGAGACATTGAATCGCCATACTAATCAACTGCCTGTTTCATGGTTTCATATGCTTCTGCTTTTTCATCAGCCTTCCTACTTTTAACTTTGGATCTTTAGATCTTCGAGTGTCTCCTGTTTTGGCAGTTTTTTTGCTGACAGTTATCTAAGACCCAACATTCTTAATTCCGATTACCATTGAGAGTACCTCAATGATTATAACACACGTCTCTTGAACACTAAAAGTTTTTAAACTCTTAAAAAGGTTATTTTTTAGGTAATCACTAAACAATCGCAAACTATGCTCCAAAAATTATAAAAAAACATTTTATTCAACATGTTATAAGTATGGATAAAATCGTTAAATACTTAATCTTTTACTACTTAATATATTTTAGCTTTACTAAAATAAATAAGTCAACCTTTATTAAGTATTTTTTGCTTTTGCTCATTAATATATTCGATTATTTTGTAATATTAGCGCGCTCCCTCTGGCATTCGTATAAATATATAATCTCCCTCTCAGCCATGTTCATCTTATTGAACGCTTACTACTCGTATGTCAGTTACCTACCCCCTTTCGTCTATTACCTCTATTTCTTATTCCAACAATGTTTAAGTTCAGTCCAATGATATTTATGACGGCCGGCATAGTCCAGTGGTAACGCATTGGACTGCCATTCCGAAGGTCGCGGGTTCGAACCCGGCGTGCGCAAATAAATTTTATTTGATTAATTTGTGTTATTTCACAATTAATTAATTAAAATAATATATAGTATATTTGCGGCACGTTCCAGAGTGGAAGATACTACCAGTATCGCCCTGGTGTAAGACCACCATTCAGAATTGAAACGTTGCTCCAAATGGCTTTAGCCGTGTTTAGTGACTAGATCTGAATAGCCAGGTACTTCCCCACCTTCCTCTTTCCCTTCCCCACTTACCTTCAGCCTCACAACATCCCCCAATTGGGGATGCCATAGTCTCACTGGCTCCAGACGGGAGCAGTTGGGACTCTTGTGAGGTATTCACTATAAAAAAAAAAAAAAAAATTCAATTAAAAAAACCACGCATTTTCTTTAACGATTTTATTCCCACCTGACAAAAAAACTTAATTAATACCTTCGAACGTTTTTACTGACACCTCTTGAGTAAGTATCTGAAAAATTACCAATCAATAACGATAATATTTAGCTTTCCACGTCTTTTTGACGGTTGACTTTCAACAAAAGAGCATTGTAAAATATAAAAGTAAATTGCGTGTAATTTTATTTTGACTTCGACTTTGTTAGGAACCTGATTATTTTTATCCAATGTTGGTTTATTGTAGGTTCCCATTATTACATCACATTTAATAACCACAGAAACATTATCTCACGGGCGATGTGTTAGGACTGTTAGGTGTAAGGTGTTATCAGCGCCTTGGCGACTTGACAATTTGGCGCCCGGAGCGGACCGCTCCTATTGCACCCGCATAGGGCCGGCCCTGAATAACCAATGTTTACGAATGATGAAATTTTTTCTGGTTGTTATCAATGCCCACCTCGGAATTATGTCGGTATTTTGTAAAATAAATATTATATGAGTTTATGTTATCTAGATACAAGGCGTTTGGGAATTTTATTATTGACATTATTATGATACAAATGCATATAAAAAATCTTAATGACCATAGAACAATGAAAATGTCTAGATTGGGATCCGCAATTTACTATTGTTCAGAAACAATAATAAATTAAGTTCCCGCTAGCAGTCATACTCACATAATTGTAATTCCTAGCAAAATAACAATTTTTTGTACTGTCGTAGCGGAAACGAAAACACACAAAAAATTACTGATTTATACCTGTGACAGAGCACGCTGTAAGCGTGCTATATTTTCGTGGCTTGGCATATTTCAACATATCGCTTTGCCAAAAGTCATTTCAACTTGAAATATGCAGAAATAAGCCAAGTAGTGAAAATATAGCGCCAGTGTGTCTGCCGCATTACGTAATCGTTATTCATAGCAACATAACAATATTTTGTACTGTCGTAGCAGAAAAGAAAACGCACAAAAAATACTGATTTATATTTGTGAAAGACCACGCTGTAAGCATGCTATATTTACATGGCTTGGACTTTTTCAGCATATCACTCACAATACATTCCCAATGGGAAGTGGCAGAAATAGGTCAAGCCATGAGAGTAGGTATAGCGTCAACCCCTTTACGTCAATTTTACAAAGATATTTTGATACATATTATTTTCCTGCATAACAGAACGTGTGTCCATTAATATACACGTATACCATAATCTACATATAAAAATACATATATATTATAACGGGTAATGTGTGCCATTTATATGCCTTTTGAATCCTTCAAGCCTTTTGTTAAAAACAACAACAATCTAGGAAAATATTTATTATTAATTATTTTACACCGCTATACCTAGTACCATGCACCATGATCTACTATGTGGGAAACATAGCAGATCATGGTGCCAACCATGGCTGTAGTTGTTCGGTACAAACAAAGTACCAAACTATCACACACACGCACGTATGTCACGTTTTCATACATTTGGAAATAAATTCACCTCAAATATCGACATATTTAATATAAGTTTATAAATATATATGACATACCTAAATGATGTTTTTATGTAGCATTATACTATTCTAAGGAATGTCTTGCAGGAGCGATTACATTTTTTCATAATCTTCTTATTGTAAATTACTTATATTTACTTATTAGTTTTATTTTGTTTTAAAAATAAAAACCTTCTGTTGTCACTTTATTATGCAGTAAATCATTTAAAATGTGTACCATGTAAAAGCTCATCATTTCTAATTTATTCAAATGGGAAATAATAACATGATGGATAATTTGTATATAATCGGTTCTGTGAAAAAAATCATCTCAAGGACTTTGGTTTGTGGAAAGTATTTTAAATCAGAATAATCTTCTGATAGTATTATTACGCTAGCGTCTGGACGGTTTCGGCCCTCTGATTGGTCGAATTCAAATCGTATGTTTCGGGTAAATTCCGCATAGCCTTCGGACAAAACAAATATATCGGGAGTCTGCAAGTAAAAAACGACCACTCTGCTCCTCAATTTTAACCAACCGTAAGGTTCGTTTCGGTTTGCAGGCGACCGGACTCAAAAAATAAGACTTGAAAATTAAGACCCGATTTCATGCTAAAATAAGGATCGCCTCATGTAATACGAGATTTCTTCAAAGACATCGTTTTTGCTCATATAATTTTTGGATAATATCGAAGAAAATATGTTTTAGAAAGTTAATAATCCATTGGATTAATTACAATTACATGTTACATATTTGACGTTTGAGGTTACTTGAAAATGGTCCAGTCAATCCATTACCGGCCGATAGTTTCCCTGTTGGCCGACAGAGCGCACCTCTGGCGGCATAAGAACAAACCAAATGACTGGCACCAATATTTAAATACGCAGCTAACAATACACATATTTTTTAATCCAAGCGTTTAGTAAGATTACATTATTTTATCTATTTCCGTTGTATATCAATGCATGTGTAAATGTTAGCATTATATTGTAATAAGTAATAATCCTTTATTTCACTCTACATTGTTATAACTTTTAACTCTTTTGGATACAGTAACAGTTGATATCAGTTGTAAGTAAAGAATTACCATCAGTTGGAGTAAAATTAACACATTTTAATTAAACCGACTGCTAATCTCGTCGCACAATTACGATCCTTTTATTCATAAACACCGGTACAATTAATCTTTTATTTCAGTCAACTTTGTTATAACTATCTTTAATTGTTGTGACAAACTATACGATATTGATTTACCTTATAGACATTGACGGTTGTAACACATATTTAAGCACTGCAAGTCTCCTGTGAGCAGATTATATTAAATACAGTAATAGTTCATATCAGTTGTAGACATGTAGTGAATAATAGTGTTTCTTTTGAAAGAATCCATAACAAATACGTACAATTTCATTTATTCAAATAATTATCATTCTTGTTATGCCTAAATTGAACATGCTATTATTAATTAATTCCTTCCTTTTTCGTGTTTTAACAATATTTACTCACCTTCTCTCTGTGAATGCCCTAATATCTACCTATTAAATGTAACTGTTGTTAGTATCACTTAAACTGGGCGAAGCCCAACTAACGGCCTTTGTTCCCAAAATTTCGAACGATCAATCTCAGGGTCCGATCAGAAAGTGATTTATTCAGTAACGTTCGATTCGCCTGTTTCCAAACATCTTTACTGTTGATTATCTTAAGTGGCCATGCCCACTTTCATAGATAATAAAATGACATCAAAGTTAAAACTTTCAATGCTAAATTAAAATTGACGAATTAATTATTGTATTTATTATTAATGCATATATTTTTGCAAGTACTGTATAATACATAAACCGATATTTAATATTTAAGCGTATGAAATATGTTTAAATAAAGTATTAGCTTGACTTTAATGCCACCGTGACTTGGCCTCGCAAATATGTTTCACTCTGTTGACACTTTTTATAAGTAGTCATTTACTGAGGCAAGCTTAATCCAGTAGTTTGGCTTCCTTAAATTGGTTGATCACTCAGTTGGCACTTTTCCGTTGGAAAGAGCATACTTGTGCGTTTGAGTAGTGTTGAGCCAAAATTTCGGCTCAGCAGTTGATCAGTAGGATTGGGAAGAACGGCCGTAAGTGCCGCCCGCGAAACCTATTATAATCATAGTAAAATGCATTCACGCTCACGGCTATCCACGCTAGATCGGCGTACGCGCTTTTTGAAATCAGCTTAACGTTGTGATTGTTTGTCAACACGAATATACCATAAAATAAATTGTCACGATAGTTGAATCAATGTACTGATATACTTCTATATACGAGATATGATACGAACTACGAACGTTGAAATATTTTTTTGTGGTTTTATGTACACTAAAATGGGAATCTACTGCGACTTTGATTGACTGAGATTTGTTTAAGCCAAATTTATACGAAGTATTTTGCAATCAACAAATATTTGTTCTGTGATTATCGTGTTATAAGTTCTTATTAAAATAACTTATTTACTGAAGATGTTACTGCTAAAACAGTTACTTGCGTAAATTGTGATGTTCACAATTTGAAACTTTATTGTAACCTACGACATTATGTTATTTAACTACAGCCGTTTTAATAAGTTTGCGAAGTGTATGTTGTTGTTGTATGTTAGTGCTGTGATTTGATGAACTACCTTTAGATCTAGGGAAAATATTTATAATAAGGGAATTTTTATTTTTTATTTTTTTAAACTCCGATAGAACTCCCATTGAGATGGGAGACGAACCGCCACTGCTTGCGAGTGATAAACTGCCAAAAAATGAAAAAAGTCGTAGCCTGTCCATATTGTTTGTACAAGAATACCAAAAATGAATATTGTATTATTGACTTTATATGTAGGTATATAATATTTTTTAAATACGATTTTCTTACTATTTGATGTAGGCGTGTACACGACGTCAGAAAACGAGTAGTATAAGTGGGAAACTCGTGAATCTACGTCTAATTTGGAGTCGATTGTGTGGTATAACATTTATTGATTTGAGTTTTCGTTTCGAGTAGATACGATAAGAGTTAATACTAGCTGTTTAATGTATTTTAAAACCTGTCGACGCGTAGACTTAGGCTTAAAAAGTTTTTTATTACAAAATAAAATGAAAAAATTGTTAAAAAAATCTAAAAAAATCAATTTTTTGGATTCTATATGTGATTCACAAGTTAGGCGATGATTTTTTTGTTGTTGTGTTCCCTTAATATTTGTCATTTATCCATTCGGAATCTTATGGACATTGGTATACTTAATTCGTTTTTTTATCTATCTACGCAGACAGGCGACAGACTGTTACTGACAGTAATTATTATTATATTCTCTCTCTATTCACATGTATGAAAAATACAGAGAAACATAAATAAATTTTTTTAATAACGATTTTTTTAACAGAAGCTTTCAAATCTGGCCTTGTTATTAATTTTAAAGTACCGAATAATTGACATTCAATGACACTATCTGATGGAACACTAAAATGCCGTGTTTCAGGCTTTTAAATAATATCCGGTAACCACACGGAGTAAAATGAATATTGCTGATTTATTAAAATCCTGTAAAAAATATGATGGCAGGCCATTTCTTAATAACTGTCAGTTCATTCATGAAGTGTTCCGACATCTCCAAAACTTTTTATGATGAAGTGTTCCGACATCTCCAAAACACAATCGTGTTTTACCGACAATTTGTCAGGAAACCTGTCAATGCATTCGTTAAAAGTTTACAGTCTCGTTTTTAACAGGAATACGAATAGTTTGACCAGACTTTTAATAAATTTTCAGTAAGTTTTCTCTGTGCAGCACACTAAGCATAACTATCCATCTTTCTACGCGCATATTTAATAAGTATAGTCCGGCAAACAGATCTGACATTTTAATGTCTTCTGTTTATTTAATTAGTTAATTAACTATTTTCCATTTTGCATTGTAGAGTATTTTGTTTTAGTGATTTATGCTCATATAGATTTGTCTGTGTTAAAAGAAATAAACATGTTAAAGCTCTGCCGTGCGTTAAATAAACTTGTAAAAGCCCTACTGGGCATGAAATAAACGTGTAAAAGCCCTGCTGGGCGTGAACTAATCATGTAAAAGCCCTTCTGGGTGTAAAATAAACATATTAAAGCCCTGCCGGGGGTGATATTTAAAAAGTCTTAGACAGGAAAATATAATTAAACTGCTGTGGTACAAGTTGCTGGAGCGGTTGATATATTTATTTATTTATTTTTTATAATATTGATTACATTTTATGATTTTGACTGTCCAACTAGGAAGGATTCCCGTTTCAGGACAGTCAAATTTACAGGTTTCAAGTTATCCTAGACGAATTCAGGATTTAAGACTAAAAAACATATATACATATATAGATCGATGACGTGTTATTTCCACACCCGGAAAAGCAATTTCATACAATAATGGGCTCTAGGGAAATTTACGTTAGATTTCATTATCGCATCATTTTTTCCATGTCAAATTGAACTTTGTAATTTGGAGAGGAAGATTTGGTGAACGTACAAGCTTCAACTTATCTACGACCGGAGACCGTTTTAACGACAATATCTAAGCGAAATTTACTTATTTTGCAAATTATATCAGGAAATAGTATGATTTGAATTATTTTTAAATTAAACTATATTACTTTGTTTACACCACTATATTATTTTATTAACGCCGATCGGTTGCGGGACAACCGTTCCTTCCTCAAGGCAAGATAGGTGATAACTTAACAGGAATAATATAACAAAATTATGGATGAACATATATATATTAGGTGTTAAAGTGGGGGTGAAGGTATGACCAGTAATAAGTGAAGAGTGGGGGGAGTAGATAAAATTGACGGTTAATCTAAGATAGGGTTGTAAATTTTTTGTTTAGTTTATTGTTTAAATAATTGTCTTTGTTGTGTTTGATTTGGTGAAACAACGAGCTTCGACGTACGACCGGACACCGAGTTTTATAATTTTGTTGAACGTTATTGATTTGTTATTGAAGTATTATTTATTCTGTTTCTGAAGTTGTGTATTGTTGTGTGGGGTGGAGAACTGTTTGTTCCCCAACTTCCAACTCGTCGTGGAAGGAGGTTTTAGAAAATAAGTTATTTATATTAAATCAGGGATTTATTCAATACTTCGCGTGTTACAAGAGTGACTTCGATGGTCGACCTCGCCAGGAGCTGGCTAAATGAGATCTGTCTACCTACAAGCTGCCATCTTGCGGACTTCCAAGCAAGCTCTTTGCACTGCCCTCTATGAATGCATCTGTGAAGCTCTTAGCTAACTCACTTCCCAACATGTATGAATTGATGCTTTTATTCCAGCAACATCCTCCAGAAGGGCGGCTCCATTGCAGATGCCGCAATTGCGACGCTATTCTGCGAAGGCGTGACCTGCTCGCAGTGCATGGGCCTGGGCGGGGGCTTCCTGCTCACCATGTATCTCAAGGAGAAGGACAAGGTCTTCACGCTGGACTCCCGCGAGATAGCCCCCCTGGCCGCCCACAAGGACATGTTCCAGGGCGGGGCCATATCCAGTCAGACTGGTGAGAATATAACTAACTATAAAAATAAACTGTTCCTAATTGAACCTGAGCAGAGAAATTAAGAAATAAATAAAAATATACTAAATTTCTTTCGCTATTTTTCCCGTGGAACCAGTTACAGGTTTTGGGATTGATGGCGTTTTGCCTTTAGTGTGAAAAATATAAAGTTATCAAAAAATCGGAACTCTCCGGCCCAACTCTACCTGACGTCATAGGTACTGCCTGGAACTCCTTCGCGGACGAGGTTATGTGACTATGTGACGTCATTTGATGCATATTTCCTTGGCTAACATTTATTTTACTATAAAAACTTGACTACCTGCGTGGTCGAGTGGTAAGGCTCTCAACTAAAAAGCTGGAGGTCGCGGGTTCAAATCCCGGCGTGTACAAGTATACACTATTTGATTAATGTGTTTTTTCACAATTTAATAATTTAAAATAATACATAGTATATTTGCGACACGTTCCAAATTGGAAGTTACTCTCAGTATCTCACTGGTGTAAAACCACCATTCAGAATTGAAACGTTGCTTGAACCGGCTTTGGTCGTGTTTGGTGACCCGATCCGAATAGCCATGTACTTTCCCCACCTTCCTCCTCCCCATCTCCTTCCCCTCCGCACAACCTGAAGGCTGAAAGCCTCACAACATAATCTCACTGGCAATCTATGTACAAGTGAGTATCTAAATGACTCTAAAATGCTGGTTGGCAATACTCTAATTTTTTTGTTCTTCGTTAAATTATAAAAATGTGTTCCGTGGTTCTGACAGGTTCATCTATTTGTTCTGTTATCGGAGTACCTTTGCTAGACGCTTTGGATAGACATTGACAACTACCGCTCTCTTTTACATTATGACGTATTGCAGATATTTAAAACATTAGAGCAGGACAACCATCGTAATACCATAGAAGCTTTCGAGATATTTAAATTTTAGATACTTCTGGTTATTACCATCAGCCGTTCTGTCCGGTGTTCTGGGTAAAAATAGCTTCGCAGATAGAAAGAAAACTGCTTTACTAATAACAACACATAATCTTCTGAACGGTCATATCTGTATTCCCGATGTTATACAAAAAATTGAGATTTAAGTTCCCGAGAACTTCACCAGAGCTCACAGACACAGGACTTTTGTTGTCCCGAGACTGATGACCTCTACCATTGGTGAAGCCGCTCGGAAAAATGATACTGCTTTTAAATAACTTCTCCCCTGACATAGATATTCTTCTATTGAACATTCAAAAATTTAAAAATAGTGTTAATTTTTAACTAAATTAATTCATATTAAAATGACTTTCTATTCAACAAACGTCACTAGTAAAATTCTTTCTTTAATCTTTTTATTTTTTGAAATTTTAGGTTACGTTTTTTTTTCACTTTTCTTTAATTTTTTATCTTCTCTGTTGTATTATGGAACCGTTAGGATATGTCGAACCAGCAGCATGTTGCTAAAAATTGATTGCTCCAGGTGGACTTGCAACTGCCGTTCCTGGCGAGCTGAAGGGGTATGAACTCCTCTACCAGGAATACGGGACCTTACCATGGGCAGACCTGGTCCAGCCAGCCATAGACCTCTGCAAGGCGGGATACATCGTCACTGACTACTTCGCTAGGGTCCTCAGCGAAAGAGCTGACAGGATTAAGAATGAGCCAACTCTAAGGTACGATTACATCCCACTGATGTGTTATACTTAGATGAGACACGAAGCGAAAACATAGGTTTCACTTTTATTCGTCCAATTTTCCGGTTTGTCCTCCAACGCTCATTCAGATTTGGTTACCAAAAGAGGCTAAATCAATTTCAAGCAAAGTTTCAATTCATAATGATTCAAAAAATTTGTCATTTTACCGATCGAAGAAACCAATTAATTTTTATTATAAATTAAATTATCTTTGCTTATCTACTGTGCTGTCTATCAAGGAACTTGGTGTCACTTTGGATTACAATCTGTCTTTTCGTGAACACATTAACAACGTAATTAATAAATCTCAAGCTACTTGCCTTCATCAATAGAATCACCTCTGACTTCAATAATATTATCAACCTAAAAACTCTTAAGAGTTCGCTGGTTCACCCTAATCTAGAATATGCCTGCGTTATTTGGCCTCCATTCTACGATGTTCACATTAATCATATTGAATCCGTACAGCATCGCTTCTTAAGGTGAATTGCTTGGATGTTAGGGCTAGAAAGAGGCGATTACTCATTCGATGAACTTGAAGTAAAATGAAATTGTTCTTCTTTAGAAAAACGTAGGAAGGACTTTGATCTCATCTGCATTTTAAAATTATTAACAGTATGATTGACTCACCTACTTTGTTGCAACCACAGACATAGGAATTAATAGACGAGAAGATAATGGCGAGGGGTAAAATCAACTGTTGAAGAACGAAGGGAGTAAGGCTGACTGTGATTCGTCAATAAATCAATCTGACAGTAAATAGGCATCTCGCATTATAATATCACCATTTACTTCTTAAAAGTAAAACCTGCTTTTGAATGAATAGACATTTTTACATGGGAGCGCAAATTACTCGCCACGTTATGAACAAATTTGCGAAGTCCAAATTCGGCAAAAAAATTCTGTTCTATTTTGAGAGTCGAATATTTCGTTTAAGTATTTAGTTAAGACACTTCTATAAATGTTCATAATTTACTTCCCAGCAACCAACCAGCTTTGTGTTTCGCGTCCAGACGTTTCTCGATGTGATAGTATATGTTTCTAAAACTGATCTATATTATACGATGTGAATATGCTTAAAATAAAGTAAAATAATGCTTATATATGAAATGTAATACGACAATTGGGTTTATTTTCTTTTTCACATCTATTTTTACAAGTTTTCATAGTACAAGTCAACATTTTGCCGTGTTATTTCGTAAAATGAACCGATGATGCCTCGACCTTAGTTCGCACAAGAATGATGACGTCACGTTTTCAAATTTCACTTGAGGCCATACGCGAGCACAGCCGGCGCCAATGGAACCGGTATGGGGAGTGGGGATAATACGCTTTTAATCACTTAGGGCAGGTCTACTAATATTCATATGTCTATGGTTGCAACTCATCCCTTTCAATATCTCTTCCCGTAGACTCAGAAATTATGATTTGCTTTTCCTCAATCAACACTTCACAAATTATGGACACCATTCACCAATGTCCAGAATGGCCAGACTTATGAACTCAAGTCAGTACCTTGAATTTCTCGGTGTAAGCCTAAATGATTTTTTTCATGATTGTCTTCAAGTGACATTTTGTATTGTTATGGCAAAAGTCGTGAACTTCATCAAAACCTCGTTCATGTCTTGACTAGACATTATCTGTATTGTTTTTGTGTCCAATTTTTATCGTAGCATCTTTTATTGTAACATTTCTCCTTGTATTATCTTCTTGTAATATCTAATGTGTTAATTGGACTTGGTCCGTTAGTAAATAAATTAATATTATTAGCATATATTAAAAATATGATTACCTTCCCTGTTTTTTAGGTTGGTAATCGTTTCTCTAACGATTAATTTATAAGCTTTGCCTAGAGTTCTTATTTCTTGTAGAGTACCTACTACATAAATAAACGATAATTAGGTATGATTAAATTCAATAATTAGACCTTCAGCTGTCGTTTTTTTTAATCAGACGCGTTCGGTGGAACTAACTAACGCCTATTACTGTAAATAACTACGTACATAAAGACCATTGTATGTAAATGATATTGAAGACATTAAATAAACTAGAGTGATTGTTCATGCTGTGAGGTTTACGAAATAAATGCTATTTTACTTGTTTGAGACTTTTCAGAATTTTTACATAATATTTCCTTAATATCCGCGGAAATTATTCACCAATTTGACATTTGAACAGCCAAATAAATACGATTGAAAATATAAAAAATATTGAATATCATTATAGAAGATTGAACTGAAAACTATCATTCTATGGATAATTTTAATATATTCTAATCTAGCATCGAAGATATACACTTACCAACTTTTCCTTTGCACAAACTATTCGTTTGAACCAACTTTTCGTTTGAACCAACTTTTCGTTTGAACCAACTTTTCGTTTGAACCAACTTTTCGTTTGATCCAACTTTTCCTTTGAACCAACATTTCACTTGTACCAACTTTTCATTTGAACCAACTTTTCGTTTGAACCAACTTTTCTTTTGAACCAACTTTTCGTTTGAACCAACTTTTCGTTTGAACCAACTTTTCGTTTGAACCAACTTTTCCTTTGAACCAACTTTTCCTTTGAACTAACTTGGTGTTGCCTTTATACTATCGCTGAGCCCACCATTTTTTTTAACCGATTTTATTTCAGAATGTACTCAGTATACCTGTAATTCAGGGGCGTATATAAGGATGCAATTATTGATTTATTTTTATTTATTATTTTTTTTTTACTTGCCAAAAAGTATGTGACCTTACTGGAGTACCCCGTATAAGGTCAAATTGTAAATGTTTTTGTGTGTGAATTATAAATTAGGTCAAGTTTTTTTTGTAAGATTACATTCCTTGAAAATACAATAATACTAGCGTTGTCTGAATTCTTGCCACATCCGTACCAATTTCGAAAATGACAATTAAAGGAACTTTCTGTTTTAATATTATCTTAAATGTAGGTATCGCTTGTTTGAATTCTTCAATGTTTATTATCTTGAATACAATCAGTTGCATTTTTGTGTCACTTAAATTCGAAACAAATCCGAGTTCATTGAATTGGAGTTACAATTACAGATCCACATCGGAAATTAGTACGCTTTTATTTATTTGTACGATCTATCAATGTGATGTAAATAATAAGTTGCAGTTAGCAGATCCCAAAAAACTTGCTAAAAAAAGTTTCTACTACACCCCCACCCCGAGGTGGACCCCCTTCCCCCCCAAGTGAATGCTATAGCTACGCCACTTTATATTTTATGTATGAGGCCATTGAAACCCACAGCACGTAAACAGGCCATAAACAATTTTTTGTATGAGGCCATTTAAACCCACAGCACCTCAACAAGCCATAAACATTTTTGTATGAGGCCATTGAAACCCACAGCACTTGAACAATTTTATTTAATTTTCCAGCGATTTCATCAACCCAGCAACAAAAACAGTTTGGTTAGAAGGAGACAAAGTACAAAGGTTAAAACTGGCCAAGACTCTGGAAGTTGTCGCCAAGGAAGGCGTGAATGCTCTCTATAACGGATCTCTAACGCAGGGCTTCTTGGCCGACATCAAAGCTCATGATGGAATCATCACAGCTCAAGATTTGCTCAACTACAGGTTAGTACCTACCCTCTTACATGTTTTCCTTTATTTAACTACCTACTAGCTGAAATCACAGGCTCAGGCCATTATCCTCCTCCGATAATTTATTTACTCAAAGTTCAGCGTGTCGATGTGCGATATCTATTTGGTTTTATTAAAAAATATACAAATATCATTGGACAGCAAAACGACATTTACATCTTATACTCCAAATATGCTCAGAAATCGCTAGTTAAAATCCTCCAGGCACTTGCCCGGACTTTACGCAGAGTTTTTCGTAATCAGATGTAGACAAAAATGTACGTCTTATGTTGAACGCCCAGGTTTTTTTACATTCAAAATTTCATCAAGAAATATCAAAAAAAGGTGGGGTGGGTGGTATTTTAAAATCTTACAGTGACGTTTCTCGTGTTATTTCACTTCAATTCAATTCAGTTTTTTCATTTTAAAAACATTACAAAATTGTTAATTTTAATGCGTTTTTAAAATACATTTGGTAATAAGAATTCTTACATTAACATAAACAGTGGGTATATCAACTATAACAGTAATAATAGAGCTTGTCTTTTAAAGGCAGCTTCATTGATGCTGAAAATGTCGATATCCGAATTGATTCTGTTCAACAGCAAGATTGCTCTCCCCACAGGCATGACCATTGGCAAGTTAGTTCTGCAGGCCGGGAGATAAAATAGTCTATATTGTCGGTGACGTAGATAACCATCGGGAACATAGAAATGAATGCTCTCCATGATGACCGAGTTTTCAAACCATCCACGAATCAGTCTAAAGAAATGTGTAGCAATGCGCACATCCCTCCTGACCCGTAGATAGTTCATTCTGAGCATATCCAAAAGAAAGTCAGTGGGATAGAGCCACTGGTAGTAGCCATACTCCCTCATGTAGAGAAATCTCAAGAATTTCTTCTGAACTCTCTCCAACATGAGAGAATACTTTACCTGGTGTGGACTCCAAATCACCGACTCACTTTCAAGTCTACTCCTTACTAAGGAATTAAATAAAACTATAAGCACCCGGTTATCTCTAAAATGCAAGGTGAAGGTCAAGAAAATTAAGGGAATTGTGCAAAATTTTATCAATCTCTGAAAAAACTGTAGATTTTTATAAAAATTAAATCCACGCCTCTTGCCACACACACACTCCTTTGTGTGTAAATAGAAGGTTGACTCCATAACATTGCCAAAATCCTCTTCATTTTTTTACTCAAAGTTCAGCGTGACTATTTACTATTTTGTTTCTTTTCTCTATTTTATTTCAATCTTTATTTTTAAAATAAAATTTTAATTTCTTTAAAAATCCATGTTCTGTTTCGTTTATCTATTTAAATTATCATTTATATCTTAATGAAATAAAATTTCATTGCATTGTTAATGATAATAATGATTGTCTAATTAAGATATCTTGAATTAAAACATAACTATTTATCAATGTCAATAGAATGATTGATGAGTCCGTAAAAATGTTATCATATCATCAAATTTACCAGTTTTATATTTTCAATTGTTTTATGCATTCCAGTACATTACAGAATTGGAATAGCGTTCGATAATATTATTGTGTTTATAAATGCTCAGAAATATTACAATTATAATAGTATATTATCATATCAGAATCAGCACTTAGATCTAAATATGTATTATCTAACATTTTTTGTTATATGTCACAAGAGCGCCCTTATCTCTATTCAGTGGAAAGACATGGGAACTATTTCGCCACTCTGTTGGGCAGCGTAGTACTGATATGTGCTATTTTATTTATTTGTGTTTTAAATTATGAAATATAGGCCAATGAGAAAACATTGTAAAAATGAATTTTAATTTATGTCGACGACAAATTAAATCGGAAATTTGTAATTTAAATTTAAGCCCACCCAAAAGTTTTTTTTAAATCCTTGTTTTTTTGTATTTTAGAATTCATTAATAGGTAAAATTACTATTGTTAATAAAATAAGTAAAAATTCATTTCATAATAATTTTTTTTTTTTAAATAATAATTTTACGTAATAAACTCACAAATAATTGCCAAATTGCTTCTAAAATTATGAAAATTGAAACCGTTATGGCCTATATTTTATTTATTTATTGTTTCTTTACATGCGGTATCACTGTTTACATTTTAATTACTAAACTCACTGGGACCAGCCTATGCCGAGGTTAATAATTTTACAAAACAATAAAAATAACACGAAGCAATATGTATATTGAAAGAACAATATTGTTGCATGACTAATGGGTACCTACTGAGCTGGAAGGAACCTATTTCAATAAAATAAATAGTAAACATGTAGGGTGACCAAGTGAAATAACATATTTTACTAATAATTTAAAAGAACAAATATGAAATGTAGAAGAAAAAATGATATTTATTTTACACAAATAAGCAAAGTAACACATATCTACAAGATATTTGCTATACCTTTTAATATTTAAAAAATCTTCAGTTTTCATTTTAGCCTCAAATCCAAATTTAAGTATTGTAGAAAAAAGGCGCAGCCGTACGGGATGTAGGAAAGGATTATAAATATGAATGAGGAAAAACAAAACAAATATATTTTTTTACTCGCAGATAGGCACATAAATTTAAATAAAATATTTTTATGTATACTATTTTTATAAATATATAACCACATATCCCTTACCAATAAACGTGTTTTAAATTTTACACTAATGGTTAAATGGTTGTTAATCAGTTTTGTAAATTAAAACACGCTTATTGGTACCTGGTAAGACGGTACAATTTACAAAAACACCATTTTGCAAAAAAAAACTAGTAAGTTATTACGAAAATAAAATCCGTTGGCGCATGGCAGAAATTTTGCATCGGCACACAAAGAATTAATATTGTTATGGTATAACATTTATTTAGTGATCTTCTTGTATTTCCCAAAACTCAAATCTCAAATCAAAAGTAATGGTTTAATAACCAAAAGTCAAACAATGCAATAGGTAAATTTGGAACTGAGTATTTTAATTCCTGTCTAAACAGTGTTTTTCTTATCATCCCAGACCCAAGTGGCGTGAACCCATCGCAGTGGAACTCGGGGGAAACATGACTCTCCACACCGTCCCTCTTCCTGGCACCGGACACGTCCTGGCTTTCCTCATAAATGCCCTTAAGGGATGGGTCATCTCCCCTGAAGCCAATGGGCTGGTAGAAAACAGTGTGCCATACTGGCAGCGGGTAGTTGAGGTCTTCAAGTATGCTTATGCAAAGAGGACTGGACTTGGAGATGCAGATTTTCTGGAACCTGATGCTATAAACCCGGTAAGATTTTTATATCTGTGCAATTTCTTCAACCACCTCCTTTGCTTCAGTATATAGTATAAAAAAACAGGCCAAACTTGCCGTCTTGTATAGGGCCTCAGATTCTTTAATGGTAACCAGCATCTAATCCTGTACAAACGTCAACTATCCCCAGCAATTTAATTTGCGAGCCAACTCTGGACTTGATTTTGTGAAAAGGAGGGGCAGTCCGTCTGATCTAGCAGCATTCATCCCCGGTACACATGCGTGAAACTCGACGGACACGAGCGGAACACCCGTTCACAGATGATTTTGGCTTCATGGAAGCGTGTAGTTTCTTCAACTCTTTTTTGTGTTAGTCAGCTCATAAGTGGAACGAGTTACCGGCATATGTTTTTCCTCCAGGCCACTTCAAGAACCCGCATAAATCCCTTCCCACAGCCATACCTTAACCCGCCTCACAACGCTGCCTAACCGGGTGGCGACATGTTCTGCTGTCTTAGTACTGTACAGACAGGGGTGCTCTTATGATGTGTAATAAAAAATTTAAAAATTACAAAATGCACTCCCAACATTTGTACACGTTTGACATTCGCTGTTTGAGAAGTGGTCATTTTGACAATTTATGCTTCTGTTCAACAGCTCACTTGTGAAATGATTTGACGTGTCATTTATACTACATAATATTTAGTCCAACTTACCTTTTTTGGTTAAGAATGCCACGTTTTGTTGAAGTAATCAACAGCCTGTTATCAAATAATTCCCTTTTCAACAGCTCTTGGCCAACTTGACATCCCCCGACTTTGCCACCTACATCCAGGGACTCATATCTGACACCCACACGTCCAACAACTGGACAGATTATGGAGCGGAGTTTGACCTGGTGGAAGATCATGGAACTGCGCACATTTCAATCATGGCACCCAATGGAGATGCCATTGCTGTCACTAGCACTGTGAATTACATGTAAGTTAAACATAAAATCAATTCATTTAATACCAAAAAATCCTTCTTGAACCAAAAAATGGCCATGCAAGTGGCTCATTGGGACTTAACCAAAACATGTTTTGTTGATAAAAAAATGTTTTAATTTTTGGATGTCAGCCTTCGTAGTCGAGGGGTAAGGCTCTAAACTAAAAATCCGGAGGTCGCAGAATCAAATCCCAGCGTGCTCAAGTAATTTTGTTTGATTAATTTGTATTATTTCACAAAATTATTAATCTATATGTACATAGTATATTTGCGGCATCTTCCAGAGTGGAAGATACTCTCAGTATCGCCCTGGTGTAAGATCATCATTCAGATTTGAAATGGTTTTAGTCGTAGTTGGTGCTTTTCTCTTCCCCATCTCCAATTGATTAGGAATGCCATATTATCACTGGATCTGGACGTTGGGACAGTATAAACATTAAAAATAATTATTAAAAAACTATAGACACGCCCGTATATAAAATCTGATTAAGAATAATCATGAAGAATTAACCTATTTCAGCCTCGGTGCCTTCTATGCTTCCGACGCCACAGGTATTATCCTCAACAACGAGATGGATGACTTCTCGTACCCCAACATCTCCAACGTGTACAACCTGCCCCCTTCCCCGGCCAACTTCCCCAAGCCCGGCAAGCGCCCCCTGTCCTCCATGGTGCCATCCATCGTGGTCACCAAGGGAGTCGGAGCCAGGATGATAGTTGGAGCGGCAGGCGGTACCAAGATCACAACACAAGTTGCCATTGTAAGTTTAAAACTGTAGAATCAAAATCTATTAATTTTATTGTTTATGTCTTCCTTTCGGATAGCTACTTCGTCTCCTCAACGGCAGGATTCATGGCTACTCAGGATAGTGGCAATTCTACACACTTTTGAAAAGTGATATAAAGTCATTAAAAGTGGTGAAAAAAAGCATATAAACCTAACCTAATGTAACCTATTTAACCTAGTGTTTTTTCATCACTTTTCGTGACTTTAATTACTTTTCAAGAGTGTGTTGAAGAGTGTTATATTGCCACTGCCAATTGTCCGGTTACCGACTGAAGATAGTAAAATGACAATCTTTTGGGTAGGTAGTTATCTCGCTGAACTATTTTTGAGAAGCTCCTTAAGACCCTTAGGTCTGGGTGTAGAAATCATGGGTTCAAAACTAAGAGAAAAACAAATTAAGTTTATTAAAAAGAAGAGTTTTAAATATAGGTAAACATTTTCAATAAGGTACACTACTCAAAATGTCAAGAAAATTTTCCATTCTCAAACTACATCAGCACTAAACACTTGATTGGACTGGGCTGATGAAAATGATTTTTAAGTTCTGTGAAAGATTTTTTCAAGTTCTGTTATTATTTCAATTCTGTCAGGCAACTAACCTATAAGGTTATAATAACGGAACTTGAATAGGATTTTCACAGAACCCGAAAATGAATGTTTAAAATTTGATGAATTGTTCAAATTCTGTGAAACAACCTAAGTAAATGTGTTTTGTGATTTAGAAGTTCATTAATTTTCCTAAGCAAACAGCTGTTTCATTTAATTTTTTCTATCAAACATACTATAATTCGAACGCTTCGCAACTCCCAACAAGTGTTGTTTTTCGTTAGCTCGGATTATTAAGGCTCTACTGCATTATGTTATCATAACAACGCTATACGAACTATCATTAAAAATTCTCCAATGATATTCAATGGACTGCCTTACCTATATTGTGTACTTTGTGTAACAACCTAACCATCCAAACTCCTTTCGATTACTTATTTCAGGTGGTTCTGAAGCATTTACTCCGTGACGTCCCACTAAAGGAAGCCATCAACACACCTAGACTACACCACCAACTTATACCTATGGAGATTGAACACGAGGTTGGATTCGATGAGGTAAAAATACTTTGAATTTTATACTAAATTTTTTTTTTTTTTTTTTATATTTACTCCACACAGGAGGCCCTGAAGAAAATAATTTCCCTCAGGGCCTATGTCATCTTTGGGGATGCTGTGTGGAGGGTCTTTTTGTGGAGAGGAAGGAGTGAACATGGGTCTTGAAGAGTCCCATGTTGTAGGAGGGAGGAAACACAGAGGCCGGCAGTTCGTTCCACAGCCGAGCTGTTGAACTTAAGAACGAATCATAGAAGCGACCCGTTCTCATGTGACAAGTGTCAACTGTGTACAAATGTTGGGCGCGCGTTTGGCGTGTATCCCGACTACGCACCGGTGCCGAAGGGATCAATGACGCTAGTTCCTCAGAGCATCTTCCATTGTAATACCGATAGAACAAGGACAGCATACCTACCTGACGCCTGTGCTCTAAAGATTGCAGTCCGTTTGTTAAGATTGGGGAATCTATCAAACGGACCGCCCGTTTCTGCACAGAGTCAAGGGTTTTTTTCAGGTATTTTGGGGCTCCAGACCAGAGATGGCTGCCAAATTCGACAGTAGGGCGCACTTGCGATTTGTACAGGGTGAGCAGTTGTGTACTATTAAAGTATCTGCGGGCCCTGTACAGTACGCCCAGCTTCTGAGAGGCCAACTTTACTCTAGCTTCGATGGAGCCCCCGTACCTGAGCTGGTCACTTATAGTTACACCAAGCATATCAATGGAAGGCCTGTTCGGAAGATTGCTTCCGTTGAAGGAGACTAGATTATCATTTGGATCCCTTTTAGACGTAATCAGACAGGATTGGGTCTTTGAAACATTAAATTCGACGAGATTATTTTTACCCCAGGAGGAAATACTCTCGAGATAACCGTCCATTCTCTGCTTCAAAGCCCTCCGAGCCGTTGGAGTTTGTGTGCCCTTTGGGGGCTTGTCAGACAAAAAGCTATCATGAACTGTACTGTCATCCGCGTAACAATGTATCGGTGCACATGTCAAAAGGTCATTGATGTGCAACAAAAACAAAGTCGGAGACAGAACCGATCCCTGTGGGACGCCAGCATTTATGGAGTGCGAGGAAGAGGTGAAACCGTCAGCAACCGCCTGAATCGACCTATCCCTTAAAAAGTCAGCAATCCACGTACACAGGGATGCGGGAAGTCCGTAAGAATGCAATTTGTTGACAAGTCCTCGGTGCCAGACCCGGTCAAAGGCCTTGGATATGTCTAGTGCGACCGTTTGGGTCTCACCGTGACGTTCCAGGCACCGCCCCCAAACATGCGTCACATACGCGAGAAGATCACCGCACGAGCGGTTCCGCCGGAATCCGTATTGACGGTCGTTGATAATTTTGTTCTTCTCGAGGTATGTGAGCAGTTTGTCGTTGATCACACGTTCCATCACTTTGGACAGAACTGATGTGATCGCTATGGGGCGGTAGTTGGCCGGGTTGGAGCGGTCACCTTTCTTGGGAATAGGGTGAATTACCGCTTTTTTCCAACCAGAGGGCACAGTGCCACACTTCAGGGACATTTTGAAGAGCTTTGTCAAAACTGGAACTATTTCCGCAGCACACCTCTGCAATACCAGGGCAGGTATTCCATCAGGTCCACTAGCTTTGTTAACATCGAGCCCCCGTATGACGTGGAGTACATCCCGATGCCGGATCCTCAGCTTTTTCATATAGAAGCCGCAGTGAGGAACCGACGGCGGAACAGCACCCCCGTCGTCGAGGGTCGAGTTTTCCGCAAACATTTTCCCTAAAAGGTTTGCCTTTTCGGTGGCGGTGTTTGCTAGTGAGCCGTCAGGTCTGGTAAGAGGTGGCAAACTGGGTTTGCAAAAATTTCGACCTATTGAGCCCGCAAGCGACCAGAATGCTCTGGTCGCTTGCGGGCCACAAGAAGACATTCTTCCAAGACTACTTTGTTTAGTATGTACTAGTTTTGTTAGGGTTGCATCAGAATGCCTAAAATTAGATTGTCTTAGCAAATATTTTACTCTTAACTTACAAGAGCAAACGTTTGCTTGGGAGCCAAAAAATATCAAAGTTCAGTGCCCTGTGCTTCATCCTTCTACAACATGGGTCTCCTCAGGTCCTCGAAAAGTCCCTCCACACAACATTTCCAAAGATAGGATCCCCCTGTTACTATTTAATAAAAAAAAATACAGTGTGTGGCAAGCCTACGCACGACGGAAGTGAAACTTTTAGTATTCTTCTCTCTCTCTTTTCATTTCATTATTCTTGTGCCACGAATGTTTTTCTCACTTCTATCTCGTCACTACTCATTGTTGACACTAAAACTCTGTTCCAAATCGAATAAACCACAATCAATTACGTATTTCACTCGTATTACACTCACCGCGCAGTACACAAAGCAAGCAGCTGATGCCTGGCGTGGCGTCGTTGGCTAGAGAGAGAGGAAAAGAGAGAAGAGAGAGAGAGAACGTTCGTCAGTGGCTCCCTCACCTCAGTAAGCGACTACGGTGAGAGAGCGACAGTGAACGGTGAGCGGTGGTGGGGGTCCCGTACCCCCACCACCAAATGATCATGGTTTTTCGTGACGGTCATGAGTCGGTTTTACTTCGGTCCTTGAAAATGCATGACGCGCGTAAAGAAGTTTCACTTGAAAAAACTAACAGCAAACCTAACATACATGTGGAAACGTTAAATCAGCTAAGCAGACAGGGGATCGTAAAAGCAACTAACACCATAATATAAATTGATGTTTTGATGAAGAGGTATAAATTATGGAAGTAACGACAGGTCGGTGGCCGAGTTGACATCGCGTTTGGGTCCCACCCAGGTGTAGTGTGTTCAATTCCTCGGCTGGCTAAGTCCTACATCACAACACAAGCAACATTTTCAGCTTACTGTGGGGTGTTTGAGATTTTCAAATATTGTCAGGTTATTCGTAACCCGGGAATGTTTGTCTTTCTTTTTTAAAATAAAATAAAAAAACTCACTTTGAATAAAGTATAATCTAGAAAGTACGTTAAACAAAACTATACGTCGCATTTTTTTACAGGAAATACTGCAGGGGCTCCGAAAGATAGGACACAACACTACGCAGCTGTCACCAACCTCCGGATTTGCCTCTTTGACTGCTATATCCATCGATCCCGTCACTGGTCTCCTGACTCCGCGATTCGACATTAGAAGAACTGGAAGTGTTGCCGGCTTTTGACAACCTTAGTATTACACTTATTATTAAAAATATTTTCCAACTCAGAATTTTACATAGGTATTTAGAAGAGATCATGTAATAAGTATTTATTTCAGCATTTATACTCGATACACCTATTCGTACATATTTGTTTGTAGATGAATTTATTATCATTATAGAAAAACAGTTAGCTTATTGAAGTCCAAACAATTAAGAAACACAGCTAACACATAATATGTAATTTCAACGTTACTAAGTTGAACATTTAAAAACATGTGTAAAAACCTAAAACATGCGTTTCGCTAGCATTTAACTAAATATCTTTATTATACTAAAATAAAGTTGCTATCCGCGTCTCTCTGTGCGCTTAGTTCTTCTAAACTACGCAACGGATTTTGATAGGGTTTTTACTAGGGTACAGGTCAGCTAGTATATTTATAAAACAAAAAACTATTAGTCTGTGATTATTGTAGTAGCTACTTACCTGTATTATTTTGTGTTAAATTTGCTACATTTCACTGTGATCAATATGCTCTTAGCTTTTACATTATCACTGTTTATCCGACACCCATAATAATTTTTTCTGTTATAATTTTTTGGTGTTTCACTGTATATGTAAGTAATTGCAAAGCAATATTTCTGTGCGATAAACATTAAATTATAAAAACATTGAATATTCACACTTGTGAGAGAGTCAAAAGATGTTGTATATCTCTGTCTGTCTGTTTGTGCGCTTAGTCCTTCTAAACAAATCTTGCAATCGTAGTTCTTAGACGAAGTATAATACAGTTAAATATTAACGGGGATAGGGCCGATTAGCTCAGTGGTAGAACAAAGCCCCGGCAAGGCTAAGGTACTGGGTTCAATTCCTTTATGTGACCGAATCTTGTTCTGATTTTGCTGTTTCACATTTTTCGTTTGAGATTTCTTAATATTCATCAATGATTAAATGCCGATATTTCTCTTGCAATAGGTGATAAATTGATATAGAACAAAACCAACAGTTCCTAGGCTAGCAGCAAACCGAGCGAATTGAGCCTACTTTTAGGTGCAACAGTTGATCTTTGAATTCTAATAATCACTGCAAAAGATATATTTCCTTATTTGCAATGATTGCTACATCATTTTATATCAGATCTTTAATCACGAGCCAACAAGAGTTTCATTTTTTAAAGGTCTTAAGTTGTTATCTTTTAATGTTTTACTCCAAGATTATTATTACTGTAATTTAACTGCCATAATGTTTAGATGCACACAATGGTATAAGTATTATTGACGACTTGAAATGATATTTATTGTTTTTGTGTTTAATTTGTAGAACTCCGTTTAATTATTTTTTTAAATTTAATTAAAAACAAATTTAATAATATAATTATTAAGTTCTGCAAGTATTTTTCGGTTTTTGTTATTGTTACAGCTGTTTTGGCTTTCAAGGCCATTTTCAAACTGTGGTTATAACCACGTTTAGACGACTTATTTATATGATTCTATTTTACCCCCTCCCAATTTAAAATGATTTATTACCGGTTAAACCGATTTACTCATAAAATAATTGTGACAATAGATTTCATATTTTGTGGGAGTAATTTGAAGTGAATTTTCAGGCCTTGTTCTAATCAAACTTCTAATGCAATTTTATTTGTTGTGTATTGGCACAGATTTGTTTGTGTGATTTCTATACAAATCTTACCCCAGCCAAAAGATTTGGGAGGCGGGCTTGGGTGCCGCCGCCCCGGGAACCATTTGTTGGATAACCAACACTTCTGCTATAGGTCACCCCAAGTGGTACAGTACGTGTGCTGATTTACTCATAGCAAGGGTGCCCGGGCTCATCCGGTGAAGTGTGTTCAGAATGCGCCTGCCCACCATCTGCGTGGCGTGAAGATCGAGAGAGGCTGCTTTGGGGAGACCCTTTGACCTCCCCAACAGGTCTCTCGATCCATCGCCTTGCATCGCGTAGGAGGTATATATTCAGACTCATGTCCATTCAGTCACTCCTGGGCACACTGATCTTTACATTCCACTTGACCCTCATACCTTTTACCTTCACAGAAGTTCCTCTCCTTCCTTCCCTTAAAAAAGACCCTCCATACAGCATCCCCAAAGATGGAATAGAAATTCTGTGTGGGTTTAATGTTAAAAAAAAAAGATTGGTTAAAGTTATATTTATGCACTGTACTTAATGGTTCCATGATATTTCATCAAAATAACAATTAAACACACCTTTAAAAAGTGATATAGAGTCATTAAAAGTTATGAAATAAAAAATCTAGGTTACATAGGTAACTATTTAACCTACTTTTTGTTTCATAACTTTATATCACTTCTTGTAGGTGTGTTGAACTGTCATTTTGATGAGATACCCGGTCACTGTACTTAATAAATATTAATATGTGTTTTAATCTCACTGTCGTAATGCTACGTTTAATGTAGAAAAAGAAAGTGCAGCTTATTTCACAAAGCTTTTTAAATAGAGATAGTTAAGTTGTTATTTTGTATTACTTAAAATAAAACTTTTTTCCAAGATGTGTCTTATTTTATATTACCTTCTCCAGAGAAATATAATAAAAATGGCCTGAATAGGTAGCACGGTGTACAGGTACAGCCGCATTTCTATTGAATTGATCGATATCGATCCCCACAGTTTTCACAATGGTGCTTTTTGATACCAACTTGTTAATAGCCAGCAGTGCAAATGGGACGTAGGATTCTTTTACTTCATGTTTACCCTTTCTTTGGTTTGTGGCAATAACATTTTTAATTAAAATTGGTTCCACTTCACATGGTCTAATATAAACATAGCTAACACACGTAATTTTTACATTTTTCTTTAAATATGTTTTTTTTTTCTGGATTATTTTGAGATTTTTAAGCCCTCTACTAAGATAGAGAATGGTATTGTGTGGTTGGTATATATATGTGTTATTATAAAAATATGTAATAAAATGCTTGGTTTTAAACCCAGATAAACTAATGTTTATGACAAGTAACATAAGTTAACACTTATTTGCGCTAGCATTATTTGACAAATATAAAGAACTGTGTGGTTCATTGTAATGCTTTGAGATAAGAAAGAATTATTACAAAATAATATTTATGCTCCCAGCTGAAGAAACTCAAGCAGAAACTGTCAGGTTGATTTATTACGTTGGTACTATATGGTGTGGGTGAAGATAGAATATGAAACATTACATCTACAAAGACAGGGAAAAGGCAAACTGATAAATGCTTTCATTTTCTATTTTTCTGAAAGTCAGTATCCTAACAATCTTTTTTGTATTTTCATAAATGGAAATCTTTTAGTATTGTTTAAAACGGAAACTTTTGACCGGTCGGTGGCCGAGTTGACATCGCGTTTGGGTCCCACCCAGGCGTAGTGTGTTCAATTCCTCCATCACAACACAAGCAACATTTTCAGCTTACTGTTTTTTTTATTTTTTTTATATTAACTCCATACAGGAGGCCCTGAAGAAAATAATTTCCCTCAGGGCCTATGTCATCTTTGGGGATGCTGTAAGGAGGGTCTTTTTGTGGAGAGGAAGGAGTGAACATGGGTCTTGAAGAGTCCCATGTTGTAGGAGGGAGGAAACACAAAGGCCGGCAGTTCGTTCCACAGCCGAGCTGTTGAACTTAAGAACGAATCGTAGAAGCGACCCATTCTCATGGGACAAGTGTCAACTGTGTACAAATGTTGGGCGCGCGTTTGGCGTGTATCCCGACTACGCACCGGTGCCGAAGGGATCAATGACGCTAGTTCCTCAGAGCATCTTACATTGTAATACCGATAGAACAAGGACAGCATACCTACCTGACGCCTGTGCTCTAAAGATTGCAGTCCATTTGTTAAGATTGGGGAATCTATCAAACGGACCGCCCGTTTTTGCACAGAGTCTAGGGTTTTTTTCAGGTATTTAGGGGCTCCGGACCAGAGATGGCTGCCAAATTCGACAGTAGGGCGCACTTGCGATTTGTACAGGGTCAGCAGTTGTGTATTATTAAAGTATCTGCGGGCCCTGTACAGTACGCCCAGCTTCTGAGAGGCCAACTTTACTCTGGCTTCGATGGAGCCCCCGTACCTGAGCTGGTCACTTATAGTTATACCAAGCATATCAATGGAAGGCCTGTTCGGAAGATTGCTTCCGTTGAAGGAGACTAGATTATCATTTGGATACCTTTTAGACGTAATCAGACAGGATTGGGTCTTTGAATCATTAAATTCGACGAGATTATTTTTACCCCAGGGGGAAATACTCTCGAGATAACCGTCCATTCTCTGCTTCAAAGCCCTCCGAGCCGTTGGAGTTTGTGTGCCCTTTGGGGGCTTGTCAAACAAAAAGCTATCATGAACTGTACTGTCATCCGCGTAACAATGAATCGGTGCACATGTCAAAAGGTCATTGATGTGCAACAAAAACAAAGTCGGAGATAGAACCGATCCCTGTGGGACGGCAGCATTTATGGAGTGCGAGGAAGAGGTGAAACCGTCAGCAACCGCCTGAATCGACCTATCCCTTAAAAAGTCAGCAATCCACGTACACAGGGATGCGGGAAGTCCGTAAGAATGCAATTTGTTGACAAGTCCTCGGTGCCAGACCCGGTCAAAGGCCTTGGATATGTCTAGTGCGACCGTTTGGGTCTCACCGTGACGTTCCAGGCACCGTCCCCAAACATGCGTCACATACGCGAGAAGATCACCGCACGAGCGGTTCCGCCGGAATCCGTATTGACGGTCGTTGATAATTTTGTTCTTCTCGAGGTATGTGAGCAGTTTGTTGTTGATCACACGTTCCATCACTTTGGACAGAACTGATGTGATCGCTATGGGGCGGTAGTTGGCCGGGTTGGAGCGGTCACCTTTCTTGGGAATAGGGTGAATGACTGCTTTTTTCCAACCAGAGGGCACAGTGCCACACTTCAGGGACATTTTGAAGAGCTTTGTCAAAACTGGAACTATTTCCGCAGCACACCTCTGCAATACCAGGGCAGGTATTCCATCAAGTCCACTAGCTTTGTTAACATCGAGCCCCCGTATGACGTGGAGTACATCCCGATGCCGGATCCTCAGCTTTTTCATATAGAAGCCGCAGTGAGGAACCGACGGCGGAACAGCACCTCCGTCGTCGAGGGTTGAGTTTTCCGCAAACATTTTCCCTAATAGGTTAGCCTTTTCGGTGGCGGTGTTTGCTAGTGAGCCGTCAGGTCTGGTAAGAGGTGGCAAACTGGGTTTGCAAAAATTTCGACCTATTGAGCCCGCAAGCGACCAGAATGCTCTGCTGCCATGCAGGTAGGCAGCCAGCTTTTTGCTGATCTGCAGGTCGAATTTTGACCTATTAATGATTCTCTTGCATTCCTTTGCCGATTTGTTGTATGCTGATCTGCTTTCGGGCGTTCGAGATGTGTTGTAGGCTCGGTAAGCTGCGTTTTTTCGTCAAACTGCTTCGGAGCATTGTCGACTGAACCACGGCTTTGAGCCCACACCAGTTTCTTTAGTAGTCAATTGTATGAAGCCATGCATCGCCGATTTGATGACTTCACCAATCTCCTGGGCACATCTTGAAGGGTCCGAAGTCCGAAAACAAACAGCTGACCACGGAAAAGCGTTGAAATGGGCCCGCATACCGAACCAATCTGCTGACCTATAGTGCCACACTTTTCTCCTCAGCCTCTCATTGGTTGGTCTGAGGCTAACGGGGATTGATGTCGTCACTAGGCAGTGGTCAGATGATCCCAGAGGCGCTGTGACGTCAATCTTATAACCGTGTGGCACAGTAGTTAAGAATAGGTCTAACAGATTGGAGCGGTGAGTCTGGACATCAGGAACCCTTGTAGGCTCCTGAACCAATTGCTCTAATCCGTAGCAAATGGCAAAGGATTCCGCCTGTCAGCCAGCCGAGTCCGTTGGGCCTGAGAACTTCAACCATGGTTCGTTATGAACATTGAAGTCCCCAGAACAACAAACTCGGCCGAAGGGTAGCGGGGCAAGAGATCATCAATAGTATCGCTCAAATGTTTGAAGAGTTCGGAAGTGTCTGATTCGCTATGGTTCGGTGAGCGGTATAGACATGCGTTGGTAGTAAGAGATTTTCAAATATTGTCAGGTTATTCGTAACCCGGGAATGTTTGTCTTTCTTTTAAAAAAAAAAAAAAACCTTTAAAATATAACAGCTAGTAACCAAATGGACAAATGTGTTGGATTCCCATACAGGCGTTGCGAGTTCAATCCTCTGCTAGATAATCCTACATCATTGTACAAGCACCATTTTTTGCTTACACAAAAATGTGATATTTTTTTCCTAGTCTATTACAGTGTAGTTGATAATAGTACAGAGGTTGGAGTCCTATGGAAAATTTTATGAAATATTTTTTAAGTACCGTGTCCTCAATGTGTACCATTTTCACAGCATCCCCAAAGACATATTATGTCCAAAGGAACTTATTTCCTATCATGCGGATGCTATCTATTCAGAGTTAATGTGAAAAAAAAAATAAAATCAGTTCCTCGGACCGGGCACTTTATTAATATTAGGTAAGAGCTGCTATTGCTTGGGCTCCGGGCGCCCCCGGCTGGGCCCCTTCACAAACCTCAGGCCCGGTCTGGTGATCTATACCCCCCTCTCAGCAACCCTGTCTATGGGCATTGATTTCCGTTTTATACATAAATATCTAGACTAACCAATACATAATGATAAATGTATATCATATTTTAATAAATTCTTTAAGTTAACTATCGTAAATTCTTTAGGTAAAATCTTAACTAACAGTAAAGACAAAATAATCCGCCTAGACAAAAAATTAAACCCTGACTTCAATGAATACAAAATTAGAATAATATGTCAAGTCTCCCTTGCTATATCCATTTTAGTATTTATTTTGAAATTTTATTTATTTATTCAAACGCCATAAAATGGCTTTTACATTACAGTGATAATCGAATTACAAGCGTACAGTGGTAAACAGGATAATAATAGCAATAAATTAAAAAACATTTAATGTGTACCTAAAAACACAAAAACAGTTTTTTTTTTTTTTTTTTTTTTTTTTTTTTTTATTAAGGAGAAAAAACAGATACAGATATCAATTGACAAAAATATATACGAAACATCAACTAGAGAATTCACCTGCATCCAAACTATTTCTCACGAATTAACTTAAACAGCAGAAAACATTTACAAATATTTTCACTTATAAATAGGGGAAAAATATATACATAAGAATATTATTTTACAAATAGAGATATGAAAGAAATGCGCAATATCCTTTTAAGAATTTACAAATTATTTTTGAAAAAATTTAGAGGGTAAAACAAAAAAAAAATATATATATAAATAGATAAACAATGTTAAACAGAAAGTAAAAAATATATAAATATATTTAAACGAAGTATGTCTAAGTTGTTTACTTTGAACTTTGTAGGAAAACAGTCTTCATTTTTCTACTAAAAGTAGTGCGTGTATCAAAAAATAAGTCAGAGTCCTTGAGGTTTTGATTCTGATTAAGTGATTCGCACATTCTTCTGATTGGATCCCTGACACCAGCATTTGTACGCGTCCTGCTAATGTGGAATAAGTCGTTAAGCCTTGTTACTCGGGGTGGTACTTTGAAGTTTATCAATTTCAGTAAGTCGGGACAGTCAATAACGTTGTTACAGATTTTATACAGAGTCATGAGATCAAGGTATGTTCGCCGGTTAGATAGAGTGGAGACGTTATAACTCGAGAGCATATTTATGTACCCACGTTTGGGTGCGCTCATTCTGTAATTGAGGCATCGCAGAAATTTCTTTTGAATATTTTCAATATTTTCAGTTAAGCAGGTATTAATATAAGTGCAGTAAGACAATGCATAATTCAAAAGAAATATATACCAGTGTAATAATAGTTGAACTACTTTATACTAGGTTTTAAGTCAAAGTATGAGGTGTCTATGATAATAGTCAGTAGATATTTTATTGTTACCCACAAAATTAATTGTACTTGGAATAGCTGAGTAGGCATCGCAACTTGACATTAAAATTATTATCATCTCTTCCTGTCCCGCTAGCCCGTTAGCACTTTACGGGCGCATTCACAGACATAGGAATTAATAGACGAGAAGATAATGGCGAGGGGTAAAATCAACTGTTGAAGAACGAAGGGAGTGAAGCTGACTGTGATTCGTCAATAAATCAATCTGACAGTAAATAGGCATCTCGCATTATAATATCACCATTTACTTCTTATAAGTAAAATCTGCTTTTGAATGAATAGACATTTTTACATGGGAGCGCAAATTACTCGCCACGTTATGAACAAATTTGCAAAGTCCAAATTCGGCAAAAAAATTCGGTTCTATTTTCAGAGTCGAATATTTCGTTTAAGTATTTAGTTAAGACACTTTTATAAATGTTCATAATTTACTTCCCAGCAACCAACCAGCTTTCTGTTTCGCGTCCAGACGTTTCTCGATGTGATAGTATATGTTTCTAAAACTGATCTATATTATACGATGTGAATATGCTTAAAATAAAGTAAAATAATGCTTATATATGGAATGTAATACGTCAATTGGGTTTATTCTCTTTTTCACATCTATTTTTACAAGTTTTCATAGTACAAGTCAACATTTTGCCGTGTTATTTCGTAAAATGAACCGATGATGCCTCGACCATAGTTCGCACAAGAATGATGACGTCACGTTTTCAAATTTCACTTGAGGCCATACGCGAGCACAGCCGGCTCCAATGAAACCGGTATGGGGAGTGGGGATAATACGCTTTTAATCACTTAGGGCAGGTCTACTAATATTCATATGTCTATGGGCGCATTGCATTATGGGGCGTAAATCAATACACCTAAAAAAATTTCTACGGCCGATCACCCGAGATGTGCCCCCCAAAAATCTTGCACCATAGGCCTAGTGAATCTAAAGGTTAATCGGGCACTTCTCACTAGGCATCAAAAAAGGCAGCCATTAAAAATGTGCGATGAGAAAATTAAGATAATGTTAGTAGTTCTTTTTCGAAGTATGATACAGTTAAATATGACCCAAGGAGATAGGGTTCCATTAGCTCAGTTGGTAGAGCGGCGCCCCGGCAAGGCGGAGGGTCCTGGGTTCAAGTTCTAGATGCGACCGTATCATTTACTAATTTTTCTGTTTCAAAATTTCGTGTAAGAATCGCTAATATTGTCTTCAACATAGACATATGAATATAAAAATAATATTTTTAGGTTAACTAATGTTATCAGATAAAAAAAACTCGTATCTCTAACAAAACGTGTAGTTAACTTACATGGCTACATAGTTATTACACTTTGTGGTATCATATTACTTCGCAGGAACGTGCAATATTTAACCTATTATTATAAAAGCCAAGTAACAATGCCGCAATCCCGAACGCCAAACGTCACATTTGACATAAGTTGAATATTTGACAGTTCGAGTCTTCATAATAATAGTAACCCATCCTACACAAAAACATTATGCGATAATAAACTCTAACGTCATTTTAACAGAGCTTATTATTGCGTGACATTGTAGTATCAGATAAAATCTTGTCATTCTAAGTTCAGTTTTTGATGAACGATAATATTATTAGTAGGTACCTACCCATGCCAACGTGCCTACCATCCTATATCATGCATTGTATTTTGTGAATCTAGGTTACAAAAACCGGTTTTAGAAAAGTCAAATTTAGTCAGATTTAAATGAATTTGACGTACTCCCGGCTAATTACATTTTTCTCTGCGACCACTGCCAAGTTTAACCTATAAATTTTATATTACAGATTTTTATTTCTGAGAAATGATTGAGCCCATTGTGATAGTGCATGGGGGGGCCGGTGACATCCCTGATAGTAGAGTTCTTCCCAAGATATTGGGAGTAAAGCTGGCAGCATCGATTGGATACAAGGTTCTGAAGAATGGAGGATCCATATTGGATGCTGTGGAAGCAGCTGTAGTCTCTATGGAGGATGATGAGGCCTTTAATGCAGGTAAATCACTGTTTTTATATTAAAATCTGTAGTGAAAATTTTAAAGATTAATATTATGTGATCGGGTATTTCTTTAGGCAAGCAGATTGGAAGAAGAAGCATGAGATCTTTGTTAAGTTAGCCGTTTATGTATAACCTTTATTACGTAGCTGAGAAATTATTTAGTTGCTGATAAATACCTAGTTTAACAGACATGAACATTGGCTACGTGTTAGATATGTATCAAAACCACAAGTGAAATCATTTGTTTTTTTTTTATTATTGAAAGCATTCATCATCACCGCTCTATTCATGAATAACCCTTGGGAATAATTAACTTTTATAGATTTTTATTAAATTTCCAACACATATACCTAATATTAGTATATTTGCCTAAGTTCCTGGGACATCTTATGTTCACAGTGCAAATATTAATCTCATGGATTGAGAAGCTCCCAGGTCATTTTACCCTCATCGATCGACCATTTGATTAACCATAACTTTTTCTGTAAAGGGAGTAAGTTGTTGTCCTCTGTAAGCCAATAGTCCTTCCTTTCAGAATGTCTTCTTCATCTTAGCAGAAGTGCACTCGTATCATCGCATAGGTTTCAAAACTTTTCAATGTATTACCGAAGGATTGGTCATTGAGAATCGTTGGCAGGATGTTTTCGGAAAGATGCAAAACACATAAGAAAGTCTTCGTTGATTCAATACATATGATTTTACAATGAATTCATTTGAAGAACTTTATAATTTAAGGTTACGGATCCTGTCTAAACCTGGACGCAAAGGTAGAGATGGAAGCCAGTATTCAGCGAGGGTCAGACCTTCGCGCCGGCGGAGTGACCCTCATCAAGGACTTCAGCCACCCTATCAGCCTGGCCCGAAGGGTGCTGGAGGACACCCCGCATTCTCTGCTTGGGGGGGAAGGGGCCAAACGGTTTGCCATTAAACAGGTGCGTTGACTTATTTTGAATTAACTAAAATCTTCGCTAATACATTTCCTGTTCAAATATAAAAACAAAACTCTTTTACAACACAACTACACCACCAGAACAATAACCAACGGTCACTACAAAGTACCTTCACTACATACCACGTCAGTTCAAAGACAATTTTTCTTCCTAGCTCCTAAAATCTTTAACCTTATCCCTGAAAATCTAAAAACCGTGAGTCAACCCCATTCCTTTAAAAAACAAATTACGAAATGGATCCTTACACACGGAATACATTACAATTACAATACCCATTCATTCTACACTCTATCAACTTAATCACCTTTCAGACAAAACATAACTTATTATAACATATAATACATAATCATATAATACATAATAAACATATAATACATAATAAACATATAATTCATAATAAACATATAATCAGAGATGTGCAAAATGGGTACCCAAAACCATTTGAAATGAAAAATGGAAATGGGTCAAAATTTTTCCATTTGAAAATGCAAAATGCAAAATGGTTTTTAGAAAAGCATTTCAAATGCAAAATGCAAAATACCTATTTTCAAAATGTATTGAAAATGCAAAATGGTTTCTCAGGTCAAACAATAAAATAATTATAGAATTTTTAAACAATTTTGTCATTTAATAATGGATATCAATGTAGAACAAACATATAAAATGATGGTAAATCCAAAAACACCACGACTAAAGATTATGAAACCACAAAAAATTTGCGCGGGACTAATGTTGCCAACGTAAAAACATAGAAACTTAGCAGTTAATATTACAGCGTCATGGCCCCATGTTCAGTATTTGAATCAGTATATTTTATAATGGTATCACTAAATTGCCAGGGCTCCTACCAGGGAGCAACTTGACAAATTTAAATTATCTCTCATAGCGAGGTTGAGGACCGACTGATATTTGGGGCTTATGAAAAAAAGATTAGTGGAGATAGTAGGAAGAATTTTGCAAAAAAGCATTTAAAATGGAAAATGCATTGAGAAAAGCATTTAAAATGCAAAATGCAAAATGGTTTTTAGCAAAGCATTTAAAATGCAAAATGGAAAATACCCATTTTGCATTTTGCATTTCCATTTGAAATGGATTTATTTGAAATAAAGCACATCTCTGCATATAATACATAATAAACATATAATACATAACACAACATAATTCTTATTCCCTAACTTAGCGGTATAGTATGTAAATAAATAATTAGTCTGAACTATTTACTCAAATTATTAGTAAATAGATCTTATAATCTTCTTATAATTCTCTAACTTCTCCATTCTCTTGCAACCCAAACTAGCTTTTCATCATTTTTCTTATTTTTCTTTTTCATACCATAGTAATGTTCTAAATGTTCAAACTGTAAAATTCACCCGCCATAACACAGGGTCATCCCTAGCATGGAGGGTGAAATATCACAAAAACCATATGTACCCTCTAAGTCAATAAAATCGTAATTAATAAAATAAAATAAATAAAATTACACAACAAGTACTGTATGTAAGATTGATAGAAGAGGTAGTACAAAAGAATACCTAACTGCTTGACTTTGAAACCTAACCTTCTCACCCTGAGAAAATTGGCTAATATTCCAATTTTCTCGGGGTGAAAATTGGCATATCAATAGTCAACCTCAGATAAAGGTGCAGATGCTTGACACCGTGGATGGTGGAGATGAACAGTGGCCAATTCCCCAGACCGATGCTCGACTATTCTAGTTCATTCCGCTATTGTATTTTATATGTAAATTGTATTTTTCAGGGCTTTAAGATCATTGACCCGCAGACCCTCGTGACCCAGAGTGCTCTAGATGCCCTCAACGCCTTTGTGGAGAGAGGAGGATCTGATGGTGGCAGTGAAGTTGGGAACCAGGACACTAAAGAGGCAAGTTTCATAATATTTTTTTGAATATGTAATTACAAATATGCAGTGTAAATATAATACTGCGGAAGAATGGCCTTCGTGGTTGAAGGGTAAGGCTCTCGACTGGCAAGCTGCAGGTCGCAAGTTCGAATCCCGGCATACGCAATTGATTAATTTGTGTTATTTCACAATTTACTCATTTAAAATAATATATAGTATATTTGCGATACGTATATTTGCTATAGTATATTTCCAGAGTGGAAGATACTCTCAATATCGCCCTGATGTAGAACCACCATTCAGAATTGGAATGTTGCCTGAAATGGCTTTGGCCTTATTTGGTGACCAGGTCTGAATAGCCTGGTACTTCTCCACCTTCTTCTTCCGCATCTCCTTCCCCTCCTCACTATCTTCAGGCTCACAACACACCCCAATTGGGGATGCCATTGTCTCACGTCTTCAGACGGTTGGGAGCAATTGGGACTCTTGTGCGTTTTCACATTGAAAAGAACCATTTATCAAAATGTTCAGGAGAGACAAATAACCTGCAATCTTGTCAATAAAAGATATAAAAATTAATTTAAATGCTGTTTATTTTGTGTTCTTGTTTTATAGCAAAAAATACTTTTTTTACTATCGTTTGCGTCTGGGCAACATTAGATGTGGCACATATGCAATATTGCAATAGGATTATTTGTATTGTATCTGCTATATTTGATCTACAAATATGCACTGTATTGCTTGCTTCTTTCGCGGTGAAGATTTATATATAAAAATTCATTACATCTCGCCGACGTAAATAAATATGTAGTTGTTTCTTATAGTAAAAATGAAACGAAGTGTTATTTGATTAATCTCTGCTTATGAAGATTTTGGCAGAATACTGCATATTTACCGAATAGTGAAGTTTGACAACATGACCATTATGTTTAACAGCCGATCGCATTTTTATCATAAGCGGAAACAAATGAAAGATTGAAAATAGAACTGATTGTCGTTTCGATGGATCAAATATTATAAAACACCCCAACCATACATAGACCTTCTTTGATTAAGAATGAATTATCTTCTAACAATTCTGTTTGTGTTTCCAGGAGGGCGGTGTAGGCACCGTGGGAGCGGTGGTAATAGATAGCGACGGACGTATTGCAGTGGCCACCTCCACAGGGGGCAGGACGGGCAAATACGTGGGGCGGATAGGAGACACCCCTCAGATCGGCAGCGGGACCTATGCCGACGATTATGCAGGGGGTGTTTCTACCACAGGTACAAATAAAGCATTCTCTTTATTTAGAAGAACCATTTCTTTCTTATTGAAATTTAAACGTAACCTTTCAGTTTTTTAAATGTTTAGGAATGGGTTAACTAATTTTATCTACAATAATCTCTCTAATTTTATGTGGAAAATTTACTGGTTCATGTAAACATGTAAAATGTAATTATTTATATAAAATATGTATAACTGTTTTTTTACCCATTAAACTAAAATAAATAAAGCAGTAAAATTGCACGCTGAAGCAGTAAACATGTACTTACTCTCAGAGCCGGCCCTTAGCCAAATGACATCTGGCGACAGTAAAAATCTCAAGGGCGCTTTGTTACATGGCTACATGGCTTCTTGGCGCATCAGCAAGTCGGCGCCCGGTCGGACTGCTCCAATTGCACAGGACTGGCCCTGCTGACTCTCAAATGGTGAATTTTGTACCATGAAGTTTTCACTGCTATTTGAAGTCAATGATAACTAACACCATTATAACGATGAGTTATTTATTTAACTTTAAAAATGTTCAGTGAATCTATCTTATTAACCTTATCTATGCGGTTGTTGCATAATAAGGGATTAAGTTTTACGATACCTTATGAATTGTGTCAAAACGTGCGAGATTGCATTGAAAAAGCCAGCATCGTAACACTTGGAAATTTTGTTATTTTCAGGTCACGGAGAATCAATCCTGAAAGTCTGCCTCGCCCACTCCATTGTCAAGCTGATCGAGGATGGCTACTCCGCCCAAGACGCAACCGAGAAAGCCTTGAATTCCATGACCAGCCGGCTGCAGCAGACCGCCGGAGCCATCACCCTCTCCAACAAGGGGGACGTTGGCATCTACTTCACCGCAGAACGGATGGCTTGGAGCTACGTTCAGGGGAACCAAATCCACTATGGAATTGATAAAAACCAGCATGACCAAGAAGGGTTCAATGTTAATCAGTTGGTTTTGTGAAAGTGGACGTTGTGTGTTTATATTTATTTTCTTCTGGTGACCTCTCCTATCGGAGGTGGGTTGTCAGCGGGGCAATCTTCACCCTGCGGCTGCTGCCCGGAACAGCTCTGCAGAACTGCACCCATATCAGTCATGTAAATTACGAAGGCATGAATTGTTTTATTAATGCATAGTTTAATTTTAATTTATGTTATTACCAATGTATCTAGTATCTAGTATGTACATGACAACCAGACCAACAATTTTTCTTCAGGGGTACATATATAGAAAATGTACATCCATGAAAATTACATTTTTTCACAAAGTTTGACAAATATCAATCTGTCGGATGGAATTACATATACATTATTTCTTATAAAGATTCCCTAATATACTGCTGCAGCATTGGTACTTATAGCTGCACGAGGAAGAGGGCCGTATACTGCTTAGGTTAAAATCGTTACTCATAATAATATCAATGCCAAATTTTTTTTAGACTGGCATTACTTCACGTTAACTTCACGTTTCTTTAAATGTAATTTATTTATGTCATTGACCTGATCTTTTTTCGATTGTGCATCCCATATTTGCTTTGGTAAGTCGATATATCGATTTTAAATGGATATATATAGTGCTGCAAATGGGTATTACTGCTTTTTCTCATTTTCACTACACGACAGATCGATATTTGTCAAACTTAATTTAATTAAGGGTTAATTTGTGAAAACATTTTTTTTTAAATGTACACTAATATGTACTAATTTTGCCAAAATATATTATTCTGAGGATATCCATCTCGTAGTGTAATCTTTCGGAATTGTCGAAATATCGCACTCCTTATGCAAATAGTGATAAGTTTAAAATTTCCGCTTAACACCGGCTGCCTGTTCTGATTTATGCAAAACAAACATCGCCAAAATGCTGTTTTATTTTATTTTGTGAAGTTCAGACACAAACAAAATTAATGTTGTCCACACTTTACAATAAAACCATATCCGAAAAGAGATACATAGGCAATAGATTTTGCACTTCAAAGCTTTTTTTATAGGCCTGATACTTTATTTTTTCTAGACAAAAAAAAGCTCAATAGCAAAGGCTTTGCTCTATTTGCAGTATTTAATTAGCATCATACAATATTTCTATATAAGTAATCAAATTTTCTAACAAGAACCACATGTTTTTGCATTACTTTGCATTGTACCACCATAAAGCTTTGCAATAAAATCGTTTAAAGTTTCGTTTCTGCATTTTTACTGTTTTTGAGATCAAGAAATATTGTGTTGTTTGATTTATTGCATTAGGTGACCAGGTATCTCATCAAAATGACAGTTCAACACACCTACAAAAAGTGATATAAAGTCATAAAAAGTGATGAAACAAAAACTAGGTTAAATAGGTTACATAGGTGACTATTTAACCTAGTTTTAGTTTCATCACTTTTAGTGACTCCATATCATTTTTTAAAGGTGCGTTTAATTGTCATTTTGATGAAATATCATGGAACCATTGTAACTTCTTCCTCTTTCTCATAATTAACGCGAACCTATACATAAATAGTGACAAGTATATTATCGAATAAGGTGGCCGGGTTTTCTACTTATTGCGAGTGCTTATTTATTATACAGAATAGTTATTGAGAGGATGTAAATGGTGAAATACCCATTGCGATGAAGACAAATTTTAAATAATTAATAAAATTATTTCCAATATATAAAACATATTATTTTGCTGTTATCTACCTACGTAACTTTCTTCCTTAACCTTTCCTTATCTGTGGTGTGTATTTACTACACATTGCTTCTAATAACTTTAACCTTTTGAACGCGTTAATTTGCTCCGTTTTATCTATACCCGTATGCGGTACATATTTTCAAATACCTATGCACGCAATTAAATGCCAAATTATAGCATTCTGGCATGATTTATTAGACTATATAGACAGAACAGATTATTCTCCAGAATATGATAACAAATCCTCATGTGTTAACACTCTTAGATGTTTATAAAAACAAAAACATAAAATTTCATACAAAGACGTACCGCATCTTTTGAATGTGGTCCCGCCATTCACTCGGCGTGTGTGTACTTAGGCCACTGCGTTGATAGACACAAGTGGGACACCATGAGCACTTATCATTTTTAGTTATGAAAACTGAACACTTAAATTTTATGTCACGTAATATAATAACAAAATTGGACTAACGCCATCCGTTGACAAAATTGTAAACTATAGCACTCGAAGGCGCAAAGAGGCTCACTTGATTATCGATGTTTTTTAGTGAAATACTTTTATTTTCGAGAAATTCTTGTAGATGTCAGCATCGTGATAGTTCTACGAATGTTCAAGCGAGCGGGAAATAAATTTATGCCGAAAGACTACTGGAATATCGGCATTCAAAGTTTCCGTATCAACAGTTGATACAGCCGCGTGTGAGTATGGACTTTTTGCCGTAACAACAGTTGATACGGCCGCGTGCAAAGAGTTAATAACTCTATAAATATAATAAATTCTGGGTTCAGATATTAGGTATTCCTCCGCTATACATTTATGCACTGAATTAAAAAATAATATTTTACATAGTTTTCAAATTCAATTAAATATCAGAAATTTTTGTTAAAAATCGGAAACAAATACACCAATACAATCAATCGTGTGATACTGCTACGCGAAGAGTGTGCGAGGAAATGACACGCTATTGATGTCCCGCTTTAGATCGCTACGCGGAAACATGAGAAATCCACGCGTCCGCAGTTGTATTTTGATTTAGACCATTGATACCTACGACCGCACATCTGTGTGTGTTCCAGCCGCCAGCCAGTCGGACACGGACCGTTGTTAGATGTGGACCCCTCGCACGTTTTTTTAGCATCTGCCAATGGTTTTTTCATGTTTTCAGCAATATTACAATTATTATCACTTTTGATATAAAATATAATAAACATAAGCGATTAGCTATGAATATTCATATTTTTCCGATATCAAATTGCTTATTTCGAGATGTGTATTGACTACACAGCACCGGAACACGTGGATTTTTTTAGGACAGTAAGGGAAAGGTTAAAAAAATATGTCAATAAATGTGTTGGAATTTTCGTAAACCTTATTATTTCAAATAATAATTTATAATTATTTTGTTACAGAAGATAAATCTTTTTTTTAATGATTCTAGTGTATCGCCAAAGATGGCGGTGGCTATATTCATGTTATCATGATAATGAAAAGCAGTTTCCTGTTTTTCAAACACAATTTTTCGAACTAATTTTAAGCATGTTATTTTTTTCACCCAATAGATGTCGCTAGTGTACCAAATACTAGGTAAATCAAAACTAGTAAATAAAATTTTCCCGCTATTTTTCAATACTTCTTCGTGAGGACACGTAACGTAAAATGCTGTGGCTAGGTGTTCACAAAGGACTAACAAAAGTTTTTACCGTATTTCTTGTCTATTTATGACATCAATTTATTACTCACAACATTATTCAAACAATAGCCTGACTAAAGAATTTATAAGGTAAACAAAAGAGGACGTCTGGTTTTCACAAAATAAAGTACTGATTGATAAATATCAAGTCATTCATTAATAATGAAGTAATGTTGTGTATTCTATTAATCTTGATTATTGAATTGTTTGATTTGTAAATTAGTGTTTGACCAATCAATACAGGTGTTAATAAATGATTATAAAAAGCTATTATTTATTTTTAACATCCTATTAATCAACATAATGCATCACCAACCAAATCTAAAATAAAAAAGAAATTATTTGACGTTGAATTATGTTTTTGGTAAACTTGTATTCCGCTGCATGCAAAGGCTCTTTAAAAAACAACACTTGATTTCAACTCAACTCACAAAATATCTAATGGAGACAACTATTTAGGTTGGGGGTTTAATTAAACATGCACAAAATAGGTTTTTAGGGTTATTTTAATCATTTTTTCGTATTTCCTAACCTTCAAACTTAACTTTCAGAAAAAAATGGAACTTTAATGCATCTTTTACCATCTCCCACCACATAAATAGTTATTTCTTGTAGTAATTGAGATGAAATCGAGTCCTGTTTATATATTTTTGCAAATTCGGCGAAGCGGAAATCGACAAGAATCTGTTTTTTTCTTTCACGTCGAAAAAAATTTAAATCAAGTACCGATGTATTTTACAGATACCTGTATAATGAAAAATATGTATAAACTTAGCCGGGTAGTCAGGAGCGTCGCTACTGTAATTATACATTAATATTTTGACCATTTGTAATATGTTGGAATTGTTTGAAAACCGCTCTTTCCATGTATAATTTTACAAGTACGATTTGGGAACGAGTCGTTCTCATGCTGTCGACATCAACTATTTCTCAATAGATAACCAAGGTTCACAAGATCCACTCTGCATGTAATGCTAGTTTCTTCGAACAGACGCCATAAATAACAGACTAAGTACCATTTTTCGTATCATTTATACAATACATTATACATTAATTACGTAGGAGGCAAATAAAGTGTCAATAACGGATCCGCCATCCACATTCAGTGCGCAGAGTCAATCGGGTTAATCAAGTATTTCGGGATTCCCGTCCAGAGTATAGAGATGGCTACCTAATTAAAATCAACTGTCGCTATACTTGAAATTTATACAGGTTCAGCAGCAGCCGGTAACTTATAGAATAATTTAAAACCCCATTGATAATAGTAACAAAGGAGACGGGCCTTGAACCATTATTAGTATGAAACCGCGCGCAGAACGCGTGCTGCTAACTAACTAACTAACTAACCATCACGCCGTTTCTCCGCAGGGGTAGGCAGAGAGGACGGACCGCCAAACAACACGGTCTTATCACATACTCCTTGCCTCATTCACATTCATACATCATCTCATACATACTCTTCTAGAGGGTTTTCCAATAAGAGGTGTTATTTTGATATTCAATCGTAAAAGATCAATGGTTTCGTTGCTTGTGTGGCACGTAGCGCCGTCTTGTTGAAATTAATCATTGTCCAGATCAATACCATCCAATTCCGGCCATCAAAAATCATTAATCATCTCTCGATAGCGCAATCCATTCACCGTAACTGTTGCTCCAGCCTCATTTTCGAAAAAGTAAGGTCCAATGACTCCGCCGGACCATAAACCGCACCAAACAGTCACACGTTGAGGATAGAGAGGCTTTTCAACAATAATTCTTGGGTTTTCTGAGCCTCAGATGCGACAATTTTGCTTGTTGACAAAGCCACCGAGGTGGAAATGGGCCTCATCACTCATGATGATTTGCATTTGATTCACTCAAGTGAATTTTAATAATTTCAATGCGTTTTTGAAGCGTGTATCGTTCCATTTTTATTAATGGCGAAGTTTCTACTTATCAAATGTTAAAAAATGACAGCTTCAAAATTAACATCTACCAAAATAGCGTGCTAATCAAAATAACACCTCTTATTGGAAAACCCTGTAATATTCTGACTCTTGACATGGCCTGACTCGAGTATCTGATTCACTTGATCGTGCCTTTCCTTGGGCATCCCCGACTTCTGTTACCATTCGCATTTCCATCATATATCCTCCTTACAATCCTTTATTCGCTCTACATGCCCAAACCATCTAAGCGTCCCTTTCTCTTACTCATTACGCTTACATCAGCCTTGCACTCTTTGCGGATCTCCACATTCCTCACACGATCAAACATGGTTTTACCACACATTCGCCTCAGGGGATCTCATTTAAACAGCATTCAATCTAATTTCATCCCTTCTTTGCCAGTTCCATGCCTCACTTCCATACATCAAGGTAGGTACCAGCACTCCATTTTGGACTGCTAACTTCGTTTTTTTGGACAAATTTTTGTTAGCGCCAACTGCGTTCAGTCCTGCGTTAATGGAGTTACCTTGTTCAAACATATTCTCTAATTTACTACTGAAAATCGCATCTACGCACAGCCTGCAGCGTGGCTTCCATGTTGCCTCTCCTGCTACACTGTTTGCATAAACATTGTACCAAATGTTTGTGCAAACAGTATCGCAGGAGATTAGCAGTACAGCAAATGCACAACTTTAATGAGCTTCACGCTTTCACAGACCGTGTAGTTTTGTCGTGAGTGGTATATATATGGACTTAGCTCGGCGACAGTTAGCACGCCTCCATGTCATGTCTCCCTTTTGTTTCTATTATCAATAGCAACCCCCCTACCCTATCCTATCCATATACAGAACATCCAGTGTTTTGGAAGCCAGATTAACTCTTTTCGAACCCCGATTCTTCAGTTTGTCTCTTTGTAATAATAATAATAATTGGATGAATTGTATAGCACATTTTTGTGCAAAATCACATCAAGGGCGCTGTACAACTTTATAATACATTTCTACAGTGATCTATGTTATTACTAACTATTTATGGAGATAATATACACTACAATACTTCTTACCTGGTAGGTCACTTGAGATTATCACTTAATTAACATTATCTAATTGTTTATTAGAGAAATTTAGATACAGGATTTAGGACATAATTGGAAAATTGAATACAACTGGACTTTCTCTCAGGAATGGTATATTTAATTTAAGGGTATGACAGCTTAAAAAGGTAAGTTTTTAGTTTAGACTTGTCTCCAATAACCAAATGTTTTCAAAACATCGGACAAAAACAAAAACATTGGGTCGGAGTCACAACGCTTTTTGTTTTCCACCGACCACGAAAATATTTGATTCAATGTTTGTGGTAATATTGTTGCTGAAGGCGCTGCCTTTTTCATTCAAAACTTAAATTTGAATTTGAGGTTAAAATACTCAACCAAACTGAATAATTATTTTTTTAATCAAATGGCGTAGCAAAAAGTATGGATATATGCTACTTCATTTAGTTGTGTTTCAAATTATAAAATATGGACCGTTAAAGTTTAGAGGAACGTTTGGCAATTATTTGTGACTTAATGGTAATCACTAAGACCACAATCTTACATTTTTACTATGAAAATATATATTTTTTTGAATTTATTTATTTATTAACATACAAGATAATTATTTAAATTAACATAATAAATACATATTTCAAATTATAATTAAAACATATTTACCTTAACGAGGGTCTAACACTCGTGTGTAAAGGAATGTATGAATTATTAAAAAAAATATTTTGATGTTTAAATTTAACTTTCAAACAACCGATTTACGTTGATACACAAATTGGTCGTATATAAATTTACATAAAAAAATTCATATCCAAAAACGCCCTTTTTACGATGTTTTATTTTTTTATTTATATTTACATAGTAGATTACGAAAGATTATTTTTTTTAAATTATCATTGACTCACAATAAAATTTCAAAGCTGCGTCTAAAATCTTTAATAACTGAGTTCCTTAATAGCCTATATATTCTAATTTAAAACACAAATGAATAAAATAGCATACATCCGTACTAGATATTTTTTATGCTATTTGATTAAAAAAAATATTTCTTCTGTTTGGTCAAATATTTTGGCATCAAATCCAAATTTAAGTTTTGTATGAAGAAAGCCGCGCTACGGTTCCTCAACCACTGCAAGAATCTCGATGTAGTATTTCTTGACTAGAATGATTTCATTGGGGCGTGCTCTTACTTATATTGATGTCTTTGGTGATCCTGATGATAGCCGACCTCCGAGAGGAGAGGACCCCGTCTCTATTATAATATGTGAGAGTACCTAGTTAAGGCAAGCCTCGAGCAACAATATTACCGCAAACATTAATTTAACAAAATTAAATGTTTTTGTTTTCTATGGTCAATGGAAAACAAAAACGCTGTGGCTCCGACCCAATGTTTTTTTGTCCGATGTTTTGAAAATATTTGATCGTTGGAGACCAGATTAGAGGTCCACATAAGTTTTTTGAAAAATACTGCAATGGCCTGAAATCCTCACTCCATTTCGGAGAATGATTCCATGGAGGTACCTACTCACAGTTGACGATTTTGATTGCCCTGGTAATCAGAGATGTGCTTTATTTCAAATAAATCCATTTCAAATGTAAATGCAAAATGCAAAATGGGGAATTTTTCATTTTGCATTTTAAATGCTTTTCTAAAAACCATTTTGCATTTTGCATTTTAAATGCTTTTTTCCAACATTCTTCCTACTATCTCCACTCATCTGTTTTTCATAAGTCCCAAATATCAGTTGGTCCTCAACCTCGCTATGAGAGATAATTTACATTTGTCAAGTTGCTCCCTGGTAGGAGCCCTAGCAATTGAGTGATACCATTACAAAAAATACTGATTCGAATACTGAACATGGGGCCATGACGCTGTAATATCAAAAGTTAGATAGCAGTTTCTATGTTTTTACGCTGGCAACATTAGTCCCGCGCAAATTTTTTGTGGTTTCATAATATGTAGTCGTGGTGTTTTTGGATTTACCATCATGTAGTATGTTTGTTCTACATTGATGTCCATTATTAAATGACAAAATTGTTTAAAAATTCTATAATTATTCTAATTGTTTGACCTGACAGACCATTTTGCATTTTCAATGCATTTTGAAAACAGGTATTTTGCATTTTGCATTTGAAATGCTTTTCTAAAAACCATTTTGTATTTTGCATTTTCAAATGGAAAAGTTTTGACCCATTTCCATTTTGCATTTCAAATGGTTTTGTGTACCCATTTTGCATATCTCTGCTGGTAATAACCAACTTCCAATAGGAGAGTGCATCAGAAGAAAAGGACATTTACATGACAATGTAGTAATTTATCTCTCTGTTTGCCAATATCAGTCAAGAAACAGAATCCACACAATAATTACAAATATTTATAATTTGCAAATATAACTTTTTTATAATATTATTTACGCTCAACACCTGCGCTGCATTATTTAAGATTAAAAATAGTAATCTACTGTAGTAATTCAATACTTATTTTACTTCAAGTTTTTATCACTGGAATTTCCGTGTTTTAATGACAAAATGAAACGTGTTGTTTTTTAATGTAATCTTATTTTTAGATTCCAGTGCCAAGTAGTAACAGTTAAATCGTGTTTTACATATAATTCTTCTATGGAAATACCGGAAAACAATTCCCTTCAACAGGAAAATATAACAGTTTTCATAATACAAGCAAGATAAATAAATTGAGTCAGAAAGCGTACAAAAGAATGATAAGAGACTTACGCTAATCTGTTACGCAATGAAGAAAATGTACCTACAATTCGATACTTATAAATAAATATTTGATTAATTATTTGAATGCATTTTTCATGCACGTACAGGTTGATAATGAGGAAGCGTAACACGACAAAATACACTAAAAATCAATCACGATAATAATTCTTTTGGCCGTGAAATGATACGATATGATAGGATTGTACCACCCCATGAGCACTCCTGTCCCGGTGCTACCGGTACACCAGGGGACACTGATTTGTTAGGACTAGGAAAACGTTCTCTGAGGATGGGAAGGAGGTTAGAGTTATACCGGCAACCTAATAAGCCAATATTGGAATTTAAGATGGGCAGGAATAAAGGAATTGGTTGAGTCTTTCTTCCTCGTTTCTTCTGTTTTCCTTCTTCTTGCCTCTTCTCGGCTCTTTTTGTTTCTTCTTGGCTCTTCGTGCTTCTTCTTGTCTCTTTTTATTTCCTCTTGGCTCTATTACGTTGTTCCTCCCTCTCTTTCTGTTTATTCTTTCGGTTCACTATTCTCCGAGCCTGTTTCGTTCATGGTATATATTTTCTGGGTTGATACTCGAAGGTTGGCTTTGTGTTTCGCTATTTATTTCCATTCTTCCAAAGTTTTTTCAAAGTACATCATGTTATATTATATATAGCTTGACCCTTCTTTGCTCTTCTTTCCTCTTATTTCGTCTTGTCTCTTCTTTGTCTTTTCTTGTCTTCTGTTAGCTCTACTTGTTTCTTCTTGGCTCTTGTTAACTCTTCTTGCTTATTTTTATCTATTCTCTCCCCGTCTTCGCTTTTCTTGGTTTTTCTTGCGGAGTCCTGTATGTTGACTCTTCCTTGACTATTTCCGTATCTCCTAGTCTATGCTTGCATTTTCTTGCTTCTACTGGCTGATAAGCCAACACAGGTACTTTGTTATACTTTTTCATTCTATCCCTTTTGTCATTATCAGTATATTCACCTTTAAATTGTGGCTCACAAGCCAACACAGATACTTTGTTATACATATTTAGTTTGTAGAATGTTATTGTTACCAACTTTAAGAGTATTTGCCCAACTGTAATTTTAGTTTAAATAACTGTAGGGTTTATTTTTGTAATAACTTTGGAGGTTTATATTTACAATACATTAATAAGTTTACATGTATTTTTTAACCGTAATTCAAAGCTGCACATTTAGATAAAGTAATTCCCCAGTGAGATGTACGGCTATTTTATTGTAATATAATATTTTATTAATAAATAAATAATTACATAGGGGTACAAAAAATTTCATATGTTAAATCATAATATCAACTACTAGCTGAAGTGAACAAGGCGTTGCTTGACTTTTCTCTACTTTCAATAAATATAATATCCATGTATTATATATTTAAATCTTCCGGAAGAAATTCTCTAAATGATAGTGAAAACCCTATCAAGCTTTTTACATAGTTTAGAAGAACTAAGCGCACAAACAGACAGATGCGCATAGTGACTTTGTTTTATCCTATTTAAAGATACCAATGTATTGTCACGATTACGAATTTACTAAAAGTTTATCAGGAAAATAATCCCGTTATGAATAATCAGCATAAAACAATGTGATTCACAAAAAAATTTCAAAGATAATGTAAAAACTTGGATCAAAAATAAGTATAGGGCCTTCACCGGTGCATTCACCCAAATTTGCAGTTATTGAAGTCACCACATTATTGAGAGAATACATCTTAATACAAGTATAGGTATGTTCAAAGGTATTAGGAACTAACACGAAAAATTCTGCCTCAACACAGGCTAGCCTAGTGAGGCGGTATTTGAGAAACCTCAACTAACTACACTTTTATTTTCTTTTTACCTTCATCATACTATTGTTTGTATTTTTCTGTTAATTTTATAACCTTAATAAAAGTTACAAATCAATGTACACCATAATATGTATTTATAGTTGTAATTTGTAATGTGTAAAATTTCCTAAATAAAGATATTATTATTATTATTATTAATCCTGTAATCCCGTCTTTAGTTCATTATGATGTGGGATGTTTGACCAAACTATTTCCGAACATTCCACAACATTCCCGAATGTTAGAATGTTATGAACTGTTCTTGAATTTCTAGAGGGCGAAACTTCCAGCCGTCATATCTTTAAAAGCACGCCCTTCAGGTAAAAACAGGAACCTTCTTCAAGGATGAGGGATAAAGGGCTACCACACCACAAAACTCCCTTGATACTACCGGGACTCGTTTCTGAGTTTTAGCTGGACGCACATTGTACACTTACTTTTATAATTTATATTGATAATTATTATTATTGCAAGAAATTGTACAAAATATTGTAAATAAGCGCTGGTATCTTAACGGTAAACTGAAAACAAAATTCCCAACATTTCTGGATTATTGAAACGAAGTAGATATCTAATCGTTTAAATATGAATACATTATTCTGTCATTGAATTACATAATCTTATCATTATTATATATTATTTTAATTAATTTTATCTAGATATACTTATTATCTAAAGGAAAAAAATGAGTATTGCCAATTTATTAAAAAATCTATTCAAATTATTCGTAATCCGTTCAAAAATGGGATTTTTGCGCCTTTAACGAATGAATTGATAGGTTTCCTGATAAACGTTTAGTAAAATACGAATGTGTTATCACGATGTTGGAACACGTGTTCATAATAATCCTTATATTTGCATGAACACGTATTCTGATTTAGAAATGGTGTTTACCTATATGGAAACTATGTTTTACTAGCGCATACCCGCAAAATTCACGGAAATTCAGAATTTCGAAACCATTCCAATTTTAAAATGATAAATAAAATAATTTTCTGCTAAAATATTTTTTTATAGGCAGGTACTTAGTCGCTTGTCTGAATTATTGACACAATCATTTCCACTTTCGAGAATGAAGCCTAAATTTATTTATAAATTTTATATTCACCTCACTAGGCTGTACAGTGTAAAGGCAGTGGTCCTATGTTGCCACCCGGTTGGGCAGCATTGTGAGGCGGGTTAAGGAAGGGGCTGTAGGAAGGAATTTATTAAGAGGAAGCCACAAGCCAAAAATGTGTATATTCTTGGTATACCTTATATTGTAGATAATAGGCATTAAAATCGCTTGACAAACGGAGTCTAAAACCGTTCGATTTCAAGCAAATAACTGGTTTTTATTTATTTTGTAAATAATTTTATAAGAAAGCAAAAAAGTTAATCAAGTGAAACTGTCACAGGTAATTTTAGGTATAATACTGTATTTTTTAAGTTTTTTCCTTTAGGCGTTCATAAATTTCTATTGAATAAATATTTTTTTTGTAGTTTAAATTTAAATTTTTTAGTGAGTAATTTTTTTTTTATTTGTATTCTACTCAAGCGAAGCGATAGGAAAACCTTCAATTTATCTAAAGCATATTTTTGGTATTCATAATGTACCTACATCAATTCGTTATGAAGATTAATCAAAATAGTGCTTTAGCATTGAGCTTCGCCTTAATGAGGGTCTTGAAGAGGTCCGGATTATATGAAGGAGGAAAAATTGATGACGGTAACTCGTTCCACATACATATTCAAAACAAATCAGAGAGCATTAAACTAGAGTTACAATCACGACTCATAACCGAAATTATTAAACTATACAAAATTACAATTGAAAACTTTATCGTATTACCTGATTTATTGCAAAATAGTTATTAGAGACAATAGTTATTTCAGCCAAAACAATATCGGCCGGCCCTGAGCCAAACGGCATCTGATGAAAGAAAAAACTTCGAGGGCGGTTAGGTATTATCAGCGCCTTGGCCACTTGGATCCTCAACTCCTTGGCGTCTTAGCAAGTCAGCGCCCGGAGCTGACTGATCCAATTGCGCCTGCACAGGGCCGGCCCTGTAAACACCTAATTCTAAAGATCACTGAACCGTGCTATACAAAGTTGACAATTTATGTTCTAATCACATTTATCTAGAAAACATAATATTCTGTAGGTACCTACCTGCACGCTGTAATAAATTGTGCAGAACCTAGAATAAATAAACGCCAATAGACAGAACTAAAACTGAAACTACATTCCTGAAATATTTCATAATCTGAAACAAAATCAGAATCACTCCAATTTCACGTTGACCAGTGTTGCTAGATGCACAGTTTGAATGTTTTTTGGGTCATGTATAGCTCTATGTTTAAAAAAAAACTGAATAAGACATAGTCTTTTGCCGGTCACAAAATGTATGTACTTGAGTAAGATACGATTTTTAGCAAAGGTCGCGAGGGGAAATGCCGAATTAAGGAATACAGTTTTTGAACTGGGTTCCGTGTCTGTGTCTCTTTTTCTTGTATATTGTAATTTAATAACTATTTTAAGAAATACAAATTTAAGTATTCCTATTTCGAGACGGACTGTAGGTTGTTGTATTGGTGTTACACAAAGATAATATATTCCATTATCTTTGGTGTTATATAATGATTTCCTCACTTTCTACTTCATAAGAAGCGTACCTACTATCCAAGGTGGATATTTTCAGTTGCGAACTTACCAAATACAAGAGGTCCAATGAATATTTCTCTGATGGTTAGTGAATAATGTTATTCTCTATTGTTTATATTTCTTATATGATTTGATTTATATCTACAATCTCCATGGCTATAAATGTTTTGTTTTGTAAATTTTCGTTTTATAAAACTTTATGTTTTGTATAAATTTTTGAATTCATATTCTTTTCTTACAAATTTAATTTACTTATTCCTTATTTCATTATGCTGTCTCAGTAGAGGTAAAGTCACAAGGAGGAAATCTATAATTGGATTTAATTTGGCTATATTATACTTATGTACAAACTGACATAAATGTAAACTGTCGATTTCCCGAAAATTAATAAATAAATAATTTGAATGATTTCCCCATCTTCATGTTTAGTTAGCCACATTTTATGTCGTTATTGAACTTTTTATCTCCGTGGTGTTTTTATTTTCATTTGAAAGGGTGTTATATAGTTTTGTAGCATGGAAATTATGGTTTTTTCTGGCCAAAAGATGCATTTAATTTTGAGATGTTCTGCATGTTTTCTTAATGTTAATATGTTATGTTTTACTAAATAATATGAATACATTTATAAAATAAAATTAATACATTATAATGTAACTAAATTAGGCACCTAAATTAATTACTGTTGTAGAAAAAAATAAATTATCGTATTTGCCAGAGAATTTCTTATCCCTCATCTGATGTGTCCAAAAAAACTTGTAAAAAGTTTTTTAAATTTAATATTATTATTTTATTTAAATTGGAGTTCTTCAAATAAACTTGATAAAACAAACATTTTTGTTGTTTTTTCCTTTTTTTCCAATTTTTTTTAAATGATTGTTATGAAGGAAGCATTTTTATATCCTTCAAAACATCTGAAAACATCATAGTCTTTTATTTTTGAGGTATTATGCCGTGTATTTCATTTCAGTGTTCATCATCAGGGCAGATGTGTAAGCCATCTGCCGATTACGCAACTGCCCTGATGATGGATACCGTAATGCAGTCCGTAACGTTGCTTAAAGAAGGAGATAGCTCAACATAACATAACGCCTCAAAAATATACAAATATAATACTTTTGGCCCTGAAAATCTCAAATCATATGGTAAAACAGGTGTTTTTTTACCCCTGAAACACCTTTTTTTATTATTATTGAGATATGGCATCACTTGCGCTGATAAAAAATTATCTCCACCTGAAAACTGAAATTCCTGAAACGATTTCTGATTCGAGTTCTACAACTGCTATGTGATTCATTCATGACCCACACCAGAGTCCAAGGAAAGGGGAAGGGGTCGGGTCTCAACAGAATCAGCGGCGGGGAATACTGAATACAACAGTCAGTCGTCCAGTTTTCGTTCTCAGTTCGGTTTTATCCGCGTTACGCTTTAGACCTGTGTTCAGTTCGGTTCAAGCCGCCGTGATGGGAGGACGCGTAGCGAGATGTGACAGAGTGTTGTGCGGTGTTTTGGTGTTGGTGACAGTGGCGTCAGTTCTAGTGTCAGTGTCATCGGCCTGCGCCCCCGTGTCAGAGGGGGCCCGCCCCCGTAGGATGGCCCCCGAAGAGTTTCCGGAGGTCTACAATAATTCCCTGGACCATGATAAGGTTAGCAAACTAAACACATTACTTATAAACTTTACCTGTGTTATTCGTTATTTCAAACTCAATTCGTAAAATATCAATTATGTAATCCTATTTCTATTATTATCTGGAATCTTTTTGAACAGTAGATTACGTGAGATTACATGTGCCATTAACGTCTTATAACGTAAAGTACATATCCTAATTAACTTACCTGTATATTTATCTTTTTTCAAACGCAATAATTTTTTATGTGCTAGTAACGTACTACGTATTGCAATGTACCGAAACTCATAACAACTTTCCTATATTATTTATTTAAAAAAAAATTATGTGCATATTCTTTTTGTTTTGTTTTTTCAGTACCTATGTAGGTATTTAAACAGAATCACTTACACAAGTAAAGTTTAGATTACGTTAGGCGGAATTTACGATTTGCAATAAATTATTTATTTCAAACATACAATATGTTTCATTCTTTACAATTTTACGGTGGTAATTATCTGAAATCAACGGATACCATTATCTACGTAACGTAATATCAGACTTACATACATATTCATAACCACTTATTCTTTACTATCCGCTGTTTATTTTAGAATACACCAAAATTACACCACTTTACCAATACATTATAAACCTCAATGAACCTAACCTCAACTAAAATGGCGTTATTTATAAACATTATTTTTTAAAGCGCAGTGCAATTATATTTGAATACATCTAATAGAGATATTTACCTGTAATCAATTATATTCTAATTTACAACATTTACTCGTACCTGTAGTCAAAATTTTCATCACAAATATAATCATCTTATCGGTGATTACGTTTAGACAAATATTAATACGAATAATTTATGTATGTACTTTGATAAACTCACACCTGTATTATTTTTTTTAACACACTTATATTGTACTTCATATCACGACTCTTTTTTGCGTAGTTTTTTTCCGATTCTTGTTAGCTAGCTGCTGTATTTACGATCATTATAAATTACTATCGCAGACCCGTGACAAATGACGATATATTAATTAGGATTGGCTTTTTCTTTTTTTGCTATCTTTTTCAAATTTGTAAATTTAGAGCTCGACTGTTGCGAACTTTTGAGTCTCATCAATTTAAGAGTACTTACTCGATACAAATTTCGAAACTCGACAAATTTTGTAGCAAACTCGCCAATTCCTAGCCTACATTGTTTACAAATGAATGTACCAATGATACCAACATGTTTAATCTTTAATGTAACATTTTTGAAGTTTAAAACATACTTGTTATTATTTATGACAATTTCATTTTTATAATTTTTTTTATTTTATCCAATTGTAAACCATTCTAAATAATTAAAAAGCCCCATGGGCATATAAAGAGTAAAAAAATAAATTAATAATAAAGGATTTGTGAAGCTGAAAGCATTTGTGAAAAAATAACCAAAAAAAAACTAATTGTTTTGACTATAATATAAGTATCTTTATAATATTTTCCCTTATCAGGCACAAGAGCTCCTCTTTTCTGATAAGGTATACATGACCAATTATGAACCTTAATATTATATTTTGCAAAATATGTATGTATTAATGTAACCCATATGATTTTTATTAAAATAATAAAAAATAAAAAAAAACTATTTTGCAATTTTCGACCTAGTTGCATCATCTCTTGGGCCGGCCAGTGACCAATTGCAAATTTTTTTTTTTCTATATGAGGATTTAACCTTCCACCCCAAGGACTGGAGTCAACCCAGCTAACAACTAAGCCAAATCCCAATTGGGTAGAACCTACACTTATTTCGTATATTAATTGTTATAATGTCCTTTCAGAGAAATGCGTATATTTCTGCGTGTGTGTATGTTATTCCACCAAATGTAGATTGCATTGTCATTTCTATCGTCGGAAAAATCATATTTTTCTAATTGCGCGATCTATGTTGCTTCTTATATATTTTCGTCAAAACGTGTCAAAAATTTAAAATCTTGGCACAAACCAATATCTATAGACAACGAGTCTATCTGCCGAATTTCAGCTCGATCGGATATCGGAAGTGGGTTAGTTCATTCATTACCGAAAACGAAGTTGAAATTCAAAAGATGTATTTGAAAAAAAGTATTATCGATATACTCACTCCACACCACACATCCTATTACACTCAAAAGTCACGAGCCGCCACTTGTAGTAACCTTGACAACGAGCAAAAATGTCTTTGTATGAATCAGTAAAAAGTGTCAGGCGTCATGAAATTTGCACTTCTTTATTCCTTCCGGTATTTCCATGTGAACCCAAAAAAAAATATTTTCATAGTTTCCATTATTTGAGCTATAGAGCTTTAAACTATCAATACGTCTGTTAAAGCCATAGATAATATACAATTTGTAATATTTTCAATCTGTTTAAGAAACAAGATTAAAAAAACACATTTTGAAAACTGAGATTTGCAATGAAAAATTATTGCGGCGAAACCGGGTAGCAAAATTGGTAGTATTTTAGAAGAACTAAGCGCACAAACAGACGCGTAAAGCGACTTAATTTTATGCCATTTAGAAAAGATAACCGACAAATGGTAAAGGTATGAATTCATTTTTCTCCGATGTTTTTAAAATTTATTTACTTAATAATATATGTATTGACAACATTTTTCAATTATTTTTCCTTGTCAAATCTATTTTCGTTTTAACTTGAAGGTCGTATTTCGAACGTCATTGCCAGAGTGTCTACTTAAGAATAATCTAATTGAATCAATTATTACAAATTGTATGTATTTGTGATTTTAAATAACATTATATCGTTGGTCTTACACTGTTATTAATTTCTTTCTGATTTTAATATCGTGTTATAAATACACTTCAGCCATTTTCTGTCGCCAATACATTTAGTATGTTTAAAACATAATTTATTTGTTAGACCGGTTAGTGGCTGATTTTACAAACGCGTCGGGTTCCTACCGCCGTCATTGCCGAATCATTTCCTCTGCTAGCTAAATTCTTCATCATTGCACAAAGTATTCCGCTTAAATAATGGTAGTAGGGGTTTTTCAAATGTTATTAGTATTGTCAGATTATTCTAAATCTGTAAATATTTCGTTGCAAGTATGGGTTGTTTCGCAGAAAGATAATTTTCATGTGATGCTATTATCCAAATACTTTGTGACAGGCGGCCCATGATGATATAATAACAGAACTTGAATAGAACTTTCACAGAACTAGAAATTTTAAATTTGATAATTGTAGAAATGATCAAATTCTGCGAAACAATCCGTCCTAACATTGTTCCACATTATCTCTCTTAAAAAAAAGTGTATTTTACTCTCGAATGGTGAGCTCTGGCGTCATGAAGTTTGCACTTTTTTTCTAAATGAAGTTTCAAGGCAAATTCAACTATTTTCAGATCAAAACGTAATTTCCATCATGAACCATGGAGCTTTGAAATATACATTTCCGTGTTTAAAAAAAAGGTACTTACTCCAAACGCAAATCATTATTTTTTATTTGTTACAAATATGTGTATTAACTTTCACTCAATTAGAAAATATACTCATGAAACTCAAGGGAATTCACACTACAACAGAATGCAATATAAATATAATTTTATTTTATAATTATTCTACTAATCCGTAAGGTGAGTTCCAGGAGCTTTTGTTTATGGGAGGGAGTATATATACATACAAAAATAAAGCATGTTAAAATCAACTTCATGAATAATAATTTTAACCTGTTATGTTTAATTTTCATAATACCACTATAGCTTGTCTCAAAAATCGTTGATGGTTTTTTTGAAATTTAATATACTTCTGAAACATTATTTCGTAATCGGATATCGTTTACCGAGAATCCATTATTTAAGTCGAATCTTATTACAATTCTTAAAATCGAGTCAAGCTGATAACAGTTGCGATCCACAGATAAATAATTGAATTACGATTACGAAGTACTTTTCTGAAATCAAACTAAATGGAGTTTTTGCTTCCGACTCGATAGCTTCCCTGATAACCAGTATAATAAATATCCCCAATGTGAGCATAAATTACCAACGTTTTAATAATATTAAAATTATAAATGTATTTCATCTGCTGATTCAATTTGATTAGTGAAACACTCGGAGTGCACTTGTCATCACTCGTCACCTGCAATCATATTGTAAAAACACTTAACCTTCGCATTACTAACATTTAATCTGAAAAACTTTATATGAGCTTTACTGAGAGATAATAATATAATTTTTAGCTTATTTTTGTGAAAATAGTCTGAGTGCGCTTTACAAAGATATTTAACTTCGTAAAATAGTAGGTTATAATTACCAAACTAGATAATTGACAGTATTGTGGTTGTGGTTAGTGGTTCGCTATGTTTGGTGACTTAGCAGGGGTGCCCGGGTTGATGAGGTGAGGATTGCCTAGGTCTTGACGGCAGATGCGTCTGCCCACCTACTGTGTGCCGGGCCGGATTTGAAGAGATTGGTTGAGGGAGATATTTTTATCTCTCCAGCAGAACTCTCTCGACCCATCCCAAGGGATTAATTCAAACGTCCGTCACTCCCGGACACACTGATACCAATATTCCTACTCACCCCTCATACCTTGTTCCTCCCAGATATTCTTCTCCTTCCTTTTCTTCAAAAAAACTCACCACACATAGACATATGAATATTAGTAGACCTGCCCTAAGTGATTAAAAGCGTATTATCCCCACTCCCCATACCGGTTCCATTGGAGCCGGCTGTGCTCGCGTATGGCCTCAAGTGAAATTTGAAAACGTGACGTCATCATTCTTGTGCGAACTATGGTCGAGGCATCATCGGTTCATTTTACGAAATAACACGGCAAAATGTTGACTTGTACTGTGAAAACTTGTAAAAATAGATTTGAAAAAGAGAATAAACCCAATTGTCGTATTACATTCCATATATAAGCATTATTTTACTTTATTTTAAGCATATTCACATCGTATAATATAGATCAGTTTTAGAAACATATACTATCACATCGAGAAACGTCTGGACGCGAAACACAAAGCTGGTTGGTTGCTGGGAAGTAAATTATGAACATTTATAAAAGTGTCTTAACTAAATACTTAAACGAAATATTCGACTCTGAAAATAGAACCGAATTTTTTTGCCGAATTTGGACTTCGCAAATTTGTTCATAACGTGGCGAGTAATTTGCGCTCCCATGTAAAAATGTCTATTCATTCAAAAGCAGATTTTACTTTTAAGAAGTAAATGGTGATTTTATAATGCGAGATGCCTATTTTCTGTCAGCTAAACAACAATCGGAAGTCGGGCGAAGCGAAGCGAAGTTGCCCGAAGCGAAGTGAAGTTCGTGCCCACACTATCGTATTCGGTCAACTTCGATCAACTTCGCAAGTAGTGTAGCTGGGCTTTAAAGCGGCCGCTACACTACTCGCTTCGACGCTTCGACGAAGTCCTCGACGAAGTTAGCCGAAGTTCGAAGTGCGTGCCCACACACTCGTGCAACTTCGCGAGTAACTCAGTCCAACTCAGTCGTGATTGGTTTATTTATGTGTTCGAACTTCGGGACGCTTCGAGTCCTTTGACTCGGCCCATTTACCGACAACAATCGGAAGTCGGGCGAAGCGAAGCGAAGTTGCCCGAAGCGAAGTGAAGTTCGTGCCCACACTATCGTATTCGGTCAACTTCGATCAACTTCGCGAGTAGTGTAGCTGGGCTATAAGGTTTATATACAGTAGCATCTGGTCACACTTTCTTCATCTAATTTCAGAACTCCGAGAGCATAGACGTCCGTCATAGTAATATACGTTTTAAATTATGTCGCGTATTGCATAAATCCGCTGTAGTCGTGTTCAGAAGAGTTCTTAATAAATAATATTGGCGCAGCCGATAGTACGTTCTATTAATAATTGAAAATAGTTTGTAGGTACACAACGTACAGAGGTTGTGAAAATAGTTTGTAGGTACATAACGTACAGAGGTTGTTAAAAAAGTGTGTAGGTACATAACGTACAGAGGTTGTGAAAATAGTTTGTAGGTACATAACGTACAGAGGTTGTGAAAATAGTTTGTAGGTACATAACGTACAGAGGTTGTGAAAATAGTTTGTAGGTACATAACGTACAGAGGTTGTGAAAATAGTTTGTAGGTACATAACGTACGGAGGTTGTGAAAATAGTTTGTAGGTACATAACGTACAGAGGTTGTGAAAATAGTTTGTAGGTACATAAAGTACAGAGGTTGTGAACATATTCAGATGTGTGATATAATATTATAATAGAGACCTCTCTTGGAAAAACTTTTTTTAATTACGCTTTTAAATGTGTAACTATCGTTATTTATTAATTGTTCGGGGAGTGGCTTTTAAGAGTAACGTTTAGGAATCGAGGTTTTAATTTGTAAACATTAATTTATTGGAATCGCGAAACATCTGTTGCGTCCTTTCAGGAGAAATGTGACAAGATCAGTCGAAATCCGACCATCTGAAGTCTAAATATAAAGATAGGTCCTGTAGTGTTCATAATTTGAACTAATGTAGATTTGATTTGCCGCGTATCTATGAGAAGAGATGATAAATATAAGCAGACGGAAATGATAATTTAATTTCGTTATCTACACAATATGGGACTGCTATATTGTAGTTAGGAACCAGTATCTACGAGTACAATAATGATTGCGTTCTTTAAAAATGTGTTCCGTGAAATTCTACACTGTCAATGGCAAATAACTGATTAGTGATTACGATTACTTTTATTGGAACTAATCCACGATGCAAACACAGAGCTAAACAATTTGAGACGCTATTGCGATTAACGGTGCGCGTAGACCGGATTCGGTAGTTTTGTTAGAGTGTTGGAGGTTGAAAAGTTGAACCTATTTTTTCGCTTCATGTCTCTAAATATAAAACATCATTATATATACACGTGTATTTATATCACAAATAAATAAAACAAAGAATCGAAATGTTGTTTGAAATGGCCTTAGCCGTGCTTAGTGACCCGATATGAATAGCCGGGTACTTACCAACCTTCAACTTGTGATGATTTGACTTGATCACGATGTGATAATGTATTCGAAATTTACTAAAAGTTTATCAAGAAGCCTGCTAATTCATTCCAGTCTCTAAATAGTATAAAATAATGTCGCTATTTGTATCTGCATGTTTGTGCGTTTAGTTCTTCTCAACTACGCAACGAATTTTGATAAAGTTTTGACTATCATTTATAGAATTTCTTCCGTAAGGTTTCTGTATATAATAAATCCATATTATATTTATAGAAAGTTGAGAATATTCTAGCAGCTAGTTGTCAATAATATGAAGAGATTCTTAACCCTTTCCGGACGAATCCCGTGCACTGCGCGGCAAGCATATTTGGTTAGAGTGGTAATAACGCCGCGCACTGCGCGGGACAGTGTCTAGCTTGTTTGAATACATTTTCTGAGAAATCTGGAGTAAATTCGCCCTTAATTATGGAATTACAAATTATCCATTTTTTCTGACACATTTATTTTAAAATACGTATTTCTCCAATATTATTTGAGTCTCATTTTTTGTCTATTGCTCACTCGTAAGAGAATTATGACCAGTATATACTTGGCGTCCGAACCGGTATGTTTATCTACCAGCTCGAGGGATTAGTACACAAGTATACGGTGACCGTCTTGCATAAATCTTGAGACGAATATTATTTTCGTCGTTAATTAAAAAAAAGTGATATTGTAAAATAAGTTTGTTTGGTGTTTTTTTTTAAATAATGCCACGATTCTCTAGAATATACCATATAAGATATACCTCACATTATTTCGTCTGATTGAAAATCCATTGTTAACAGACCGTTTGCTATCTCTAACTCTATGTGAGCCTGATCTAAGGAGCTAGCAGCATTGATCCCGACGTACACGAGTGGAACACCTGTTCACAGATGATGTTGGCTTCGTGAAAACGGGCCGCTTCCACACATTTTTGTGTAAGACTGCTTGTATGTAAAACGAGTTACCGGCATCTGTTTTCTTTCCTCCTTCATATAATCCGGGCCTCTTCAAGACCCGTATTAATAAATCCCTTCCTATAGCCCCTACCTTAACCCGCCTAACAACGCTGCCCAACCGGGTGGCGACATAGCTCCCTGCCTTTACACAGTCAGGGGCGCTCTTGTGGGGTGTCGCATAAAAAAAATGTTATTTATTTTTAATGTTTAATTTTTTTAAGAGAAGATCGCAGATCAAACTATTCTATTATACTTTAGTCCGGGAGTAAAATGCACTAATTGATGATTCAAATGTGTATTTGTGTAGAATCAACTCCCGGTGCAGTAAGTGCACTTTACCTCCGGACACTTGTATGTTGATACTGCTCATGTCCTGCAGCCGTCAATTCATTAAAACAAAATAATAATGTGGTCAACCAAAAAGCTTAGGACGGGTTGTTTCGGAGAATTTGAACAATTCATCAAATTTCAACGTTCATTTCTGGGTTCTGTGAATGTCTTATTCAAGTTCTGTTATTATATCATCATAGGCTAGTTGCATGACAGATCTGAAATAATAACAGAACTTGAAAAAATCTTTCACAGAACTGGAAAATGAACTTTGAAATTTGAAGAATTGTTCAAATTCTCCGAAACAACCCGTCCTTAGTGTCCTACATGGTGAACAGAGAGATATTACCGCAAATGCGTAATTAAACGTGTATTTTAAGGTTTTAGAAAAAAAATATGACAAAAATAACAAAACATGTGGAATATTTACCGTCCCCAAAAGGTTAATAAATTACTAATACTCATTTTTCTTCGTGTAGTTAAAATATAGAATTTACGGCGGATCCCTTAGAGTTATGCATAACATAAGAGAACACGCTGTATGCTTTCCAATAGCATAGCCTTTGAATGAGCTGCCCTGTGAAATTTAAGTACCCTCTCAAACGCCACCTTCAACGTAAAGATAAGGAGGCAATTTCTGCTTCCACCAACTTAATTCTCCGCTTTCACCAATCTTAACTCATTTCCTCTCCTTTCTCTACCCTTTGCCTTCCGCGCTTGAAGTCAATTAAATTTTAATTTTTACTACCTTCGCACTACGCTGACGAAAAAGCTACCTAATTTTATTTACATTTTCAAGGCTGGTTGAAAGAAATTTCTAGGCAATATATTTTTATAGATAGACTAGTGGGCCCCGGCAGACATTGTCCTGCCACAGACCGCCTTCTACGTAGACCGCATTTTATGTAGACTGCCTTTTATGTATTGTCGGATATTTTATACATTTGACATACATAGAATACAAGTCACGTCCATCATAGAAATTGTTTTGCCGTTTCATTTGATATCGATCATTTCAGCAGATTGTGATTATTGTTCACTACTATAAAAATAAGTAAAAATGCAACCGGTACCGTTCTATTCTCTTAAAACTGCCTTGAAGTATGTCTTTCACAGTTTTACAGATTGCCGTACGAATACAATCCATAGAAAACACTTTCGTTATGTATATTTTTTCATTTTTCAATATATTCAAGTGTAGGTAATAAATAAAATGAAAATTCTTAATCGATAAGGAATAAAAATTAAATGTTCATTCATTTTTAAAAGTGAACGATATGTAGGGTGACCGGATAATTCATCACAGTGATAATTCATCACATCTTTAAAAAGTTATATAAAGTCATGGAAAGTGATGAAACAAAAACTTTATTAACTGGGTTAAGTAGGTTAGGTTAGGTTAGGTTAGGTTAGGTTAGGTTAGGTTAGGTTAGGTTAGGTTAGGTTAGGTTAGGTTAGGTTAGGTTAGGTTAGGTTAGGTTAGGTTAGGTTAGGTTAGGTTAGGTTAGGTTAGGTTAGGTTAGGTCAGGTCAGGTCAGGTCAGGTCAGGTCAGGTTAGGTTAGGTTAGGTTAGGTTAGGTTAGGCTAGGTTAGGTTAGGTTAGGTTAGGTTAGGTTAGGTTAGGTTAGGTTAGGTTAGGTTAGGTTAGGTTAAAAAAATATTTCATCTTTTCTAATGACTTTATATCACTTTGTAAAAGTGTGTTGAATTGTCACTTTGTTGAGTTATCATGGAACCGATATGTAGATATAATATTATGTTAACACTCGATTATATATTAACACTCGATTCTCGGCCCGTCAGAGTTTAATCAAATATGGGACTTCAATAAACGAGTGATCGCTCACTCAAATAATTTTTTTAACAATACCTAGTTTTTTGAGTTCCCGTCATATTTGAATTCGTCAACATTCGGCATGCATTCGCCGGTTCTCGGCTGATGCGGACGTTTGATCAAATTTAGGACTTAAATAAATGACTAATCAAATAATCTAAACATTTTTATATTGCCGAATTTGTGACGATATCAAATGTCACAGAAGTTCAAACAAGTAGGTCTTAATAAATTATTCATAATATTAGCGCTACAAAATGAAATTATTTAAGTGCGCCTCCTAATTTATGGAAATTTATGATTCATTTGTTAAGACTTTTCCGTACAGCAGATATATACAGAACACAGAGTGACTCTTACTTAATATTACTTACTTCTGACGGCCATTCAGCAGTTGCGTCTCGTGACTTTTGGGTGTACTAGAGTGTTAATATTACAAAAAATGGTATTATTGATGTTGTTGTAGCCGAAAACGTCTTCTTTTTTATTCTTCGAAAATTCGGTTTTTGTATGAAGATTTTCAGGAAATCCGTGCGGCGCACGGCTTACGGCACTAAAATTTTCCTGAATAATCGAATTTTCGAACATTTTTTTGGACTAAACAACATCAGTAGTGTAATTTTACAATCTTATCACTCTTCCACACTAAAAATCACGAGCCGCCACTGCCATTCAGCTCTTAGAGAGATTTATTTTTATTTATTTACCGCCATTATTTTATCTTATACCATTAGGTTGCCACATTATTGTACTCGATTTTAATTTAGAGAAAGAAAAACATTATGGAAGTTATGATACCTTTTTTGTGATACACAAAGGCCCAACCTTTTAGACAGTGAGTGTATAGCATCACCAATCGAGGTATGTATATTGTGGGAATGTTTTGTGGCTAAAGATAGTGGAAGGTGAATATGAATGTGTGGAAGTACTGGATGTTCAAATCTGGTCACCAAACACGGCTAAGCCATTTCAAGCAACGTTTAAATATTGAAGGGTGGTTTTTACCAGGGCGATACTGATAGTATCTTACACTCTAGAAGTCTATTTCCACTGAGTAAATTGATTCACTGACGCTTTCAATTACAAGAATTGTGATCTAAACCAATTTAAAAGTTAACCAATGTCGCCTATTATATAAGACTTTTTGACTTCTAGACTTCAAAAAAACCAACGAAATTGATTATTTGTTTAATAAATATTTTCATTATTTAAAATATTTTCTTCAATTTCACCCAAAGTAAGAAAAAAATGGCTTGATTCGGGCACACGGACACGCCCACAACACATTTTTACATAAGCAACTGCTGGCAAACAACAGATTAAAAAATCACAAAGTAACTCAATCAATATTTCACATCAAGCCGAATATACCGAATAGAACTAAAATATTATATTGTATTTAACTGAATATTAAAAACTTATTCCTTCAGTGAAAACACAGCATCGGAATTAATATTCAACTAATTATTCTGTCGGAGAAAGTGGAAACAAATCGTAATAATTATTATTCCATTTAAAAGTTTAAATGAGTTATAATTTTAATCTCGCATTAGTCTACTAATTCTACTTTTGTTTACATCAAAGTTTGCCATGGTACCCGTATAAATAATGTTCGGATTTCATTGGAAATAAGTAAAGCGAAACAGCGCACCCATGTAAATAAGTTATTTGTTAATATATTACTTACAGGTGAGTCAAAGTTCTACGCGTTGTTATGGGCATGTTGGGAAGTATTCTATTATCAGAATAATCTGAGATAAAAAGCAAATATCACAATGATTCTGTACAATGTTCTATTCCGATGTGTTTTAAAGAGAGTGCCTATGGTTGACATACTTTAGTCTGGCCATAACAACAGACAAAATAACAGAAGTGTAGTTATGTATGAGGCAATGTATGAATGTGGAAAAAGCAAACAGTGCACTGTGCACGCCAAGACAGAGAGAGATGTGTACCGATGCGATCCATCCTCTCTGTCTATTCCTGCAGGGAAGGGTTGTGATGGTTACTTAGTTCAGTGTGTTTTGTATTATAACCATAGACATATGAATATTAGTAGACCTGCCCTAAGTGATTAAAAGCGTATTATCCCCACTCCCCATACCGATTCCATTGGAGCCGGCTGTGCTCGCGTATGGCCTCAAGTGAAATTTGAAAACGTGACGTCATCATTCTTGTGCGAACTATGGTCGAGGCATCATCGGTTCATTTTACGAAATAACACGGCAAAATGTTGACTTGTGCTATGAAAACTTGTAAAAATAGATGTGAAAAAGAGAATAAACCCAATTGTCGTATTACATTCCATATATAAGCATTATTTTACTTTATTTTAAGCATATTCACATTGTATAATATGGATCAGTTGTAGAAACATAATATACTATCACATCGAGAAACGTCTGGACGCGAAACACAAAGCTGGTTGGTTGCTGGGAAGTAAATTATGAACATTTATAAAAGTGTCTTAACTAAATACTTAAACGAAATATTCGACTCTGAAAATAGAACCGAATTTTTTTGCCGAATTTGGACTTCGCAAATTTGTTCATAACGTGGCGAGTAATTTGCGCTCCCATGTAAAAATGTCTATTCATTCAAAAGCAGATTTTACTTTTAAGAAGTAAATGGTGATTTTATAATGCGAGATGCCTATTTTCTGTCAGCTAAACAACAATCGGAAGTCGGGCGAAGCGAAGCGAAGTTGCCCGAAGCGAAGTGAAGTTCGTGCCCACACTATCGTATTCGGTCAATTTCGATCAACTTCGCAAGTAGTGTAGCTGGGCTTTAAAGCGGCCGCTACACTACTCGCTTCGACGCTTCGACGAAGTCCTCGACGAAGTTAGCCGAAGTTCGAAGTGCGTGCCCACACACTCGTGCAACTTCGCGAGTAACTCAGTCCAACTCAGTCGTGATTGGTTTATTTATGTGTTCGAACTTCGGGACGCTTCGAGTCCTTTGACTCGGCCCATTTACCGACAACAATCGGAAGTCGGGCGAAGCGAAGCGAAGTTGCCCGAAGCGAAGTGAAGTTCGTGCCCACACTATCGTATTCGGTCAACTTCGATCAACTTCGCGAGTAGTGTAGCTGGGCTATAAGGTTTATATACAGTAGCATCTGGTCACACTTTCTTCATCTAATTTCAGAACTCCGAGAGCATAGACGTCCGTCATAGTAATATACGTTTTAAATTATGTCGCGTATTGCATAAATCCGCTGTAGTCGTGTTCAGAAGAGTTCTTAATAAATAATATTGGCGCAGCCGATAGTACGTTCTATTAATAATTGAAAATAGTTTGTAGGTACACAACGTACAGAGGTTGTGAAAATAGTTTGTAGGTACATAACGTACAGAGGTTGTTAAAAAAGAGTGTAGGTACATAACGTACAGAGGTTTTGAAAATAGTTTGTAGGTACATAACGTACAGAGGTTGTTAAAAAAGTGTGTAGGTACATAACGTACAGAGGTTGTGAAAATAGTTTGTAGGTACATAATGTACAGAGGTTGTTAAAAAAGTGTGTAGGTACATAACGTACAGAGGTTGTGAAAATAGTTTGTAGGTACATAACGTACAGAGGTTGTGAAAATAGTTTGTAGGTACATAACGTACAGAGGTTGTGAAAATAGTTTGTAGGTACATAACGTACAGAGGTTGTGAAAATAGTTTGTAGGTACATAACGTACGGAGGTTGTGAAAATAGTTTGTAGGTACATAACGTACAGAGGTTGTGAAAATAGTTTGTAGGTACATAAAGTACAGAGGTTGTGAACATATTCAGATGTGTGATATAATATTATAATAGAGACCTCTCTTGGAAAAACTTTTTTTAATTACGCTTTTAAATGTGTAACTATCGTTATTTATTAATTGTTCGGGGAGTGGCTTTTAAGAGTAACGTTTAGGAATCGAGGTTTTAATTTGTAAACATTAATTTATTGGAATCGCGAAACATCTGTTGCGTCCTTTCAGGAGAAATGTGACAAGATCAGTCGAAATCCGACCATCTGAAGTCTAAATATAAAGATAGGTCCTGTAGTTTTCATAATTTGAACTAATGTAGATTTGATTTGCCGCGTATCTATGAGAAGAGATGATAAATATAAGCAGACGGAAATGATAATTTAATTTCGTTATCTACACAATATGGGACTGCTATATTGTAGTTAGGAACCAGTATCTACGAGTACAATAATGATTGCGTTCTTTAAAAATGTGTTCCGTGAAATTCTACACTGTCAATGGCAAATAACTGATTAGTGATTACGATTACTTTTATTGGAACTAATCCACGATGCAAACACAGAGCTAAACAATTTGAGACGCTATTGCGATTAACGGTGCGCGTAGACCGGATTCGGTAGTTTTGTTAGAGTGTTGGAGGTTGAAAAGTTGAACCTATTTTTTCGCTTCATGTCTCTAAATATAAAACATCATTATATATACACGTGTATTTATATCACAAATAAATAAAACAAAGAATCGAAATGTTGTTTGAAATGGCCTTAGCCGTGCTTAGTGACCCGATATGAATAGCCGGGTACTTACCAACCTTCAACTTGTGATGATTTGACTTGATCACGATGTGATAATGTATTCGAAATTTACTAAAAGTTTATCAAGAAGCCTGCTAATTCATTCCAGTCTCTAAATAGTATAAAATAATGTCGCTATTTGTATCTGCATGTTTGTGCGTTTAGTTCTTCTCAACTACGCAACGAATTTTGATAAAGTTTTGACTATCATTTATAGAATTTCTTCCGTAAGGTTTCTGTATATAATAAATCCATATTATATTTATAGAAAGTTGAGAATATTCTAGCAGCTAGTTGTCAATAATATGAAGAGATTCTTAACCCTTTCCGGACGAATCCCGTGCACTGCGCGGCAAGCATATTTGGTTAGAGTGGTAATAACGCCGCGCACTGCGCGGGACAGTGTCTAGCTTGTTTGAATACATTTTCTGAGAAATCTGGAGTAAATTCGCCCTTAATTATGGAATTACAAATTATCCATTTTTTCTGACACATTTATTTTAAAATACGTATTTCTCCAATATTATTTGAGTCTCATTTTTTGTCTATTGCTCACTCGTAAGAGAATTATGACCAGTATATACTTGGCGTCCGAACCGGTATGTTTATCTACCAGCTCGAGGGATTAGTACACAAGTATACGGTGACCGTCTTGCATAAATCTTGAGACGAATATTATTTTCGTCGTTAATTAAAAAAAAGTGATATTGTAAAATAAGTTTGTTTGGTGTTTTTTTTTAAATAATGCCACGATTCTCTAGAATATACCATATAAGATATACCTCACATTATTTCGTCTGATTGAAAATCCATTGTTAACAGACCGTTTGCTATCTCTAACTCTATGTGAGCCTGATCTAAGGAGCTAGCAGCATTGATCCCGACGTACACGAGTGGAACACCTGTTCACAGATGATGTTGGCTTCGTGAAAACGGGCCGCTTCCACACATTTTTGTGTAAGACTGCTTGTATGTAAAACGAGTTACCGGCATCTGTTTTCTTTCCTCCTTCATATAATCCGGGCCTCTTCAAGACCCGTATTAATAAATCCCTTCCTATAGCCCCTACCTTAACCCGCCTAACAACGCTGCCCAACCGGGTGGCGACATAGCTCCCTGCCTTTACACAGTCAGGGGCGCTCTTGTGGGGTGTCGCATAAAAAAAATGTTATTTATTTTTAATGTTTAATTTTTTTAAGAGAAGATCGCAGATCAAACTATTCTATTATACTTTAGTCCGGGAGTAAAATGCACTAATTGATGATTCAAATGTGTATTTGTGTAGAATCAACTCCCGGTGCAGTAAGTGCACTTTACCTCCGGACACTTGTATGTTGATACTGCTCATGTCCTGCAGCCGTCAATTCATTAAAACAAAATAATAATGTGGTCAACCAAAAAGCTTAGGACGGGTTGTTTCGGAGAATTTGAACAATTCATCAAATTTCAACGTTCATTTCTGGGTTCTGTGAATGTCTTATTCAAGTTCTGTTATTATATCATCATAGGCTAGTTGCATGACAGATCTGAAATAATAACAGAACTTGAAAAAATCTTTCACAGAACTGGAAAATGAACTTTGAAATTTGAAGAATTGTTCAAATTCTCCGAAACAACCCGTCCTTAGTGTCCTACATGGTGAACAGAGAGATATTACCGCAAATGCGTAATTAAACGTGTATTTTAAGGTTTTAGAAAAAAAATATGACAAAAATAACAAAACATGTGGAATATTTACCGTCCCCAAAAGGTTAATAAATTACTAATACTCATTTTTCTTCGTGTAGTTAAAATATAGAATTTACGGCGGATCCCTTAGAGTTATGCATAACATAAGAGAACACGCTGTATGCTTTCCAATAGCATAGCCTTTGAATGAGCTGCCCTGTGAAATTTAAGTACCCTCTCAAACGCCACCTTCAACGTAAAGATAAGGAGGCAATTTCTGCTTCCACCAACTTAATTCTCCGCTTTCACCAATCTTAACTCATTTCCTCTCCTTTCTCTACCCTTTGCCTTCCGCGCTTGAAGTCAATTAAATTTTAATTTTTACTACCTTCGCACTACGCTGACGAAAAAGCTACCTAATTTTATTTACATTTTCAAGGCTGGTTGAAAGAAATTTCTAGGCAATATATTTTTATAGATAGACTAGTGGGCCCCGGCAGACATTGTCCTGCCACAGACCGCCTTCTACGTAGACCGCATTTTATGTAGACTGCCTTTTATGTATTGTCGGATATTTTATACATTTGACATACATAGAATACAAGTCACGTCCATCATAGAAATTGTTTTGCCGTTTCATTTGATATCGATCATTTCAGCAGATTGTGATTATTGTTCACTACTATAAAAATAAGTAAAAATGCAACCGGTACCGTTCTATTCTCTTAAAACTGCCTTGAAGTATGTCTTTCACAGTTTTACAGATTGCCGTACGAATACAATCCATAGAAAACACTTTCGTTATGTATATTTTTTCATTTTTCAATATATTCAAGTGTAGGTAATAAATAAAATGAAAATTCTTAATCGATAAGGAATAAAAATTAAATGTTCATTCATTTTTAAAAGTGAACGATATGTAGGGTGACCGGATAATTCATCACAGTGATAATTCATCACATCTTTAAAAAGTTATATAAAGTCATGGAAAGTGATGAAACAAAAACTTTATTAACTGGGTTAAGTAGGTTAGGTTAGGTTAGGTTAGGTTAGGTTAGGTTAGGTTAGGTTAGGTTAGGTTAGGTTAGGTTAGGTTAGGTTAGGTTAGGTTAGGTTAGGTTAGGTTAGGTTAGGTTAGGTTAGGTTAGGTTAGGTTAGGTCAGGTCAGGTCAGGTCAGGTCAGGTTAGGTTAGGTTAGGTTAGGTTAGGTTAGGCTAGGTTAGGTTAGGTTAGGTTAGGTTAGGTTAGGTTAGGTTAGGTTAGGTTAGGTTAGGTTAAAAAAATATTTCATCTTTTCTAATGACTTTATATCACTTTGTAAAAGTGTGTTGAATTGTCACTTTGTTGAGTTATCATGGAACCGATATGTAGATATAATATTATGTTAACACTCGATTATATATTAACACTCGATTCTCGGCCCGTCAGAGTTTAATCAAATATGGGACTTCAATAAACGAGTGATCGCTCACTCAAATAATTTTTTTAACAATACCTAGTTTTTTGAGTTCCCGTCATATTTGAATTCGTCAACATTCGGCATGCATTCGCCGGTTCTCGGCTGATGCGGACGTTTGATCAAATTTAGGACTTAAATAAATGACTAATCAAATAATCTAAACATTTTTATATTGCCGAATTTGTGACGATATCAAATGTCACAGAAGTTCAAACAAGTAGGTCTTAATAAATTATTCATAATATTAGCGCTACAAAATGAAATTATTTAAGTGCGCCTCCTAATTTATGGAAATTTATGATTCATTTGTTAAGACTTTTCCGTACAGCAGATATATACAGAACACAGAGTGACTCTTACTTAATATTACTTACTTCTGACGGCCATTCAGCAGTTGCGTCTCGTGACTTTTGGGTGTACTAGAGTGTTAATATTACAAAAAATGGTATTATTGATGTTGTTGTAGCCGAAAACGTCTTCTTTTTTATTCTTCGAAAATTCGGTTTTTGTATGAAGATTTTCAGGAAATCCGTGCGGCGCACGGCTTACGGCACTAAAATTTTCCTGAATAATCGAATTTTCGAACATTTTTTTGGACTAAACAACATCAGTAGTGTAATTTTACAATCTTATCACTCTTCCACACTAAAAATCACGAGCCGCCACTGCCATTCAGCTCTTAGAGAGATTTATTTTTATTTATTTACCGCCATTATTTTATCTTATACCATTAGGTTGCCACATTATTGTACTCGATTTTAATTTAGAGAAAGAAAAACATTATGGAAGTTATGATACCTTTTTTGTGATACACAAAGGCCCAACCTTTTAGACAGTGAGTGTATAGCATCACCAATCGAGGTATGTATATTGTGGGAATGTTTTGTGGCTAAAGATAGTGGAAGGTGAATATGAATGTGTGGAAGTACTGGATGTTCAAATCTGGTCACCAAACACGGCTAAGCCATTTCAAGCAACGTTTAAATATTGAAGGGTGGTTTTTACCAGGGCGATACTGATAGTATCTTACACTCTAGAAGTCTATTTCCACTGAGTAAATTGATTCACTGACGCTTTCAATTACAAGAATTGTGATCTAAACCAATTTAAAAGTTAACCAATGTCGCCTATTATATAAGACTTTTTGACTTCTAGACTTCAAAAAAACCAACGAAATTGATTATTTGTTTAATAAATATTTTCATTATTTAAAATATTTTCTTCAATTTCACCCAAAGTAAGAAAAAAATGGCTTGATTCGGGCACACGGACACGCCCACAACACATTTTTACATAAGCAACTGCTGGCAAACAACAGATTAAAAAATCACAAAGTAACTCAATCAATATTTCACATCAAGCCGAATATACCGAATAGAACTAAAATATTATATTGTATTTAACTGAATATTAAAAACTTATTCCTTCAGTGAAAACACAGCATCGGAATTAATATTCAACTAATTATTCTGTCGGAGAAAGTGGAAACAAATCGTAATAATTATTATTCCATTTAAAAGTTTAAATGAGTTATAATTTTAATCTCGCATTAGTCTACTAATTCTACTTTTGTTTACATCAAAGTTTGCCATGGTACCCGTATAAATAATGTTCGGATTTCATTGGAAATAAGTAAAGCGAAACAGCGCACCCATGTAAATAAGTTATTTGTTAATATATTACTTACAGGTGAGTCAAAGTTCTACGCGTTGTTATGGGCATGTTGGGAAGTATTCTATTATCAGAATAATCTGAGATAAAAAGCAAATATCACAATGATTCTGTACAATGTTCTATTCCGATGTGTTTTAAAGAGAGTGCCTATGGTTGACATACTTTAGTCTGGCCATAACAACAGACAAAATAACAGAAGTGTAGTTATGTATGAGGCAATGTATGAATGTGGAAAAAGCAAACAGTGCACTGTGCACGCCAAGACAGAGAGAGATGTGTACCGATGCGATCCATCCTCTCTGTCTATTCCTGCAGGGAAGGGTTGTGATGGTTACTTAGTTCAGTGTGTTTTGTATTATAACCATAGACATATGAATATTAGTAGACCTGCCCTAAGTGATTAAAAGCGTATTATCCCCACTCCCCATACCGATTCCATTGGAGCCGGCTGTGCTCGCGTATGGCCTCAAGTGAAATTTGAAAACGTGACGTCATCATTCTTGTGCGAACTATGGTCGAGGCATCATCGGTTCATTTTACGAAATAACACGGCAAAATGTTGACTTGTGCTATGAAAACTTGTAAAAATAGATGTGAAAAAGAGAATAAACCCAATTGTCGTATTACATTCCATATATAAGCATTATTTTACTTTATTTTAAGCATATTCACATTGTATAATATGGATCAGTTGTAGAAACATAATATACTATCACATCGAGAAACGTCTGGACGCGAAACACAAAGCTGGTTGGTTGCTGGGAAGTAAATTATGAACATTTATAAAAGTGTCTTAACTAAATACTTCAACGAAATATTCGACTCTGAAAATAGAACCGTTTTTTTTGCCGAATTTGGACTTCGCAAATTTGTTCATAACGTGGCGAGTAATTTGCGCTCCTATGTAAAAATGTATATTCATTCAATAGCAGATTTTACTTTTGAAGTAAATGGTGATATTATAATGCGAGATGCCTATTTACTGTCAGATTGATTTATTGACGAATCACAGTCAGCTTCACCCCCTTCGTTCTTCAACAGTTGATTATACCCCTCGCCATTATCTTCTCGTCTATTAATTCCTATGTCTGATTATAACCAATTTGTATTTTTAAAATATAACTATCAATAGACTTCAGTTATTTTCGCTGTGAAAACAATGTACGTAATATTATTGTTTACATCATCGTTACTTTGTTAATTGATAATCATTTATGTTTGGCATAGTTGAGAAATAAGTCATTATTAACAATATTTTATTTTTCTTACATTTTGCACTCGTTTTTTATAATTTATTCTTTATAATTAACTTAACTTTATATTTAACTTAACTTTATAATTAACTTCACACTTTACACCGTAAATTATACTTTATACTTTACACTTTAAACTTAACTTTATATTTAACCTTTACACTTTATACCTTATATTATACATTCAACTTTATGCTGTATATTTATATGTAGAAGGACGAAACAATATAAAAACTGATATAAAGTGTTTTTGCAAGAAAAATAAAAATACGGTTTATTCAATAAAATGTATATTTCATAATTTTTATCATAAATTTAACAGATAACATCATGACAATTGGATCTTTCTTGTAATTATATTGACTTTGGCTTGAGTACGTAGCACGTAGCGGTACAACGGTGGATTTTTATCCGGTGATTAAAAATTAAAATGTGACACGGTTTTTATGCAGATATTTATCCAGGAGCAGTGGGGATTTTATCCGGAGCTGCAGCACGGAACAATGGGTTTTTATCCGTAGCTGGAGCTCGAAAAAAATAGTTTTATCCGTAGACGGAACACGGAACAATTGATTTTTGGTCATAGCTGGAGCAGGCAGCTTTGGAGTAAAGGGTTTTTATCCGGAGATGGAGCAGGGTACAGTGGGTTTTTTGCTCGCAGCTGAAACGAGGAGCAGTGGAGTGTTAAGATTTTATCTGATGGTTTAAAAAGGAACAGTAGATCAATGGGTTTTCATTCCAATATTTGGAATAAGCCAGAGGAATATATTGACTTTTAAACAAATATTTAGCTAAAACCCACTGCTTCCATTGAACTTCGAGATTTTTCGAAGATTTAGAGTGGATCAGCGTAACAATAAGATGATTTTAATACATAAAAACAATGATTTTAATGCAAAACTTTATCACTGAGAGGTGGAGCAATGGATTTTCATACTTATAATTAGCACAAAACGGTGAATCATTAGGTTTCTGGGAATATTTATTACATAACAACACAACAATGGGTTTTTATCTGGAACTATATAATAAATGACGGAGCAATAGATGTATTGTTTTTTTTGCCTGGACCTGGAATACCTACAGAGCACTAAAGTTGATTAACACTATAATTTCAATATGATATATGTAATTATTGTATTGCCTTATTCAATATAATATACACACAGAATTCTAATTAATTATATACGGTTATTATTTTTGTCACTTGGCAACGATGCTGTCTGCTTCTAATTATTATTTCTTACAAATGAATCAATTAAAACATGGAGTCGTTTATTATCAGCAGATAAGAAATCCGTTATCAATAACATAACATTGTTGACAACATGATCAGACATTTATTATTTGGCGCCGATCATAGAGCTTACGCATCAATGGCGCCAATACGCCTTCGTAAAATTGTTTCAATTCTTATGACTGAAATATTTATTGTTAAAATTGACTGGTCGGTGGCTGAGTTGACATCGTATTTGGGTCTCACCCAGGCGTAGTGTGTTCAATTCCTTGGCTGGCTAAATCCTTCATCACAACACAAGCAATTTTTTCCGCTTACTGTGGTGGTAATAGGAGATTTCAAATATGAGGTTATTCGTGACACGGGAATGATTGTCTTTCTTTTTAAAATGAACAATTTTATACCTTACTGCAGTAGTAAAGAAGACTGTTCAATAGTTTCTTCTGCGCCTCTGTTTATAGGCACGGCAGTCAAGCTAGAAGGTAGCAGGTATCAGGGGGTGTAATGGCAGTAGGGTAGGTGGTAGGTTAACAGAATAGGGGATGGGAAGAAGGAATGGTCGCGTGCTGCGGGCACTTGGCCTCCGCAGCCCGGTTATGGCATTTTTCTCGACTAAAAACTAAAATAGACGAATCGATTTAACCTCCGGACTTATCAGTATGATGAACAAACGTTTCTATTATACCCGTGGGCTCGTGGAATCTATCGCGAATATCGTGACTAGTGCGGTTCACAAGGTAACACGTTACTTGGAACTGGAAGTCCGTCCCAAGACCATGTCCGACTGATCGTGTTTGTATAAGTTTCGTTTAAAGATGGAATGCAATCTACGCCTCATATCAAATATGTCATTTTTTTAAGCTATATTTATTTATTGACGCCCTATTGGGCTTTTAAGTACATAACAATTAAAAATTTCATTTTTAACAACAGTATAAAACAAACAATAGAAAATCGAAATAAAATATAATGATTTCTCATACATTATTTACATTTAAAAAGTGGTGGACTAATTTGGCTTTAAATGTATTGATGTTTAAATTAAATATGTCAGCGACATCACTTAGTTCATTGCCCAACCTATGTATTCTTTCTAATACAGAATTCGTAGCGAAGTTATTGTTGTAGAATAAAATATTCCGTCTAGTATATTTTGGAGGTATATGTAAAGATAGCAAGTTTACAGGGCAGTCTAACCTTGAATGAACAATTTTATATAATAAAAGGAGATGAAATATTTTTCGCCTTTCACATAATTTCGATGAGCGTAAATTGACATAATTGATTTCAATAATAGAAATACCAATTTTGAAATTAATAAAACGTAAAAATTTATTTTGAATTTTTTCAATTTGTTAACAATGAGAATTGAAATGGTTGAATTGTATTCAACTTGACCAGAGCCAAACCTTCTAACCAGAAACGTGTATAGTAATTTTATAGTTTTTATGTTATTAAAGTCTTTATCAGCATACATGTGTATTTTTTAAATCAACATCTTTTTTACTTGAATCCAAACTGCTCCCAATCGTCTAGAGCCAGCGAGACTATAGCATCTCCTATTGGAGTATTTTGTGAGGCTGAAGGTAGTCACGAAGGGAAATAAATGCAGAACAGTAATGTGGGGTAGTACCTGTATATTCAGATCTGGTCACCAAAACCGGCCATTTCAAGCAGTGTTTCGATTCTGAATGGTGTAATTTCTCCAGGGCTATACTGAAAGTATCTTCCATGCAGTTTGTTCGATATATTAATTTATCAAATAAAATTTTATTTTGTACGATTTGAACCCGCGACTTCCGATTTCGTAGCCAAGGATTGTAACCACTCGACCACGAAGGCCGTCAACTTTTTTCACCACTGTTAGTCATACTTACTAATGTCCGAATAAGTATGTTACGAATCAATCTCACGTCGTAAGATATTGAGACTTTATTCGTGTGAAAATATAATATGAAGGTACAGGGTTTTCCAATAAGAGGTGTTATTTTGATATTCAATCATAAAAGATCAATGGTTTCGTTGCTTGTGTGTCACGTAGCGCCGTCTTGTTGAAAGTAAACGTTGTCCCGATCAATACCATCCAATTCCGGCCATAAAAAATCATTAATCATCTCTCGAAAGCGCAATCCATTCACCGTAACTGTTGCTCCAGCCTCATTTTCGAAAAACTAAGGTCCAATGATACCGCCGAACCATAAAGCGCACCAAACAGTCACACGTTGAGGATAGAGAGGCTTTTCAACAATAACTCTTGGGTTTTCCGAGCCCCAGATACGACAATTTTGCTTGTTGACGAAGCCACCGAGGTGGAAATGGGCCTCATCACTCAAGATGATTTGCATTTGATTCACTCAAGTGAATTTTAATAATTTCAATGCGTTGTTGAAGCGTGTATCGTTCAATTTTTATTAATGGCGTAGTTTCTACTTGTCAAATGTCAAAAAATGACAGCTTCAAAAGTAACATCTACCGAAATAGCGGGCTATTCAAAATAACACCTCTTATTGGAAAACCCTGTACATTTAACAGCTATGTTCAATATTGTTACTTATAAAAAATGCCTTCGATACAAAACAAGGTATTTCTCTTACTAGCAAATCGAGACGAAATAGTGAATACTGATTCATGATTTTTATTCAGTTTGCGTTAGTACAAATCACAGTTTAACGGTCACGGGTTCTGACAATACATAAATGTAAATATTAGTATTTTAGCAATAGAAATACTTGAATTTAAATGTTTTGTGCCGTTTGACCTACGTTCCTCGTAAGTAAATAGTAACCTGTTTTGAAGTAGGTGGCATTGAAAAACACATTTATTTAAAATACAATACCGTTAACGCCCCGAACAGTTTTAGTTCATCAACTCTATGTTGAATGACACTTGAAAGCTTATTGACAAGTGTGAAGTGTGAACATTCTTTCTACAAAATTGATCAAGTTTTTGTCGTTCAATAAAAGTTGATCAACTAAAACTGAAACGTCAGAACGCGGCATGAGAGAACAAAATTGACGGAAGTAAAATTAAAAGAAACAATGTTATTATTAGAAGCTTTAATGTTTCAAGATTTTATTTTTCTTATAATGGAACAAACAATTTGAGCTTCATAGCTCATGACTGATATGAGTTTGCGTTCAGAAATTAATTTAGCTAACCTTTAAGGCGATCCCATACGTAGTAATGCAAAATCATGTGTTTTTGGTTTGAAAATTTGGTCGCCTAGAAATGTTTCAGATGCTTTATATAAATACCGCGAGTATAATACATCTTGGCGTTTGAAATAATCGAGTATTTTTTACATAAGTCTTTTTATAAAGCCCAAAAAAAATAATTTATAAGGCCTATGAAAACTGCTTTAAAGTTCTAAATGTCCTACTTACGAACCCATTTTCGGTTATGGTTTTATTGTATAATGTGACAAATTAAGTTATTTATAAAATGATCGGAAAACATTTAAATATTTATGCCTGAACATCCACAAAATAAAATAAAAGGCACTTTTTGGCCATGTTTTTTTATTGCATAAATCAAAACAGCTGGATGGTGTTAAGCGGGAATTTAAGCCTTATCGCCATATACGTAAGGAGTGTTATTGATGGCGGCTCGATTCAAAATATTACACGACGTAATGCATCGCCTTAAACTTAAAACACACGGAAATAGCTGTTCAAATTTTTAATGTTAAACTGCACAAGACAACTGTTTAGAGCCAGTAACACTATGGCATCCACAATTAAGGTAAGTTGTGAAGCTGAAGGTGTAGGGAGGGGAATGAGATAGGGAAGAGGAAGGTGGGGAAGAACCGTATTTCAAGCGACGTTTCAATTCTGAATTGTGGTCTGAGGGGTGATACTGAGAGTATCTTCCACTCTGGAAAATTCAAATATAAATAAACATATTTATAAAATAATATTACATGATTTTTCATCTCATTTTGTTCCACGCAAACAAAATCTACATTTCTTTTGCGAATGCCCAGCACGATTTTGATTCAAAATTCTTATGGAATAATAATTTTATTAGGTATTGGATCTGTTCTTCGCAGTGGGTGGATGATATTTATTTTTTCATGTTTATCAATTTTCTTTTTGCAATTCGTTGGTATTAAATGATAATAAATTATTTTTCTACCGCGCAGACCCTAAGATCGGAAAGAAATACATGGTTTTCAAAGTGCTCCTACATTATTGCAAAATCAGGGATAAAAAAATTGGATTTCCATTTCAATTTGATCATTGAATAATCTGATCAAAAAAATGCCCAGACAGCAAAGAATAAATGACTCATACAAAAAATAAATTATATTCCGGAATAATATACCTAATAATATAATGTCATCAAAGATATCATGTTACCGACACGGATGAAATAGTAGAAGCGTGTTTTATGCGTCTCTGTGTGCCTAATAAGGTTAGTTTTATCTTATTTCTGGTGAAATTGATTGTGTATTGATCGTGCCATTTACGGCACAAACTGAGAAGGGCTCATAAAAAATGTTTAACTTTTTTTGTATTACGGTGAGATACATGTGCATCAAATCATTGCAATATATTCCTAAAAGTCATCGTTCGCCATTGGTTACGTATTTGCGAAATATTTGTCTTAGTTTGCGATATATTTTAACATGAAACGAAAGAGTGAAGTGACAAAAACCTTTGCAATATATATGTGCAATAAAAAAAAAGTTCTATCTTTTTTTGTATTACGGTGAGATACATGTGCATCAATCAAATTATTGTAATATATTCCAAAAAGTCTTCGTTCGCTATTGTTTACGTGTTTGCGAAAGATTTGTCAAAGTTTGCGATATATTTTAACATGAAACGAAAGAGTGAAGTGACAAAAACCTTTGCATTATATATGTGCAATTAAATACATGTGTAAAAAAATCCTAGAAAATTATATATTTTTTTTTTTATTTCTACTTCCGATTTTATGTCCGGGTTAAATCTTCCCCGTAGGAAAAACTAAACCCTTCCACTCAATTTTCCACAAATGATCATCTAGTCAATCAACACTATGCAAGTGCATTATATAAGAAAAATAAATATAAAACAATACAAGAACAACACATCAACTCACCAGAGATCAAATGGGAAAATAATTCACCGACTCCAGATATTTTCATATCAGAGGGTTCGGCTCGGTAGAACTTCTAACAGGGCCTATAAATCCTACTGATCCCTCAACATAAATATTTAAAAAAATCTTTCGTTATCCTACATGTATTCAAAATTACCGACTTTTGCAACTTTTATACATAAATTTTTTGATAGATCTAATATGCCTAAATTTTGAATGAGAGAGCTAGGTACAATGCCAGTAACTTATTTAACTCGCTAACTTATTTATTAATCTTAAGTTAGCTCACATCTTCGTGTGTGCTAATAGTTTTATAAACATATAAACATGTACATTGTTTGGCAAACATAATCTTTCTTTAAATATTTCAATAAAGTCACAAAAAAGAAACATTAATAATTGAGATAGACATATTTTCTTAATTCATTAGCCGAAATAACAAATAGTAATATTTTTATAGTTTGAGAATGCCAAATTCTTTTTATGTCATTTCCTAAATCTGTGTATTTTCTTATTTTTTCAGAAACAAATTTTTAAATATTACAGGAATTGGGAATAGCGACATCAATGTAAAACTATATCCGGTCTATTATGACTAATCGTTCGGTCTGTTAGTATAGTGTTAAAAATAATATTTTTATACCATAAAATTATTTTTATTATTTACTTTTGCATCTTTATATATAAATTTTTTGATACATCTAATACGCCTAAATTTTTAATGAGAGAACTAGGTAGGTATAATGCCAGTAGCAGATATTATTATATTATTATCTGCTTTCAAAAACATTGATTTTGGGATAATATTCAAAGGCAGCGAATCCATTTGAAATTAATGTACACTGGACTATTTCTAAATAAATCATGATTCTGACAGGTCATTTAAAGTCGCTTGACGACAAAATCTCATAATACCCGTGGGTTAATAAAATAACATAATGCTAATTGGCTACATCAGTTTTTTTTCAAATGGTTATCGTTCACACTTCTAGATTTGTTTTGTTCGCTGGTTACCGGTATTGTAATAAATAACTGAATTTAATTCAGTTGGAAGAAAATCGATATTACTGACTGAACATTTTTCTTATGTGAAAATCCACCTGTTGAATACTTCTAGCCTGTTTTATTACTTTCGATAATTATGTGTTATATCATGAAATATCTGAAAGAGACTATATCAGAATGGTAATTTTCTTAGTTTTGCACACTGAGGACTCGGGTTCAAATCCCAGCGCGGTTCCATGATAACTCAACACATAGACAATTCAACACACCTTTAAAACGTGATATAAAGTAATTTACAATGCTAGTGATATAAAGTCATTTACAATGATAGTGATATAAATTAATTTACAATGATAGTGATATAAAGTCATTTACGATGATGGCGATATAAAGTAATTTAAAATGATAGTAATATAAAGTCATTTATAATGATTGTTATATAAAGTCATTTACAATGATAGTGGTATAGTCATTTACAATGATAGTGATATAAAGTAATTTACAATGATAGTGATATAAAGTCATTTACGATGATGGTGATATAAAGTAATTTAAAATGATAGTAATATAAAGTCATTTATAATGATTGTTATATAAAGTCATTTACAATGATAGTGGTATAGTCATTTGCAATGATAGTGATATAAAGTAATTTACGATGATAGTGATATAAAGTAATTTAAAATGATAGTGATATAAAGTCATTTACGATGATGGTGATATAAAGTAATTTAAAATGATAGTAATATAAAGTCATTTATAATGATTGTTATATAAAGTCATTTACAATGATAGTGGTATAGTCATTTACAATGATAGTGATATAAAGTAATTTACAATGATAGTGATATAAAGTCATTTACGATGATAGTGATATAAAGTAATTTAAAATGATAGTGATATAAAGTCATTTATAATGATTGTTATATAAAGTCATTTACAATAATAGTGGTATAGTCATTTACGATGATAGTGATATAAAGTAATTTAAAATGATAGTGATATAAAGTAATTTAAAATGATTGTTATATAAAGTCATTTACAATGATAGTGGTATAGTCATTTACAATGATAGCGATATAAAGTCATTTATAATTTGGGTGGTTGGTTTGGGTACCGCCACCCCGGGAATCATTTATTGGATAACCAACACCTCTGCCATAGGTCACCCCAAGTGGTTTTCCACGTTTTTTGACTTAGCAGGGGTGCCCGGGTTCATCGGGTGAGGTGTGTTTAGGATGGCCCTACTCAACAGCTACGCGGCGTACCGGATTGGGAGAGGTTGGTTTGGGGAGACTCTGTGACTTCTCCAATTGATCTCTCTTGACCACCTTGCGCTGCAGCGGGAAGGATAGATCATACGTCCGTCACTTCTGAACCTTACCTGAAATTCTTACCCATCCCTCGTACCCTTTTCCTTCCCAAAACTTCCTCTCCTACATTTCATTAAAAAAAAACCTCCGCAAGCATACCCAAAGATGACATAGGGGTCTAGAGGGCAATTATTTTCCTGTTTGGGGTTAATGTAAAAAATATATACTAAAAGCGATGAAAAACTAATCTATAAACATAACCTACGTAATCTATTTAACCTATTTTTGTTTCATCACTTTTCGTGACTTTATATCACTTTTTATACATTTATAAAGGTGTGTTGAATTTTGATGGATTATTTGGTCACCTTTTTTCACACTGATGCCCATTACGGAAACTATATCGGAACCAATAAGAAAAAAAACTTCTTTAAACGATCATTATTTTCAAACAAATCAAAGCATGGCTGAAAGAACTGAAGTTAACAAAAGTAAATACAGCTGGATAATCAGTACAAAAATTATTCAATGAAAACTCAACACAGTGACAATTCAACACACCTTTAAAAAGTGATATAAACTCATGAAAAGCGATGAAATAAAAACTAACCTATTTAACATAGTTTTTTTTCATCACTTTTCATGATTTGATATCACCTTTTAAATGTGTGTTGAATTGTAATTATATTGAGTTATCTGGTGGTAACCGGTAGGTCCTAATGCTACGTATACATACGCGAGCCGAACTGCCGAATTGAACCTCAACTTATGGGAAAGAAACTAAGAACTCGCAAATGGCGCGAAACGAAGCTTTCAGTCGCTTCGTTCCTTTCCCGTAATTCGTGACTCGGTTCGCAAATGTATACGTACCATAATATACCTAGCATATTGTGGTGGTAGATACACATAATAATGTTCGGGGTGGATCAATGCAAAACGAATTCTAAGCAGAATTCTTGCCTAAAAGACTATGCAATAATTACAATAGAGTATTATCCAAGGTGGATATTTTCAATTGTGAACTTACCAAATACAAGAGGTCAATAAAAGAATATTACTCTGATGGTTTGTGAATAATGTTATGTCTCTATTGTTTATATTTCTATTATGATTTGATTTATATCTGCAACCTATCTCCATGGCTATAAATGTATTGATAAATGTTTTGTTTTGTAATTTTTCGTTTAATATATATCTTTTGCTTTGTATAAAATTTTGAATACATATTCCTTTCTAACACATTTAATTTACTAATTCCTTATTATGCTGTCTCAGTAGAGGTAAAGTCAGAAGGAGGAAATCCATAATTGGTTTTATTTTGGCTGTATAATACTTTTGTTCAGACTGAAATAAAAGTAAACTGTCGATTTCCCGAAAATTGATAAATAAATACAATAAATAATCAAATACCTTTCTTGATTACATACTAAAGTTCGCTGAATTACTAACTTCCGTTGACTATAAATAAATATACAGTTATGTAGGAATCTCCCAAATGATGACATCCATACGGCATCACGAGAGAATATGAAAAAAATGATAATCTCTAAAGCTAATTCGTTATCAGTATCGGGATTAAATAATTTCAGATTATAAATTTTAAGATATTAAAGTTATGTGTACCTAATGCGTATGCATACATCTATACCTTTATTTATACGACATATGTTTATAATTAAATTCATATGTTACTTTGTTGTAATATTAATTTCTAATAATTAAATTATAATATGTAAATGAAATCCTCAGCACGGGAGATCCCAGTGAGGATAACATTACTCTATATGTTACTAAGAAAAGAAGACAATAAATCATTATTATTATTATTATTTGATATTCTGATAGTCATGTGTAATTTTTTAGCAATGAAACTATGTAATAATAATTTACATGCAATCTTTTAAAATAGGTATATCTGGTGTCTGTGGGTAGAATCGATTACAGCTTATTTTACGTAATTGGTATCAGTATATTTATGCACTAGTGTACAATTTATAATCATTTGTGTTGAAAGTAATTCTCATAATTTTCTTGTCATGATAAATATTATATCGATGGAATTACACCACGATTTTCTTTTATCGCACATGGAAAAAAGTGAGTATTGGTGATTTATTAAAATCCTGTTAAAAAAATGATAGTAGGCCTAATAAACTATTAGTATTTTAATAATATATCCTGTTATTAAATAATGACGAAATGCGAAAATATTAGAAATTTTATGAACACGTGTTCCGACATTTTACTGATATTTTATCAGGGACTATGTCAATTCATTCGTTAAAGGCCTGCAGTCCCGTTTTTAACAAGAATACGAATAATTTTAAGAGATTCTGCATAAATTAGTAATCTTTTAAAAAGTTTTCTTAGTGTATATTATGATACTAAAGGTAGTGAGGAGGGGAAGGATATGGGAAAGAGGAAGGTGCCTGGCTATTCAGATCTGGTCACCAAACACGGCTAAAATCATATCAACCAACGTTTCAATTCTAAATGGTTGTACCAGGGCGATACTGAGAGTACCTTCCACACTGAAACGTGCCGCAAATATACCTCATATTATTTTAAATGATCAAACTGTAAAATAACACAAATCAATAAAATATTTTTTCTTTCCACATTGGGATAAGAACCCGCGACCTCCGAATTGCTAGTCGAGAGCCTTACCCTCGACTACGGGGGCTGTCGAACGATGATTAAACCGTTTCAAAATTTTAGCGATTTTATTTAATTACATTCGTTATAGGCCCGCAGTCCCATTTTTAACAGTAAAACGAATAATTTTACCACATTTTTATTAAATTAACAGTATTTCGTGTCAGTAAATTTTCACCGCGTATATATAAACTTTCCGGGAGAAATTCTCTAAATGATAGTTTGAACCCTATCAAAATCAGTTGTGTAGTTTAGAAGAACTAAGCGCACAGACAGACGTATATAGCGAATTTGTTTTATACTATTTAGAAAAGATGAAACTTGCTAAATAAAACAATTATTTTTACTGCTCCAGTAATAATTTTCAAGCCCTCTCCATGCTCTCGACATCGACAATGTAACTATATCCTCATTCTACCTGTAATCAAGTACAATTTATGGGTATATAATTATATTCACAAACAATCAGGAAAGAAGGGATTACTTCGCGAAACCAATTTACGTATTTATCAGACCTTTCTCGTACTTCCCAATTAGGCGCCGGCAAATCTTTCATACAACCCGATACGAGATGAAGAGTAATGACTGCTCTGCCTTGGAAATTACTTGGAACCTAATCTTGCTCTAATCCCCATCGCTTCTTTAATCCCCCCTTTCATTCCCCCATGTTCCAATCCCTTCCGTCTGCAGTACCCCAAGTTCCAATCACTCCCTGCTCCATCCTCCCCTGTGGGTATTCAGAATATTCAGATCAAAAGTAATTCCCGGTAATTGTAAAATGAAGCTTCCAAACTTGAAATATTCTTTAATCTTGGCGGTAAAATGTTGGCTGTCATATTCATGGATTTTGATTGTACGAAAATCAGTTGTTAAGTTTCATTTCTACGCCTTAAAAAAATTGTGTCATTTGTTATGAGGAGGACAAGTGTATTAAAAGTAGTTAAGGCGAAGCACTACATAGTCATGCAAAATCATGTTATATTTGTTTGAAAATTTGGTCACTTAAGAATATTTTAAATGCTTTGATACTGCGAGTAGAACACACCTTGGCCTTAGAAACAATCGAGCAGTGATAAGTCGTTTAATAAGCTGAGAAAAAAATAAAGTATGAGTAATAGAGTTCAAAATCTCCTATTTACCAACCTTTTTTCGGTTATGGTTTTATTTCATAATGTGGCAAACTTTGTGCTTTAGCAAATGATCAAATTTTTTTTGAAATATTTGTGCCTGAACTTCGAAAAATAAAATAAAACACAACTTTCTAGCGATAATTTTTTCTTGCAAAAATCAAAAGCTGCGGCTCGTGTTAAGCGAGAATTTAAACCTTATCTCCATATTCATAAGGAGTGTTATTGTTAGCGGCCCGATTCCAAATGTTAACACTACGTGGCCTTAATATTAAAATCGACATATAGATACTTTCATATAATCTAAAAATTAACCCATTGTTGTGAATTATTGACGAATAAACCCTTGAAGAGTTCTGCCATTTCTATGGAGCGCCACTACTTTTGCCAACCTCCTAATGTAGAATTTAACTTAATGATAAGTACATATATTTCCAGATCGTTCACAAGAGTTAAGTTAACTACCAACACGGCTTTGGTGAGAGACCGCCTCAATAATGACACATAAAGAGACCACCTTATAAGAATGGAATGATCTTAATTCAGAACAGAAGCATGATGTCTATGTCTATATTGTGCCGTAGCAGAATGATAAAAACAATGTAACGCCAACTCAATATTCCAAGTGTGTCGCAACGTTTAGCTTATAATGTTTTTTAAGTTAAAAAATAAAATGTTACCAGATTATAAATATGTTAAAAAGTGTTAGTATTAATAGTACACGGAGAAAAACGAGAATCGCTAATTTATTAAAAATCTCTTCAATTTATTCGTAATTCTATTAAAAACAGGATTGCAGGCCCTTAACGAATAAATTTATAAGTTTGCTAATAAAATTTTATTAAAATACGAATGTAATATCACGATGTCGGAACACGTAATAAAAAAGGTGATATTTTCACATTTCATCACTATCAATTATCAAGACAAATGCAGGTGCACGAACACTAGTTCCGATATGTATTTACTAAAAGTTTATCAGAAAACGGTCTGCAATCTTGTTTTTAACTGGATTATCAATAATTTGAAGAGATTCTTAATAAATTAGCAATACTCATTTTTATCCGTGTACAGTTCATTGCTATCCTATGAGAAACAGCAACGAATTTAGGCTTCCAAAGACAGTTCATTGCTATCCTATGAGAAGCAGTAACGAATTTAGGCTTTCAAAGACAGTTCATTGCTATCCTATGAGAAGCAGTAACGAATTTAGGCTTCCAAAGACAGTTCATTGCTATCCTATGAGAAGCAGTAACGAATTTAGGCTTTCAAAGACAGTTCATTGCTATCCTATGAGAAGCAGTAACGAATTTAGGCTTCCAAAGACAGTTCATTGCTATCCTATGAGAAGCAGTAACGAATTTAGGCTTTCAAAGACAGTTCATTGCTATCCTATGAGAAGCAGTAACGAATTTAGGCTTCCAAAGACAGTTCATTGCTATCCTATGAGAAGCAGTAACGAATTTAGGCTTTCAAAGACAGTTCATTGCTATCCTATGAGAAGCAGTAACGAATTTAGGCTTCCAAAGACAGTTCATTGCTATCCTATGAGAAGCAGTAACGAATTTAGGCTTTCAAAGACAGTTCATTGCTATCCTATGAGAAGCAGTAACGAATTTAGGCTTCCAAAGACAGTTCATTGCTATCCTATGAGAAGCAGTAACGAATTTAGGCTTCCAAAGACAGTTCATTGCTATCCTATGAGAAGCAGCAACGAATTTAGGCTTCCAAAGACAGTTCTTTGCTATCCTATGAGAAGCAGTAACGAATTTAGGCTTCCAAAGACAGTTCATTGCTATCCTATGAGAAGCAGTAACGAATTTAGGCTTCCGAAGACAGTTCTTTGCTATCCTATGAGAAGCAGTAACGAATTTAGGCTTCCAAAGACAGTTCATTGCTATCCTATGAGAAGCAGCAACGAATGTAGGCTTCCAAAGACAGTTCTTTGCTATCCTATGAGAAGCAGTAACGAATTTAGGCTTCCAAAGACAGTTCATTGCTATCCTATGAGAAGCAGTAACGAATTTAGGCTTCCAAAGACAGTTCTTTGCTATCCTATGAGAAGCAGTAACGAATTTAGGCTTCCAAAGACAGTTCATTGCTATCCTATGAGAAGCAGTAACGAATTTAGGCTTCCAAAAACAGTTCATTGCTATCCTAAGAGAATAGTATTACAGTAGCTTAGAATGTTAAAATTTTATATATAAACGTTTATTTTCCCATACAAACAATTTCATTTTTTTACCTAAAAACCACCTTAAAACATGAGAAGATCGAAATAAGTTTTTTTTTTTTACTTTATGTTGCATCATCCTCCGAAGTTAGCGCACTTTACCCCTGGACACCCTGTATATATATTTCATGAATCAAGTTTAGTAGTATATTCCTTGAAATATGAAAGCCAGAAAAAATTGAAAAAGAATGTGGTATATTACGACAAAACTGGAACGCATTCATTACACAGAAGCCCAAATTTTCGCTTATTCAGTTTTCAAGTGGGTGATATCTTAGGCAGAGAAAACTTTTATTTTACTTTTTAAATGGGATATATTTTCAAATTTAGCAATATCAAAATGTAATCTCGTTTATTAATCTCGCTATGTATGTGTATATGGCGGTAAGTATACGAAGGGCGAGTAAACAAAAAGTTATTCAGTCCCGCTTTCATGAATTCTTAAAATGTGTCCCGATTTCAGTTCGTGCCCGCAGGTTAGAAAGAAAATACGTACAAAACGTATATTTTTTTATAATTGTAAATGTTTTCGTTCTTTTTGCTCATTGTTTTAGAAAAAAAATTGGATCGACTGTAGAATATTATTATGTCGTACTGATTATAATAAATAAAATTGATTTTTGAAGCTGCAAGTAACTCACGAACGGTGATCTCCGGTTTCATGAAATTTGTACAGCATCTTCTACGTGATGCTTATAAGCTATGGTCCTTTAACCGCCGAAGCCTAATATGTCAGATGGTCGGAGTATTTCCGGTTTGCAATAAAGTTAAAATAAACGGATTATTTCTGAACGTCTCTGAAAACTAACAACTGTTTTTGAAAGATAATGAAATACGATTCCAAAATATATTATTAGAAAATAAACATGGCTCACTTTATTTTTTTTACTAAAATTACTGACACCGAACAAATAAATGACGTGTTATTAAACTGTTATTTTTTTACAAATTTACACTCCTCTTCCATCCACAAGTAAATGTCTTATAATGGAAGAACAGTCATTATCTATAAACAATATAAAATAATGTCGCTCTCAGCGTCTGTCTGTGTGTGCGCTTAGTTCTTCTAAACTACGCAACGGATTTTTATAAGGTTTTCAGTATCATTTAGAGAATTTCGTGTTTCGAATCATTGTGTTATATAAAAAAGTTTTATAACTAAAAATAAATAAATAATTTTTGTTATAAAATATAAAAATAACTTTAAAAAAATTCACGAAGTTTCACAATTTTATTTTCAATTTGCGGTCAGAACCCATGGTTTTGTAAAGGTATACATTTAAATTTTATTTTTATTTTGTCAACTTCTAGATTTAAATATAAAGCATGGTGTTTTCTCTAGTAAGTGAGACCACAATTTCTATGACACCATGTAAGCTGTTCCTAAAAGCGAACAAATTACCTTAAAGTTTCCACTGAAAACAACTACATCGGTTAATTTATGAATAAAAAACAGGAAATCTATTCGTAAAGCACAGTGGGATAGTCAACTTCTCAGTTTTCACTAGAAATAAATGCAGTTTATTGATAAAAAAAATCAATTGTCATCGCATTTCCCTGGTTTGTTTTTATTGATGCTATGAAATGTATTAGTTAATTTCTGAAAATGATTTGTTTTCTGTGAATGGAGTTTTCCATAGTAGATACCTGTAACCAGTAGCCAATCATTGATGTTATTGACCCGCTGCCTATATTTGAAGTTATAATGAAATCTGCGTGTAAATATGAGGAACGATGTAGCTTTTCATGACACAGTCAGCTCTATTAATTTCTGAACACCAACAAACCTACATTTAATTAATATTGGCTTAAGCTCACGGTAGCGTACAAATTTATAACCAGCAATCCTTTATCTATTCTATATAAATAAAAGACAACGCTGTACATCCCTATCTTAAGGCGATGCACTACGTAGTGATGCAAAATCATGTGTTTTTGGTTTGAAAATTTGGTCGCCTAGAAATGTTTCAGATGCTCTTATTAAATACTGCGAGTAGAATACATCTTGGCCTTTGAAATAATCGAGTATTTTTTAGATAAGTCTTTTTATAAGTCCAGAAAAAAATAATGTATAAGGCCTAGGTAAACTGCTTTAAAGTTCACAATCTCCTACTTACAAACCCATTTTCGGTTATGATTTTATTATATAATGTGGCAAATTAAGTTATTTATAAAATTATCGTAAAAAAATTAAATATTTATGCCGGAACATTAACAAAATAAAATAAAAGGCACTTTTTGGCCATGTTTTTTTCTTGCATAAATCAAAACAGGCGGATGATGTTAGGCGGAAATTTAAACCTTATCGCCATCTACGTAAGGGGTGTTATTGATAACGGCTCGATTTAAAATATTTCACGACGTAGTGCATCGCCTTAAAGATTTATATTTAAATTTAGTTATCTAAACTTTAAAAAACTCCTGTATCATGCAGTATATCACGTTAAGTACACAACATATATGTAAAAGACCAACAGGGCGTTTATAATAATAAATAAACATGTAAATGTTTGTTGGTTCAAAATCTTAATTTTCCGATAGTTCTTCACCGATTGCTTTGAAATTTTGACACAACATTGCATTCGAATACGCGTGTCTTCTTATTTTATTTAACTACATTACACAGATGTCACCTGTGACAGGGAAAAACAGTTGGACGTGAAAGAAACACGCGCTATTTTTTCTCTGAGCGAGCAGACTGGCGTGGTTCAGCTAGTACTAAATAAAAATGTATTTGACTACGGCCTCAGTTCTGTGGTACCTGACTAAGCAACCATCATGCTTTTCTGCGCAGAGGTAGGCAGGTTTAGTTTACTTGATTGACCACGTATACGTTGCCGTTTTCTTCTCACATTCACTTGCGTGTCTCAATATTTTCTCCTGGCCCTCTCCACCATCTACTCTACATGTTAAAACCAGCAAGATCATAAACTTGAAAAATTACGACATCTGCCGAACATTTAAACAAGAGGAACACACGTTTCAAATAAATAATTATCTAACTTCTATCTTCTAATTATAAATGAGAGTGCCTTTGTGGCGGGCTGCGTGGTATTGATTTTTATACAAATCTACAGTTTTATTCCGAGATTAATGAAACACGGGCAACGCCGAAGACTTCATCTAGTTTATTAATAAAATATTGTTTTTATGTACCTACTTTATCGCTTGTTTGATATTAGTTCCAATCTTGAAAATTAAAGGTTCGTTGATAAATAATATTACGCACTACACAAAATTCAATTTCAAATTACGCACCAATGCACGTGCAAACGTAATTAGTCTATTTAGTAACAATTATTATATATATGTAAAATATTATTGTTTCACCTGCTAACAAACGTATACTCGTAGTTCTTACCTAGTTTAGCAGGTACAAACACATCTCGGTGTTTTTCTGAACTAATTTCTGTTTTCGTTTTTTTTTCTCCCTTTTTTATAGTGTTCGTTCGCATTTGAATCTGACTGTAATTTCTGTTCTTCGTTTTTTTTCTCTCTTTTTTATGGTGTTCGTTCGCATATGAATCTGACTGCACCAGTCCCGCGCCATTAGTTAGTTACCTGTAGCAACTGTAACTGCCTACCCCTACCCGCCCCGGGGAAGGTGCGGCCTAGTTGGGTTGTTGGGGAGATGGGGAAGGGTGGCCCTTTCGTGAAAAAATCAATAAACATTCGTAGGTTTGTGCTGCGCCTTTACCCAAACTAAAAATTCATTCCGGCTAGCTTAAAAATAATTAGCAGGCATTTTTTTGTTTATGGTGGTCTGTAAATTTATTAGTAGGTAATTTTAGGTTACACAGCGCATTTTATAAAAATTATCGTAGGAAATACACGTGAAACATCTCTTAGCGCGTCTAGGGCGTAAAACCGACTCTTTAGTAGCAAGTAATGCAAGAAGGGATGACGCTCTTGTAACGTTGCATCATTCGGCCAGCCTTGTGACTCTTCGGCTTTTTCTGCCCGGCTGCCAAAACTCTGTGCGGTATAATTGCTTCTATTCTCACTAAAATTAGAAAAATAGACCTGTTCTAAACGATGATAAAATTTTAAATTTTGACATATTTATTTGTGTTTATTTTAATAATCATAAAATTATTGTTTACTTACATTTTCACGTCCTTCAATAGAATCAATTGCGATGTTTCACATCTGCCTTGCGTAATTTTTTTACAATTCTTAGTCCCTTTGTGAGGACCGACAATTATTATTGTAATGGTACGTATACATTTTCGAACTGAATTACGGGAAAGGAACGTAGCAATTTTGCGTTAGCATTTGCGTTTTATTAATTTCTTTCCCATAAGTTGAGGATCAGTGCGGCAGTTCGGCTCGCGTATGTATACGTAGCATAAGATCACACAGCGGAGTACAGGGGAAGTTTGATCAAATAGTAGTGGAGAAAGATCTTGCACATCGTGGCTTCAATACTTATGTGGCTGAAATGGGAGGAAGTTTTCCTTGTAAATATGTCTATACTAATAAAAAATTGATAGCTAAATAATACGTCGATACTTCGCGAGAGACATTTTTTTGATTAGTGCCCAGATAAAAAAAGTTTCTAAGTTTTGTGGGGTTTGCAAAGCGTTAGTATAAACACACCTTTATAATTATTATTATTTATCGGCGCTCGGTCAGCTGTTATAGTGTTCTGTTCAAATATTAATTTATTTGTTTATCTTTTAAACGATAATTAGAAAATGTTTTCAAGTTAATAACCGCTGTTACTAGACATGCCTAACCTAACCTAACGCCTCTCAGATGTTATCCGAAAAAGTGCATTATAGGTACATTGTACAACTCGCAAAAGTAAAGCTACGATGACACTAGACAATTTAAAAAAATCGTATTGTTTTTATTATTTTTAATTATCAACTAATGTTTACAAGACAAGGTTTTTATGCATAGCACAAAGGATAATAAATTATTATAACCAATAATAATAGTGGGAAATTTAGCACTAACGAAGCCTTTCCTACAAAAATAAAGTTGGTTGTTTACAGGTGAAAAAATATAATAAGCAGTAATTGTTGATTGAAGCACTAGTACATATTGAATTATTTGGTCTGTTGGAAATAAGCCGACGTGGCTCAGTGGTTCAGAGCGTCTGACCGGACATCAGAAGGCGATGGTTCAATTCCCCTCGGCGGCATTTATTTTTACACGGGAGATATTTTCAATATGTATTGATATTACAGGCGACTAATTATTGCTTATAATAATTTGGTATTGCTTTGTTTATGAAACTTTATTCGATTTATTTTCTTAAATTATCATGAATAAACACCCCGTTTTGCATTAGACCCGTGTAACACAGGCAAATCACTTTAAAGAGAGCAAGTTTGAATGTATTTGTGTACACCGATACTGGTTCGAACTAGCTTGGACAGTCGTTCAAACAACTAGCCCAAAATCTAAATTCATTGGCATTTTTGTAAATCTTGAGCAAAATAATGAAAACGTTTAAAAAGTTTAATTCACTGGAATACTTTTGATATAACTGCTTGCACAGTGTAGTTTTAGTGTTACCTATGGTTAATTTTAGACACAATACCTCATTAACACGAACGTGCGAAAGCACTGTAATTTGCGTGAGTGTTACCCGATTGTTTAGTTCAGTGCCACATTTTTTTAAATATTCATCATCGTTAAAATATAAACCGCGTCTTTCAGAATAATCTTAATCTGTTTTTTTTTTTGCTATACTAATTAACCAACACGCCATTTTTAACGTCGAAGTAAAATACTGAGACCGAGATGTGTGACATTGTATCCTCTCTCTCCAGCCCTGTCCGAAAATAGAGTAGGTAATGGTGAAGTCCAGTCTTTCGCTCCCATTATTTTTCATTTTGTTATCAATTTGACATTTGAAATTGCTTTACATCGTCGCTTTGTAAGCAACTCTAACTCGAAATGATTATCAAACGCTGACAGACGAGTAATCGGCGGTTAAATGATGATCCGGCAAAATTTGTAATGCCGAAATAAAAAATAGCTTTGAAATTAGCAATTGAACGTGAAACACACCTGAGGTGGAATATTCCGCTGTACGAATGAAATGATACTATTATAGACATTTATTTCGGTGTACTTCATTAAAATTTTGTGTAACTTACGATTACTTACTTACTATTCAAATAAGTAAGCAGCAAAATAAAAGACATTTAAAAAACACCTGTTGTTGAAACTGGAAACGAGGATTTCGCAAAAATTCAAACGTAACACTCGGAGAAGCCTAACTGATATAAAATATTATTAATTTTTTTTAAATCTCGTCAAACTATTAGTATTCCTGTTAAAAACGGGACTGCGGACCTTTAACGAATCAGTAAACTATGAATGTGTTATGAGGATGGCGAAACACGTGTTCATAAAAATTAAGATATTTAATTTAATTTCGTCACTATAATAATCGGGATAATAATCGCAGTTGCATGAATATGTGTTCCGATATATGTACTAATATTTTATTAGGAAATGGCCTGCCATCATGTTTTAGCAGGATTTTAATAAATCAGCAATACTATTTTTTCATCAAATGCCCGTTCACCACTTTTTGCATTTGAAAGTTCTCAATTATGTGCCGAAAATTATCAGCAGAAAAGTATCAACAACTTTGTTATGCTTGTCAACTGATCACAATTTGAAAGAAATCCGAAACGGACCAAAAGTCAGTCTATCCAAGTACTAGAAAAATTCTAAATGAACCCTAGGTATGTGAATGTTTGTGAGTGAGTTTCGTGAAAGTTCCGTTATGCAATCTCGGAATGCCGAAACTGTTTGCTTGACGTGAGTTCATAAATAGTTCATTTTCCCCGGAAAATTCCCGAGCGGTCTGGAAAACATAGGTTGGACAGAAATACTAAATATCTCTCTACTGCAGTTATCAGTAATGTAGACATTTTGATTAATCTTTATAACGAATTAGTGTAAATTATGAATACCAAAAATTATGCTTTAGATAAATTGAAAGTTTTCCTATCGTTTCGCTTGAGTAGAATACAAATAAAATAATAAATTACTCAACATAAAATATAAATGTAAACGACTAAAAAAATATTTTTTAAATAGAGATGTATGAACGCGTAAAAGAAAAAACTTTAAAAAAATAAAGTATTATAGCTAAGATTATCCGTGACAGTTTCACTTGATTAACTTTTTTGCTTTCTTATAAAATTATTTACAAAATAAATAGAAACCAGTTTTGTGCTTGAAATCGAACGTTTCTAGACTCCGTTTGTCAGGCGATTTTAATGCCTATTACCTACAATATAAGGTATGCCAAGAATATACACATTTTTGGCGTGTAGCTTCCTCTTAAGGTCCGTAGTAAGCTTTCAAAGTTGGTTTGAAAATGAGATATGTAAATACGAATGTTATAGGAAGGGCGCTAATATAAAAAAAACGATTGTGAAAATATTTAACAAAACAGGACTAGTTTGAAATAGAGCAAAAATCTCTCGACAAATGCTTTAGTTGAATTTATAGATACACTGTGTTTTTGTAATACCTATAACAGAACAAAACGTGTTTTTAATAATTTTTGGAGCTTAATTTGCGATTTTTTCTATCGAATGAATTTCATACAATTAACGTTTCGGCTTGACAAATGTATCTCCAAAAATAACGTTTATATTTTTTTAAGTAATTAAAAGCTTTAGGTAGGTGACACATTACGCTATACGCATCGTAACTAACTAACCATCACGCCGTTTCCTCGTAGGGGTAAGCAGAGAGGACGGACCGCCATCAACTCGGTCTTGGCACACACTTCTTGCCTCATTCACATTCATACATCGTCTCATACATACTCTTCTATTATTCTGACTCTTGACATGGCCCGACTCGAGTATCTGATTCACTTGATCGTGCCATGTCTCCCTCGGGCGTCCCCGATTTCTGCTACCATTCGCATTTGCATCGTATATCCTCCTTACACTCCTATCTTCGCTCATTCGCTCTACATGCCCAAACCATCTAAGCGTCCCTTTCTTAATCTTACTCATTACGCTTACATCAGCCTTGCACTCTTTGCGGATCTCCACATTCCTCACACGATCAAACATGGATTTACCACACAAACGCCTCAGGGATCTCATTTCAACAGCATTCAATCTACTTTCATCCTTTTGGTTTGAAAATTTGGTCGCTTAGAAATGTTTCAGATGCTTTAATTAAATACTGCGAGTAGAATACATCTTAGCCTTTAAAATAATCGAGTATTTTAGATAAGTCTTTTTATAATCCCATAAAAATAAGGCCTATGAAAACTGCTTTAAAGTTCAAAGTCTCCTACTTACGAACCCTTTTTCGGTTATGGTTATATTTTATAATGTGGCGAATTAAATTATTTATAAAATGATCGAAAAAAAATTAAATTTTTGTTCCTGAACATCCACAAAATAAAATAAAAGTCACTTTTTGGCCATGTTTTTTTCTTGCATAAATCAAAACAGGTGGATTAAGCGGGAATTTAAGTCTTATCGCCATCTACGTAAGGTGTGTTATTGATGGCGGCTCGATTCAAAATATTACACGACATAGTGCATCGCCTTAAGTGTTAAAAAGAAATATGTTTTATAGAAATTCGGAATGCGGGGGTTTTAATTTCATGTATTACGATTGAGTGAGAGGTGATAATTAACAGAGCTGGCATTATTCTTATGCTATGGAGAAATAGTAAACTTTATAAATATATGAATGAGATACTAAGGCATTCTACTCGTATATGCTGTGCTAAAACATCTGGTCTGCCGTGTGCTATCTTTCATTCACGTAGGTACACAGAGTGTATCAGCACGTACCGTAAGGATTTTAACCAACGATTCCTTTGCGTATGCGTAATGTAAGTCTCGTATTTCATAGAATTTATAAGATTACAGATAAATAATGTATGTAAACTAGCGTAAGCCTGGTCACCGTATTATAACATTAAAAATTCTATTCACATCTCTTGTTAGAAGTATTCTAGAATACAACCCTACAATTTGGTCACCTGTCTTTAATAATCACATTAATACCATTGAAAGAGTCCAATGCAAATTTTTGAGGTGTATTAATTTTAGGCTTGGAATTCCTTTAGAAACAATAGATTATGATTTCTTATTATATTAATTAAAATTGCTTAAGTTAAGTGAAAATTTTTTGATCTTATATTTTTATACAAAATTTTTAATTATCAGTTGGATAGCCCTGACATATTAATGTTGATTCAATTTCACGTACCTACCATTAGATCAAGGTCCTTTAGTATGTATTATTGTGACAATTATACCACAGTCTCAGGATATAACTCAGTTATAAATAGATTGTACACACTTGGGAACTTTTATGCTAAAATCGCAGATACTTTTAATATTCCCCTTGTAAAGTATAAAGCTGCACTAATAACACATTTTAACGCCACTTATTTTAATGAGGTCACTACATAACAGGCTATTGTCATTGCTTTTTTCTTTACTGTTATTTTTTAACTAAATTTAATTCTTTAATTTTTCTCGTCAAAATTTAATAAAGCACTATGTATACGTAAAAAAAATGAATAAAAACTTTGTATGTAAATGGCACTTGTGCCGTAAATTCTAAATAAATAAGTAAATAATCCATCGAAATGAATACAAACAGAAATGCTCGCAGTTCAGCCGGTGACGTCATGCTCACCCGTGAATACTGGGAACGGCTCCTCACGAATGTTCTATTAAGGAATATTTTATTTTGAAAGTTTTATGATGAAATGTAACTAATCGTCTTCTTCTTTCTGCAGGGATCAGGTCTGGGTGGCACCATGAAGATGGTAATGGTGCGGAAATGCTGCCCCATCGGACAGAATCTCTCCTCGGAGCCTTCTGCAGATGGCTCAAGGTACTGCTCCCCGTCATCACTACCCTTCGAACCTGACTTCAAGGCAGTCAATGAAACCGGTTTCTATGACTACAAAATTAATGAATATGAAACTATAGCGGAGAATCCGTGCCTTTATGGAAAGTAAGTACCATCCTACAAATATACTGATTATACATTATCATATAGGCAAGTCGTTAGTATGGAATATGGATCTATATCTAAATGTACTGATTATACATTAACATATAGGCAAGACGTTAGTATGGAATATGGATGTTTATACATATATACTGATTATACATTAACATATAGGCAGGTCGTTAGTATGGAATATGGATGTATATGCAAATATACTGATTGTACATAACATATAGGCAAGTCGGCAATATGGAATATGGATGTATATACAAATATACTGATTATACATTAACATATAGGCAAGACGTTAGTATGGAATATGGATGTTTATACATATATACTGATTATACATTAACATATAGGCAGGTCGTTAGTATGGAATATGGATGTATATGCAAATATACTGATTGTACATAACATATAGGCAAGTCGGCAATATGGAATATGGATGTATATACAAATATACTGATTATACATTAACATATAGGCAAGACGTTAGTATGGAATATGGATGTTTATACATATATACTGATTATACATTAACATATAGGCAGGTCGTTAGTATGGAATATGGATGTATATGCAAATATACTGATTGTACATAACATATAGGCAAGTCGGCAATATGGAATATGGATGTATATACAAATATACTGATTATATGTACATTAACATATAGGCAAGTCTTTAGTATGGAATATGGATGTATATACAAATATACTGATTATATATTAACATATAGGCAAGTCGTTAGTGTGGAATAAGGATGTATATACAAACATACTGAGTATACATTAACATATAGGCAAGTCGCTAGTATGGAATAAGGATGTATAATATACAAATATACTGATTGTACATTAACATATAGGCAAGTCTTTAGTATGGAATATGAATGTATATACAAATATACTGATTATACATTAACATATAGGCAAGTATATTTGCCTTCAGAGCGAATTTGAAACGGTTCAGTTTTTTTCCATTAGTTGCCTCCAGATGGGTCGACAAGGCACTTGTCCCGCTTCTAACTAGAAAGTTAGTTAACTTACAGGGTGTCCGGAAACTGGTGAATCTACGTCACATTAAAAACCCAAAAATATATTTTTTTAGTCAATCTGGGCGTTTTTAATTCTTTTTAACTTTATTGCCAACTAAAGGGTTGAACAAATTTGTAGCTGGTTCTACACTTCAACGCATTTTAAAAGCCCATACAGCTGATAGTAATCAAGAGAGACCAATTTTGTTCAAAATTTGATCTAAAAAGTACCAATTTTAACTTGATTTACTCGACAATAAAAGCTCAAATCAAAAAAGTTTTAAATGTCAAAAAAATTGACACCAAATGTGATGTTGATTCACCAGTTTCCCGCTAGTTTCCAGACACTATCTATATATACTTGAACATTGTTGAGAAGGCCCGAATATACCGTTATAGTCACAATTGATTTCATTCTCTTTATTTTACCCTTTTGATTGCTTAATTGTTTACTTGCTAGTTGGGAGCGGCTCACGTGTATTGTGCGGCCCGTCTGGAGGTAACTATTGATTTACAAGGTGTTCTTTGTGTATCTACCTTATCTGCCTCAATATTGTTTGTCTTTTGTTTAATAGGTCGTATCGTATTACCTCCTCCTTCTTGTGCTAACTTTTAGGACAGCCTTGCGGTATCCACCGTCGGTGTAGATACGTTGTTTCTTTATTTGTCTAGAAGTGAGACCACGGCATCACCACCATTAGAAATATTGCCCATAAACACATAAATGAACATTATTTTATCCGGGTTTAACCCATACATATTAAGTAGAATTAAAATCGACAGTTGAACCATTTTCAAAGGCTTGATCAATTTAGCTAATACGCTATTAGATAATACGCATAAAAAAATACATCTTCAAGCCTTTGAAAATGGTTCAACTGTCGATGTTGTCTTTAAAATAGTTTTATCGTAAAATCTGGCTAAGTTACTTTTTAATTTCTGACCGGAACTTCACAAAATGAAATGAATTTGATATATTGGAATAACTTTTGAATGTTAAATCCAGCAATGTAATATTTAATTATTGAAGATAATACTTATAACTCTAAACGAAACATAAAACAAAACATGGCACAGAAAATAAAAAAAAGGTTTTTTTTTACAATGATTAACAAATGTTTATAAGAAAAAGACTTTTTATGCATAGCACAAAGGATAACAAATTATTATAAGCAATAATTAGTCGCCTGAAATATCCATACAAATTGAAAATATCTCCCGAGTAAAAATAAATGCCGCCGACGGGAATTGAACCCGCACCTTCTGATGTCCGGTCAGACGCTCTGGGCCACTGAGCCACTTTAAAAAAAATAGTTATTGCTTAAAATAATTTGTCAAAGAGGGTAATGTTCGCAAGTGTGAATCGAACCCAGGATCTCTATCCTATCATTGATCAATATCATATATCGCCCATTGAGACTTGATTATGGCTTTTTATTGAGTGGTTAATGGCGTTGTTCAGGTAAGCAAAGAACCTGTGTGCGAATCATTTTTATTCATTAGTATTATCTTCTTCAATGATTAAATTAAAAAAAACTTTTTGACGTATTCTTTATGGCGTATTTTATAATTTCCACCTTATTGCCACCAGCGCAAGGGGTGCTTGATTGCTAGCAATGTTCAGTTCTTGCGAGGTTAACTGTGTGGTGTTTATAGATACCCGCTGTACCCGGCCGAAAAGTACGAAGACGAGTTCTACCTGCTGTCCAACGGTTCGCTGTTCGTGCCCTACTCCAAACCGCCCATGCTCGGGCCCAAGGAATTCTGCATGGACGCCTTCTCCATCGGGGGCGCGCCCGTTACTCTGCCGCTTGTGTGCTTCAAGAAACAAGAGACAGCCCCTAGCAGGAACAGCGTGTGGCTGCTTACCGTCTCTTTCCGTAAGCTTTTTTTTATCAACCACATTTCTAGAAATCACCCTTCTTTATTTTTGTAAGCAAACTAACTAGACTGCAACCTGTTGGTGTTAGGAATAACATTTTTTTTGTTACAATATGAGGGGTTGTGTTGGATCTTTCTAAAGCTGTCAGGAATAAAATGTTTAATCCATTCTGGCAACATGAAACATTCTTGAAAAGTTCAAATAATATAATGTTTCCAAATAAAAGATTCAAGAATTATCGAAAAGTTCTACAACACGTTGAATTTAGTGGTTCACATTTCAACATATGTAATTCAAGCAAAAATAAAATCCAAACCCTTTGTGCTATTGTTAGCTACGCCAACGCAGAATTTGCATAGTCGTCTTTGCTATATTGCAAATGATTGAATAATTAATTATGATGGTGTAGCATTTATTGAACTCGTCAGCTTTATTTTAATTATGACGGCTTAGTATTTACTGAACTCGTCAGCCGACTCTTAAGTTAACATAGGATGGAACGGAAGAGTAATCAATACACATGTGGTACTAGACAATCTAACCAACAGTCATCATCGTTCATCATCAATCATCACTCACCACCATCGGCGCTATAATCTTTAGTGAGTCCTGATCTCTTTTTGAAAATGCCTTCATTCCCACGGGTCTCTTGCTATTTTTTTCTGTTTCTTACGCCCAATAATGCTTTGTTCGCCTCCACACATTTCTTGGGTACCTCAGTTTAGGTCTCTAATATTTTCTCCACTTACAGGCTCGTTATAAAGAAACCTCTTTGTCGCTTAACTATCTTCCATTCCTACTTCATATTATTCATGCCACCAAGACGTTCAGCCAAATCGTAAATTTCTATCGAACATCGAGCAAGAATTGCGGCCCTTGAGTCTTTTTCGCATCGAGCCGTTTGCTCGATATCGAACAAAAAAACATAGAGCGAGAAGGTACACACGTCGAGACATGTTCAAATGAGCGTAAAACCATCGAGCATTGACGAATGTGGATACATAGCTTATGGTTGTACCTCATCCACCAGATACCATTTTCTTGTATGACTTCAAAGATGCTTTCCCGCATGTCACTTTTAAAAAATAGGCAATAATTTATTATTACGGGGCTACGCTACGGGGTGAGATTTGCCTTCCTGCCTGTTCCACGCAGTTTATGCACTTCTTTCTCCGTCTGCCTCTGGGTCTCAAAAATAGGTAATATCCCTTTACAATTCTTCGTGAAGGTCCAGCATTTTTTTCTGATTCGTAGCTTCTTAGTACTTCTCTGACGAGTGCGATTTTCAAGATCGTCATCTTGAAAAACACGATTGAGTAATGTTGTTTCTCTTTTGTTTGTACAGTGCCGTTAGTAATAAACATGTGTGTTATTCGCACTCGTGTTTGCATACAAGTACGTACTACCCATACCGGCAAATTTATTCATTTATTATATTTATTGTTATTAAGTTTAATTTGTAGAACTCCATTTTATTTTTTTATTTTTTATATATACAATAATATTATTATTGGGTTTATAAAAACAGTTTATTTTTAAACAAGTTCTGCTGTGTAATTATTATTACGCGTGACAGCTGTTTCGCCCTCTGAAGGCATTATCAAACTGTGGGTAGCCCACTTACAGACGATACATTTATATTATTTCTAGGTAGGTATTTTAATTTCATTTACTGATTTCTTAATTGATTTCTAAGTAAAATATTAAAAATTATTAATGGTTATTACCCCAGCAAAGTTTCCCCAATTAGTGTAATGTTTAAATTTGACTGAATGTCTTTATGTTAGTTATTCCCAAACGATGACTCATAGGGTTATTTTAATAGCATAATTAAGTACTTCATAATGCACTCATATTTGCATTAGGTTTGAAGATATCTAGTAGGGGTGAACGAATTATATTTGTTTGTTCATTAATTAGAATAGCTTTCGAATTATTAGAGTTTTTGTTAATTTCTAACTGCTCTAAAAGATTCAGTTTACGGCCTTTATTTTGTACGTGTAACGGAGTTGGTTTATTATTATCATTAAGTGAGTGATTTTCATCTAGGAGATGTTTGGCAAATTGAGATTGTATTTTATTATTATTTTTAAAAGATCTTATATGTTCTTTAAACCTAGTGTTAAAGGACCGGCCCGTTTGTCCAACATAAACAGCGTTGCATTCGTCACACTGGAGTTTATAAATGCCACTATTTTGTAATTTGAGTACCTTACTTTTTGAGTTTTTAAGAGATGATCCTAAGTTGTTATTTGTGCGGAAGGCAATATCTAAGCCACACTTTTTGAGGACTTTGGCAATTTTATTAGATGTCTGTCCGATGAATTCTAAACACCCGAATTTATTATTCGTCTTATTATTAGTCGCTGGGTAAATTAATTTAAGGTTATTTTTGTGTTTGTTATTATTAATTATTTTTTCAATGTCTCTACCCTTGAAGCCATTATTTTTAGCAATAGTTAGGATTGTATTTTTTTCCTTCTCGTATGCTTTCTTGTCGAGTGGGATATTAGTAAGCCTATGTACCATTGAGTGGTAGGCAGATAATTTATGTGACCATGGGTGTAAAGATTTATAATTAATGGTCGTATCTGTAAACGTAGGCTTACGGAAAATTTCAAACGTATGTTTATTATTTTCTCTACCGATAGTTAGGTCTAAAAAATTAATTTTATTATTACACTCTCTTTCAACCGTAAAGCAGATTTTACGGTTGATGGAGTTAGCAAATGTGACAAAAAGATCTAATTGTCTGTTGGTACCTTTCCAACAGACCAAAATGTCGTCAACATAACGAACATAGTATATTATGTGTTTGCTAAAGATTGAATTTAAAATTTGTTTTTCAATGTAATCCATGAATATTTCTGCAAGAAGTGGACTGAGGGGCGATCCCATTGGTAATCCGTCGTTTTGTTGATAGAATTTATCATTAAACTCAAAGTAGAAAAGTAGAAAAAAAAAAAAAAAAAAAAAAAATTATTCATAGTTCTCCATTCCTCACTGACCAAAATAGATCGTTTCTTTGGAATGTACAAATGTCACATCTGAAGGTCGCAACTTATTAACCCTTGTTATTCAAGCTAACCTATATAAATTAACACGTGTAAGAATAGATTTTGATTTATCGCTGTGTAATAATGTGCATATCTATTTTTTGTTAGTAGTCAGTGGACAAATGGGTCGGGTTCAAACCCTAACGTCGTGGGTTCAAACCAAAAATCATTGCACAAAAATCTTTTTCCGCTTATTACGATGGAAGTAGAAGAATTTTAAATATTGTCAGGTTATTCGTGACTATGGAAAGGTTTTCTTTCTTGTTAAAGATTTTGTAAATTCTGAAAGTATTACAATTGAACCATGAAACACGCAAATAAACATCTGTTATTGAAAATATGATAAATGACCCTTGTAAATGAGTAAACAACCTTAGTTAAGCATTTTTCTAAGGAGTGATTTATTCCTCCAAATTTAATTTCCATCTCAACGTTTTTAAATTATGTAAATCGACATACTTATAACTGTAGCCGGGAGGGTCGCTTTGTAGAATTTGTTATCTTTATCTGGCCGCCTGCAGAGAAAATTATAATGAACGGTCAGTTGGTCGAGTGACCCAAGGGGTCGCGAGTTCCATTCTGTTTTAGCTAAGTTCTCTATCACTGCACAAGTAATGATTTCAGTGTATAATAATCATATTTGGCTAATTTATATAGCGCCGTTTTAATGGTGTAAATAACAGTCAGCATCAACCAAAGATATTAGAAGAACGAGATGTGCTATGAGCAGTTCATACTGTGTGGAATTGTTTTGCCCAGTGTCGCCGGTTTTGTTCACCAATACTACTGCACACCTTCGCTTACGCTAAGGTATCCGCACTAATACATAGAACAGATTTCTGTGCGTACACGTCTCGATAGTATTCAAAGTACCCTAATTAGGTAGTACTCCGCCTACGGTCCGGGGGCCAACATAGCATATCTCGTTCTTCTAATATCTTTGGCATCAACCGAAGATTCTCGGTGCGTCAGAATCGGATCAAATTTTAAAATTTGGTTATTTGATCAGTCGTATTTGTCTAATCGATGGATTTTGTTGCAGTAATGCTGATATCCGTGCCGTTCCTGGTGGCAACCAGTGCGACGTATGGTTGTCTTGAGGAGGTGTGGAAGTTAAGAGGGCGCAGGCACTCGGGGGCCCTCGCCGCGCACTGCGGCTGCCTCGCCTTGGCCTTCTTCTCGCTGGCCATCACACAGCTGGCCTCACAGCACCTGGCGCCGGTGATGTGCCAAATAGCAGGTACGTCTTCTCTGATTCCTCGGATTGTGCTGTGTCCATTGGATCGCAGGCACGTCCTTCTCTCTCTCATTCCTCGTGTCGTGCCGTGTCTATTTCATCGCATGTATTATTTTTCGTGTTTGTAACAAATAAATGCAGGTGTTCCAAAGTTGATTTTAAATAATAAATAAATTAATGTAGAATCGTTTCGAAGTCTGTGTGTAATACTGCCACGGTAAGTTAAAAAACGTGTCTTCCTTGAGAGTCTCAAAGGAGACATTGTGTTTTTAGTTACCGCGGCCGAATAGAATTACCGCATTCTGACGGTACTACTTTGATAGTCAATGCACAGAGCTGCTTTTTTACCTCGTGTCTAAATACAGCTAAGGCAAAATATGTTTTTATTTATTTATTCCAGCTATTTCGCGCTGTAAATTAAACAAAATCTGGACAATGTCGTGATCGGGATTTTAGGAATAAAAATAATTATAACGCAATTAATTTGTTTGATTTTTTTTTGTTAAAACAGAATTTTTAAACTTTCTTTTAAATATTTCCAGAATCAAATTAAAAACAACATAAATTGGTTTTTCATGGCCTTCCGTCCGTGTAATTGCGTAACTTTTTTCAGAGAATATTGTCCAATTTTCTTAAAAGGGTAGGTACTTTGGTTGACTTTAATTATATTTTCTTGTGTTTTTTTCAGGCCACACAATCCAGTTAACTTTTCTTGCCAGCTTTTTCTGGCTCAACCTGCTCTGCGTAGACACCTACCTAAAAATTACGTAAGTGATTTTATCATAATCCAATCATCAGAAACACTCTTTTTTAATGTGAAATAAAATGCAGTGACTTGTGGTTTTCATAAAAGCTTTTAGTAATAATTAACTTACTTCGCAAACATAAACCAAATAGGTATTTAAGTAATAATTAAGTAACTAATTAATATTTAATTAAACCAAATAGTTATTTAAATGCTATGAATATAAAACAAATATTTTCACTATATCTAATATGTGAAATTGCAAGAGAATAGTAAAATGTTGATTAAATTCCGTAGAAAAGCGATCTTTGATGCTTTCATGCGGAAACACTCAAGTTTCACTGATCCCACAGTTGGAGAGCGGTGAAGTAGCATGTTTAATAATCGGCTCTAAATAGTCGGATACTTCATATCCATTATCTTCCTCATATCCTACCCCTCCGATCCTTCATCCTCATAAACTACCAAAATTGTGATGCAATTGACTCTGGGCCGTTGGGACTCTAAAATATACAAAATTCGCACGAAAAAAATCATTTAAGCAGCATCTAATTATTTCGTATGTTTTCTCGACCAATCACCACAAATACTAACGTTTCGGGAGGTTATGAGTTAATCATTTATTGGATAACCATCATCTCTACCATAGGTCACCTCAAGTCTTTCTCTTCGTTTGGTGACTTAACAGGTGTGTCCGGGTCTTAGTGGCGGGTGCGTCTGCCGGCGTGGCGGGCTGGAATCAGCCGGTTGAGCGAGTCTCTTTGATCTCTCCAACCGGACTCTCACAACCCATCGCCTTGCACTGCGGTGGGAGGGGTGGATTTATATGTCTGTCACTCCTGGACGCACTGACCCCCCAGATTCCTACGCACCCCTCATATCGTTTCCTTTCCAGAACCTCCTCTCCTTCATCCATTCCCTTAAAAACACCACACTACAATCCCCAAATATGAAATATTCCGACCAAGGCTCTTGTGTGGAATTAATGTACAAAAAAACATTAATTACACGGTACTATTTTAAAAAATCACGATTATTGGAAGTGTTTGAAATTTCAATCAGTCCCGAAAAAACTCTGCAATCATCTCCTCAACCAATCTCTTCGGGTAAATACACAGATCCCGCAGTATAATTACAAAATTTCACGGTTCATAAAAGAAAAACGTGTGATGTTTAAAATTGCAGGCTCGAACAAAACGGATTTCGCCATTAATATGTACCTCCATATTATAATTTGATAGATTCCCGTATGTTTGCAGTGGGAAGCAGGCACAGCCATATCCCATTATCTTCGCTAATCCTCGATTCACGAGACCGGAAAATGTTCACGCACGATGTGAAAATATTATGATTTGATCCTTTTTAATGAAGTTTGGAATTCCTCCCAGCCCCACATCCCACCAACCCACACCACTTCCTGACAACCCCCGCGGCACTCGCCCTTCATTATTTTTTAATTCCCCGGGGCTGATGTGTACCTATCCTCGGACCACCTGCTAATCGGGTAATGATCCCACCCACCCGGGCAACTCCCACTGTCCCACTCTTACTCATATACTTATTCTGCACATTTCAAAATATTGATTTATTTGTTTTCATCCGAAAAAAATAGAATTGCTTTATTTTCAAGAACGAAATATTTCAAACTCTTATAATGGATAATACTACTTTCGTTATGTAGTACATAAAATTGGTATATTGGTGCAAATTTATGCATTTAAAAAAATGATTTAGAGACATCGTTTGGCAAGACAATTTACAAATACAGCATATTAATACCCATAGTAAAAAACATCGTTTGGTAAGACAATTTAAAAAAAACAGCATCTTAATGTCCACAGTATAAAAACATCGTTTGGTAAGACAATTTAGAAATACAGCATACTAATGCCCACAGTATAAAAACATCGTTCTGTAAGACAATTTAGAAATACAGCATTTTAATGCCCACAGCATGAAAATATCGTTTGGTAATACAATTTAGAAATATAACGTATTAATTCAGTTTAGGAAGGTCGTGTGGTAAGAATATTTAGAAATATAACGTATCAATACTGTAACGGACGTAGTTGACCACATTACTTAATTTCATAAAATCCGTTTTACATTTATAAAATGTGCCTACCCCACGCCACTGGCGAAATCATCACTCCCCGCCACTGGCCATTTTGTTCCCGGCCGCTTGAAAAACTTTGTCTACGAACGGCATCGATACCGCATCGCCGGCTCACCTACCGAGTGGATCGATGTCCAACATTTTTTCTATGTAAAATTTACTAGGAAAAATCAATTTTTAAATATTGCAAATGTTTATATTTTACTTGTTCATCCCCTCGGCGGTAGTCAAATAAACACTATTTTCAATATACTACCGCTGAGGAGATTTTAAAAAAGCTGTTTTTCACACATATGTACAACCAATTTTATGAAATTAAGTAATGTGGTCAACTACGTCCGTTACAAATACAGTTTAGAAATGTCGTTTGGTAAGACAATTTAGGAATATAACTATTGAGAAAAGATGTTTAGTGAAACCTTTGTTTAAAGAACAGTTTGTGTTTCTGTCAAGTGTGATATTTTTTTAAGTATTAATGAATGATACAGTTAAGAAATATATTTTTTGTGAACAGTTTATAGCCATAGTTTAGAAATATGAAGCTTTGATGTTTAGTAATACAGACAACAGTTATACAATCTTATGAACCAGTGAACTAGTTTCTTAACGTGAAACCAAATCAAAAATCAGTATAAAAAAACCTTTTTTTATTATTTGTGTGACCACCAGTCTTCTACTGGTGATCAATTGTTTCCAAACACCGTGTTTTTCTTATTTACGTCTATTATAATATAGGCATGAACCTAGTATGGTGGTCGAGAGAACTCAAATAAAGTTATTAAAAATTTAAAAAATTAACCCTTGTACTAAATTCCGAACCACATTTCAAATATAGAATTAAAATAGTTTTCTGGTAAAAAATATCATATTATACGTAGAGGCACTTAGTCGCTTGTCTGAATTCTTGATATAATCAGTTCCAATTTTGAAAAATGACACTTGATTATAAGCACAGATGATCAAATCAAGATTTTCCCTAAGAAATTTAAACAAATTAATTAATCTTATTTTCTACAAAAAAAAATTATAGGTGAGTAATTTATCGCTTGAAAATGACAATTAAAATAATTGTCTGTTAAAATATTTATATTCAAAGTTGGTACTTTATTGTTTGGCTGAATTCTCGACATAATTAGTATCAATTTTCAAAACAAATCTAGTTCATTGGACCAGGTTACAATCACAGCCGTCCCACAACCAAAATGAGTATTTTTGATGATGATGTCAGGTTTTGTCCCCGATTATTTTGAAGTCAATCGTGGATCCTCAATCAATACAGATAAAAATGGGGAATAAATCTCAAAGCTTCTGCTCGGGAAACGTACTTCCTCTGATTCAATGGGAATTTATTCTAAATAAATTATATTATCGCAACACCGCTTCCTCTTAGTAGATCAATGAGAATTAACCGTCAATTTCTCTTTCAATTTGTTTCATTAGAGAGTGCGGATTAAGTAAATCATTTATTAAATTTCATCAGAAGATTAATGTTACGTAATTTAATAAATTTGACTTTGAAAAGCGGTGACGTTCCGTTCGTGAATGTGACAAGTCGAGATATTTATTGAAAAGTGATTGTTAAACACGATTTTAAATCATGCGATAAATTAAACGTCAAAAACACTTAAAAATTGCTTTAACAAAAAGAAAATTTCGCCCTAAAAAAATTTACAAAAGTCCTTCATTTGTCAATCAGTGTAGTGAATGGTGGAAGTCGGACACCCCAGTGGAAGACGTGGCACGACCAAGTAAAACAAAAACTTAAAAAAAGTATTTTTTTCAATTCTTTAGAATAATATTACCTCCACCTTAAAAATAGACCCAGTTTTCAGGTAAATTAGATTATTATTTTTTTTGGTAAACTAATGTTTAAGACAAGATTTTTTATCCATAGCACAAAGGGTAACAATTATTTTATAAGCAATAATTATTAGCCTGAAACACTCATCCACATTGAAAAATCTCCTGATAAAAGATACATGACGCCAACGGGACTTGAACCCGTGTCCTTTCGATTTCTGGTCGATAGCTATGACCACTGAGCTATGGCGGCTTATCTCTTATCCGCGAAATAATTCAATATATACTAGTGTTTCATTCAACAATTACTGCTTGTTACATTTTTTCACCTGAAACAACCAACTTTATTTTATATGAGAAAGGCATTGTAAGTCCTAACTCTCTCACTAGATGGCGTCGAGACAAATTGTCTACATTTTTCAATGTGGATGAGTGTTTCAGGCTAATAATTATTGCTTATAAAATAAAAAAAATTAAGGTAAATTAGAATTCACAACCTCAAAACTTTACTCAAGACATAAAACTTTACTAGTATGATATAAATTCACAAAAATACGTACCTATTTAAATTAATCTAGTAAGAACCCTAATTTGCATAAAATACGTATTTTTGTTCATTTATTTTTATTTTTCTTTTACTATTTTGAGCTCGGCCACAAATCCAAAGATCTCACTGATGGTCGTCATGACGACGCACCACCGTATAATAGGATCATATAAAGTTGCAAGAGCCTCTAATCCCATCATTCGGTATCACGGTTCGCCTATTGAGATATGTTACAGTCGAGAGAATAATACCTACTCCAATGATTCATCGGCCATTAACTTAATAACAATCAAACAGGGTCTGGACCGCCCCGTCGCACAGTGCCGCAATACCGTACAAGGATGTGGACAAAATAAATAGTCACCTATATAATAAATGCGGGTTGGGTAGAAATCTTGGGATCAGTGTGTCCAGGAGTGACAGTCATATGAATATATCCCTCCCACTGCGACACAAGGCAATGGGTCGAGATACCTGTTGGATAGGTCAGTCTCCCCAAACCAGCATCTCCCGATCTGGCACGCCACGCAGCTGATGGGCGGGTGCATCCTGAACACATCCAATCCGAGCACCCCTGCTAAATCACCAAGCGTAGCGAACCACTTGGGTGTGACCTTTAGCAGAGGTACCCATTTATTGGATAAACCTTGCAAACACATCAAACCTTGCAAACTATCAAACCTTGTAAACCATCAAACCTTGCAAACTATCAAACCTTGTAAACCATCAAACCTTGCAAACTATCAAACCTTGTAAACCATCAAACCTTGCAAACTATCAAACCTTGTAAACCATCAAACCTTGAAAACTATCAAACCTTGTAAACCATCAAACCTTGCAAACACATCAAACCTTGCAAACTATCAAACCTTGTAAACCATCAAACCTTGCAAACTATCAAACCTTGTAAATCATCAAACCTTTCAAACTATCAAACCTTGTAAACCATCAAACCTTGCAAACTATCAAACCTTGTAAACCATCAAACCTTGCAAACTATCAAACCTTGTAAACCATCAAACCTTGCAAACTATCAAACCTTGTAAACCATCAAACCTTGAAAACTCACTATAGGTTTCAAATATCTTGGTATATACTTCGACCGTTATTTAAAATGGGACAGACATATTGAGTCGGCTAAAGGAAAGCTAAACAAGTTGATTTACTTTTTCGAAAACGTGAGAAATATACTAAACATATTTGATATAAAGAATATATACATCGCAATAGCATAATCCATAATGGAATACGGCATTATTGCCTGGGGCTATGCCAGTAAAAAATACATACAGACACACTGTATAAAGCTCAGAAAACCTTAATAAAAGTAATACTTAAAGTACCAATACTACCACCCACTTCAACCATATTCAAAATATTCCCAGTGTTGAAGATTCAAAAATTATATTCAAAACAAATACTTACTTTCCTTTACAAGAACCTAAAAACATTTAAAACTTCACTAACTTCTCGCAATACTGGAACAAGACATGCACACCAACTACTAATACCTAAAACCAACACATCCTTTGAACAAAAACACTACAGATTCCAGGCTATAAAACTATACAATTCACTTCCAACACAATATAAAACATCTAATCTTACAGAATACAAAAAACACACATGGAACTGGCTACAATCCTTTTAATATTTAATTATTTATATTTCACTTTTTTGTTGTTGTTATAACTATGGAAAAATCGATTTTATATTTTAATTTTTATTGTTTCTCTGTGTAACTAACTCCACTGTATTGTTTTAGTATTATATAACTTTACAATTGAAAAAGTCCTCCACAACACAGGTGAACTCCTAGCGTGGAGGACAATATACTATACCTTTGTAATACAAATATATTCAATAATAAATAAAAAAAGAATACCTCAACTTGCAAACCATTAAACCTTGCAAACTCACTATAGGTTTCAAAGAATACCTCAACTTTGCAAACCATCAAACCTTGCAAACTATCAAACCTTGCAAACCATCAAACCGTTAAAACTCACTAGGTTTCAAAGAATACCTCAACTTGCAAACCATCAAACCTTGCAAACTATCAAACCTTGTAAACCATCAAACCTTGAAAACTCACTACAGGTTTCAAAGAATACCTCAACTTGCAAACCATCAAACCTTGCAAACTATCAAAACCTTGTAAACCACCAAACCAGGAAAACTCACTGTGGGTTTCAAAGAATACCTCCAATTTTACTTCCCGATTAAATAATGCATCATGTTAATTGTTTCCTGTGATCGCCATGCATTGAAGTAAAAAAAATGTTATTTGTGCGATTTTTGTTTGTCCCTAGCCTTGTACGGGGCCGTCGCATTGTGCGCCCGGGCCAATGAAGGCAGTAGTAGGCTGTATATTGTAGGTTGTAGGGGTGGCTTACTGGATTGAGTTCTAGGCTTTATTACGGAAAGCTCTCAGTAGATAAGGGATGATAAATGCTTCTGGGGGGTGATGTTAGCGGTACCGAGTCAAGATAACCAGCAGCATACCGAATCTTCTTAGATACGAGTATATCAAATCTCGGTTTATCTGCGATGTAAAGTTAAATCTGTCTTATTTGACTACATATGACTCGTGAATACAGTTTGAACGGTATTATTAACTTTTTTTTTTTTTTTTTTTTTTTATTTAGTAGCTATATTATACATTTTTTTTTACATTTTTATAAGAATATATATATAAAAAATAGATGTTGATTATATTCATAGTCCTCCTCACTAGGTGATCCTGTGCTGAGGGGGACTAGGTTTTGGATAAGTTATTCAGCGACTTCTATGGTATGACTCCATGTTTTGGGTAAGGGTTTCCAGAAACTTCTACGACGATGTTTTAAATATGCTAGTAAGTTCTTTTTCCGGTAATTCCTTAAGCCAAGATTTAATGTTCTTAATGCAGTTGTTTTTTGTTTTGATTTGTTTGATACTAAGTGGGAGTTTGTTATATACCTTTACTGCTAAAAATTCAGAGCTTCTTTGTCCAAAGGTAGAGTTACACTTTGGTATAGTTAGTATCTCTGTTTGTTTGGCTCTGGTATTATGAGTATGTGAGGTGTTTTCCTGAGAATTATTTTTGAGGTGTTGTACCAAAATGTTTTTGGCATAGATTTTCTGTATGCTTGGAACGTCAAATTGTTTAAAAATTTCTGTTGTTGATGTCCTTATGGGAACCTTTAGTATGGTCTTTATGATGCAATTCTGAGTTACCTTCAGCTGTTTTATATGTTTTGATACTGCTGAGCCCCATCCTATTATTCCATATTCCAATTTGGAGTGGCATAAAGCATAGTAAACTCTCTTTAAATCCCTAGCTGACAAAATGTTCCGTAATTTTTTGAAGAAGTAGATGAGTTTAGTTAACTTTTTTGAAGTTCGATCAATGTGTGAATCCCAGTGTAGTTTATCGTCAATTTCAATACCAAGATATTTTATGCTTTTGGTTTGAGTTATAATCGAGCAGGAACATTGAGGAAATTTTTTTTGACATTCATGTAGTTTGAGTATATGCTCATTCATTGGTTGTCCTCTTTTGTTTTTGGAGAAAATTAAATATTTGGTTTTATTCACATTTAATGTAAGGGAGTTTGCTTTAAGCCAGTTTTGAAGAACAGTTAGGCCATGTTCAGCCTCCTTATATGTGCTTGTCCAATCTTGTTCATGGAATAAAATTACAGTGTCATCTGCAAAGCTCATTATGTTTCCTTTGATGGGAAGATTCATAAGGTCATTTATGTAAATTAGAAATAGTATAGGTCCTAATACGCTTCCCTGGGGGACACCGTACTTAATTGGTAGAGTTTTGCTCCTTCTTTTACCAATTTGTACAAATTGTTCTCTTCCCGTTAAGTAACTTATAAGTAGGTTTAGGGTTGTTTCGGTTATTCCATTTTTTTTTAGTTTTAAATACAGTATTTCGTGGTCAATGGTATCGAAAGCTTTTTGAAGATCAATGAAAACTGCTAGGCATTTTTTGCCTTCATCCAATTTTCTAATAATTGTATTTGTTACATTAGCTATAGCGTCACCAGTACCCAGGTTTTCCCTAAAACCATACTGCGTAGATGATAATATTTTATTAGAATCCAAAAATGTAAGCATTTGTTTTTTTATAACTTTTTCTAATATTTTTGATAGTGTAGTTAAAATACTAATTGGTCGATAGTTTGATACATCATTTTTTGGACCGTTTTTATATATTGGAATGATCGTAGCAATTTTAAGACAAGCAGGAAAAATACCACTTGTTTTAATGTACATGGAGAAGCATTAGCATCCGTGTTCCTGTTCAAGCTTTGTTTATGTGTTTTTGTCGTTGAAATCCTGTTTCGACTCGACCATTTTGCATTTCATCTGTCTGTGCTGTGTTTGATAGTAACTTTTTATTAGAGTACATGAGCGTCGCGCGACTGTTGCGAGCTGTCATGTCGGAGTAATCAACATTGTTCGGTATCTATAACTGTTCACAGAACTATTAGTTTAATATTTTGTACATTTCGCAACATAATAGTTTTCAGTTACAAAGCTTGTATTATGGCGCCTGAGTAATGTGTACTTTTAATTTCGAAGATTTTTATTAGATACTAAAAAATACAATTACAGAATAATGAACCTTTGACTGTCCAACTGGAAAAGTTTACCGTTTCAGGACAATCAAATTGATAGGTTTAATTTCATATAAAGTAGGCAATATAATACAAATACTCGTACATAACAATAAATATAAACATAGGATAAATTACTTTTTACGTAACATTAAATTCATAACATTGTAATTAAATTCTATTGTTAAGAGATAAGTCAGGTAATTAGTCTTAATTTTTTTTTCTATGATCTGTAAAAATTATTATTTTAAATAGTACATTTTATTTGAGTTTGTGAAGTGTGGTGAGAATTTTGGGTCTAGAGGCCAAAAATATTAAATAATTACATGAACGTACTAAACATTTGTTGTTTATCTGTAAGTTAGTATATGTTCGCTCTCAACTCTCCCTAAGTCCAGAAGCCAATGGTTAACCGTTTTACCCAGAATGCGTGCACTTTTCGATTTTGATATATCGGGTATGAGGTTAAACATGTTTGGCCCTAAGTAAGAGTATTGTCCTAAGTAAGATAATTGCCATAAGTAAGAGTATTGTCCTTATTAAGAGTATTGTCCTAAGTAAGATTATTGCCCTAAGTAAGAGTATTGTCCTAAGTAAGAGTATTGTCTGTTATAATACATATTACGTATTTATATTCATCGAAAAACTATATAAGAAAATACCCTAATATTACATAAAACAATTAATCAAGATAAATTTGTTATTCAGATATTGAGTAACAGAGAGGCAGAGAGGATGGATCGCCGAACAATCAAACAAACAAATCACACGTTAAACATCCCTCAATGTAACACGAACTCAAAACACAATGCTTTTATTCACTGTGCTTCATACAATTTTAATACTTCATACAGTGAATTAGACTTATTTAACTCAGCACCCCACAATTTCAAACCTAAAATCAATAAATAATTATATTATCATTATTATCTTTTATTAATACACATACGTACATGCTACACATTACACATACTAGATCCATCCCATACCTCTCCCTTCCGCCATCCCATCCATATAGGCTAATGTAACTTTTTTTCTTACATAAATATTATATATATTCACTAAATAATTAAAATACCTAAGTGAAAACCTATTATTGGTTAAATAATTAACACTTACTACACCATACCTTTTAATAATTATAACTGTTGGTTTACCAAATAAAATAAAAATTAAATTATATTCGGTCTTGGCACACACTTCTTGCCTCATTCACATTCATACATACTCTTCTATTATTCTGACTCTTGACATGGCTCTTGCATATCAGGAAACGGTCTGCATTCCCATTTTTAACCGGCTTACCAATATTTAAAAAAAAAATCTTAGTAAAAGAGCAAATACTCATTTGTATCCGTATAGTGGCGCTAGGGGCGCTTGAGGCGACGGAGGCGCTAAGGGCGCTAGTGGCGCTAGTGACGCTAGTAGCACTTGTGGCGCTAGTGGCGCTTTGGACGCTAGTAACGCTTGTGGCGCTAGGGGCCCTAGTGGCGCTAGTTGCGCTAGTAGCACTTGTGGCGCTAGTGGCGCTTTGGACGCTAGTAACGTTTGTGGCCCTAGGGGCCCTAGTGGCGCTAGCTGCGCTAGTAGCACTTGTGACGCTAGGGGCGCTATTGGCGATAGTAATCGTGAGGCGCAAGGGGCGCTAAGGGTGCTAGTGGTGCTAGTAGCACTTGTGGCCTTGGGCGCTAAGGGCGCTATTGGCACTAGTAACGCTTGTGGCGCTAGGGGCACTAGTGGCGCTTAGGGCGCTGGTGTGTAGTAAGGTGTATCTATCTGTGACCAGCATCGGCTACAATGGCATTAAAGCGTGCTATCTGTCAGGTGGCAATATAATTTTTTTACAATTTGCACAATTTAAGCCCGATGACAATTAATAGCTTTTTAATTTAAATGATGTCATTACTGCATTAAAAATAGTTATTATTATTTAATTATTTATCTAAAGGTTTATTATTTAATACATATTTGATTTGCACATCCTGCCTTGATCACAACGCTTAGCGGAGTCTTGGGTGAAAAAAATCGCTGGATTACAACTACAAATCCCATGGGAACACGCTTTTCAAATTCCATACAAAATCAGAACGGCAATATTTGCCGCGCGCTAAAAAAATTCAAGTGTAAACGAAGCTTTGATAATTCAATTCGTTGAAAATACCGAAATGATTTTCCTACAATTTCCTTTAAATTAATAAAGATCGGAATCTAGCATGGTTCATCACGATTGGTTCCTGAAAATCGGAAAACAATTACTTGCACGTGATTATATCCCAAGCTTTGAAGATATTTGTAATTTCATTTAATTTCTTCAACTTTCATTATTTTTACCGTATTAATAAGAGTTCCCATTACCCAAACCCTCGGATCTGGGGAAAGTATGTGAAACTGGATGAAGTGAAGAGGAAACGCAGATTATACAGTTATACACATTTCATGAAACGTTTAAATTTCTGTTTGTTTTCCGACCGTGGCGATACTGAAAGTATCTTCCACTCGGAAAACCAAATGCAATGAAACCATTTACTTGGAGAAAAATGAGCATTACTAATTTATTTAAATCCGGTTAAAAACGGGATTGCAGGCCGTTTCCTGTTAACCTTTTAGTACATTCATAATATATCGGAGATTATGTTGATGCACCTGCATTTGCACTGATAATATTTAATGACGAAATCGCGATAATTATAATTCATTTTTTTACTAAAAGTTTTTCATGAAACCTATAAATTTATTTGTTAAGGGCCTGCAGTTCCGTTTTTAAAACGAATAATATTTTTATTCTTAATACAAAAGCAATATTTTATATCAGTAAGTTTTTTCTGTGTATAATAGATACAATAATGTAAACAAAATGTGAAACAAATGGAGATATAACATGAACGCAACCTACAATCCCTCCTACAACTCGGGTTTCTTCAAGACCCAGGTTCACTCCTTCTTTTTTACAAAATGACCCTCAATACAGCACCCCCAAAGATTACATGGACGCTGAGTGAAATTGTTTTCATTATATGTAATATGTATGGGTGAACGATATTGGTGACAGGCATTGTGGGCGCGGTTTAATACTAATAATGATTCATGATCCATTTCCCTTGTTTTTATTATGTTGATTCCACTATTACATAACCCATTTTCTGCAGAATTTCAATTTATAAGTATGTTTTATAACTTAATGTTAATACAGGTTGTTTTTTGTTGCAGACAACGACCAGAGGTCGGCGATACCCCGATCGCTAGGTGGCTATGGAAACTGTGGGGGTGGGGGGTGCCATTAACCATCGCCCTGGTAACCCTGATCATGGAGAGGGTGCCTGGTTTACCCCTCTCCTTCCACAAACCCAACTTCGGGGCCAATGGCTGCTGGTTCCAATGTAAGCATAACGTATTAATTTATTAGTTTCATCATGGTCACGGTAATATTTTTTTTTAATTCTGTGTGGAGTGTAAGGTTAGCGTGTGGATGAAATTACTAAAAATATTTTCTGAACATCGAAGAAACACGATGTATACACGAAGAAAAATGACTAATTTATTAAGAATCTCTTCAAATCTCTGCAAAACCAGGTTGGCCCAAAGGCATATTAGTTTTATTGCTCCAAAAATGTATAATTCTTTATGCACAACCTTTAAAAGGGCCACATGTGTAAACCTTCAATCTTTTAAAAACTACATCAAATCTTGGCTAAAAAACACTGAACTAGATATTTTTTTCTTATAAGTTTTAGCAAAGCTATCTGTAACATTTATATCCATAGACAGATTATTTTTTATTAATTCACATACATACAAAACAGCGGATATATTTTATGGTTTGTTATGCTTTGTCTGCTAATTCACTTTTTAAGATGTCTTCTTTAAAAACTAGTATTTACCTTATTTTAAAACTCTTACATATTTCATGCTTTAGTTTCTATACAGTAACTCTTTTAAAATAACTTAAATTTATATTTGATATTGTATCTCCACTTACACCATGGAAATAAGATAAAAATACATATAATACCCACACTCAGGCTTCGCCTTTGTAGGATTTTTTTTAATTACGTAAATTTATTACAATATTAACTATCCACGTATGTATAAAAAAAAACAATAATAAAATAAAGAAATAAAAAATTATTGGTAATTTCGATTAAAAACGGGTTTGAAGGCCTTAAAAATGAATTAAAAGTTTTCCTGATAAACTTTTCGTAATTTATGAATATATTATCATGATGTCTGAACACGTGTTCAAGAAAAGCCGAATATTTTTGCATTTCAACGAAAAATTCTTTGTATCGTCATGGTGTGAGTATTATTAACAAAGCAAATCGGTAAACATTTTTAAATTGATGTTTTATTAAGGCCTATCAATTTATCCTGGGGGCAAAATCGAATTCTCTCCGTGTGGGTTTATTATAGATATGAGAGGAAATTGAACAATTTAGTTGTTTGATATATTGTATCGTAAACAATGTATAGTTTTGCTAATGATTTTATTGACCCGTAACCAATCACGTGATATTGTGTAGAGTTTGTGAAACTGAAAGTATTTATAATAATTTTAGATTTGTGAAACTGAAAATATTTATAATACTTTGAGATCTTTGAAACTGAAAGTATTTATAATACTTTTAGATCTGTGAAACTGAGAGTATTTATAATACTTAAAGATCTGTGAAACTGAAAGTATTTATAATACTTTAAGATTTGTGAAACTAAAAATATTTATAATACTTTAAGATATGTGAAACTGAAAATATCTATGAAGAAAATATTAGCCTTGGTCTTAATGCCTTTGAAAAGAAGGAATTTATCTTTCGAATGTTAGTAAACATGAAAAATTACGACTTTTTAAAATTCTTTCATCTCAAGAAATACAAATTTCAATTGTTGAACAATTAACTAAAAAAATATTGTTTGTAGGTACCTCCTTTATCGCTTTTCGATTCAATTATACATATCAGTTCCATTTTTTAAATTAAAAAAATCATTGAACTTGAATAATTTTACGCATTACGTGCACTGACTACCGAAATAGATATGTTTATTCAATCGTAGACACCAACGGTCTATCCATTTAGAAATGTCAAAAATCATTAGAATGATTTTGAATCGAAGTGGTTTATTTTTAAAACAATCGATCAATTTATTTGAATTTTATTCCTGAATGACGCCATCGTGGAAATAGTTCCTCTCATATTGTTTTGTGTGTGTATGTTTCCCATCATTATATTGCTTTCGTGCTCTTGCCAATTAGTTTTTTTTAATGTGATTACCGCAGAAAATATCCAATTTCAATTCCATTTTGTAAAGTTGATAGAAGCAGGAAGGATGTGAAAAAGAAGACGGTTAGGAATTACCTCTGGTCGCCTAAATTCTTTTCAAGTAACGATTCGATTATGAGAGGTAGTTTCACACGTAGTTGACACCGATACTAAAAAAAAATTTATATTTTTAAAATTTGAAATAACCCTGAAGAAATAAATCTACACGTATTGTCCGTGTATCCTAAGTGCGTTCAATTTTATCTTACTTGGGGTGAAAATTATCGATAATATTTTTTTAACAGATACTCAATTCCATTGGTCTCTGTGGTTCCTAGGATTTGAAAAGCGTTATACAACATGACATCATCATTTTACTCTCAATTTTTTTTTATGTTAAAAAACACACTTGTATTAATGCTATCAGTTCTGTGAACAGTAAGGACGGATTGTTTCAGAGAATTTGAAGAATTCTTTAAATTTCAAATTTTCAAGTTCTGTGAAAGTTCTTTTCAGGTTCTGTTATTATTTCAGTTCTGTCAAGTAACTGGCCTATACTGATATAATAACATAACTTGAATAGGGCTTTTACGGAACCCGAGAATGAACGTTGAAATTTAATGAATTGTTCAAATTCTGTGAAACAACTCACCCTAAATGTTTCTAATTTTTCGATTATTTTCTCTTATATCATAAGGTTTGTAAGTAGGTACTTAAATACTAAGGACGGGTTGTTTCGGAGAATTTGAACAATTCATCAAATTTCAACGTTCATTTTCCAGTTCTGTGAAAGATTTTTTCAAGTTCTGTTTTAATTTCAGTTTTTTCAAGCAACTAGCCTATAATGATATATAAGACGTTTACAGAACCCGGAAATGAACGTTGAAATTTGAAGAATTGTTCAAATTCTCCGAAACAACCCGTCCTTACTGAATAAACAAGACGACTTCATATTTGAAAAATAATCTTTACTCCATAATTAACCCACCAAATTTTTGCCGTTGCTGATTCTATTTTCGTAATAACTTGTTTTTTCTGACCAGATAATGTATTTATATATTTTTGTATAAAAATAGTTTATAATCGAACACAAGTATTTTCCCCAGAATAGCTACTTACAGCCTTACTAAAAACACTGTAAATATAATATTATTGGGTTAAAACGGTCTTAAACCAGGCTCAAGGCCGGCTTTACCATACCAACGTTGAACGTGCGTGTAAGAATCTAATTAGTAAGACAATTTTTTTTCGATCATGCTTTTCGAATACTGCGGCGCACGACAGGTTAAACGACCACCATATTTAACCGGAACCGGAACGTAACAAAAAATACAGATACATGAAATTCCAAACGTAAATATTGTACAATAAAGGTTTATTACAGTGTTTTGTGCAGTGGAAATTTTCAGCGTCGAATCCTATTTTGGTCCCTCGAGTAGAGTGGTTGTTTGTACGGGACGGGGCCTCACGCCACGCTTGACCTGTTGTTGGTACTCGTACCTGCTCCACTTAGCACTGAATTCTCAATGGGAATCGCTACCTGGTAATCAGCAATTTAAATCATTCTTAGAAAACTAACAAGTACAAGGTTCATATGGACGTTTTTAAAGCGTGAACTCACGATAAATACAGTTAAATATTTCAGGTAAGAAAAATAATCACTGGATAGTTATAATTTTTTTGACTAATAAGTTAAAATTTTGAAAATGGCAACCAAAATAATTTTCTGTTTAAATATTATAAACTTACCTGGGTAGGTACCTACTTTCATAGTTTGTCTGAATTCTTCACATAACCAGTTCAAATTTATTGAAAATTATACTTAAATTCACAGCAAATTTCAGTTCGATATGATTTAAGATATTCACGGCCAAAATTATTATAGTGATTTATTTTTGGGGTATTATGCCTTGTTGCACTATCGTCTTCTTTAGCCAACGTTTCGGAGAGCATTACAGTGTCTACCATCAGGGCAGATGTGTAATTACACAAACCAGGTAAAACTGTAATGCTGTCCGAAACGTTAGCTAAAGAAGGAGGTAGCGCAACACAGCGTAATGCCCCAAAAATAAATCACTATACAATTTGAGTTCATTGAACCAGATTTCACATGGCATAGCACAGACAACCGAAACCAGTAAGTTACGCCAAGTATTCATAGCGCAATTTTTGCGAAATATCATCAGATATAGAGGTATTAATAAATATAAAATAGCTAAAAACTATATGATACTTAATTACCGTTAAATCAATTTGATTTAAATGCTAAATAAGATACCTACCTATTATTGGTTTTTCCAATCTTAACTGTAAAGCAGAAATATGTTTTCTGAAGCACCAGAAATTGCCGAACGGCAAACTCGGATTTTGTCAAATCTGCGGATTTTTTTTGTTCACCTAACTGTTTTCAGGGACACTATCAATATACGAATCTTTAAAGTACCCGAGATACGGACGAAAAATAAACAATTCGCTTAATTATTTGATTGGCCAATCGTGTTTGATGTTTGTTTTATAATGATTTTCAAATTGAAATTAGACATGATATGCTCGTGATTCGTAGAACGACCCTCAAACAAAATTCGAGCAACGTCCAGTTCGGCAGAGTTGGAAATACACAAATTACTATCGTCATTTCCAGAGGGAATACTCGTACGTCCAGTTGATACTCTGGCAGAGTTGGGAACCCATACAAAATTCTATTGACAATTCTAGAGGGATAGAGGGAATACTAAAATGTCCAGTTGATACTCTGGCAGAATTAGGAACACATGCAACATTCTATCGACAATTCTAGAGGGATAGAGGGAATACTCAAATGTCCAGTTGATACTCTGGCAGAATTAGTAACATATGCAACATTCTATCGACAATTCTAGAGGGACGAGGGAATACTCGTATGTCCAGTTGATACTCTGACAAAGTTAGAAACACATACAAAAGCTAAGTAAAGGAGGACTGCAATTATTGAGGCCATCAAATCCTGCGAAATAAGGACGATCAACAGAAATAAGGGCACCGGACCCAACCAGGAAAAGCTTATGAAAAAGTTGTTGTTTGCACATAATACCTCCACACCCAATTTTATTTTGTTGACGCGGTCTGTAGAGTACCTATTATATAGGGTGCCCTGATTTAGTTTATACATTAAACACATTATTTATTTGAAAAGTGGTTATTTTTTTAAATTTCGTTAATAAGTAGGTACATTTGATTCGATTATGTATGGAATAAAATACCGGACAAATGCGCTCCAGGACTGTCCTTGCAAACTCTTGTTCTTTTGATGAATTTTAAGATAACATCATTGCTTAATAATTGTGGAAATCACAAGTTGGATCTCCGCCTTTAGCTCACTAATTGTTAGCCGCTTATTGGCATACATATATGTGACTTAAAAAATCACCAATGAAAGAATTCGCATTGTGTTGAATCATGCGATCTTGTCGACAAATTCTGATCAGCATTTCTTGAAATTACATGACTAGGACATTTTCCGAAAGAAAATGCCAAGACTTCTTCAAGTTACCATACGGTAGAATTCAATGACAAGAGGAATGGTTCTATTGAATAAAATTTATGAAACAGTGAATATGTTTAATTGTTCTTTAAGTAAACTTTAAACTTGTTTGTATAATTATTTTCCATAATGTTAAGAACTTCGGTTTCAGTAAAGCTTTCTCCCTTTTTATGAGTTTGAACCACAGACATAGGAATTAATAGACGAGAAGATAAAGGCGAGGGGTAAAATCAACTGTGGAAGAACGAAGGGAGTAAGGCTGACTGTGATTCGTCAATAAATCAATCTGACAGTAAATAGGCATCTCGCATTATAATATCACCATTTACTTCCTAAAAGTAAAATCTGCCTTTGAATGAATAGACATTTTTACATGGGAGCGCAAATTACTCGCCACGTTATGAACTAATTTGCGAAGTCCAAATTCGGCAAAGTAAGGCAGCTTCTATGTTCAGAGTCGTAGTTAGTTTCAGAGTATTTAGTTAAGACACTTTTACAAATATCTCATAATTTACTTACCCCAGTAAACAACGATGAGCACACTTGAGAATCGCTACATTGTGATGTGATAGTATATGTTTCTAAAACTGATCCACATAATACGGTGTGAATAAGCTTAAAATAAAGTAAAATAATGCTTACTTATGGAATGTAATACGACAATTGGGTTTATTCTCTTTTTCACATCTATTTTTACAAGTTTTCATATCACAAGTCAACATTTTGCCGCGTTATTTCGTAAAATGAACCGATGATGCCTCGACCATAGTTCGCACAAGAATGATGACGTCACGTATTCAAATTTCACTTGAGGCCATATGCGAGCCCAGCCGGCTCAATGGAACCGGTATGGGGAGTGGGGATAATACGCTTTTAATCACTTAGGGCAGGTCTACTAATATTCATATGTCTATGGTTTGAACAATAAAAATGCTTTGTTCTTTCGTATTGCATTACATATTTACTAATTACAAAGTTGACAGGTGACAAGTGAAATTTTAGAGCTGTTGACTATAGTAAAAATGGTGCTAATTATAAATCTGGCGCTCCCTTTTGGACTTCCTATAAAAGAGGGGTACCTGGAAGTGAACAGAGTCTAGAAGATAGAAACCGATACCTACATACCTACTTATTTTCTTTACTCCGATAAAATCAAAAGTATTTTTGGAAATGCGCCTAACTGAAACATGTTACTTGTGGTAGAAACAATGTATTTCAAACATAAACAAATCATGTGTCACTTTCTTTAACGCCAGTGGTATACTTCTTACCAAAATAATGGGTCATTAATTGAAACGGAATTTAAATAAACATTTTATTTTTGGCAGCTATCGCAAGAATGAACGTTGCTACACATCTAAAACATCGTCCATTATTAGGTACGTACAGCACATCGAAAAAACTTCATGCAAATAACGTCGTGCTAAAACGTTAAACAAAAACGTCACGCCAAAACACTTGCCAAGTAATCACGAAACTTTTAGAAATATTCGTAGATGATTGTATTTATAAAACACCAGCTGACGTGTACCCGGCGTTGTTTGGGGTATATGAATAGTTTGGAGTACTGTTTTAAGGTTTTTTTAAATAATATTGGTATGTAAAAGATGTTATGTTATGGTGTTTTAGGAGTGTAAAAAAATGTTTGTCGAAGGACTTTGGATGTTAGTATAATTACCACTGCACATAAGACAGTAAAATGTTGTATGGAAGGAAGGACTCACCATTAGAAACAAGGGCACTCGTTTCTTCCTGTTTGTTCTCCTCACAGCAATGGCACTGAACACATAACTGTTTTCACGATATTGGCGCGGATGTAAAGAGGTAATAAGGTAAGCGAGGTAAGATCTCGCGCGGATGCGGTTTTTTCATAGTGAGCTATGCGGGATATTGTAACAGACTGACTACACTATGTGCACAGAAAAGGTGCAGAAATCGAAGTAGGTAGGACAAAGGAACAACAATATTCTCTCAGATGTGTGTATAATTGATGTATAATGCGTATTGGCGCAACAAATTACAGAATGTTTTTCTAAAAAATTGAAAAGTTTACTTTTTACAAGTTTTTGTTTCACTTGATGGTGCCACGTCTTCCTTGGGCGTATCCGACTTCCACCATTCACTACTGTGTACCACATTGTTACTACATTATATCGACTTTTCTTCGACTCCGTATCACATCCCCGGACGTCTCCCACTTTTTCTACCACTCTCGAAACACTCTCACAACATTTTCAAATTTATTTCATTTTTCAAATGTTAGAATAAGTCGGGGACAACCAAGGAATACTCGACGAATTCGAAGTCGATGCAATGTAGTTTTTTAACAGTAACATTATGGTTGGTACACAGTAGTGAATAGTGGAAGAAGTCGAAGGCGCCCGATAAAGACATTAGCAATAGCGAAGTATTGCAGGGGATCCACTAGTAAGCTATAAAATTTAGTTTTTTTTTTTTTCAGAAATGAAAAATTTGTCCAAAAAAAGTACCTTGGAACAATTATTTTTTCAAACAATCTTTTCGATTATTCCCATATGACAGATCGTAGTAGGAACCACGAACTCTGGCAGAATAAAAGAGTAATATCCAATAAGGCCACCATCTTGAACCGGAACCGGAACGTAACAAACAAATTTACAGACAGATGAAATTTCCAAATGGTCGAGTTAAAAAGGGTTTTATAATACTTTATTAATACGATGCAGTTCCACCAAGCATTAACAGACATGTTTTTTCACTGGATATCCTGATTTAGTGACGTTTGTAAAGCGGTTTACTGGCCTCCTTTACTAACAATCTGAATGTTTGTTCCTTTTAGCTGAGGTGTCCACGCTGGCGTACTTCTACGGTTTCGTGTTCATGCTGCTGACGTGCAACACGGTGCTGTTCGTGCTGTGCGCGCGGTCGTTGGCGCGCCAGGCCAAGGAGCTGATGAGGCCAGCACCGCCCCACGAGACACAGCTCGGCCGCGAGACGAGCGTCGAAGCCTTCAGGCATTACAAACAAGTGTGAGTACACCTTTATACTATTCATTTTGTACCATCTACTAAAATAAACTTCAATTTAATAAATTTAGCAAAGGAGGACCTAAACAAAAAATTCCTGGGTCCTAAGGAAAATTTTTATTCCTTTGGGCTAAAGCTTTATTTGGGGATGCTTTGTGCAGGATCTTTTTAAAGGAAAGAAAAATTTGGAAACACGCAGAAAATTGAGTATTACGAATCTCTTCAAATTTTTGGTAATCCGGTTTGAAACGAGATTGACTTTTAGAATATTCCTAATGTATCGGAACACGTGTTCATGCACGTGTATTTGCCTTGATAATATATAATGACGAAATGCGAAAATATTAGGATTTTCATGAACACTTGTTCCGGCATCGTGATAATATATTCGTAATTTTCTAAAAGTTTCAGAAAACCTATTAATTTATTCGTTAAGACCTGCAATCCTGTTTGTAATAGAATAATTTGAAGAGATTATTAATAAATTAGCAATACTCATTTTTATCCGTATGGGAAAAGGTATGAGGGGTGGGTAGGAGTGACTGAGGAGGACATATGAATGCATTTCTCCTACTGCGTTGCAAGGCGATGGGTCGAGAGAGTCCTGCTAGAAATTTGAAAAGTTCTCCCTCAACCAATCTCTTCCGATCCGGCGTCGCCACACATTAGGTGGGCCGACGTGTCTGCCGCCGAGATCTAGACAAACCTCACATAATGAACCCGGCCATCCCTGCTGAAAAGTCCATCCCAAGTCCACGTGAAAAGAAACCACTTGGGGTGACCTGTGGCAGAGGTTTTCAATAAATTCAATAAATCCCTGGGCAGCGGTACCCATTTTAAATTGTAATTCCCAACCAATGGGAGGCATTCTAGATCGCTAGAACCTACCGTTGGCGCTAATGACTAAAGCTTTTACACGAAATTTTAATAATTTTATTAATAAAAATGCTTCAATGTTGTTTTATGACTTTAAGCTCCTCGAGAATAAATATAATTACCTTGATTGAAAAAAAATCGCAAACTATTCTCCGAAAATCATTTAGCTCTATTATTTAACCTCACGGTATGAAAAAAATCACGGTGTTTCTTCAAATGCTACTTAATTCAGATGTCAAGATATTTTGCTGTATTTTAAATAAGTCATGTTTTGTTACATATTTTCATAGTAGTCGATTACGTCTATTAATTATAATCTTTTTTACCGTAATAAAGTGTCAACCATCGTCGGTAATCTTTTTCTACTTTTTGATCGCGCCCCCGCATTACCAATTTCTACTGATTTATAACACATTTCTCTTTAACTTTTTAAGTTCCAAAAAATATGTGTTGTTTTTGAAGATAATATCTATACATTTGTAATGCCGAAACGTTAATTATATGAAATTCCCTCAATGAAAAAAAAATCGCAAAGTAAGCCACGAAAATTATTAAGAACACATTTTGTTCTGTTATTTTATATGTTATAGATTATGAAAAATTCTCAGTGTATCTTTAAATGTAACTAAAGCATTTACGGAGAAATTTTTGCTCTATTTGAAACGAGTCGTGTGTTATTAAATATTTTCACAATTTTCGCTTAATTATTATAGTTTTTTTTTATATTAGCATAATATGTAATTTAATATTAACATATCTCCCTTTGATGCCATCTTTGAACTCTTACTACAGGGCATTAAGTAAAAGGTGCAAAATAACCTTTTTGCATTTATTATTTCTGAATCTTCAATAAATTCATTATTGGGAATCAACCACTCAAATTATTGCTTTATTTGAGCAGTATTCGTTGAATACAATTAAAATAATTCAAATCAATAAAAAATAACTAATTATTGAAATTCAAATACCTCTGACATCGCCGGTATGTACCTACCGTCGTTATTCCTTAGAAACAACAACAAGGAAAAATAACATTTTCTAATGATTCCGAGAATCACGAGAGCTCTAATTGTATTAATGTCAAACATTGCGACTTTAAAATAAGCAAATTAAAATCATTCTTAACGAACAAAAATAATTTTAAAAATAGCCGTAAACTGCTGTAACAATGAAATACGAGTATGAATTTCGTCAGAATCTTATTATCGTATATTTTTATAGCCTCTTTATTGATCAGCCGTAATAAAATCGTCATGAGTGATAAAATATAAGTAAAATCGTCTGAGATGGGCTGGGCATGTACAGAGAATGCCGGATACACGCGTCCCAAAAAGAATTCTGACTGGTCACCCAGGTGGAAAGAGAAAAGTGGGAAGACCCAGACTGAGGTGGGAAGATGAGGTAAGAGGGGATGCAGCACAGCTTCTCCAGGTGACAAACTGGAAGTCAGCCGCTGAGGACAGGAGGAGTTGGAGGCGACTGTTGCAGGAGGCCAAAGCTCGATATGGGCTGTAGCGCCATCGAAGAAGAAGAAGAAGAATAAAATCGTCATAGAATCACGGTAGCTGTTTTAAAATTTCAAATATCGATTGAAAAGTTACGAAGTCATTACTTACATAAAACTAAAAGATAACACGGTGTCCGGAAACTCGTAGTACAAACGTAAACTGGTGAATCTACATCACACAGAGAATCAATTTGGGTATTTCGTATATTTCTCTTTTAAAATTCTTTTAAATAAGATTTTTCTAAATTGACCTAAAAAATTCCAACTTAAATAAATAAAACTTTGTAATACACCACTTTTTATTGGAATTAATAATGACAGCCAACCAGGTTTCGCTTATCTCAAGCTTTGTCAGGGCTTATTAACTAAATATAATTACATACAGAGACATATATATACAGGGTGTATCGGCAAGTACCCGACAAACTTTAACCAGCTATTCCTCAGCACATTTGGAGTACAAAATGTTATGGGCGCTTTGAGGTCCGGTAACATTTTTTTTCCATTAAAAACAAAAAAATAAATAAAAAAATCCACACTCCGTCACTGTCATTTGCATTGTATCTCGTGTTCAGTAGCTGTTATTAGCAAGTGTGTCAAAAAGTGTCCTCGCTCTTTCGTACACACTAAATAATAATAGTTAAAAATGAGACGAATGGTGCCGTGCCATTTCGTTGTGATTGTAAAAGCGCGCCAACGTAGGTACGTACGTACATTATTCAACGAAACTCGAACAAAATATTGCCAGATGGGTTTTCAAACTTTGACAAAGGATAAAACATTGGTGACATGTGGTGAAAATATGAATAGTAATTTTTTCATTAAAAAAAATGTTACCGGACAACAAAGTGCCCATAACATTTTTTACTCCAAATGTGCTAAGGAATCGCTGGTTAAAGTTTGTCGGGTACGTGCCGATACACCCTGTATATAGAATAAAATAAAATAATGAGTGAAAGAAACTTACTTCTATGTTGAAATGAGTGAAAAAAACTTACTTCTATGTTGTACCTACCTCAAAATATTCTCTAAATGTGATGTAGAATTACTTGTTTCCCGCTTCTACTACGAGTTTCCTTACACCGTGTAGGTATATACCGAAATATTCGGCGATATACCTACAATATTAGTAAGTATTGCGTATCCGGAATTTCGTAAGTTTGTATGTACGAGAATCCTGAGTTGGAATGGGAGTAGCAATACCGTATAAATGTAATCATTACTAAATGCAACTCTATAAATTTCTCTGTCCGAAAATCCCAGATGGGGGGCGGTTTGAATGAAGTTGGAGGGATAAAGATTTCCCCGATTAAAAGTGACGAAGTTTTTAATGGAAAACAGTCATAACGGAGATAACTCTCGCCAGTCTCCCCTCCTCCCCGCCCAATCCCTACCTACTCCCCTCCTCGCGAGTATCCCAAAACTTCGCAACTGTCCTTTAACTTTAACTTACAGTATCTTGCTGAAATCCTTACATTAACTAATGCAGTGGCACGAAACTTGTGGTGTGCACAACACTTTTCGTACGCCAGCCACTATACTTTATATAACTATTTTAATGATCTAAGATTCTGTGCAAAGTTATTTCCTACTGTCAGTAGGTCGTCTCAAACAGCGTTCCGTATTCGTCATAGTGAGAACGAGTAAGCGTATCTAGTCATTTCAGTCACACCCGTGATGAATGAAGAAGAAGTAATTTGTCGCAACTTTTAAACACATAAACGCTACTCGGTCCTAAATAACACACATTCTTTGAATATCTATCTTTGTAATGAGAAAATTATTTACTGAAAACATGAGAATTTTTCTTACTTTCCACATTTTGGGTTAATTTTGTGAGACAATGTCATTGCACACTATGACCTAATACCCCAACAATCGATCTTGATAGGATAATATGTTTTTAAATTTGGATTCATCAATTTTCTAATAATTTCGTCTCGAAAAGACGATCTCAACTGTCAATTAAATTTGATCCAATCTCAAATATGCTTTTTTTTTTTTAATCATAATTTTCTAACAGGATTTGAAAACCTCTCGTAAGTAGGTAAGATCTCAACGTAGATGTATGAGCCTTATTCAATTTCATTCAAAGGTCAGTTGATTAAATGTTTCCAGATGTTTTCATATCTCTCATTGGTAGTTGATTTTGCTTACAAAGAAGTCACTATTTACATTAAATAAATAATATGGTTTTGAAGTGTATGTAATGCAACGCGAGCAGAACTGCCGAACTGAACCTCAACTTGTGGGAAACGCCGGCTCGCGTTTTGTTAAATAATTCATAAGAAAGAAAACAATACCGCAATCTTCATCGAAATTTTTCGTCCCGGATCTGCCAAGTTATCTTGAGATATTGGTGAATTATTTTTGTGTTAATTTATTTTAGAATCTTAATGTTACGGTGTATTGTAACACAAGACTTGTAAGATCATAAATACTGATTGAACTAATTAGTCAAACCGAGTGTTTACCAATAACATATAAAGACGAATGAAGACCGTCGGACACCGAAGACTATAGATCTCTAAAATACCTTATACTACCATAGAATTCAATGGAATACCATATAATACTGTAAAACCATAGAATACTATACACTACCATAAAATACTGTAGAGTACCATATAGAATACCATAGAATACAGCGAAAGATAATATCAAACCGTAGAATTTGCCATACGCCTTTTAGTTGATTTTCCAATGAAAACTACGATTTAGAAGTAATCTAAATCTGGGGTTAATGATAGTGCCTATGTCAGTTTCTGGAAATTTGATGTATGTATCAGAAAACACCCTTTATTGGAATGGAATGAATACTTTTGTTAGTGTTTTAGTTGAATCAAAAAACCCGCTAATATCCAATGTAGAAATCTAAATATTCTTTCAGTGAATTTTTCGCCAAGAAATCGAGAAACCTTCATTCCTGAGCCATTCACAAATTTGACAAAGGCAATTCTAACACTAAGCCGCAGAAATATTCGTATTATTAGAAGGCTACAGGAGACTACGTTATAAGACCGTAGATGAATATACATATGACAATATTTTTTCTTTTCAGATAGAAAAAAGCGACCTAACAGTCGACCTAAAAGCGACCTAAACTAACCTAACCTAATATTCATGTCGTAAATTCACAGATGATATTAAATAGGAATAAAAATTGCTTAGAATATGACATCAGAAATCCTTTCGTGATTATTCACCTACACCTTTTTTATATTGTATTTGCGAGTGGGCGTGTGTTCTAGAGTCATCAAATTTCAACGACTTTCCAAAATGCAATGCAAATATACAACACGAGTATTATATCCGGCTCTCATCTGATAAAATGTATATATAAACAGTAGAACTGTGTAGAAATGACGCAGGTTCTTTCGGTTGTAATAAATGTATAAGTGAACATTCGAGATCAAGTTCTCCCATGGAGACCCAAAAATATTCCATAATAGACCCAAGAACATTGCTAGAAAGTTAAAGCGTAGATATTTATGAATAAACTTATCGGCATACATATGACAATTTTACAGGGGTAAAATACAATGGAAATAAAACTTGTGGTTTTTGCAAGGCGTCATAGACTATGCAGGGGTAAAATGCAATGGAAATAAAACTAGTTGTTTTAGCAAGGCTTCATAGACAAGCTCACGTCAGCTTTGTGCACGGAGAAAACTTATTGATATAAAATATAGCTAATTTATTAAGAATCTCTTCAAAGTATTTGTAATCCGGTTAAAAATTGGTTTGCAAACCCGACGAGAATTGATAGGTTTCCTAATAAACTTTCAAATTTTTTTTTTTATTTTCGCGTTTCGTCATTGTATATAATCATGAAAAATGCAGGTTCATGAACACGTGTTCCGATATTAGGTATGTACTAAAAGTTTAATAGGAAAAGGTCTGCAATCCAATTCTTAACCCATTTTTATCTATTTGATTTCCATAATCCCATTTTTACGATTTTAATAAATCAGCAATACTCATTTTTCTCCGTGCGCATTGTGCAATTGGGCATACTCCTTAATTTAACCTAAACGAACCCAACAGCATACCTCATATTTTTTATTGCCCCATTTGGCCGATCCCGTTAGGTTATGTTAGGTTAGGTGTGGATCACTCACTATCGACAATTATATTTTCGATTCCGTGATGTGTCAAATTAACAACTGTATTCCGGAAATTTTATAACAAATTGTTTTCGGAAACGATTGAAAACCCACATGGGGATAGACTGTCGCCGTCCAAATTAGATTTGGATGACCGCTAGATGTTGTATCTTCAATTAAATGCAAAGTTCACGAAAGTTTGGTAAACCCTGAACCAATTAATAATGCTAATTGGCATGCCATGGGTACATATTCGTGTTCAAGCGTGCCACGTAACCAGTGTTTGCCTTGTCCAGATTGTAAAAAAACGCGTTCGCTTAGTAAATACGGAAACAGCCAACAACTTAAATAAATAAGGTAAACTTACAATAAGTATTATTTGCGGTGCCACCGTTAATAACTCGAGCAAATTATGACTACAGCAAATTATTATAATCTCAGGTAAAAGGAATTTCTAGATAGCACGAGAAATATTTGATTTTTATTACATGTTGTAAAGAATAGATCCATTAGTCTTATCGAAGGTATTATTGACAAGTAAACTGATAAAGTCCGACGTGCTGCAATGAGTGAATAAGCACAATAGAGTAAATATTATTTTCAGCACGAAGAAACCAAGGTATCTGGCAATGATGTATAGGGTTTTCCAATAAGAGGGGTTATTTTGATATTCAATCGTGAAAGATCAATGGTTTCGTTGCTTGTGTGGCACGTAGCGCCGTCTTGTTGAATGTAAACGTTGTCCAAATCAATACTATCCGATTCCGGCCATAAAAAATCATTAATCATCTCTCGATAGCGCAATCCATTCACCGTAACTGTTGCTCCAGCCTCATTTCGAAAAAGTAAGGTCCAATGACTCCACCGGACCATAAACCGCACCACACAGTCACACGTTGAGGATAGAGAGACTTTTCAACAATAAATCTTGGGTTTTCCGAGCCCCAGATGCGACAATTTTGCTTGTTGACGAAGCCACCGAGGTGGAAATGGGCCTCATCACTCAAGATGATTTGCATTTGATTCACTCAAGTGAATTTTAATAATTTCAATGCGTTGTTGAAGCGTGTATCGTTCCATTTTTATTAATGGCGTAGTTTCTACATGTTAATGTCAAAAAATGACAGCTTCAAAAGTCACATCTACCGAAATAGCGGGCTATTCAAAATAAAACCTCTTATTGGAAAACCCTGTATATAGATAGAGTCAGCTTTGGTGTTCGAAGTATGGGCCACGCATATCGGATCATTGTCCGATGTGAGATATCTTGAGCATCAGTCAGTTACAAGCGCTCGCCGGGCACAGGTCTCCGGCGATAGCTTCAAATTGCCGACGTGCACGCTGAGATATTATACAAGTCGTACTGAAAAATATAATGAGTGCAATGGTATAACCTTTCATTGGTAAGTAGGGTTTTACAATAATCAGTAGTTGTGTAAAATGACTTATTAATGTTGAAAACTTGTGGAGCATTTGGCAGCTGCGCGCGGCTGCCGGTCAAGTTCGGCTCGTTCGTTGAGTTCGTTCGCGGTCGGAAGGATTCGGGCGGAGTCGACGGCCGCCACACTCCCCTTCCTACTTCCCGCACGGGACCAACATTTCACACTGATATTGTAAGGAATTTGGAGACTATTTATATATAACTGGTTTCTTGTGAGTAGAATGGGACTAAAATGAGAAAGAGAGTTGTTTTTTGTTTAATTGGCTGTAATTAATGTTTTAAAAGCAATAGGTCTTTAAAATACGTAGATTTTTTTTCTAATCTTATCAAATGTATTACCTATTACTATTTTACAATGAGGAAATCCAGTGAAAAAGAATACATTTTATTTTATTTGGTTTTACACCCAGCCGGGCTTTTACATGGATTTTAAGAACAGAATGTAGCTAGTGAGGTATCGAAAATTGTACACCATAATAAAATTTATCATGAGAACCACAAACATCACTTCGGAATTTCCTGTTTTATTGTAGGTACTTATATGGTTATAAGTACAATAGTAATAAATCTTTCACGAAAAATTAATAGAAAAAACCAAACGATCTGGCTTAGGTCTGACGATATAGCTCTTTGTGACGTCATCTGAACCTGGTTCCCTTCGCAACATTTAACACTATAAAATGGACCCTTTTTCACGAGTGTAAAACATTATTTTTATGTGAAAACGTTGACGTTTAATTTAGACATTTTTAGAAAATATAAAATGAAATTCGTCACTGTTTCATAATTTACTTTATATCACAATGTTGTGACACATGTATGGCACTTTGTGTTTATTTTCCATTCTATTTCTTTAAAACTCTACAATGAAAATTGACGAAAATGAACAGGAATCATGAACGTTTGGAAAGGTGAAAATAACGTTTGTTAAAGAGAGAATATTTTATAAACTTACTGGTATATTGACAATCTCTAGTTTAAGCCATCTCTCAAGGAACAATCAAAATGAAAACACTTTGTGAAGTTATACAATGGATAAATTAAATTAAATTACAAATTATCCATTTATTGGACAACAAAGTTGCGTATTATTACTAAATTATCTTAAAACTATTGCATGGAACAATTGTGTGCTGGAAGTTACTGGTTCTTTTTCATTAGGTTTGTTAGAGGTACCATATATTTAAAAGTGCTTACTGCTGTGCACCGATGTGGGACGCTTGGGCTGGTTCTCTGGTCTTCATCGCGTGGTTTGATATATTTAGTACTTATATTGATAGATCTGATTATGCAAATTGATTACAAAAGATCAACGGTATAGCATTCGCGGTAATAATTATGTATGGAATCGATAAAATTACCAAAAGAGACGAATCGTCGACTACAACTTATTAGCCAGGAACAACCACGAGCTTATTATACCAATTGTTTGAAAAATCGTCATTGAGTTATATCAAAGATACAGCAATCGCAGTATTGATTATGTTTGGAAATCGATAAAACCTCAAAGATAGACGACTCGTAGACTGCAACTTTAAAGAATCTCTAGAGAACAATGAGAAAAACCACGAGCTGTACAAATCGTTTGAATAATCTTCAATGAGTTTTATCAACGATACAGCAATCGCAGTAATGATAATGTTTTAAAATCCATAAAATCTCCAACATAGACGACTCGTCGACTGCAACTTTAAAGAATCTCTAGCGAATAATGAAAAAAAACCACGAGCTTTACAAATTAATATATGAGCTATATAATAATATGGAGCTATAATATAATATAACCAATATAATATAACCATGAGCTATATAATAATATGGAGCTCGTGGGATTGCACCACCCTCTCCGAGATCTGGAATAAAAATTAAAAAAAAAAAAAAATTGTTGTTGTTGAACAATTTGTTTTATCAAAAGCATTCGCAATATCGTAAGAGCTATACCAATTGTTTAAAGAGTCGTCAATAATGAGTTTTGGAATACTGGGATCGAACATTGTAGCAAGAAACGTGTTAGATTCTTGTTATTCTCTCAGTTTGGTGAGCAAAGCGATGTCCACTCCAATTGCCCTAATGAACTTGGCTCTTTTGAAACTAGATCACTGGATACGATATATTATTGAAAGATCTCCGGGCCACGGAGAGCTCTACTAAATCGCACTGAAGAGATAAAGCGATAGAAGCGAGATCTGAGCATAGATAAAAGAAGAACACAAAAAAGTCGATTTGGGCGTGCTTCATGAACCAAAAGTCTGGCAATTCCGGCTTTAAATTTCCAATTCAAAACTGTGTTTCAACATAATTATGAATTTCAAACGGGATGGCGATAAACGATGTCAGGCAAGTATAAGACTGACTGAGCGCGTGCTAAATGGGCACTGTGACACTGGTTTTAATGGAAGGAATTCATTCATGGAAGGCATTTCTAGTGTGTATTATCTATTCAGTGGGCGTGGGGCCGAAGTGCGATCAATGTTTCCTTACTTCTAATAAAACCGTAACCTTCAAATATCGAAATTCTTTCTTGAGTAAATGATTTATTTATTTGTACGAGCCAAAGCAATCCAAGAAGAAACAAAAAGAGACAAGAAGTGCCAAGAAGAGACCAGAAGGACCATGAAGAACCACAAAGAGCCAAGAAGAGGCAGGAAGAAGAAAGATAGTAAAAAAGTAAACGATCAATCAAATCCTTTCTTCTTGCCTATCCCAATTTCCAAAATAGACTTATTAGGCTGCCATATATACCAGTCGATTGAAATCCAACCTCGTTTCCATCGTCAGAGCACGTGTTCCAAGTCCTAACAAAACAGTGCCCCTTGGTGTACCGGTCTCAGTCGGTTGGGGGCCCAGGAGTCAAAAGGTCTTATGAAAATTGGCGATTCTTGGAATTATCTGATCCATGATAAATAGATTTCCATAGCATACGTCACAAACATTAAGGCTCGGTCTAATTTTCCTACAGTCGTGACAAAATTTATGGGCTTGTTTAAATTGTGTATATTACATTATTAAATTGAACTTGCCGGCAGGTGTCAATGACTTTAACCTTGCTGGAGATACAGTGTTTACGACTGATGCACTAAAATCATCTATTTCTTTTTATTAAACCCGTATCCCAAGAAAGGTGATATCAATCATTCATCGTAAATTCGTATACGAGATAAAATTGGAGGTGTCGGCAGAGATAATAATAATAAATATATATATATGTATGTATTCTGAACGAATTTTCATCACCACACCTCTGTGGGTAATTGACTCAATAAAAGCTATGCTAAGTCATAAACAGACGTAGGTGTGTTTAAGTTCATTTGATATCTACAACGTGTATTTATCGACTATACGTCTGTGATGCTTTCGGTTACTAATGGATTTCTACAAATTTAGTAATGTGTTGATAAAGGTGAGCGAATGGGTCAATCAATTGTGGGTTGTGTACCTGCACTGAGAAAAATGACTTGCCATTTTATTAAGAATCTCTTCAAATTATCGGTTATTCCGGTTAAAAACGGGATTGCAGGCCTCACGAATGAATTAACGGGTTTCCTGATATTTTTTTTAGCGAATTACGAATGAATTTTTATATATATTTAAAGGTGACCGGATAAATCATCAAAATGATAATTCATCACATCTTTAAAAGTTATATAAAGTCATGGAAAGTGATGAAACAAAAACTTTATTACTTTTTTATCATCGTTTCTAATGACTTTATATCACTTTTTAAAAGTGTGTTGAATAATCACTGTGTTGAGTTATCATGGAATCATATTTAAAATATAATCAAGGCCATTCGCCTTGCATTTACTAAAAGTTTATCAGGAAACCCTTTAATTTATTCGGCCTGCAATCATCTGTTTTTAACCGGAATCGCAATAATTTTAAGAGATTCATAATAAATTAGCAATAGTCATTTTTCTCCGTGCACACACAATTTTACTGTAAAGATTTGGAGAACATTCCCATGTTACTTACGAATAATATGAAAATATTTTAACTTCTCCAACTTCCATCATTATAAGCGAATAAAGTTGCTTGTGTAGTGATGGATGACTTAGCGTGCAGAGTTTGAACCCGCGCGCCTAAGCGTCCTATTCTTAGTCTTATTCATTACACTTACATAATGTTTTGCTTTCTTTTCGGATCTCCACATCTGTAATTTAGTCATACATTGTTTATCCCCACACATACAAAAGCCCTGAAACAATAATATTTTATGCGTTGTTATTTTTAATGTTTCATATGATACCTATGTCAGTTCATATCGTGAAATAATGAATCATTCTCTTGCGTAATATCACCTTATTATTTTGTTTATAAAAGAATGTCTTATCATCTCGTACAGCCATTATACAGGATATTAAAGAGAAATACCTAACTTACTTTACTCAGTGATTCCAGACATTATTTGGAGTCAAAAAAGTAAATTAAATTTTGATCTGCGCTGACATTCTTTGTCGCTTTTTTAAATTGTCAAAATAAACAAAAACAATTCTTACACATGTCGTCGCTGCACAGAGAAAACTTACTGAAATAAAATACTGTTCTTTTTTTGTTATTTGTTTTTGGGGTGTTATGCCGTGTTGCCAACATTTCTGACAACGTTACAGTGTCCGTCATCAGGGCAGATGTGCCTGATGTGATGATGGACACTGTAACGTTGGCTAAAGAAGGAGTTAGCGCAACACGGCATAAAACCCCAAAAACAAGTAACAAAAATACTTTTTTGGCCGTGGAAATCTTAAATCATATTTACTGTTAATTTATTAAAAATCTCGTCAAATTATTCGTTTTTCTGTTAAAAACTGGACTGCAGGCCTTTAACGAATTAATTGACAGAGTTCCTAGCAAAGTATCAGTAATAATCGAATGTTTTATGAGAACGGCGTAACACGTGTTCATACAAATACTAATATTGTCGCGTTCCGTCATCATATGGAATACGTAAAAAATATGTGTTCTCGATATATTCAGAATGACTAATTTTTTATTATAAAATCTTTATGCTATCAATTTTTAAGAGGATCGTTTTTCTCCGTATGGTCGGTCATTCAGGTGAAACCGCCCAACCTCCCACCCCGACACTAACTGTCCGATACCTAATGATTTTTTTTGCGTTTTTAGTTGAAAAATAAATTTTAATTTAAACCTGAGTGTTCACTCAGGAGTGAACAATAAGTTAAAAAAATAAGTCAGGTATAACTCTTAACATCCTGTATAAGTTCTTTCACAGTATGTTATCATATTTTAATTGACTTGCCGGGTTATTAGTATGTGTAATGGCTAGGTGTTTAATCTGTCTGCGTCTCGTTTGAATGAACTATAATGTGTCATTGAAAACCACTAATTAATATGTTAATTTGCATAATTATTTTCTGTCAGTGATTGATGGGTCGGTGGTTGTAATATTATGTAAATTATATCGTTTGTCATAATGTATTGTTATTAATAAGTGTGAGAATGTGTACGATGTGGTAATTTATTTTATTTATTTATTTCATTCAAAAAACAGTTTTTACATAAAAAGCATGCTCTGCACATCTCACTAGGACATTCCTGTATCAAGATGTGCAGCTTTACAATAATATCATTTAAAAAAATACATATATGTAAATTTAAAATAATAACAACATTAAATTAAATTTAAACCAAAAAAAAAGTTTATGACACGGACGTTTCGAGACCGGTAGACAAAAATAAACAAAATTTTAGTAAAAAATGTATGAAAAAATAAAAACAAAATGTCAACAAAAGAAGCATTAGTAAGTAAGTTGGCAACAATAATATTCTTCTGTTAACTAAAGTACAAGGTACCTGTGCTGGCTTATCAGGCACAAGCATAGGGTAACCATACTAACAATTACAACATGTATAGTATGAATAATAGATTATAAGAAAAAATAAAAATAACTAAATAAAAATAGGTAAATAATAACCGATAGGTAAGTAGATAATATTATAATAAAAAGTAAGTAAGTAAATAATTTAGCTGGACAATAATTAAAGTAAATATTAATACGATAATTAAGTAGATAATAATAATAATAAGTAACATAATAATATATAACCAAAAGTTATTTTAGAAGTAAATAAGTACATGCGCAGTAAGTAAATAAGGATTGTATCGAAACAGAGCTTCCACAAGGAATTATGATATAAACGACAACATGGGTGATCCAAAATCATCACTCTCAGCTAGTACGGAGATTTTGACCATTTTCATGAATGAATTTAACGTACCTATAGTTTTTATATTTTCTCCAAGCATATTATATAGCAACGGAGCTTTATATGAAATTTTGCGGATAATTTGTATTATTAACGATGTATGATTATTAACTAACTAATTTTTATGTTGTGTTGTAGTCGTAGACCAAGTGATTTACTGTTCAAAATTTGCAGAGATACATTTATTTATTGAAATACAAACGACACAATATGTGCCATTAACATAAATACAACATGTGCCATTAACATAAATACAAATATAAAGTTAAAAAGTACAAGGTATAAAGTATAAAGGTTAAATATAAAGTGTAAAGTATATAGTATAATTTACGCTGTAAAGTGTAATGTTAAATATAGAGTTAAGTTAATTATTTATTTATTTATAAATTCACGCCCGGCTGCGCTTTTACATGTTATTTTCTTATTTTTTTACAAAAAACATCTAAATAAACAACGAAATAAAAAAAAATAAAAAACTAAATCAAAAAAAAAAAAAAATTAAATAAAAAAAAAAAAATCTAAATCAAAAATAAAATAGAAAACATAATAAAACACAACCTCTTAAACAAAAACAATGTCCAAACGAAATAAAGTGGAAACTAGGCACTCCACCATGCAAGATGGAAAAATATAATACTAGGAAAATTACAAAACTTTGATAAGATAAACGGAGCTACGTAGTTTCTATAGTTAAATTATATTACATTTCATATTCTTCTTTCTGAAATAAATTGGGTAATGACTTGTTTATATTTGGTGAATGATGTGTTGAATATATCAACAACATCTTTATTGTCATTACCCAAATTTTGTATAAAGAATAAATTATAAAAAACAAGTAAAAAAGGATAGAAAAAAAATTGTTAATAATGACTTATTTAAGAGAATTATTATAAGAACTATCTGTCAATTATTTGACACACCAAACATAAATGATTATGAATTATCAAAGTATCGATAATGTAAACAACGATGTATGCTTAATTACTTATCTATTGATCCTGCATATTTTATACAATAACAGACGTTCGTGATCAATTTCAGAGTATTTATTACATAATCTATGCAAGCGATGTATTATTTATTTATTTAAAAGCATACGGCACAACATGTGCAATTAACATAGGTATAAAATTCACTATACTCTGAAGTGAATATCCTCAATTGCAACGAAAATAAATGTAAAATATGTTTTAAAAATGTATTCTTATCCCAAATAAACCAAAGTACAATTATGGGGTAGCTCGTGTTGTAATTTTAAATAAATTAAACATTAAAAAACTGTTACTGATGCAGTTTAGATATTTGTAATGAATATGTACTGAATTAAAATATATTTTAATGTAAAAGTCCCTAAAAAGAGTGTTGTTAATAAATAAATAAATAAGCAATAATAAATAATGAAAAATATAAATTGAAAAAATCTTCAGAGAAAAAATAAATGCCGCCGACGGTATTTGATCCCGCACTCTTCTGATTGCCGGTCAGGTGCACTAAGCCACTGCGCTACGTTGGCTTATTTTTAACCACCAAATAATTCAATAAATACTAGTATTTTACTCAACAATTCCCGTCGGCGGCATTTATTTTTTTTCGGAAGATTTTTTCAGTTTATATTTGTGTTTCAGGCTAATGATTTTTTGTAATTTGTGATTTGCATAAAAACCTTTGTCTTGCAAACAAAAGTTAGTATTTAATTAAAAAAATAATTATTAATTTAATACTTAAACCAAACAAACTTTAAAACCAAACGAATTGTATGTATTGCTGATAAACGTCAAAATGTAAGCATGTATATTGAGCATGAACAGTATGAGAGATAGGCAGAAAGTGATTTCCCATGTATAGAATGCCTAGATATCTCAAAGCATTGTAAAATGCTAATATTATTTTGTCCATAACATCTCAACTACGTGCCTATAACGCATAAAAGTGTTGTGAATAAATTATACAAAAAACTTTCTAATTATGAGTTCTGGCGTTACGAAATTTCAACAGATTTACATTTCAATAGTTCACGCGTAATTATTCTTAGCTCGCAATATTTTATTTTTCTGTGTCTTGTTCTGTTTCATGTTTCATTTAGATTTATTAGTAATATCCTCTTCTTCAATTACAAAGAATCTAGATTACTAAGGACGGGTTGTTTCGGGTTCTGTGAAAGACTTATTCAAGTTCTGTTATTATATCATTGTAGGCTAGTTGCTTGACAAAACTGAAATAAAAACAGAACTTGAAAAAATCTTTCACAGAACTTGAAAATGAACGTTGAAATTTGATGAATTGTTCAAATTCTCCGAAACAACCCGTCCTAAGTACCTTCGACGAATTTTTCAAGAACTGCTTTTTTATTATTCATTACTCTGTACCCAACTATGCGTTGCAGTGGCTCAGTCTGCTGTGCAGATAGAGAAACAATAGCTTGTTTTGCTTTTACGTCCAACAGATGGCGTTGTTTAAAAAAGAACCCCTTGTTGTCCAACAGATTACGCAGTTTAAACATAATATAGGTATATTTCAAATCACTCGCTGAAGAATTTATGGAGATTTAAGATTTTGAACAAACGAACATTTACATTTTTATTTAGATAGATTAGTATTCCTCTAATAAAGTACTCTAATAATAATCCGGAGTAATTTAGTCTAATCCGACGTAATTACCCTCCGTAGTTAATTCGTGAAAAAGACCTAATTATACTTTAATTATCTATTAGGAAGGTATCAGGTATAATGATTATCTTCATTCTGAAAGCCATTATTTAAGCAGATTTCGGATTATGTTCATCTTAAGGGAATTTAATGGCACGTGTGATTTATGCGAATGATATCTCAATTCCGTCGTATATTATATTAATTGTTTGATTAACTCTTAAACCCTACCTGGGGTACTGGAGTACCCCCCTGGTGTTTAAAATATCAACAATTTTAACAATATTGCACTGTTGCAAAAATCGCTCTAGCTAATCTACTCTCGATAATTGGCGCGTAAGTACGTCAGGAAGCCGTAACCGCCCGGCAAGTGTAGTCGCATCCACAGGTGTTCCGGGGTACCCCAGTACCCCGTGGTAGGAATAGTGTTAGTTCTTCCTTCCAGTTATACTTGAATTACTGAAGTTGTTTTTCGACATATCTCTGGTAAGTTTACACATTATTTATGATTTACTTTACTTTGTGATAATGGTTATAGTACAGTGTTGATAGGGAGGTCCTGCGCCCAATAACGAGACATTCATGGACTAATAATGTGTTGTGAATGTGTATGCAGTGTAATGAGGTGTCTGTATTGTTTTCAGATATGGCAACCCAGACTCAAAGTCTTGGGGGGGGGGGGGTTAAATTGTAAGTTGCTTTGTTGGTATCTGATAACGAAGAGCTAAACCTAGGAAAAGATTCAGAAGATGAGCCCGACGGTGTTATCGAGGATTTCCGGGACCATTCTAAAGTCGCACCTCGTAAAGACGGTGATGAAGATAGTGTGGAAGGAGATGAAGAGTATTTAGTGCCTGACAATGACGGGGATGGTATAAATGAAGAAGGTAGGCGCTTGGTTCGTGTGCTAGAATCTCCGTACGGAAGTTCTGTACGGATAATGTCATAATAATCGACATAAGTGGACTGGTGTTAAGCTTTCTCGCTCAAGAATGCCTCGCCGTAATATTTTGTTGCACCCACCTGGTAACGTCTTAACAGAAACCTGACATGTGACAGTTGGTTAACGTCTATACCCACAGCCAAAAAGTTACTGGAAAAACGTAAAACATTAGTTGGATCTGTAAAGAAGAATAAACGAGAAATTCCTCCTGTTTTCTTGGACACTAAAAATCGAGAGAGATGCACATCAATGTTTGCCCACGACGGATCTCTCACACTTTTGTCGTATTGTCCTCTGAAGTCAGCTAAGAAGAAAATTGTAATCATGCTGTCCATCATGCATGACAGCCCTGACAAGGATAATGAAGTGTACCTTCCAGAAATAATACATTTCTATAATAAAACCAAATGCGGGGTGGATGTATGCGACCAACTTTGTAAGAAGTACTCGACGTCCAGGAAGACCAAAAGGTGGCCCATGTGTCTCTTCTACGGGTTGCTAAATGCCGTTAGTGTCAACTCTTGGGTCTGATTCAAGCTGTCGACTAACATTGATAAAGAGAAAATAACCGAGCGGCGTGAATTTCTTAAGAGTTTGTCAATGGCACTCATAAAGCCTCATATGAGAGCAAAATTACAATAGCCAAGTTTACCCCGGGATATCAGAGAAACTATACGAGCAGTCTTGAATATTCATATTGAAGATCATAGGCCGGTCCCTGATGATCTCAAACATGGTCGCTGCTGCTTTTGTCCGCGCACAAAGAACAGAAAATCTCGATCTGTCTGTAACACTTGTCTCCGCCATATTTGTGTTGACTATCAATACAAAATCTGTCCTTCATGTAACGACGAAATTGTCTATTAGTTTGTATTAATAAATTTTACTGTCTTTTCTTATTACTTTGCAATAATAAAAAAAAAATATTTAAAAAAATATCAAAGACTTTTATTTTATTCATTTTTTTTGCGCGGGGTACTTCAGTACCCCGTGGTAGGAATAATTACATTCCCAGAGTGGTAGGGTTTAAGAGTTAAATATAATATATCCAGCGGATTTCTACGGGTTTTCGGATTGTTCACAAATCAAAATATCCGTAACCAGTTGTTTGTAAAATCCATATGTTAATATTTGTATTTATAGATATGCTCAACTGCTGTGTTTATAAATCACCATTAATAATTTGTTCTATCTAGAAATAAAAAAAAAATCGTTCCATGATAACTCAACACAGTGACAATTCAACACACTTTTAAAAAGTGATATAAAGTCATTAGGAACCATGATTTTTTTTTTAAACCTAACCTAACCTAACCTAATCTACTTAACCCAGTTAATAAAGTTTTTGTTTCACCACTTTCCATGACTTTTTATAACTTTTTAAAGATGTGATGAATTATCATTTTGATGATTTATCCGGTCACCAAAAAAAAAATATGAATGCAGGTCGGTGGCTGAGTTGACACCGCGTTTGGGTCCCACCCAGGCGTATTGTGTTCATTTCCTCGGCTGGCTAAGTCCTCCATCACAACACAAGCAACATTTTCCGCTTACTGTGGTGGTAGTAGGAGATTTTCAAATATTGCTAGGTTATTCATAACCCGGGAATGTTTCTCTTTCTTAAAAACAGAACACCGAGTGGATATATCCATAAAATATCAGTTAATTTTTTTAATGTGATCAAAATTCTACTTAAAAGCTCCATAACTCCTAATAGACCCCATAAAGGGAGCTAAAAGTAGTTTAGTTTACCTAGAAATATCAGAAAAATTTATATCAGCAAATTTTACGACGCCAGAACTCACCGTTTGAGGGTTGTTGCTATTTCATTCAGCCCGCAGAATTTCAAACTGTACCTACGTGCATTTGAATACTCCCATATTTCTACGTAGTACTATTTATAATATATCGGCGGCGAAGATCGCAAGAACTATTCGGTTTCAAGAAGTTAAATTATTTTCATATTATATACTAGCTGTACCCCACCACGTGACTTGACACTGTGACTCAGTTTGTCTGTGCAGATAGAGAAAAAATAGTGCGTGCTGTTTTTACGTTCAACAGATGCCGCTGTTTTTTTTAATGCATGTTTTTACCTATCACAGGTGACATCTTTATATCGGTAATCGGATAAATCATCACAATGATAATTCATCACATCTTTAAAAAGTTATATTAAGTCATGGAAAGTGATGAAACAAAAACTTTATTAACTGGGTTATGTAGGTTAGGTTAGGTTAGTTTAGGTTAAAAAAAATTATTCATCGTTTTTAATGACTTTATATCACTTTTTAAAAGTGTGTTGAATTGTCACTGTGTTGAGTTATCATGGAACCCTATATATTATAGGTATAGAAAAACACACGCATATTCGAATGCAACAAAATATAATAAATAAATAATAATAAATTTGATTGTAACAATAAACTCACTACTATTTGCGCTATTATAATATTTTGCTAGATTATATTTGTTGGCAAGTCACCTTTTCTGTATATTTTATCCTGTTATGAAGTGTTTTCTATTATTGTAGCATTCTATGCCTTAAGAAAATTTCAGCTGTATCACATTCAATGTCGTTTTGTATACATATTGTTGTGTTCTTAAATGTAACACTAATATTTGCCTATGTACCACTGTGTACTTATAATCTCATGTATCACATTATTGTAAAAGCCTTTTATGGCGTTTAATAAATAAATAAATAAACATTGTATCAAAATTTCAAAGCAATCGGAGAATAACTTTCGGAGATTTCAGATTTTGAACAAACGAACACTAACATTTTTTTACAGATACTCGTAGATTATCATTTAATCAGTTTTTATCAATAATTAATATAATCTGATTTCATATCCATTGTTATTTTATTGACATCCATTTGAATCTTGATTCTTTTTTTAATATCTGCATTATATTTCATTGTCTGTGAATCACAGTGTTTACTTTGCTAAATATTTATCTTTTGCGCTGTAAAAATAATTACATTTCATTACTCACTTCCGTTTTATAGCCAACATTTCAACGGCTGGAAATAATCACACTCAGCAATGCAATAAAATTTACGGATTAGTTGTTGCGTGCCTTGAAATTTGCTTTTATTACGAGTCTTAATTTTGTAGTTTTCCTACAGAATTGTCATGGATGCAGACTCTATGAACAAAAAGGCAGCTATTTGCATTTCATAGAGTTACGAGAGGAAATTACGACATTCACATTTCTCAGAAATCTTTAATTTTCATTTTAACGTATAAAACCTTTTTTAACAAGACATGTAGGTAATGTTATGTTCAATATACGCTGTAATATTTATTTCAACTAACACGTAGCGCTAAATTGTTTGTTTTCCTTTTTTTTTAAATTCACATAAGAGATTGTTGAAAGACAAGCGAAGTTGGGTAGTGTTTTATCGTGACAATCAAAACCATAATTTCTTCGGAATTAGAAAATGCACAGATTTACTATGGAATTTCAACAACAAATTATGAGACCAACCAGATGGCCTTCTACACCTAATGCTTGTGTGGCTTATACATAGAGATGGCAAAATATAGCATTAATTTTCAGATTTTTTAGCATTAACAATTGGAAATTTATCGTTTTATAGCATTTTGAGGCATAATTTTGCGTTTTGTAGCAAAATACAAAAAAATGTATTTCCTGAATGTTTTTAGCGCATATTTTAAGTATTTTTGGTAAAATATATGTTTAACCTTCATTTGCAAGTATTTCCATGTGAAAGATTATAAATAATTAATTTTAATATTAAATTAATAAGGAAGGAAACTCTAAGTACGGGTCGAACAAAAACACAACAAATGCAGATTGCGATTAACATCAATAGGCGTAATTTATTTCGCACAATTTGTGTAATGTCAAAAAGCAATTTTAGCCTACAGTACAAAAATTTTAAATATTTACACATAAGATAGTAACAAAATTATAAAAAATCGTAATGTAAATATCGATTTTTCGAAATTCTCACATATTATTTTAATACCCGGTATTTTCGGGAAATTCGCGCCTATTTCGCTAAATAGAATAATTTAGCTGAAATACGGCCAAAATCACGTTTTTCGCGTTAATTCGCGAAATAGATATCACTGGAAACACTTTCAAATGCCTTGAAACGCAAAGAAAACTTATAAATGCCCTATTTTCGAAACATAAATATTTTTTCGCGTTTTTTGTTAAAACGAAATTTTGCCATCTCTACTTATACATATTGTAACGTTCACACATACGTAAAATACATATGCTGCTTTTGATATTATTGAAATTTAGAATTGTTCGAAAAAACATGGCAGAAACTGTCAAAAGACATGAAATTTATAAAATGTGATTGATAAAAAATGAAACAGTAGGTAATGCATCTTTTACCATCTTCCCCGTCGTAAATAATTGTAATTCAGTTGAATCAAAGTATTATTTAAATAAAATATTGGTATAACGTGTCTGAAAGATGGCCTTGTATTTTCGTGATTTCGTATAAAATTGTAAAAAAATTTCCGCTTTACTTCTATAATGTTCTATTCTGTGTTGTAAGTTTTCAATTGTCGGGGGTGAAAAACGTATGAATCCATCTCTCCCACTGCAAGGCGATAGGTCGAAAGAGTCCGATTGGAGAGGTCAAAGGACTACTTAATCTAATTGAACCATAACATAAATTTAATGTTTAAGAAAATAATTGTTAAGAAAATAATTGGTTAAGAAAATAATTGTTATGAAAATAATTGGTTAAGAAAATAGTTGTTAAGAAAATAATTGGTTAAGAAAATAACTGTTTGACAGTTTGATAATGCCTTCAGAGGGCGAAACAGCTGTAACGCGTAATAATAACTACACAGCAGTTGTTTAAAAATAAACTGTTTTTATAAACCCAATAATAATATTATTGAATATATAAAAAATAAAAAAATAAAATGGAGTTCTACAAATTAAACTTAATAACAATAAATAAGAAAATAGTTGTTCAGAAAATAATTGGTTAAGAAAATAATTGTTCAGAAAATAATTGGTTAAGAAAATAATTATTTTTAAAATTCGGATTTGAAACTAGAAAAAAACTAACTAGAAGAAAAGCTCATCAAGGGTATAGAAATTTAACAAACATAAAGCATTCTGACGATGAATGAAACGAATTCTAATAATGTACTAGGCTAGAAAATAATGAGTATATTCTTGTTTGACAGGTTCCGACTGTGTTTCGTCCTATTCCTGGTGATGGGCCTGTCCTGGACCCTGGAGCTGGTGTCCTGGTTGCTGTGGAGCTCGAGCCCCATTTGGCACTTCTCTGACCTTGTCAACGCCCTCCAGGGGCTCATCATCTTCTACATCTTCATGCGGCAGCCGATTCTAGACATCGCGTGGACCAGCTTTACTAACCGGGTAAGGATACATTATTAAAATTTGTTCATGCATGTATTATTAGTGTTATTACTTATTACTTTCGAGTTAATCCTCAGCGTTGCTCGGACAAATCACTTTTTTTATTAATCTTTATAATGAATTGGTGTACATTATGAATACCAAAAAATATTCTTTAGATAAATTGAAGGTTTTAATATCGTTTCGCTTGAGTAGAATACAAATAAATAAAGAAATAATACTCAATAAACTACATTATGAATACCAAAAAATATGCTTTAGATTAATTGAAGGTTTTCCTATTGCTTCGCTTGAGTAGAATACAAATAAAAAAATAAATTATTCAATAAAAAATATAAATGTAAACTACAAAACAAATATGTTTTCAATAGAAACGTATGAAGCGGTAAAAGAAACAACTTTAAAAAAATACAGTATTATAGCTAAGATTATCTGTGACAGTTTCATTTGATTAACTTTTTTGCTTTCTTATAAAATTATTTACAAAATAAATAAAAACCAGTTTTGTGCTTGACATCGAACGTTTTTAGATTCTGTTTGTCAAGCGATTTTAATGCCTATTACCTACAATATACGGTATACCAAGAATATATACATTTTTGGATTGTAGCTTCCTCTTAACGCAGAGTTTTGTAAAATCTCATGTAAACAGTGACTTTCTTGTTTTGAAGATCAAGAATAAAACTGTAGATTTGTATAAAAAAACAAAGAAGCCACACCTGGTCATTCTTCTTTATGTACCTATATAGATAATAATAATATTTGGCTAATTTATATAGCGCCGTTTTCGTGAGAAATCACCTCAAGGGCGCTATAGATACCTACATAGATGAAGTCCCCAGCGTTGTCCGGGCATCATGCAGAATTTTAAGTAATCAGATATAGACCGAAATTTTTCTCCGTAGATTTTTATAAAAATCAAAGCCAGGCCGCTTTTTCTCCCGCCACGCGGCAGTCCGTCACAGACACTCTTCTTTGCATAAAAAATATAGACTAGCTGATGTCACCGGTATTGCCCGCAAAATAGGATGTAGACAATGAATTTTCTCTTGTTTTGATGGTCAAGAGTGCAAAAATCAATCTCGAAATAAAACTGTAGATTTGTATGAAGTCAGGCCGCCGCCCGCCACATTTATTCCTCGATTCTAAGCTAGTAAATTGAGGTGATGTCGTGATTTTCGTTGTGTTTTACTCGACGATCTCTTGTCGTCCGATTTCAACGAAATCAATACGCAAAATATTGACAGGGACCAGTTTTTTGTATAAACTTTAACTATCAATACAAATTTACGATATTTGATCAATGAATCAAAATTATACAGTTCTACCCTAAAGAATTGGCACGTTTCATCATTATAAACTTGAAAAGAAACGTAACATACATATTATAATGGCTAATGTGTGGCATTTACATGCCTTTTGAATCCTTCAAGGCTACTGTTATGAATGTTAATAATCTTGGAAAAGTTATTGAACAGTGTCATACCTCATTTCATGATAAGCAGAGCCAGTACGTCCGTTCTGCTATGTGGGATATATAGCAGATCATTGTGCCGTCTCTAACTGTAGTTGTTTGTTACAAACAACGAACGCATTAGTCGGTTACAAGCGCTCGCCGGGCGCAGGTCTCCGGCGATAACTTCAAAAATTCTACATGCACGCTGAAATATTGTACAAGTCGTGGTGGAAAATATAGGGAAAGCAACGGTATAAACCTTTCATAAGTAAGTAGGTTTTTATCATAATCAGTAGTCGTGTAAATTGACTTCGTTTGCAGTCGGAAGGATTCGGGCAACATCGACAGCCGCCACACCCCATTCCTACTTCCCGTACGGGAAAAATATTTCACACTGATAGTGTAAGGAATGTAGACTATATATAACAAATATGATATATAACTCAACGTTAGTAACATGATAATATAATATAAGTATTTATTGTACTTTCAGAAATGTATTATACGTTATACATATTGTATTATATATTTCTGCATTATGTATTTCTGCATTATGTAAAATTTCAAATTGTATTATGTTTGTAAAAGCCCATCAGGCGTTCAATAAATAGACAAATAAAATGATAAACTTTCGCTGAAAAAATCGTGTTATAAAATTTTCAGTTCTCTAATAATAGAAATTTTGTTTAATATTGTATACTAATAAACCAATATTTGCCCACCTAACTGATAACAAAAAAAACATCATCGCACTTCCATCCTAATTTCCCACAGCTGAATCACTATCGTGAGCAAACTAACTTTACTACTTTACTTAACATTATCATAAAAATTCATTTAAAAAAATCAGAATTCAATAAAAGCAATTCAATTCTGCTAAAAGACCTTGGCTCTTAAATAATCATGCCGGCGTCACACCTGATAGCGGAACACGTAATGAGTACCTATTGAGGCGAAATTATCATGGCGTTATCTGGATTGTAGTACCTACGTCATATAATTTTATACGAAATTTATAGTATGTATACAATATGTAGCATAGGTCTAAGAAATTCGCTGACGACAGACGGTGGCCTATGTAAACCAAGCGTCACGCAAAACTAAAAATATTTAGTTTTTTTAATACAGTGGTTAATAGTTATCCTATCAATTTTTTCGCGGTCGTCACTGACTTCAGCTTTCAACAGTTATAATACGCGCGTTTCTCATTGTTTTATAATGTAAATCTTTCTCATTTTAGCATACACAAAATTATTTCTCCTGACCTATCTGAAGACTTATCAACTTGCGAATGTAAGCAATTTTAAAGTAAAGTGTTACAAATAAATTAATAATTTATGATTTTACAATCCGGTTTCGCTCTTCAGCGTTATTTTTTCGAATTTGTTTTGTTTTATTGATAAATGAAGAGGAACTAACGATATGAATATAATATGTCAACTTGTCTTATTGTTTATCAACAGTTAGAGGATATTTCAATGCTCCATAGCTCAAAGTGGAAATAGGTATTGTTCAGTGGTGAAAATTTTGTGTTGACCTAAAAATTCCATGTTTAAAAAACTTTGTGAATTTAATTACGCCACAGCTCACCGTTCAATATTTTTTACAGCTTCAAACAAATAAGTTAAGATTTTCTATATTACTTAGCTGGCTGTACCCCGTCACACGTTGCTATGGCGAAGTCTGTCTGTGCAAATAGAGAAACAATAGCGCGTGTTTTTACGTGTTACATGTGACATCTATGGTATATAAAACACATGCGTATTCGAATGCAAAGTTGTCTCAAAATTTCAAAGCAATCGGAGAAGAAATTTTGGAGATTTAAGATTTTGAACAAACGAACTTTTTATTTATTTAGATATAAGCCAAAGTGGTATTGTCGGCAACAAAAATTCATGAAATTCGGAAATAAATCATGTTTGTTAATTTAGTTGATGTTTTTTGACGCCATAATAACCAAAAATAATTCACGATGATATTCATGGTGAGCTCTAGCGTCACGAAAACTTTTCTATATAAAATTAGGTATCACAACTATTTTCATGTTATCGAACCTATCATTTCAATTATGAACTCCGAAGACTCAATTTTTAGTCAAAAACTAACACGTAACGCTAAATTGTTTGTTTTCCATTTTTTTTAATTTATAAAAGAGATTGTTGAAAGACAAGCGAAGTTCGGTATTGTTTTATCGTGACATTCAAAACCATCATTTCTCCGGAATTACAAAATGCCAGAATTTATTAAAGAATTTCAATAACAAATTATGAGACAAACCAGATGGCCATCTACACCTAATGCTTGTTTTATTTATACATATCGTAACACGTTTGTAACCCTCACACATACGTAAAATACACATGCTGCTTTTGATATTATTGATAACAACACAATATAATAATTTTTGTACAATCTACAATTAGAATATTAACATAATATTACATCCATCTATCTCCTATCTATTTATTTATTGTTTGAAACATTTAAAGATTGTTACTAATTATTCTCTTAATTAAATTGTCATTGGGAAGTGCTTAGATATTACAGTCCAATTAAAAATGTTCACAGCAGGCGAATGTCAAGATTTAGGTGGAGATGCAACTTGTGAAATATCAGAAAGGATGTAATAATAATAAACAAATTAAGATATAAAACATAGTAAGTACAGTAGTATAGTACAGAGAAGAATAAAAAAGAAATAAAATAAATACTATAAAACAATTACATAATTTTTAGTTAAAATATTTCTATTAACCATGACGTCATATTCGCTTATAGCTAAAAAGTTAAGCCATGTTTTTTTAAATATACGAGGCCGTTTATAAATATGTCCATATCGTCATATTCTACGACATACCATCTACTCATTCGATACATTGGATTAAAATAGGCTATATTGTTATTAAATAACTCTTTAAATAACGTCTATTAGGAATTTTAATGTTATATTATTTATATTTATATTTATGATTATTACTTAGACAATGAGTAGTTTCAAGCTTGTTGTGAGCAATTTTGTCTAAACTTATTATTCAGTAAATTGTGTTCTTTTTTCGTCTTGTCTTCTTAAGTCATTCTTCATAATTAATATGATTGGAGTAAGGCGTTTAATCCATATTTGAATGATAATAGTTTTTTGTACATATTCTTACACATTTCATATAATGTGGGTTTCGTGTAACACTCCTTATTCTTATTTACTTATGATTAATGAATTGTATAAGGTTACAATTGATTGGGGAGATTTGAATGGCTTTAATATGCTGCGAGTGAATCCTAGCATTTTCAATGATTTTCTCTTAAAATCGTTAATGTGTACACTAAACGTAAAATCGGAATCAAGAGTGATGCCTAGATCTCTTATGGTAGTAACTACTTTCAACTTGGGATTATTAATGGAATGTGCATAATCATTTCTACATCTATTTTGAGTGTAAGTTATAGTATAATTATTATATTATATCAACATTCAAAAACATATGTTTTTGACTACAACAGTTACCAAGCGTATCAAGGTCGTATAGAAGCATATCATGATCATAATGTAGCAGACATTATGCGGTAAATCTTTAGATTATCAACAAATAAGAGATACTTAACTTAACATTGAGCCAAGATCATTAAAAAATATTTTTTTTAAATAGTAAAGGGCCAAGATTGGGCCCCGGAGGTACGCCTTAGGATTCGACTTTGGGTGATGACTCATGCCCGTAACCTATCTATCTATCTGTCTATCTATTTATATAAAGAAGATTATCAGTGGGTCCGGCAGGTGGCGTCGATTTTTATGCAAAATACCACCACTTTTAACAACAATTTCACAAAAAATACGTGAATTTTGCTAACATTGGTGGGAGAGAGGGCGGCCGGGCTTTGATTTTTATACGAATCTACAGGTTTATTCTGAGATTGATAAAATTTTTCAAAAAAGAGGAAATGTCTAAACAACGCCGGTACTTCAGTTAGTTCATTGTTTTTATAATTATTTTTAATCAACAACAAACTCAGGTTTGTACACAAATGTTCATATTAGGATGTTCCAAATTCAAAGATTTCAACATAATATTTATTATATTACTAGCGCAAACCCGTGACACAAATCCTACAATTGTAATATCACGGGATTATTATTGTAAGATTTGTGAGACTGAAATATTATAAAAAATATTTTTCTCAGATCATTCATTGCCTTTCAAAAGAACAAATAATTTACATAAAGTTAGTAAAGTTGAAAAATACAACATCTGTTCTAAACAAAAGAAACGCACATTTCTAATGGAGAATTATTAGTCAATACAATAGTTTTGGTACCTACTTAATCGCTTGTCTGATCTGATTTATGCTTCTACGTTCAATTTTTTAATTGAAAGTTCATTGAAATAGAATAATTTTACGCATTACGCAGGAATAACATCACTTTTCGTATTCACCGACAACCAAAAATTAATATGTTTAATTATCAACAACAACAACTACCTTCAGGTGTTTCAAATTAGAAATTTTCCGCATTCACGAAAGCGAAAGCTAATGCGAACGAAAATGTTTGATCAGGGAATTCCGCTTGTCTGGTTGCCCGGTTATTCCCCGGCTCGTCGGGCGTGTGTGAGTTCCCGTTTTTTTTAGTTTGTTTGTCAGTCTAATTTTATTTGACATTGCTCGCTTATTGTATAGTCGACAGGCCTTCCCAGTTGGATTTAGAGCGCGCGCTTCCAAATTACATTAGATTTTTTTAATACAGTAACCTTGATAGTTATTGCATCTCTTAATACTTTATTTAACGTTGTTTTGTGCGTAGCTCCTTAACAATGAAACTGAACAGAGAAAGGAATAATAATACATTTTGTAATATCCTCGATATTAGAGTAAGAGCTCACTCATAGATGGCGCTAGATATTAGTCTATTAGGTTACCCGTAAACTTGCGAGTATTATAGAGACAAATAAGGTGGGAACCTCAAGGTCGGGGTCTACAGTTCTCCAACCGGATTATTAATAAGACATCAGAGCCCATTGTTGATTTATCACATTAAAAGTCTAAGGACGGGTTGTTTCAAAGAATTTAAACAATTCATCAAATTTCGCACATGTAAGTTCCTTTAACCTTCCTATTCCCCTGTTTTTAGTTTTTAATATTTTGATCAATATTGATAAAACATTGACAGGTTAGTGATGCTGGGAAAAATTCAAACTCTGAAAGAGGGCGAAAGAACGCTATCTGAAAAAACAAATCAATAATACATACAAGATACACGACAAAGTGCATATTTCTTCTCTGCAGGGTTAAAAACAGCTGTTCGTCTAATCCAGGATGAAATTATTATTACGTAAATAATATTAATTACTTGAGTTTTTTATAAACTTTCTTACATTGGAACGATCTGGTATTCGCTTCTGTTAATCCATCACGGCACAATCATTTAAAAGATTAAATGGTTCCCGGGAATTGACTATGTTGTCTGAGTTCCCTTTTTTTTGAGACCACAATAAATCTCCTGTTTAAATCGCTGTGTATCCAGTCACCATATATAATAACAGAACTTGAATAGTACTTTCGTTTGTTCAGTTTTCCTAAAGTATTAGAACACTTCTGCAAGGACAATTCCTGTTTTGCGGCCTTTTCAATTTGAAGTTTGTGTTACACGATTCTTGACAAGACCCAGCTTCCTCAGTCGTCCCCGACTCCTTTTTTTCATTCGCTCGGACTTTATATATTTATTATTCTACTGATTCTCCTTTCTCCACCCATCCGATGTAGTATTGTAAATCCCATATTATGTTATTTTAGATCTCCCTTTTCGTTTAGTACCTTTAATCTGTAAAAGATAAACCCTTTTATTGCTCCCGACATATTTGTATCTGTATAAGTATTACTGCCGTAATATCTGCTAAATAAAAAAATAAATAAATACGAGTACTTTTCATGGCCGCCGTGTGATGCGCTGCTAATGTCTGTTGTACACACGCTCCACGTTCTAGCTATGAACAGAAGTGCTGCCATGTATTAATTGAATAAAGAATTGTCCAAATTGTCAATTAAGAGTATATTTTATTCATTGGAATTGTCCGATTGGAAAATGATTTGTCTAATTGTATGTGTATTGCACATTGACTTTTTATTCTAATTACTTTTGTTTATTTTACAAAGCCCAATTTACTTGGAGTTGGGTATAAATTTAACTTAGTAAAATCAAAGGTAATTTAAATAGTGTATTGCTTGATATAGAGTTATATTGTACTTTATTTTTTTAAATATCATCAAAAATCTATTTTGAAAATCAAACGTTGATATCTTATCTTAAAATCAAACGTTGGTAAAATAAAACATTCGAGAAAGAAGGTTATTGGCATTGATTATATAGACCTTATCACTATTTTTTTGTACTGATATCAAATCTATTATTGAATGCATGTCATTGGAATATAAAAAAACTTATTCAACCATTAATCGATGGCGATATTGCGGCTGATTGTAATACGACCGGAAGAGTACCTCAACACCATAGAATAAATGAAGAACGCAAGAAATGCCTAGTTGATTAAAATATATGTCCAAACGGGCCTTACACATACATTACATAGTGTAATCTAGAAAGAGGTGCTGGGATAATGGCTAAATGTACACTTGTTTCCATACGAATTTGTATGGAAGGCGGCGCTTCTAGATTTGTTATTTATTCCACGCTCAACACCTTGGAAGAAATGTTACATTATACGTACTGGCCTACCGCTGCTGCACTGTCAGTCACCGAATATTTTATTAATTTTATATTTATGTTTTAATATAATTAATAACGTTGTTAACACCAATTTTTAAGAAAATAAATATTATTCATTTTTTATCAAATAGTGGTGTTTACGAAGTCATTTATTATATTAAAATTAAAATGACGCCACAGAGTTATTTTGTAATTATTGAAAAAGTTTTATTTAAATGTTTATTTTTTATGTGTCTTAATATGAATGCTACAGAAACATTAGTCTAGGTCTAGGGACATTTATATTTGAATACCTACAACAACCACAAAACCTCGTTTCATAAATTTCGTGTTTGTTTTATAAAAATTAAAAATCAACCCTTAAAAATCTTTTTTAAATATCATTCATATGTTTTATCAATAGATGTATTTAAAATTGTATCATTTTTTTGACTTAGGAATGAACCATCCCCTAGGGACTGGCTCTTAACTCACAGCAGCTCTTTTTAAATCTTTTTAAATGTCTTAAAAATTTATTATTTTTTTTTGGTTTGACTGAGGATTAAACCTTCCTCCCCAGGGACTGGAGTCAACTGTACTAAAAACTGGGCCAAATCCCGATTGGGTAGGACCGACATTTGTTTCCTATATTAACTGTTGTAATGTCATCCAAATTCATAGAAATGCATATTTGTTCGCTTGAGTATGCATGATTGCCACCAAAAGATGATGCAAAATGAATTGTCATCGACAACGAGTCGATCTGCCGAATTTCAGCTCGTATATGCTTGATGAATGGGTTAATTTCTACCTCCAAGATTTGCATTCATCCATTCACTAATACATAATCGAAATTAAAGTAGATGTATTTAATAAAAATCGAAATTCAAGTAGATGTAGGTATTTGATAATAATCGTAATTCAAATAGATGTTTTTAATAAATATCGAAATTCAAGTAGATTTATTTGATAATAATCGAAATTCAAGTAGATGTATTTAATAATAATCGAAATTCAAGTAGATATATTTGATAATAATCTAAATTCATGTAGATTTATTTGATAAAAATCGAAATTCAAGCAGATGTATTTGATAATAATCGAAATTCAAGTAGATGTATTTGATAATAATCGAAATTCAAGTAGATGTATTTAATAATAATCGAAATTCAAGTAGATGTATTTAATAATAATCGAAATTCATCGCCAAATTCCTAGTTTCCAATTCACGTTATCAATTGTATTACTCCCACTGTGTCTAGCCTTGAAATACATACCTTCATACATAATATGTTGATGTACACGTACCCACTGTATAACTCTTTTCGTTCACCGCCACTAATTATAGGATTATCTTTGGATGATATCCAAAATGTTGTGTAGCGACTTATCTTTCGATTATACTAAACATGTACGTAGCTATAGTAATAGAGTCGAGGTAACCTGTTCTCAGCAGATGAGTAGAATGGAATAAGTAAGACGCGCGTCCTAACAAGAGAGGAAGTGTGAGGAAAGGGGTTATGTGGATATTATTAATTCTGAGAAGACTATTTCATTCAAAGCAAGATAACGATGATAAACGAATAAACTGTCTTTAATCTACATTATGGACGTAATAATATAAAATTATTTAAAATTTATAACCCTTGATCGCAAGTATTTGAACAATGATTTCTGTGAAAGAATTTTCTTAAATTTTCCTTGTATTTTAAATATCTTTTCTTCTTATTTATGAGTACATAATTATTTTAGTGATTTAATTTGGAGTATTATGCCGTGTTGGGCTACCTCCTTCCTTAGCCAACGTTTCGGACAGCATTACATTGTCCATCATCAGGGCAGATGTGTTAAGATTGTGGTGAAGTGTGTGCAGTATATAGATTTGATACCGTGTAGCCATCTCCAATCTAATAAGAGCTGGTTATACAATTATTATTTGAGATTGTTTTTTCGTTTAGTTTTGGTGTAGCCGTCATTTATCGGATACCAAGTACTATTGAGCTTATCGTCTTTATTAATGCTAATGGGATGTTTATGAACTTCAATTGCCTCCGTAATTAGGATTGCACTAATTGTTTTGGGTCTTCCAAGGTTTTCAGGAACAAATCCAAAGTAATGGCCGGTTTCAATTAAATGCTCAGCAATTGCCGATTTGTCAGGGTGGCCGAGTTTACATGCTCGAAGTTTTGACCGAGTATAAGTATTCGTTTATCTAAACGTCTGTGAAATTACTAGTACATAATATTAATCGCGTCTTATAATGATTATAACAATAATAACAAACTGTTACAGCTAAGAATTATTGCTTATGTGCATTTATATATGCTTTTAAAGAAAGCTTTTATTAAAATTAATTACGTAGACAGAGCAAGTTTCATTCTCCACACGATGCACATATTTTTGAACAAGAATCTATCTATTTATGTAAAGAAGAGTGACTGTGGCGGGCGGGCGGCGTGGATTTGATTTTTATACAAATCTACAGTTTTATTCAGAGATTAAAGAAATTTTATCACTCTTGACTTTCTAAATTAGGGGAAGGTCGCACTCAACATGAGATTTCTAAAAACCACCCCATCCCCTTTTCCCTACCCTTAAAGCACAATTTTGATACTTCTTGAAGAAATTTTGCACATTTGACTTTCAAAATAAGAAAAAAATACTGTCTACATCTAATTTAGAAAAACTCTGTTTGTAGCCCGGGAAATGCCGGGTATTTCAGCTAGTTGTGCATAAAATTAATGCGAGAAGCAACTGCATTAAATGGAGAGTGAAGTCTAGTGTTCAATTATGAACAATATGGCGTCTTGTCTTATTTTGTTTCAGTTGAAGTGATATTTGTTGGACTTTGTATTTGGGAGTATGGGGCGTAGTTGAATTTATCTTGAAATTCCAGATAGTAAAACTGGGCAAGTTTTATGACTCATTATGCTACACCTCACTGTTCGAGCGTTATTAGAGGGACATTGTTTGTTTCATAGTTAGGATTGTAACATGTACCAATACATAAATTGATCCCAATCTACGCATCACTGATCGACGGTTATTTTTCGTTCTTTTACCGCAAATTATTTTGAAATAAATATATTTTTAAAAACGTTTATTTTTTGCATGAACCAATTTTGTATTAACGCTCAGTTTCCTTTGTGAACGTATATTATTCATTCATGCACGAATAATTTAAAATTATAAGTAATTGCTCCATCTTTTATGAGCATGTATTTCGTTATAATGCATGGGTAGGTTAGTTCAAAAGTGGATTTAGCAGAAAGCAGGGTTAAGTTAGAAATTTCAACAGAACATCACGGTGACATTTTAGTCTTGCAATCCCTCCCTTTGCAGAATTGCACATAAAATGTGGTTTCAACATTTGTCAGACTGTTTCTTCGTGTTTGAGTTTGAGCTCCTTTCCAATAACTTCTAAAGTTTGGAACCCATCGATATGTAGGTACACATTTTGATCTATTCCTGGCAATATCACAAATTTACTAGCATGTGAATATTTGTCTTAAAAACAATTTACTTTACATCCTCCTTCCACAAAATGAATCATTTTATCATTGATTTTAAAGTTTGTCAACGATAGTTTCACAATTTCGTTTATTGCAACAAAATTGCTCTTATTTAAAATTCTGGAAATTTCACTGTGCAAAATGTTTCGTACATATACTAAAATACGATAATTAATAAGAGAAATCGCAAATAAAAATGTTACTTCAAAATATTTTGTTAACAGTCTCTCCAATAACTTCTGCAGTCCTGGCCATTGTTACAAAATGACTGAGTGATTCTGAGTAAATTCTGTGAAATTTTCAATCACAGAATTTCATTTTAGAATCTATTTATTTAAAGAAAGTTCATACATGTACGAGTGATATAATTAATACTCTTGGTTATTTGAACCAACATTGATTTGCTCTAGTTATGTGGACTATGAATTTTAATTGAAGCTTTTTCGTTTTGTAATTTGGTATATTCATTGACCAGGTACTTTTATCGATCGGTCTATTTGTAAAAAATACAGTCTATTTGATACTATCTTGTGATTTACATCGAATCAATGATACCTCTAATAACTTCTAAAGCTCCATCGATACGTATATCATGCAGGTTCAATGTCATTGCAACCAAAATATCCTATTATGAAACATTACATTTCTGGAGGAATTTTAATACCATGATTTTTCATTTTATTATCTGGTCGCTTTGTAAAAAAGCAGTTTACCTTAAATTTATGGTGTGCCTAAATATTTCTCATTTCTAAGTAAAACATAAGATCGAATTAGTGACATCTCTAATAGCTTAAAAGTATTCGGCAGGAAATAGTCTCACGCGTACGGTCGGTCGACCGACGACGTTGCGATGACGAGCTGACGAGCTGGTAGCGAATCGCGTGGCACTTCAGCTCTTCAATCATTTGCGTACATATAACCGTACGAAACCGATATCATTTGCAGCCTAAGGCTTAGGCCAAAGGTTAGGTTGTGAGTCGCATAATTTACGCAACTTTCGGCTTCATTTAAAAGGGCGGTTTGTGCCACACAGCGACGTAAAATGAGTTGTCTGCCGACCTACTCGTGTAATTAAAAAAATGCAACTCACCACTCACAAAATTTCGCTCGCTTGGCCTCAGCCTTGGAGCCCACCCATCGTATCAGTACATATTCAAATTGCAACCAAATGTACTATCTCTATTTCTGTGGAATTTTGAAATCAGGATTTATAATTTTATAATCTGGTCTATTTCTAAAAAACAGTGTATTTCGTACCCTCTGGTGATTTAGCAAGTGGAACACGGTATCAGTGTAGGCGAAGGGGAGGTGGGGGCTTGATGGTCCATCGTAAGGGGCAGGAATTATTCACTCTACTCCTCCCCTTCCGTGTCCTCGATGCCCCCTCTCCCCTTCCTCAAAAGCTTGCCAAACCCTACCGATAATAATTCCCTTATTTAAAGCTAAACAATGAGTGCCAGGATGTCTTCACGGTGGTTCTATTTACTTATCGTCTATTGATCGAAGAACAATTAACTTTGTAAAACGCTGGCCACCTTTTGAAGTTTAAGAAATTAAAATTCTTAGAAGAAGTTCGACGGGTATTCATAATCATACCGTTCGTATAACAGGTTCTGAAATTCCAATCACGTGCACGTTTTAGTCTTTTTTTAAGTTCGGATACATGTGTATCTTGACTCTTGGAATATTAAGTATTGAAAAAATACTATTAAAAATGCAAGCCTTTGGGCGTATTTGAGGTAAAACCATGCATTACAAATGAGGATATACAATTTGGGAGGCCAGTATGGGTACCCCTGTCCCGGGAACCATTTATTGGATAACCAACACCCCTGCTATAGGTCACCCTAAGTGGTTCGCTACGTTTGGTAGTGGAGGCGGATGTGTTTGCCTATCTACTGCGTGGCGGGTCGGTTCGGAAGAGAGTGAATAAATCACATTTTTTGACCTCTCCAGCCGTACTCTCTCGACCCATCGCCTTGCACTACAGTGGGAGGGATGGATTCATACGTCCGTCACTCCTGGACACATTGACCCACTCCACATGCCCTTTCCTTCTCAAAAATTTCTCTCCTTCCTTTCCCTAAAAATACGCTTACACAACATCCCCAAAGATGACATAAACTTTGAGGGGATTTTTTTTTCCTCGGCCTCCTCCTATATGAAGCTAATGTAGGACGCTTAGGTAGTTTTAATATGTAGAGAGGATGGATGGTGAAAGGAGTATCCAAAGAGAATAAAATAATAACGGGTGGATGGAAGAAAAGAGTCCAGGACGTCCAAGAAAGATATGTAAATCTAAAACATTGAGTCTAGTCGATTCGGGTAGTGTCAATAGGCAGAATAACGAAGAATGTGTTTGAGACGATTTGTGCGAGATTTAATACGAAAAGTATTCTAGGACAGAGTGTTTTGCGTTCCATCCTCCCTTCCTACACCTCAGAATTCCATGACAGAGTGTTTTGCGTTCCATCCTCCCTGCCTACCCCTCAGAATTCCAGGACGGAGTGTTTTGCGTTCCATCCTCCCTCCCTACACTTCAGAATTCCAGGAAAGAGTGTTTTGCGTTCCATCCTCCCTCCCTACACCTCAGAATTCCAGGACAGAGTGTTTTGCGTTCCATCCTCCCTCCCTACACTTCAGAATTCCAGGACAGAGTGTTTTGCGTTCCATCCTCCCTGCCTACACCTCAGAATTCCAGGACAGAGTGTTTTGCGTTCCATCCTCCCTCCCTACACCTCAGAATTCCAGGACAGAGTGTTTTGCGTTCCATCCTCCCTCCCTACACTTCAGAATTCCAGGACAGAGTGTTTTGCGTTCCATCCTCCCTGCCTACACCTCAGAATTCCAGGACAGAGTGTTTTGCGTTCCATCCTCCCTGCCTACACCTCAGAATTCCAGGACAGAGTGTTTTGCGTTCCATCCTCCCTCCCTACACCTCAGAATTCCAGGACAGAGTGTTTTGCGTTCCATCCTCCCTGCCTACACCTCAGAATTCCAGGACAGAGTGTTTTGCGTTCCATCCTCTCTGCCTACACCTCGTGTACGTTACCTAACTTCCCTTAAACTCTTAACGACCTTGTCAAACATTTGTAAATCGAACTGTTTGCATATTTATAAAAGCTTATTTGAAAATGCTAGCTTTTTTCACCCATTGTGAATAATCACGAATGTTTTATAATTTCCTGTCATAGTGAACTACTGACGCTTCATTTGTAGGCAAATTCGCAAGAAAACCTATTCATTATATTGAAGTGAAGTGTCAATTTCCTATGAAATACGACTTAACATGAACTGTAACCTTTTGACTCTGAAATTATAAATAGAATTATTTCCATTAGGTATGTACCCAGAAAATGTACCTTAATCAATAAGTAGTATAAAACAAAGTCGCTATCCGCGTCTGTCTGTGCGCTTAGTACTTCGAAACTACGCAATGGATTTTGATCGAGTGAATGATTTGATGGATTTGATGTTTTCACTATCATTTAGAGAATATCTTATTATATGTAATAGATGCATATTATATTTATAGAAAGTAGAGAAAAAGTCTCCGATCAACGTCGGGTACACGTTAACTAGTTGGCTATAAATACACATACGGTCTTATTAAAAAAAAAATACAGTGTGTGGCAAGCCTACGCACGACGGAAGTGAAACTTTTAGTATTCTTCTCTCTCTCTTTTCATTTCATTCTCTCTTTTTTTCTGTCTTACGTTAGTTTGAAGATTATAGGTCAAATAATTCAACGACGAAGCATAGATTTTCTCTTTTTAATATTTTCTTATACATGAATGAATTTCGATATAAGTACAGTTCCAAAAATTTTCAATTTATTTACAGTTATGCAATACTATTTACAATTATTAAATATTACATACACAACAATATTACAATTAAAAATTTCGATTACGATTTACCAATCATGTGACATTTTCATTGTCACTTTCACGGATATTATTTCCTAATGTCGTGATAATTGGGTGATGGTAACTAAAGTGCGAGATATATACTTTAGCACTCAAATCCTTAATGAATCGTGCAAAAACTGCATCGATTGTTGTCCCCCGTCTAGTCGTACTAATTTTCCTATCATTAACCATATCCAAATTAAGGGTGTTTTTGAAAAAGTTCAATAACTCTACAGATTCATTCTTCGCGAAATTTACATTAAAATCTCCCGAAATAAACATTAGGATTAATAAATTAATTTTTATTTATATTTTAATATATTATATTAATTTATGAATTATTATTTTATGATTATACGAATATGTATTATTATTATGGATAGTACGTCAGTGGCTCCCTCACCTCAGTAAGCGACTGCGGTGAGAGAGCGACAGTGAACGGTGAGCGGTGGTGGGGGTCCCGTACCCCCACCACCAAATGATCACTGTTTTTCGTGACGGTCATGAGTCGGTTTTACTCCGGTCCTCGAAAATGCATGACGCGCGTAAAGAAGTTTCACTTCAACATGGTGTAAATATAACGCGGTGTGTAAGTCATAACAGGAACTTGACTTATTACTTAGCGTTTGTTTGGTTAAAACGGTCTTAAGACGAGACATCACTTGTGTACAAAAATATGCAATGCGCGTCCCTGGTGTATTGGAGAATTTGAATTTGCCCTATTAAATCTCTAAAATAAAGTGAGAATCTTAATGCCATAAGTGATGAAGTCGTGTAAAAACTATCCGGCGCGCGGCCCGACGTTATGGACGGACCTACGGTTGACTTTGCCATAACAGGCCTAGAGAATTGATCTTTCCGTGGGGTTAATTTGAATTATTTCTGATGAACGTATTACAAAAATCTCAAATGTTTCTAGAGGTATCCCTTGGGAAGTTACTAATTCATCGTCTAGAAAAATAAAATCTTGTGTTTACCTCTAATTTTAGAGTTGAAAAAAGATTTATAAAATTTTCACACCGTTTTAGATTAAAAAAAATAATGGTGAGGTCCTGTTTTTATTGATCTTAAATATAAATAACTTACATCTGTAGGGATCTCTGTAGAAACATATCTTATATTGCCTGAAAACAGTCCTAAACCAGGCTCAAGGCTGGCTTTACCACATTGTAATAATAATCTAACTAGTAGGACGGATAATGTATTAGTATAATGAGAAAATATATAGTATGGATTTATTAGATAACTAAATTTCACATGTATAAACCAACCACATTGTAAACAGTTGATTTCCCTTAAATAAAATAAATAACATCTCATTTTGAAAAAAAAAATTATTCCTTTCATCACCCGCTAAACTTCCCAAGCAGTTTTACAGCAGGTTGTATTCACAATAGTAAACATACACTAAAGCACACATGAAACGAGAAGCCACAACATGATACAGAAGTATGCTGGATATTATTTGCGATTTTCTCTGCCAAAAGTAATATCGTAATTGTTTTTAGGGTTATTATTCCATGTTGAACTTCCTCATTCTTTATCCAACGTTTCGGACATCGTTACGGTGTTCATCTTCAGGACAGACCCAAAAAGTAAAAACACGATAATTTTATCACGCTATTTTAAATCTCATTTTCTAGAGTGATCGCCAACGTCGGGGGGACCTGATACGGCACATAAAGAAGAAAAGATTTTAAATCTCAATAAAATACGATACGGTCACATTATTAATGAGAAGCATTATATATTTAACGTTCTTATCATTTGCACCATTATCTCTCATATAAATAGATTAAATTTAAGTATAATGTGCAATTTTGCTTGAAAACTGGAGAATTCACATTCAATTCATATTATGTTTTGAAAATTCCTTAGAAAATAAATTGAATCATTAGGTATTTATAATGATTACAGCGCCCTTGAGGCGATTTTGCACAAAAACGGTACTATACAAATCATCAAAATATTTTTTTAGTTTATATCCGGGTTAAATCTTCCCCACAGGAAAAACTAAACCCTTCCACACACTTTTCCAAATTGATTGTCTAGTCAATCCACATTATGCAAGTGCATTATATAAGAATTATAAATAAAAAATGATACAAAAACAACACGTCAAATCACCAGAGATCAAATGGAAAAATAATTTACAGACTCCAGATATTTTCATATCAGTGGGTTCGGCTCGGTAGAACTTCTAATTGGACCTATAAATCCTACTGATCCCTCAGTAAAAATATTTTTTAAATCTTTCGTGATCCTACATATATTTAAAATGACATTTGACATTGCATTTTTATGTATAAATTCTTTGACAGATATACCCCTAAATTTTGAATGAGAGTGCTCGGTATAATGCCAGTTAGTAGCCGAAATAACAAATGATAATATTTTTATAGTCTGAGAATGCCAAATTCTTTTAATTTCATTTCCTAAATCTGTGTATTTTCTTATTTTTTATTATTGTTATTATTATTACACTATTATAACACCTATACAGAATGCATCATTATTTGCAATTATCATAAATCTGTATACTTGTACAGTAAACAAGGCGCAAAATGTGTCATGTTCTGCCGACTACTAATAAAAGGAAGTGGATGCAATGACAACTTATGACGAATATTGAAAATTGTTTGAATAAAATGCATACAAAGTTTTTTTAAATAATAATAATAATAAATTTATTTCACATAAAAATCATACAATAAAACATGCGGAAACTTTGACTAGCCAACTAGGAATGGATCCTGTTTTAGGCCAGTCAAATTGACAAGTTTAGTTCATATTATAATTTAGTACTTAATATAAAACAAAACCGGTAAAATAAATAACAGCCAGATAGTAGTAATAAAAAGACAGATCACCACAGGAGTTGTAAGGTAGAAAAAATGGGAAGGGTAGTTTATAAGTTTATAACATAGTTGGATGATTAGAAAATAATCGATAGCATTGATAAATAAAGTACAGATTAATACAGAATTGACAATTGTGTTCAGAGGTGATAAATATGTGTTTTTGTATTGTATGTACTTTAAAAAATTATGTATCAGTGTTTTGACAATAATGTACATATATATTTTTTATAATTTTTATCATGAGATTATCTATTGATCAACATATCTTCACTTTTTACCCTCCCTAAATCAAGGAGCCAGTCGTTGACCAATTTGCGCAAAACATTTGTACTTTTCGTTTTCCAAGCATTAGGAATGATATTAAATAATATTTAATACATAATATTTACTTGTAACCAGGCTCCAAACTTTTGTGTGTTGCTTCATCTGTGTAAAACCTACAGAAGTAATATTTACCCAGCAGATAAAGAAGTGATTGGAGATACCAAAAAGGCGACTGGGGTAAAAACAGCCTAAGCGTATTTAAGGCAGTCGTCCCAAGGGTCAGTAAGGGATTGTACAAAAGTGCTGTAAAGTCGCTTGAAATGTTGCTCGACGTATGTTGCATGATCTTTGTACACGGCAGATAAGCTATGTAGCTTGTAGCTTAGTAAACCGTCGGAACTGCAGATTTCTGTTTTCGCAATTACTACTTTTGCGCTGAATGTCATTATCTTATCATCGTCAAATGGATTCACGGGAACGATTAGAACATGTAATTTAATTTTTTAATCAAGAGGCTAAGAATGGCGTGTAAATATGTAAGCAATAACAAACGACTGTGAATTAAGTCGGTCACTCATCAATCATCATATTTAACTTTAATGTAATGTAATGTAATTGTTAAAAATGATAATTAGAAGTTCAGTGTGTGATATCGGCGGTGTCGTGATAAATAACGAACGCCCACTGAAATCTGGTACCGCTAACTGTATACCACTGTTTTCAGGCTATTCCAATACAAATATTTGAATCAGTGGGCTCTCGGTATATCACGAACGGTTTTTGTCTTTACCGACCCGTGAGACCCTGCCAAAGTTGCTATTGCATCCACCTCTTCAATTGTGATTTGTAAATATATATCTTTACAAAGGTTCATCAATTTGTTTGTGTTCGAAGATGTGCCCTGATAATTATTTTGGTCGGTAGATGGCTTTGAAAGGGAGATAGATATAATTTGTGCTGGCAATAAACATTAATTTTACGATTTTCCACCCTCACTACCTTTTAGTATTTATAGTAAAGTGCCAAAATTTTAGGGTGAAGGGAACTTTCAATTAATTATAAAACTGTCAGAAACTTTTACCTGTCGCACATGCTCTCTATTTTATGGAGTTCACAGATCTCATATGTCTTAAAATTATGGTCAAATTGTATAATTTTAATCATTTAGAACAAGAGCATTTCGCTTTCCAAAATAATTTTTGAGTGCCTGACTATGTAGATTTTCCGTTTTAGAACAGTCAGGACGGGTTTTTCAATGTTAATTTTCAAGTTCTTTGAGTGATCTTTTATTATTTAAGTTCTGCGAAGAAACTTCCCCTTAACGATAAAATAACAGAACTTTAATAGGTCTTTCACAGAACTTGAAAATTAACGTTGAAAACTGATGAATTTTCAAATTCTGTGAAACAATTGGTCCTAAGTGTTCTACTCGCAGATAATGTAAACAATAAATATAGGCTATGAATCATTATTGGAAGTATTTATATGAACACCGCACAAGAGTCCCAACCGCTCCCCACCGTCGGGAGTCAGTATAACTAATGATTTTGTCTTATCCAATAAATTGAAAATAGTGAAGAAGACGGGGAACAGGAAGGTAGGGAGGTTGGGAAGTCACCAAACACAGATAAAGTCATTTCAAGCAACGTTTCCATTCTGAATTGTGGTCTTTTACCAGGGCGATACTGAGAGTATCTTCTTCCGGAACGTTCCTTGTGAAGATCAAAAAAGGGAGTATTTCTCCCCTTTTAGGACAGTGAGCTTAGGGTGGTTCACATAAATTCAAATGTAACATTGTCATAAAATGGCCAACTAGCGCCATTTAGCGATCCCCAATAAACGATTCAAGGTCCGAATATGCTTTTGCAAAATTTTTGATCAACATTAAATTATCATTAAAAAATGTCATGGCATTTGATGATATTGTTATATTTGAAATTCTGCGAAACATCTCAACACAAGTTTTTTACTGCAACAAATATACTAATTATTTTATATTTTCTTGTCCACAGTTGCCTTGGTCCGGTTCACAATCTTCTACAGCTCATCACTCCATAGTCCGAAATGACGTCACCAGCTTCTGTAATGGGATCACTAACGGCAATGGACACCCGCCCACAGCCGTCTGACTCTCTCCTGCAACTATACTGACAAGAAAATCCGCCATTCCTTTCGGGTCTTTCTGGTCACATTTATCATCTGTGTTAAAATCCTGTTCACTTATGACCTGGATGATTACGGCCAGTCCACCCTGTTAAAAGCAAGAAACTGGATAGTAAGTGTCGGTTTACTCCAGTCTACTTTATTAACAGACGTGATCAGGATGTTAAGGATCGGCCCACTCCAGTCTACCTTGTTAAAATCTGGTTAACTTGTGTACCTAAGGCCGTTTCACTACAATCCACCGTGCCTGTTAAGAAACCGGTTCACTAATGACCTGGATATTTAGGGCCAGTCCACCCTGCTAAAAGCCGGTTCTCTTTTGACCTGCGAGGTAAGGGCCAGTCTACTTAAATCCACTTTGTTTACACCGGTTAACTAATTAACGACCCGAATGATCCAGAGCAACTTAAGTCCACCCTGGTTGGTAAAGGTTGGTTCTCATATGACCTGGAAGTTAAGGACCGGCCCAGTTGGAGACCGGTCCACAAGTGACCTGGATATTAGGCCTAATGCACACGAGGCAGCGCCATGGTTTGCCCGCCAAAGAACATTATAGTTATATTTAAATATTGTTATCCATAATACTTTATACCTAGTCCTATGTTTTTTATCAATATTACCATCGCTTGATCATTATTTATATAGCATTTATCATACTCAGTAAATAAGTATCTACTGTTATCTTGTATCGTTGTACAGTTCAGTCACTTTAATTTAAACAGTAATTAATAAATATACCTGACTCAAAATAGATTGTGAATGGAAATAATTTATGAGAGAACAAAGTTACTCGCTTTTCATCGAATAAGATTTTTGGCTGACGCGTTTTCCACAATTCAATACCAACATCAGCAATAATTTATTATTTATAAGTTTCGTTGAAATCTAATAACATAATGTACGAAGGTAATATTGTTACGAACTGTGTGTGTTATCACAGGTGTTCTGTTACCTTATTATCTTGTCTCGTATCAGTTGCGTATTAATACGCCCTGAATTAATAATAATATAGGTATCGTAGAACATTGCGTGTAGTATTAATTATTGAGTGCTGCTACTAAAAAGTGGTATACATAAACTTTGGTCCGTGGAAACGGATAAAAATTTTGATAATTTATTTTTATATGCGTGATTTGAATGTTGTTAAAAATATACAAGGTGACTGGAACCCGGAGTGAAACATTTAAGGACAAAATTACTTCATAACTTCACCATTAAACATGTCAAAAAAAATAAATTGTTACTTTTTGATGTGGCTTTGACTAGATCTACGTGGTATTATGTGCATGAACATAGCAGGTACTTTCTTATAAACGTTTATTTTTCCCTAAAATTTTAATATGCCTATTTATCAATATTTATTGATTTCACATTTGATCTAAAACCGCTAATTCACAAAGAATTCGTATTATGATGGTTTTATGACGTAGACACCGCCTACCTAGTTTGCTGGCCGCTTATAAAATTTTTCTTCAAGACCCAGCACGTTTACAAACATCGGGAGGCGTGACATCACAACCGTCTTTCATGCTAATTCATTTTTAAATACCTTAATTTTTTTTTTTCTTAGAAAAAAATTAGAAACCACTTTATCAGCAGAATAATACCTTCTGAAGACTCCGCCTCTGACGGTATTATTCCGCTTCGATACGAGTACCAGTCACCTGTATACGTGTATCAGGTTATGTATGGAGTGAATCCTTCCTACAGCTATGGCCTGATGGCGCCCGTCCCTCCCGCCGACTGACTTTTCTGTGTTATTTGTTGAATATCCTCTTCCGGTAGCATTTCTTACGGGAACAGTCCATCAGGTCAACCAGTTTCAATGGCCACGGACAGTTAGAATAAGATAATATAGAGTTTTCCAATAAGAGGTGTTATTTTGATATTCAATCGTAAAAGATCAATGATTTCGTTGCTTGTGTGGCACGTAGCGCCGTCTTGTTGAAAGTAAACGTTGTCCAGATCAATACCATCCAATTCCGGCCATAAAAAATTATTAATCATCTCTCGATAGCGCAATCCATTCACCGTAACTGTTGCTCCAGCCTCATTTTCGAAAAATTAAGGTCCAATGACTCCGCCGGACCATAAACCGCACCAAACAGTCACACGTTGAGGATAGAGAGGCTTTTCAACCATAACTCTTGTGTTTTCCGAGCCCCAGATGCGACAATTTTGCTTGTTGACGAAGCCACCTAGGTGGAAATGGGCCTCATCACTCAAGATGATTTGCATTTGATTCACTCAAGTGAATTTTAATAATTGTAATGCGTTGTTGAAGCGTGTATCGTTCCATTTTTATTAATGGCGTAGTTTCTTCTTGTCAAATGTCAAAAAATGACAGCTTCAAAAGTAACATCTACCGAAATAGCGGGCAATTCAAAATAACACCTCTTATTGAAAAACCATGTATTACACATATATCTTAGTAACATAAAACACTAACAACCAGCACTTGTATGAATGAAGAGATCAATAAGAGATTTATATCAGCGGCGTGCAATCAAATTTCAGATTTTCAATAAATTTACTTCACCTCTGTGACAAGTAAGCCAGTGACTATCTTCGTTTTTTTTATAATAAAGCAAGGAATACTGTCACATGTTTCCAGGGGTTTTTCGAAAACCTTTGCTACAAATTTTAAATTCTTACATTTGGATGACAGCACCGCATGCAAGCATAACATTAATAAATATTTTGAAAAAAAGTATTCTTTTTGAATAATAATATTATAAAAACTCGTTATTTTCCTAAAAGCGCCTAATTTTTTTTGTACTGACATAGCACTTCTAAAGGGAACTAATTATTTTCAAAATTGATTTGGGCAGGACCTATCAGCAATATTACATTCCCTAGTAAGTACAAATGAAGATGTTGTTCCTTTTAAGATGGCGTAGAAATTTAATTGATATTAAATGTAATTACATATTTTTATATTGTTTTGGCACAGATTGCTTTTGATTTCTCGTTAACTGGAGTATAAACCGATACTTTAATTAGTTTTATTTTCTAAATTTATGAGAGATGAAAGAGTCATTAGTTTGTAAAAAATGTATTCCAACTTCCAATTTAGAATGAATATAGCGCCTTCCTACATAATAAAATCTAAGTAATTAAAATTAAAAGCCTAATTAATTAAATGTATAAGTATTGTTAAAAATATTTAATATACAAATTTTAGGAAAATCCCAGTCATTTTTATACGAATTGTTGTTGTGTATATATAGATAATTATTATAAGTCATAAATAAGTAATAAGTATTCTGTGGCAGCCTGTCCATTAATAAACAGCGTGGTGTGACTTTTTCAAATTCTTCCAATTTTTCTGAGGAAATTATGGATATCTTAAACTATTTATACTAACTGAAAGGAACTTTTTCCATACGAAAAAGTTCGAATATAAAAAATAATATAAAATATAAATTTTAAAGTTTTTTCCATTGCAAAAAGTTCGATTTTCAAAAACGAAATAAAGTCCAATTTGTAAATCATAATTTTATTCTGTGAAAACATAATTAAAAGTCACGGCACGCCCCTGCTGATCATTAATGTATATTTTTTTGCATAAGTCATATATTTTTAATGAAATGATTTTTTCTTTGATTTAATTTAAAGCATTTATTTATATTTGTAATAAACGTACATTATAATTATCGAGCCCTTCACTGGAAGCAATCGATTTAAATTGAGACCATTGACGTATGTAACCTCGTTAGGTACAAATACGCGACTCATTAATGTTTTATTGAATTCAGGCCGTTATAATTTTTTCTTTTTAAATTTGTTACGGAATAAAATAAGTAGAGGAAAGGAAGCATATTCGGAATACCATTTACATTTTAGGGTGCAGAAAATAAGATAAAAATGTTTTTACGAATAAAAGTCGATTTAAATGTTAAGAAACTAATAGTTTATTAGGAAACGAGAACAGAAATTAAAAAAAAATATTACAGTGCTTTTAAAAAATAAAAAATTAAAGAATGAGAAAAAATGCGTTTTTTTAAAAGTGCATGTAATTCGGAATAGTATATTCCAAATTATATTCACTTTTAATATTTCAGAATATAATAGTGTCTTGTTAATTATTTGCAATAATCACATACATACTCTTCTGTTTCGCATCCGGCACATTCATTGTGTACCCAGAGGTTGCACATTAGGCACTTGACCCAAAGTTCTCCCCTTACATCCTGACTGAAAGGACCATTGCAGAAAAAGCACACTGCGTCTTCATCGTTTGGTTTATTAGTTCCAGGAGGGATGACTATATCAGAAGAGGAACTGTCATCAATTACTTCCGATGCAGAAGAATCCGAGTCAGTAGCAATATCTGTCGTTTTTTTCTTTTTGGATTTTTTTGTACCCTTGGGCTTGTTCTTGGCAGTCCTCTTTTCCGGTTCATCTATTAGTTGCTTCTTGTATGGAGAACTTGATATAACAGTTGAAACCGCTGATTTACGCCCTCTATTGGATGTTTTTTTCCTAGTTTGCGGAATCGGGGAAACATCAAATGGGGTAATGATAGTGCGATTGGGTCTTCCACGCGAAGTCGACGGCTGGGGTTCAATCGCGACCAAGGAAGGACTTTGTTCTTCGGGTGGACTTTCCATTAAAGCTAATGGACGTGCTTCAACTTCCATCATGGGTGTTGTTGACGCTTCTGCACAATGCTGGACTTCAGACTCTTCAATTTCTGCAGCAAGAAAGTCAGCATCGCTAAAAATATGCCGGTTGAAGGGATAGATTCCACTAACTTTGAATCCATTTGCTGCAATCTCTCCGGTTTGGCATTTGCGATAAGCATTTCCAAATAACTCCGTTATGTCATATACTGACAAAGCTCGTGCGTTATTACGTAGCCACATACGAATTTCTTCGCTATAATAGGCCTTCAGAGGACTCATGAATGACCTGTCGAGGGGCTGAATTTTGTGTGTGCAGTGAGGAGGGAGTGATATTATGGAGACGTGATTCGCTCTAGCCAAATCTACAATCTCCAAGTTTTTTGTATGGCTATAATGACCATCCAAGATTAACAAAACCGGAGAGCTCTCGCTTGGTTTAGTTTTCTCCATGAAATGTAAAAACCATTGGGTAAATAGGTGAGTTTGTATCCACCCAGATGGATGACATGCTCCAACAGATCCAGCCGGGGCTCCTTTCATGAGCTGTAGATTCATATTTTTGCGGGGGAAAATTATCATTGGAGGCACATATATGCCTGATGCGCTCATACAAACCACAATAGTTATAAGAGACCCTCGTTCAGCCGAAGTTAGTGCACCGATTTGTTTTTTACCACGGCGTCCAATGATTTTCGGGATTTTACTTTGAACGATAGATAGTCCTGATTCATCTACGTTGAATATACGGTCGGCGGGGTAGTTTTTTTCTGAATACACATTTTCTAGTATGTCGTAAAATGTGTCCAATTTTTCTTTGGTAAAACCGATGGCTCTTGCAAACGAGGTTCCTGTAGGTTTTCTCATAGATAACACATTTTTGTGTCTATTTAGGAAGCCTTTCAACCAGTATCTGCCAGCAATTCCCGATTTAAAAGGAGTTGGATGATTATTTTTAACAGCCACTTGATAAGACAATCGTCGGATATCCATTTGTGTTAGACCATAGAATTTTTTTTCCATTACAAGGGCGTAGTCTACCAATTGTTTTTCGAACTCTGCACTAAAAACTGGTTTTCGGCCAATTTTCTTTGAGGTTAAAGTCAAAGGGTCCGCATCTTTTTCAGATACGAGTCGAAACAAAGTAGTACGTGGGACTTTAAAGTGTTTAGCTGCCATCAAATATCCCATTTTTTTTATTGCGAACAGCACTAATGGCTTCACACATATCATTCGAATCCCACTTCTTCCTTTTCTGGTACAAATTTGGTGACGACATCTCTGTAAAATTAAATAAAAGTACTTAAAAAAAATGAATATAATTTGGAATACTATTCCGATTTTGCATCACATTCCGTATTCCGCATTAGCAACATATAACCTAAAAGATCTTTCTTATATCACATGTCAACGTATTAAAAAATGCAAAAACGAAAGCCATACTATAAAAATATAACTCTTTCTGAAGTGATTTCATTTGTAATGTTATAAAATAGTTTGGAATATGGGGTGATTATATTGGATTAAAAACTCACCGAAAAAGTTTTGATAGGAGCAACTTCACAAAACACGTCAGCATTCATCCGCAGACACAAGAGAACTATTATACCGGCCAAAATCAAGGCTCACAGCTTCGACTTTCAATAGTTATAATTATTACCGATAGATTCCGCCACCCGAACCGAAGATAAGACGGTATTCCGAATTACCAACAGTATTCCAAATACTCTTCCTTTCCTCTACCTATTTATGTAATACATACATTAACCGCCGTTTTTCAGAACTCATAAAATGCTACAAAACACAGATAAACAAACACTTTTTACTGTCAAATCTAATAATCTAACGAAATGTCATTAGTTTCTTAATAACATGATAACCAAACGCAGCTAAAGCGTAACATTTTATAGATACGTAATTATAAACATGCAAAAAATAAAACATTAAAAAGATAACTACAAAACAAAACTGTAAACTTAAAAAAACTTAACTTAACTTAAACTTTTATAAACATACAATTCAAGCTACGGTTATAATTTTACATACTTAAAGGTTTATGACGAAAAAATTAGACGAAATTTCTTTATTACTGTAATTTTGACATTCCTGACTAATATTAATTATTGTAATACCTATACATATAGTAACCGGAAAATTATACGAATTAGCATTCATCGACTCATTTCTATTGACATCCAATATTTTTATAACTCCGATAAATTCCCCGTTGATATCTCGAATATCCGAACTCCATGTATTTTGCAATGGTATTAATTAAGTACTGTACCTATTAAGTACTGGTACTTAAGTAATTGTATATATTATTCCAATATTGTTTGTTTTTGCTGCTTTTTATCATAATAATTATTGTTGTTCATGTGATGTTATTTATAATATTCTATTTGTTGTTTTTAATATAAATAAATTTTGTAAATCAAAATATAAATCGTAACTTATTTATTATGTCTTATCCTTCAATTCCAAGATGTATCCAATATGAATCAGATAATATTTTTCTCTAAAGCTCGTGGAAGCGTCATATGAAATTAATTTAAAAGGATTGGTCTTTTTAGGCCAACGCAATTTTTTCAGCAAGTAGAATCCTTTCCGTCATGAGAACCTTTGCAATATCTCTTCAACAGACAAATAAAAGACAAGACGCCACACTGTTTGTGTAATTTGTTTCAAAGAGTGTGTTCACCATCAGGGCAGAAATAGTAAAAGTTACTAGGCACTATTTAAACAAAATAAGAGATGGTTTCTCACACTAACAATAAAATTACACAATATTCTCATACGCTTAGAACAGGGGTAGGGAACCTGCGGCCTGCGAGGGCTTTTAGTGTAGAGAACTGTTTTCTTTCACGGTGTTTCAAATACATTTTTAATACATTATTAGAAAACCCAGAGAAAGATATTACACAACTGACAAGAACTTACATACTCACCTACGAGAAAGTAGTTTAGACACTAATAAATTGGCTATCCAACATCCCTTTTTAATTATATAATTTTTGGTAAATATTTACCTACGACTACCGTTTTTAAAATACGTATTTAAAAATAAACAATCATTTGATTCATCTTAATGACAATAAAAAAATACTTTTTGCATTTATGATTTTGAAAATATTGATATTTAATATTATTTACGTAAATAATAATTTACGAGAAAATTTTCCGTATGACACACCATTTTGATACACCGAGTTCTCGCATACTTCGCGTTTGTTATTACGTAGTGTAGGGCACTGCCAACATAACAATTAAAAAACACAATCGGAAGCGAGAAACGCCAAAAATTCAAATATAATTAATAATAATTGATTACAAAATTAGCCAACAAACCTCTAATCGGAATCACTCAACTCAACTAACTGAGCTGTAGGCTCATTTTCTCCGTCGTTAAATGGATTATAGGCCTGACTTGCCATTTTGAAAAAGCGTGTACTCGGTCCCTGTGATGCGGAAGCGACCTTTCCCATAAAAATTCGCACAGGTAGCCTTCGTAGTGCAATTCGCTTCTTCCAAATCTAGGCACACTTCCCCGAACTTCCCGCCAACATCTTTCGATATTTTGAGTGTGAGCTCCACTTTCATGATCCACAAAAGTTACACTGTGGTTCACACTCATATGAACAAAACCTTCGTCTTGTAGACAATTGTACGCCTTCCAACAATCGGAAATGATGGTAGTTCCCGGCAAAATGTTTTCCTTGATCACTTGCAACAGCGTTTCTTTAGATCTGTTTGGAACCGAGCAGACAAACAATTTTTTGGATTCTCTCTCGAATCCGCCGAAAACCCACTTTCCATCTACCCGTCGACCCCTGTTATATTTGCGTTTTCCGATTTTTGCTTCATCAATTTCAACAGTCACACCAACCCACCCACTTTTTCCTTTGTTTTGTAACACCAATTTATACACACTTCCCTACAAAACGACGCCCAATCCACTGCAGTGCGGCTACTAATCTTTAACTCTTCAATTAAGAAAATCGTCCTTGGTGGTCGCAGAATTGCCCAATATAATACAAATCTACATATTACTTCAATCGATAATTTTGATTGCGAAAAAAATGTACATTTGCGAACTGAAGCAGTATAATTACATCTAGTTATTTTTTTCTGATTTAGTTGAACGGTGATTGTTTTCCCGCATTTAAAATTAAGGCGGGAAGTCAATGTACATACATTTCCGCACTTTTCACAATTTTTAAATCTTCTTATTACTTCGTGATTTCTTAACCATTCTAATAATACGTCCCTCTTTCCAATAATGTCCAAAAATTCCGCCAAGCCAATATCACACGATTCACACGACATTTTTATTATTTTTAGCGACCAAGTCAGTTGCAAAATTATTTAGAACTGATTCAAGTTTCAATAGTTTTTAAAAATATATGGCAAAACGATTTTTTATATCATAGACAATGAAAAACATTTTTTTAAATGATGTGTTAATTTATTTATACATAAAAAATATTGTAAATAAAAACCCCGTTATTTATTAAAATTAACGTATTAAGGGAAGGTTTTTTGGTAAAGGTTACGAATTCCGCTTCACGGTAAATATGGAATGTTTACTTTGAATTAATAATACTTGAATTTAGTTATATTATTACTAAAAGTTACTATAAATGTTGGGGAATCTTTAATAACGCCTGCTCGCGTCCCCTTTAGAGTTATATCCCAGTTTTCAAGTAGTTTGTGGGCAACGCTAGGTTTGTTTAGACTGGTTTGTGATTTAATTCTAATACCTATTTTCCATGTTATTTTCTGTAACAAAAAATTGCCCCTTTAATAACGCCTGCTCGCGTCCCCTTTAGAGTTATATCCCAGTTTTCAAGTAGTTTGTGGGCTACGCTAGGTTTGTATAGACTGGTTTGTGATTTAATTCTAATACCTATTTTCCATGTTATTTTCTGTAACAAAAAATTGCCCCTTTAATAACGCCTGCTCGCGTCCCCTTTAGAGTTATATCCCAGTTTTCAAGTAGTTTGTGGGCTACGCTAGGTTTGTATAGACTGGTTTGTGATTTAATTCTACCTAATCAAACCTTACCTAACCTAACCTATCCTATAATAATCCAACCTAAACTATCCTATAATATCCCAACCTAACCTAACCTATCCTAATCTAACATATATATTAATCCAACCTAACCTAACCTAACCTATCCTAATCTAACATATAATAATCCAACCTAACCTAACCTATCCTAATCTAACATATAATAATCCAACCTAACCTAACCTAACCTATCCTATTCTAACCTAACCTAACCTAACCTAACCTACTCTAACCTAACCTAACCTAACCTAAACTAATCTAACATATAATAATCCAACCTAACCTATCCTAATCTAACATATAATAATCCAACATAACTAACCTGTAATAACCTATAATAACCCAACCTTACCTAAAATGAAAACGTTTTATTTAAAAAAAATCGTAGTAAACCTTTAAATATTAAGAAACTAAATTCATCTGATGTTTGGTATCAAAGTTGATCGCCTAACAATTAACGGGTGCGTGTCTAGCGATCTCGAAAAATTGTCTATTATGCCGATTATGCCTTTCATGTTTCCTACACTGCCACTACACAAACAAACGCGAAGTATGCGAGAAATCGGTGTGTCAAAATAGTGTCTCGTACGGAATATTTTCTCAAACGGTAGTCGTAGGTAAATAATTACCTAATTTTTTAATGTAATATGAAATTATGAGTGTAATGTTTATTAAACTTGGGACACGCTTACAGATAAAATTACCGTTGTGTATTCATATGCAGATGCATTTAAGAAGGAAACCATTCTCGTGTTTGAAGTGCAGTTATAAAATTCTAGTTGCTGCAAAAATCGGAGGAACGCATTTTCGTGTTCTGGTTGAAGTTTTAATTATAGTTGGGAACTCGCACAAGGAGTAACTCTAATGTTTAAACCAGTTTTGTGTTCAGAATGTAACGATAAAATTCAAGTCGTGGTTTCATCTGCAGACGCACTTTGAAGAAAAGTATTATCGTGTTTGAAGTGCAGTTATAAAATCCAAGATGCAGACTCTGACAAAATCGGAGGAAACCATTTTCAAGTGCTGAGTGTAGTTTTAATCAAATAGTTGGTTTTAATATATAGTTGGGGACTCATAAAGATTCAATCTATTTATTGCTAAATGCCCTACCAGCGGATATAGATGTGTTTAATATAACTATACCATGTTTAAAAAAATATATGTACGTGTATTGTTAGTTCTAATAAAATTTTACCATAATTGGACTTACCTGTCTGTCGTACAATAAAAAATAATAAAAAAATAAAAATAAATAAATAAATAAAATAAAAATAAAAGTGGGTGTGTCAAGCCTACGCAAGACAGAAGTGAAACTTCTAGTATTCCTCTCTCTCTATTTTCATTTCATCATCTCTATTTTCTCTCTTAGGTTAGTTTGAAAATTAGAGGTTAAATAATTCAACGACGAAGCATGGATTTGCTTTTTCTAATATTTTCTTATAGATGAATGACGTTCGATTAATGTATAGTTATGTATTTGTGCTGCATGTAGGACGTATTTTGGACCATCATTGGGACTCAATAAATTCGCAGTACACGTAGAATTTGGAACGATTTTCCGTTTTTTTGATGGAACTGGAGCAGGTGTTATAGCTTCAGCTACCGCAGATTGCCGAAGTTTTTGACGGTCTCTGTATGCTTTACAACGTTCTGCTGCCGTTTTAGCTTGAGGTTTGGGAGGCTTTAATTCTTTTTTCCGCTGTCTGTACCGCCTGTTGGCCATTGCTTTGATTGTAACGACATTCCTACATCATATTTCACTGTTAATATAATCTCGCCAATATATTAAACAATCCTATTCCAACAATACTACTATATTGTGAAATATTTATCAACTCTTATAGGTTATATTTACCTTATGTTAATGTCATCACTGTGTGAATCAGACTCTCCTCTTCTTTGGTGATTCTCAGGGGATATTTCCTCTTGTGCCACTGATGTGTTCATCACCTCTATCTCGTCACTACTCATTTTTAACACTGAAATTCTGTACCAAACCGTATGAACCACAATCAATTACGTATTTCACTCGTATTACACTCACGACGCAGTATACTAACCAAGCAGCTGATGCTTGGCGTGGCGCAGTTCGCTGGTGTCTGAGAGAGAGGAAAGAAGAGAAGAGAGAGAACGTTCGTGAGCGGCTCCCCCACCTCAACAAGCGCATATGGTGAGAGAGGGACAGTGAACGGTGAGCGGTGGTGGGGGTACCCGCATTTTCGTGTCGATCCTGACTCGGTTTTACTCCGTCCCCGAAAATCCATTACGCGCCTAAAGAAGTTTCACTTCAAAAAAATAAAAATAAAAAATCTTAAGTTAAAAGCAGTTTTTCCTTCCGAATGATCTGCTGCTGCATTTCGAAGAAAACCATTCACATGTTCCGAGGGGAGTTTAATTTCTATTTTCACACCAAATGCTGCAAAATCCAGAGGAAAACCATCGGCTTATTCCGCGTGTAAAGATTATTTAAGCTCGTGGACTCTAATGCAAAATTACTCTAGTACCTTTAAACCAATTCGATTTACGGACTCATCTGTTGATGCGATTTAAGGAAAACCATTCTCGCGTTCCGGGCGCAGTTATAAATTTCTATGAGTTGATTCATTTTTGAACATGATTTTATCCCCTTTTTATTCGATAAAGTCAGGTGCGATACAAAAATAAAATATAACCGGTAGTTGTAAAATAACTCACCCTCCCCTGCCACCAAAATATAAGTGCTGCCCGTGGGTAATACTAAAAACATCCAAATGGCCCCCGACGGTGAAAGGGTTCCCTACCCCTGGCTTAGAACAATATAGTAGATCTATGAAACTATAAATAAATACGATATTAACGAAATTCGTCGTCTATTGTCAGTTAGCGATATTTACAAGCAGTGGCGGCTCGTAACTTTTGAGTATGGTTAAGTGTTAAGTTTGAAAAATTCGACAATATTAATGTTGTTTAGCCAAAAAATATTTTTTTTAATATAAATATGTCATCTTTAGGGATGTTGTGTAGGGTTATTTTTACGCCTATCGAACGTATATTGTAAAGTTATCGATTTCGCTGTGCTAGACCTCCTACGGACCGGCTTTCGCTTAACATGCCCAGAATCTTGACACTGCAGGAGAGGTTAAGAGAAGGTTAAGTTGGTTCTTTGGAAAGTAATATGTTAAGTTTCGGGTTTCTTAGTAGACGGTGATTGATATTGATGTTGATTGTGGCCCAGAGGGAAAATTCTACATGGCTATTTATAACGTTGAAAAAAATTCTGGTGTCGTTTTTGTCACGACGTTCATATTATGTTTCTAATTTGAAATATTCTAAGCGTTTCTTATGGCCGGTAAGGAGAGTGGACAATATAATGCCTCGAAGTGTAATCCCGATTAACATAAGATCTTTCTCTTCTGCACCCTGACAAACCAATGAAACGGATTTTCTGCTCGTGTAAAAAATGCATTGTTTTAAATATTATATTAATTTCACAAGAGTTTCACAATCAGTTGTTTTGTTTTGCTCTTTCTAAAAATAATGTTATACCATTCTTTTTTGTTTTCTGGCAAAAAAAAGTGTAGTGTGTTGTGCCTTGAGGTTTCTTCTCCCTCCTGATCTTCCAGGAGTCATTTTTCGCTGCTGATTTCCAGATATTTATAAACTTTTTTTACTTCTGTCCTTTTCCATACTATTGTTGTAGTTGTTTACTGTTGTTTATAATGGAGGAATATTTCCCTCCTGGACCCCCTACAAAGCCCCCAGATCTCTCTCCGGACCCCCCAGACGGGGAAAACGTAGAAATTTCTGACAGTAATTCTGTCATTTTGACTTCTACCAAAAAATAAAATTTACTCCCTCTTCCCCAATAAAACTTGACTCACCTTCGACTTCACAGTCCCCACCAGCACTTTCTCAACTTCCTCCAACAAACTTTAATTCTCCTCATTCCCGTGGCCTATTCATAGTATACGCCCAAAAAACTGAGCAAGGAAAAACCATCCACCCTCTTGAATTTGGCAAATTCCTATCAAATAGCAAGAACCTTTCAATCAAGCCTGGAGGTGTAAAAGCCGAGGGTCGCTTCCGAATCTCCGTCGAATTCCTCTCAGGGTCAGCTGCCAACAGTTTCATCAAAAATATCTTCATTTCATCTAATTCAAAGTTCAAGGCATATATCCCCACTTTCAATGTCACTCGCATGGGCCTGGTCAGAGGTATCTCGACCGATCTGTCCATCGCAGAAATTTTGTCTTCACTTTCAACCCCCCAACACATTGGCAATCCCATAAAAGCCAGGAGGCTAAATTACAAGGACTCCTCTGAGGGTATAATTTCCTGGAAGCCCTCCCAATCTGTCGTTATCACCTTTAAAGGTCGATCTCTTCCCTCCCATATATATTTATTCTTCAACTCATTACCAGTTGAAATGTATACTTATCCCACCACTCAATGTTTCAATTGATGCCGTTTTGGTCATACCAAAGCTGCATGCAGATCTCAACCCAGATGTTTTAAATGTGGAGAAAACCACGCAGCTGACCAATGTCCTTCTTACTCCTCACCTAAATATTTTAACTGCTCAGGCTCACATACAGCTATCAACACTTCTTGCTCAGAACAATCTCGCCAAAAAATATTAAAATTTCTATGGCCTCTCAGAACTTGTCTTTTCTGCAGGCTTCTAAACTATTCCCGCCTGTCAAAAAATTATTTGCTGAAGCTTTATCCAGCAACTCCTCATCCAACCCTCTTCCCTCCTCTACAACAATTTCTTCTCGTTCAACTAAATTCACATACAAAAACGCTATCTCTAAACCGGCTCCTAGATACGATCAGCAACAACACAACTCACTGCTCTTAAATCCCAATTGTTCATCTCTTTCAAATGCCACAAATGGTGTGCAAATAATTATAATCCGTCCTCAATGAACTCTCTTAAACTTTCTGATAAACTCTCCCAAGTCAATTCTTCATTTATCCAAACTCTTATTATGCTTCTAATTGACCTTATTTCTTCTCAAACTAATCTACTGTCTAACGCTGCTACTATTATTTCCTCATTAAAATCAATTATTCAAAATGACTCTTGAGGATGTCAGAATACTTCAGTGGAATAGCCGAAGTGCTATTTCTAACAAATCTGATCTCCATAACCTATTAAATTCCAACTTTATTTCTTTGGCTGCTATCTCGGAGACTTGGTTTACTCCATCCACCCACTGTAATGTGAGAGGGTATTCCTGTTTCCGCGACGACCGCCCGGAATGTACGGGCGGCGGTGCTGCCCTTTTTATTAAAAAATCCATATCATTTTCCCCAATAAATAATATCAAACCCCCCAATGCTGACTTCCAAATGGTTGCACCTAAAATAAAGGACACATCCTTTCATTATTTTCAGTCTATCTTCCCCCAACAGCCCACTTCAATAAACAAATTTGGTGGCAAATTGTAAGTCAACTAAGCCCTCCTTTCTTTATATTAGGCGATTTTAATGCCCATTCCCCCGTCTGGGGTTCTGCTTTCTCCGACCGAGATGGCGTAAGTGTGATGGATTTCCTAGATCAATCCAACCTTTTCCTTTTGAATGACGGATCTCCTACTAGGATCTCACGCCCCAGCACAAACCCCAGTGCAGTGGATCTCTCGATATGCTCTACTAGTCTGGCTTCTCTCTCCTCGTGGGTGGTGTCCCCCGACCCTTGCTCCAGTGATCATTTTCCGATCACCATTTTTTTTTTTTTTTTTTTACAGTCGGAGGCGGTTTACTTACGTTCCCCGCGAGCACTTAGGCCATAGGCCCATTGTACTATCTCCCATTTTACCTCATTCCCTTGCCAGTAACCCGGTCCCTTTTATGAAGTTCACCAGGGCTGTCATTGGATATGTGGCGATGTCTTCTGGTTCCACACTGTGTCTTCCCAGGTATCTGAGCCTTATTCCCAGCAGAGCGGGGCATTGGCACCATAGGTGAATTGGAGTCTCTTCCTCCTCTTCACATTTCCTACAGATGTTGGTGTTTTCCACTCCCAACAGTTGCATGTGTCTCCTGAGATGGCAGTGTCCCGTTAATAGTCCTACCAGTTCCCTCAGTGAGTTTCTGTCCATATCGAGTAGTTGCCTGGTTCGGTTAGGGTCCGGTCCGTTTATGAGTACTTTAGATTGCCTCATTCCGGGTGCCTTCTTCCATTCCTTCCAGTGTTGGGATTTGACCCACCTCTTGATATGTAGTTTGGTGTGGCAAGCTGCTACTCCTACGGCCGGCTCAGATCCCACAAGTGGTGCTTTCGCCCCTTTCCTTGCTAGTTCATCAGCCCGCTCGTTGCCCTCAATACCTTTATGTCCTGGTACCCAGAGCAGGGTTACTTTATTGATAGTCGCCAGTTCTATTAGGATAGTCCTGCATTCCATCACCAGTCTGGAGTCGCATCGGTTACTTTCCAGTGCCATTAAGGCCGCCTGGCTATCAGAACATATGTTTATGTTCTTATTTCTGTACCCGATACTCATATTCTCCTGTGCGCAGACTAAGATGGCTTTCATCTCAGCTTGAAACACAGTGCAGTGCATTCCTAGAGGTATACTGAGTTCCCTCTTAGATCCCTGTAGACAGACCCCGGCCCCTGTTCCTTCCTCCATCTTGGACCCGTCTGTGAACCAGATTAGTTCCTGTTTGGAGTTTGGACCTGGGACCGTGTCCAATGTGATCACCATTACTTATCAAACTTCTTTCTAATCGGACAAGTCTCATATTTCGACAAAGATTAAGACGAAACACACCAAATGGGATGAATTTAACTCTCATATGGACAAGTTCCTGCTAAATTTACCCGCCACCGATATATTTTCCATCAAAGATGACTATAATAACTTCAAATCAATGCTCATAACTGCAATAAATAAATCAAATCCTCCCCCTAAAACTAAATCTCTCAAAAAACTCCCTCCAACTCCCTGGTGGGATGAGGAATGTTCCAAATTATTAAGAATTCGGAAAGCTTAATCTCTTTCCTATCGTTACAATATGACTATGGAGAACTATCTTATATACAAAAACGCTGAATCCAATGCCAAAAGGGTATTGAGGTCAAAAAAAGATCCGGGTGGTACAACTTCTGCAGTTCAGTATCTCCGAACACTCCAATTTCGGAAGTTTGGTCTATGATCCGAAGATTTCGATCCTCCTTCAGTTCACCATCTCCTCAAGCGTCTCATTCTAAATGGATAGATGAATTCTTGGACAAAATTGCCCCCCCCCCCCTTCTGTAACTCTAACTTAGATGAAATAACGCCCATTTATAATACTCCTATGTCTAATCATTGGCTAGACTCTCCATTCACCTTAATTGAGCTAAAAAAATGTTTATCAACAGTCAAGGACTCGTCTCCAGGCAGGGATGGTATACCTTACAGCATAATCAAAAATAGTAATGATAATGTTCTAAAGCACTTCTTAAGCATCTTAAATAAAATCTTCCAGACTGGTATAATGCCTGATGACTGGAGTTCTCAAATAATCATCCCTATTTTAAAAACAAACAAATCACCAAATTCTGAATCCAACTACAGGCCAATCGCTCTTTCACCCACCCTCAGTAAACTTTATGAAAAATTAATTAAAAAACGATTATAATTGTTTGTCGAGAGTAAACAGCTTCTCTCTCCATCTCAATTTGGATTTAGGAAAAAAAATCCACTCAAGATAACCTTGCCATCATCAGCACCAGCACTGATATTAATTTATCAATTTCTAAACAGGAAGTTTGTCTTGCCGTCTTTATAGATATAGAAAGCGCCTTTGACAATGTTTCCATCCCAATCCTGAACAAAAAAACTTCTAGGCCTTGGCCTTCCCCTCATGTTAGTCCAATCTATTATTAATCTATTTCTAGATAGAAAAATTTTCATTGAACTCCCAGATATTTCTCCTCAAAGTAGGTCACGTCATCCTATCCCCAACAATATAAGAAGGGATCGGAATACTTAAGAGGAAACCTGGTGGTGTTTTTTCCATACAAACGTATTCCTCATTTCCCTCTCTGGATTTTGGCACTAAAGAAAATATTTTTTTTACATAATATGAATATTGACCGCAAGCGTGTCGGTACGTTTTGATTTTTTTGATAAGTTACTTTTTATAGGAGTTATAACCCTTCAAAAATTGTTCAAATTGCCTTTTTTTAACGCCATCAACAAACGTTAAGTATACAAATAAGACGATGTATTTTTAAAAAAAGCAAAACGTACAGACATAGAATGTTTTCTTTCAATACATTTGGTAAAAAAAATCTTGGAAATCGGTTCAGTTTTGGAGTAGAAAAATGAGGACTACAAAACCTCGATTTTGACAGTTTTATTTAGGTATTATCAGGCTGAGGTGCATGTGTCCCTTTCTCTCAGTATTCGGTGGTGAGGGGGGGCGGAGAGGGTTTTTTTGAATACGTATACAGTGAACGAAGTGATGTGACATTCTCAATAATTATATCGATACACTAGTCCACTAGTGTTGTCATGTCCCGAGTTATCGATGTTTTTTTAAAATTATTTTTCTGTTTGGTGACTTATCTTGAGTGTGCCAATACTTACCGAGCTTATTTACTAAAGTTATTGCGACAAATTTAATTTGTTTACGTCAAATAAATTAATGGAAAAAAATTGAAAAAAAAAACACCTGCTACAGACAGACCCCGAGATGATTCCGTTCCGTATTGCTGAGTTGGATATGGAACACAAAAATTAATTAAAATATTTTTTGATAACTTTTGAAGGTTGTACTCAACATAATATTATCCCTTTATAGGACACTTTTTTTAAGATACAACTACCGAACCAAAAAAAACTTTTATATTTGACTAAATATATTGTTCTAGATTTAAAAAAAAAAAAATTATATTTTACAAGAAAATGTGTGATGGTAAGTACATACACCACTGATCGTTTGATGGAATGCTGGTACAGCGTATGTTCAGTGGTACATGCATCTACCACATGTTGTTGAATCGATTATGTTATTATAATATCATATTATACAAATGAATATTGAAATCTATGTATAAGAGGCACCATATTGTTTATTGTGCTACATATTAGGTACATACACATAACTAGTTTAGTTTTTATTAAAAATTTTTAATACGTTATATTATTACAGAAAAATGCACTTTTGGTAATACCTCCTACATCACTTGACATTTTCTATCTTCTTCAATGATCTAATATTTTTTTGTTTTTAAACGCTTTATTGTAAAAAAATTACTGTTTAACATCTACACAATGAAATTAAAACAATTTATGGTCCAGACCTTTCCCTCGCCGGTAAATTTCTTGGTATGCGACCGTCAATTATTTCTGGTAAAAGGCATTGGTGGTAGAAATTTTCTAACAGTGGAACGATTTTTTGCCAGATTTCATCGTCCCTCTCAATTTTTTCATACAGTAAACCTTTTGAACTCCACACAACAAAATAACAATAATTACGACGAGTAATATGTAACTGGCCTTGTACTAGGTACTCTAGGTAGAAGTAATTATGATTCCGTTTTAATGTTAAAGAATGGTCTTCCAATTTACAGTAATCAATTATCTTTTGTGCAATTCCCTCTTCTGGTGACATATTTGCTATACTATAAGGGCATTTAATTTCAATTATAGAATCCTCACCGATAAGGCCATCCGGACTTGCCGCTAAAAAGTTTTTGGTTTTATCGATAAATAGCCCACAAGCGGATACCTGCAAACTTTTTTTTTTTGAAAATTGCTCTATTGCTAGGCTTTCATTTTCTTTTCCATAATTTGTGGCCATAGTTCCTTTGAATTGTGAGTACAGTAAAGAGTTTAATACTCCCGTAACTGAAGTTTTTTGCCGAAGCTTATATATTTTTCCAAAGTTAGACGCCGTTATCCGCTTACGTCTTTCAATTGCCCACAGATTGTTATTGCTTTGGCCTACCGTATTCCGTTCGAGCTCTTCCTTATTCGTTGAAGATAATTCTTTGAGAAATTCCTCTTTTTTCGTTTCAAATATTTCAGGTGGCATATCTGGTTCTAATTCCAATTGACCATAATTTTCATCGGGCCCTGTAATTTTTTTTCTTTTTTCTGTCGTATTTTCATTATAATTTAGTTTTTTTTTTCGACACATTTGTGTATTCTCCTTCGAACGTCGTTTTCTCTCTATAAAGTGCTTCGTGTATTTGCCGGGACTGTGGCCTTGGATTTTCTTTTGTATTCTTGAATGGGTTGCCAATTCACTATTCCACGAAGCTACTGCTCCAAAACATCTTGCTTGGTAAGATCCTCTTGTAGTAAAATTTACCCTTTCACCTATAAATTTGGCGATAACGTTGTTGAATTGCTCCACAGTGTTATTTGTCACGTCAATAATAAGACTTTCTGCATTTGCTATTAGAGACAATAAGAATTGTTGGATATCAGTCCATATTCCACAATCTCGAAGATCGCTTACTAAATTTGGATCATCAGTATACTTCTCCGGTTTGCAATAGTACGATGCACAATTTTTATGATCACCAAACACATGATTTGCGGTATTTTTTATGTCCATTTTCAATTTTTTTTATTTTATCACTTTGTACTGTGTTTTCTTGCTCTTTCCTGTAATTTACTGCTCCAACTACAGCTCTTCTCATGCGTAAAACGTTTGCTTCAACCTTTTTCCTTATATGAACTGGTACAAAGCCTTTAGCGTTGTTGGTTTTTTTTTCCAAGTGCTTTCATTTTGTTGCAAAAATTGCGGAGTAAGTGATTTTTGCACTCTATTTTTTGTACTATAAGGTTAGGACCATATGGCATTTGTTGCATTATTTTTTTCATGATGCTGGAGTCGCCATCACCAACTAGTTTGTTAAATTTCAATCCATGCATTTCCATGCTTCTCGAGAACCCTTCTGCTATAATGTGGGCTTCCATGGCATTAGCACTGTCACGCCAGTTTATGAAGCACCTGTGCTCAGAAGCAACTATGTGTAGTTTAGTAGCTCTAGCACATATGCAGCAGTATGAGTTTCGCACTCCCAGAAATAAAACCTTTTTAGTTCGTAGTCCAACTATGTACCCTGCGCCAGATGAGGAGCTAAATCCACTTTTGTACGACCTCTTTGCCCAGGAGCCATCTGCAACCACCGTTACCAAAGGATAGCCACCCTCGTCTACGTCACCGTTTAAAATGGCTAGCCTTTTTCTTCTTCACCAGCTGCGATCATTTCTTCTAAGGCACATTCTTCAATTGTTGGCGCTAAACATTGTTCTATGTTCGTGTAAGTCTTACAATCCATATTTGGCATATTTAAAACCCCACAAATTTCATTCCATTGTGAATACCCATTTCCTGTACACATCACTCCTTCGACGACAGCAGTATTTATAGACATTTTCCGTTTCGGGTCTTCGGAGTGTACGTATTCTATTTTCTTGCACATTTTGCACTCGAAAACATACTGGCTTAGAAGACCATTTCGTCGTTCCTTCACAAATTTTAAATCGGAAAATGTGCAGTTGGTGTGTTCGTGCTTTATATTTGATATCTCCGAAAACAAATATTTTATATCCACAATTCTGCGACCTTCGAAATAATGGGTTTCATCAATATGGTCTGGTTCTATCACCAAATCATCAAGCGTTGTTGATGATGATGAACTTGCGTTTTCGTCTATATTTGGAGCAAATGATTCATCCATGGAAGTTTCATGCATTATCATGTAGTTAAGTTTCCAAAAGTAGTACCGATGACATCCATATCCCTGTAAATGCAAATGATTTATTTATTTAAATTTGTCCATCCCATTTTCCCGTTATACATGCTACATAATACACGGCTCTCATAGCATAAATCTTTAGGTTTTTCTCATAAGTCGCTCACGTAAGAGAGTTATGGCAAAATTATCAATGTAAACGATACCCATTGGTAATTTTGCCATAACTCTCTTATGTGAGCAACTTACGGGAAAAAAAACTTTACGTACGTAAAGGTAACCTTAGGAAGGTTCAGTAGTAAGAGTAACAGGAAAGCGATATTTCGACTTACCTAGATGTCGAACGTGGTGCAACATGAATCTGTCGTTTGATACTAATAATCGGTTTTTTTCGTCTAGTAGATAAAAACAAACGCGCTTTGTTTCCATTTCTTTTACCCATTATTTATCTGTAAGAAAAAAAAATTTGAGTTGAAGGTAGGTAATATAGCAGTCGATTTTATGTAACTCAATTTCTAAATACACATATATTATGCTACGTATATATTTGCGAATAGTGGCGTGCACAGAATTTGAAAATTGAAATTTCGGAAAAAAAATAATTTTCAGCTACGACAACATCATTAATGTCGTATTTTCAATCTTAGGATTCTAGCCCACTGAAAAATCAGTGCACGCCACTCTTTGCGGACAGAGACGCGAGCCGAACCACGACTTATGGTAAAGGTACGAAGCAACCGCAAGCGGCGCAGCGTTTCGGGCAGTTTGCTTTTGCTTCGTTCCTTTCCCATAATCCGTTGTTCGGCTGGCGTGTGTATACGCAGCCTAAGACGTAGAATAATATTTATTATAGGTTACTAGATATGTTAACAAATGTACCGACTTACACTAATGCACTTTATGCATACAGTCAAAACTGATGAATTTACGTTATTCAGGGAGAGCCAAAAAACAACAACATTTTTAGCGATATTTATATGTTTAATAAAAAAGAACATACTGCGCCTATGCTGCCGTTTTATAAAAAAAGATGGTATGAATCTCCCGATATTACTAAACCAAAACAGCGTGCATCTTACTTTACTAATAGTAACAAGATGAATGAACTATGAGCGCAGAAGATATCTATTATATAGGAATACGCACGCTCAAGTCGCGACGCGTATTGACTTATCTGTTGCAGCAGGCAGCAACCTGTATACACGCACGCACAAGTCTCATTGACTTGTGCGTGTGCAGAAGATGAGCTCGGAGCAGGCAGTCACATGTATATACCTACGCACAAGTTGCGATGTGACTGAGATGATGAGTCAACAGCAGGCGCTCTAGTTGCGAGTTGCGACATGACTTTTTTATGTGTGCAGCAACCTGTATACACGCACCCACAAGTCTCATTTACTTGTGCGTGTGCAGAAGATGAGCTCGGAGCAGGCAGTCACATGTATATAACTACGCACAAGTCGCGATGTGACTGAGGTGATGAGCGAACAGCAGGCGCTCTAGTTGCGAGTTGCGACGTGACTTTTTTATGTGAATACCGCACAAGAGTCCGAACTGCTCCCGTCTGGAGCCAGTGAGACTGTGGATTCCCCAATTGGCGACTTAATTGGACTAGTATTACAAAACCCTGTAAGCTGATAGCTGATTTGGCCGTAACTAAGTCGCCGCGTGTATCATTATTTCTCCAGACAATTATTTTATATAATATTTAATTAATATTCTTTTTAATGAATATTATTTTTAATATTGTGAAACAACATAAATTAATAAAAATCAATTTACTTGCGCACGCCGTGATTTGAATCCGAGACCTCTGGACTCGAAGTCGAGAGCCTTACCCCTCAACCACGGAGGCAAAATAAATGTATCTACGTACATATTTGTAGTAAGTAATAATAATAATAAATTTAAGTACAATACAATATTAAATAATGTAGACCTCGCTATTTTATTACGAATATGTACCTAGGCACCTACTTAATTTTTGGAATAAATGAATAACAGTAAATGAAATAATAAGAACTGATCGCGATAATATGACGCGAAGTCGCTATCGGGCGCGGCGCGACGATTCGTGCTTCCAACACCTGCAGCCACGCACACACACGCATTGGGGTTCACCAATACACCGATAGCGCTTTTGCTGTCCCCGCTGAGATGAACGAAATAGAAATAATTTTTACAAATACCTATCGTTAAAATTTTTCGGCGCTCCTGCGCGCCCTTAAAAGTCATTCCAATCTCCCGGCCCGAACTGTCAATAATATGTTCAATGACACTATTTCATCTAAATGGCCCAACTTTTCTCTTTTATTTACTGATGGATCCAAATCTCCCGACTCTCCTAACTGTGGTATAGGTATTAATGTTTACCACAATAATTCTAATGACAGAATATTTCATTAAATTTCTAATCGATTTTCAATATTTTCAGCCGAGTGCATTGCAATAATAGAATTTCTCAAATATATAATCAAAAATAATTTTGAACATTCCCTCGTTCTCTCTGACTCTCTCAGTTCCCTCCAAAAACTTAAATCAAGTCCTCTTCTTCATCCTGATGATCACTTTGTATGCCTTATTCGAGTGATGATAGCCTCCATTCAAAGCTCTGGAAAAACTATAACTCTGATTTGGATTCCTGAACATGTTGGTATCATGGGTCAATAATATTGCGGATGCCTTGGCAAAACAAGGAGCGTCCAACTCTGTTGTTACCCTCGTAAACCACATTCCCCTATCTGACATTTTTTTCATCATCAAAGATAGATCCCGCAATGTTTGGGCAGAGTATTGGCACATTGCTAGTCAATCCAAGGGAGCCTACTATGCCTCAATACAAAGGACTATCCCATCAAAACCGTGGTTTCAGCAATTCCCTCATTTTTCCAAAAAAAGAAATTTTTTCTCTTATTCGAATGAGGATCGGACATTGTTCCGTTCCTGCCCACCTTTTTAAAATTCACGTCCTTGACTCCCCAGATTGTACATTCTGTGGTCTAGAAGTGGGAACTTGAGATCACATATTTTTTGGTTGTCCCTCTCTAAACAAATATCCTCTCTTCTATCAAGCCTTATCTAAAATTGCCTCCCCTCCATTCAACATCTCATCTCTTCTAAGTCTGAACTCGACTCCAATTTTCATTATAATTTTGAAATTTGCCTATTTAAATAAAATTAATATTTAAATTCACCTTTCATTTCTTAATAATTTTAAATGATGGCCAAGAACACCCTTGAAGGGTGAAAGCCAGAAATAATGGAAAAAAAGAAGGAAAAATTGAGCTCAATTCTGAAACACGGAGAGGTCCACAACACTAGTCTATAGGTTTATCTCTTCAGTACCTTGAAGTTAGTACTGGTAAATTGCTTAAATTGGACTACCGTAATTTTTTTCGAGAAACGTGAACCTTATAGTGTTTTCTAGGAGAAAATGATGCCTTAAATCGACGTGCTCCACATAAAGTGTGCGGTAGTTTATCTACAAATTTCCTACGTACTTTATTACGGGAGCCAACATTTGTTTCATATTTAACCATACATTTAAAAAATTTATTGTTCATGTTTTAGAAATACATAAAATACGTTTTCCAGGGATTATTTATGATAAAACTACGAAAAATAAAACTTTTCAGTTTTTTAAATACAAATTCTTAAATACAATGTTTCTTTGATCGAGCATTATACGTGGGTATGTTAAAATTGTTACATTTATGTTAGAAATCGCTCATAGAAAATTTAGTATTTTTCGAATTAGTGAATTCAATCAATCAATATCCAACAACGCCACTATCTTGAATCGGAACTGGAACGTAACAAAACAAAATATGTACTGTTTGTTTCTAAATTTAAATCTAAATAACGTGTAATAGGTCATCACCTCTAGGCCCATAGTCAAGTTTATGTATTACACAGCTCTATCACGAATGTCTACTTGTGTCCCCTTCTGTCTATTGTCGGATATATAAGTTTGTTTCAAAACTTTTTGCCTTCGGTCGCAGTCCGCCATCTAGATTTAGTTGCGGCTTTATAGTCGACAGACCAACTTGTTCTCCTCTTTGGTCCTCAGTTGCTAACAGACGAGTTGCTGTGTATTTCTACTTTTCATTAACCATGAATTAAGTCACATCTTCGATGGTTTATACTAAGATGCATTACGATTAATATTTTTATGGTTAACCCGTCGTATCCCGGAACCGCATATGTGAGTGCAGCACATTATCTGCGAATAAAAAATAAATAAAAATAATAATAATTTATGTGCGATTTTGACCCTTATGTATAAGGAATTTGTATGAAGAACAAGGTCACAATCGCTTGGGCTATTCTCGTTCTTTACGCAGCAAATACCGTAATGACTTCTAGCTTTTCAGATTTTTTACAAAGAATTTTTCTGTGGAATGCCAACAAAATATTTGCCGCGTTTTTAGTGTCAAAGCGTCTTCTTTCATTATTTTTGATATAAATTGATTGTGAAAATAATATATTTGAGGTATCATCAGAAAGATAGTTTTATCTACATTATTTTGATGTAATTTTTATAATATTTCACCCATGAAAAGTGATGAAAATTAAAGAACGGTGACCATAACTAAACTATGTAACTATTAGTAAGGTGTTAACTAAATTAATAGAAATTACTATGTGTTTTGTATATTATATAACATTATTTTTTGTGAATAAAAATAAATAAATAAAAAAAACTAGCAAAACATCACGCTGTTTCACGAGAGTAGAGTGCTATACAACTTTGTCTCGACGCATACTCCTTGTTCATTCAAATTCATACATCGTCTCATGCATAGGTTCTTCTGTGCTTCTGACTCTGGACATGGTCCGACTCAAGTATTTGTCTTGACGCATACTCCTTGTTCATTCAAATTCATACATCGTCCTATGCATAGATTCTTCTGGGTTTCTGACTCTGTATTTGATTTACTTGATCGTGCCATTTCTCCTTGGGCATTCTCCATACACTCCTTTCGTCGTTCATCCGCTCTACATGCCTTAAACACCAAACATCTCTTTATTAATAATATTCACTACGTTTACGTCAGTCTTTCATTCATTCCGAATGTAAAATATTTTAAAACGGCACATTAAATGTTTTTCATACATCTGGTAGGAAAAATATATGAATTTCATTTACTGTAAAACAGCTAAATTGGTGGATCAAAATAGTGCTATCAAACATTGGCCTCAGGAATCTCATTTCTCCAGTATTCCGTAAATCATATTAGTATTCCGTCAGTTAACTTTAGTAGAAATAAACGAGAAGAAAAAATGGAACAATAAATAACGATACGCAGTAATATACATAATATGGGTTTACGTGATAACTCAACACAATGACAATTCAACACACCTTTAGAAAAATGATATAGTCTTTAAAAACGATGAAAAAAAACTATTTAACCAAGTTTTTGTTTTATCACTTTTTAAAACTTTTCATAATTTTTTTAATGTGTTGAGTTATCTGGTCACCATAATATGTATTTTTATTTATATGTATTTTCAATAATACAAATTTTATGTACAAAACAAATTTATATTATCTGGTCTAGGCCAGAGGCTTCCAACTTTATCTGGGTGACCGCCACTTTCCCGATATATTCTCCTTCTATTTTTTTAAAGATAGACACATTCCGAGGTGACGATTAACCTGTCAATACTTGAATTTCTATTACTACTATCATAACAGCAGTAGTCCAGTAACCTTGTCGCCTGATAGGGGGGTGTCTTGCGTCCCCGTTGAGATCCGGAAGTTCTGATTTTTAGTGAGTTGTTTAGCATGTTGGCCTAATAAATAATCCAATTTCAAACCTTGAGAGCCGAACGCAACATTGTCAAAAAACAGAAAAAAAACTAGAAAATTTTGTACCTTTCTTCATTTTTTGACTATTTCAACCTTGAAGGACTATTTTTCGTTTATAATTATTAAATATTTTCAAATACGACTAAATTTGCCAAAATTTGAGCCTAGAACCGTCTCTGTAAACCTAATACTTTCCACAACACAGCTCTTCAAGAATTAAAAAAAATTTCGGGCTCTGTAATTTATAATATTATGTTGGATTATTCATTGGGCCAACATGATAAACCAAAATATCAAAACTATCAGATCTGATGAAAGGTCTTATGTACCTGCATGGTTACTGGACTCGGGTCCAAAAACGTATGTTTCTAATTTTATCTTTTTAATAAATCAAATCCAAAATGTTTAATTTGTAAATAGATACATCACCGAAATGCTTAGTTATAAAACACAATTATTTTAGTTATCAAGTGAGGAATAATACAATTTGTCCAAATATATATCACCATCTCAATGACAATTATTTTTCACACTTTATAATAAGCATAAATTGATTATTGAAGCCACGAGCATGCGAACTCAGGCGATAAAATATAATATCCAATAAGGTCACCATCTTAAACCGGATCCGGAACATAACAAACAAATGGATAGACAGATGAAATGCTAAATGATCGAGTGGTAACAGGATTTCGCTAGACTCAGTCAATAAGCGGAAAATGGTGTTTGAAAATTCCGGAGGACTTAGTTTGCGAGGATTGAACCTGCGACGCTTAGGAAGCAGACGATTTGACCGCTAGACCAACTAAAATTAACATTCAAATATATATACATACGATAAACATTTCACATTGGCACGTGTTTCGATGGGAAGCCAATGAGGAGCACTCGTATTGGGTATGATTTACAGGGCCGGCCCTACGCGGGGGCAATTGGAGCCGTCCGCTCCGGGCACCGCATTGTCAAGACGCCAAGGCACTGTTAATACCTAACACCTAACAGTCCTAACACGTCGACCTACAAATAAATACAAATCATCCGAATATTATTGATTACAGTGATCACCCACTGGTTTTGACAAGGGGCGTCAAAATTGTGTAGTGGAAGATACTCCAGTATCGTCCTGGTGTAAGACCACCGTTCAGAATTGAAACGTTGCTTGAAATGGCCTCGGTGATTAGTGTTTGGTAACCAGATACTCCCCCACCTTCCTATACCCCATCTCCTTCCCGTACTCACTACCTTCAGTCTAACAACATAATATAATTAGGGATGCCATAGTCTCTCTAGTTCCCGACGGTAGGAAGCAGTCGGGACTCTTGTGCGGTATTCACATAAAAAAGGTGCCGTTTCGCTTAGGGCCGGCCCTGATGATATACAAAGACTTGATCGAATTTCCAAAGGTCAACGATATGTCGATAACACGTATTTTGCAGTCACTCTAGTTTTCTCCCAAATAATAGTAAATATAACAATGGGGAATGGTTTGTGATTGACACGGAGTGATACCACTCAGAACTGGAGGCAACCCTCACCCACACACCCACCGCTAATGGTGATTACACCGGCCTACCCTCACTAGTGCCACCCACACTACCAATCCCACCCTCTCAGCAATTCCACCCCCCGCCCGCCGGACCATGACACGGGGACAATTAAATCCAACCCGACCCCGGGCCTTTATTTCATTAAGTATTTTAGAATTTAGCGAAACATCACTCTGGATTCAACACTTCCATGAAACTACAGTGGCTGAGATAGGTAAAGACTCTTCGTTGTTGACCTCGACAATTCTGTAGAGACCCAAACATATAATTTCGCAACCACGTTAATAAATGGCATTCTATTCGGCCCTTAAAATTTATAGTTTGTCTTTTTATAAACAGTTTTGACACTACTTACCAAGATACACGCACGCGTCCATCAGGGCATTAAGCAAAAAAATGCCGGTAGCTCGTTGTAAATAAAAAAAAACTTTTCTAATTCATCTTAGCAGGATCCATTGTAATACCTCTAAAACAGATTTAGCATGCTTACATTTCATCTGCGCATTAGAGCTTCCAAGTTTCAGTTTCAGCCGAGAGGTGGCAACCAAATTCGACAATCGGACATACCTGAGATCTGTACACGGGCAGAAGCTGGTCACTATAATTAAAGCATTGTCCTACACAGAATAACAAGCTTTTAGTAAACCAGATTTGTCTGGGCTTCACGGGAGAGTCGATGCTCGAATTGTCTGAAATCACTCCAAGCATCTCGAAGGACCTTAATTGCTACAATGTTTGATCGTTATGATTCATTTCTATTCAAAAATAATCTTGCAGTCATCTGGCGTCTAGCTTTGGACATAGGCCTCCTTCAAATGTGTCAGGTTTTTATTTATGCTTAGTGGTTCTCATCGATCCAAAGTTGACAATTTTTTCAGCACGATATCCCCGTCTCATCTGTTGACGAACTTTACATATCTTTTCCATCCAAAGACACTATTAAATGAGTTTTTTTTTAATATCTCTCAATTTGGAAGGCGGATATTGGTACCACCGCTCCGGGAACAACTAATTGGATAGCCAACACCCCTGTCATAGGTCAACTGAAGTGGTTCGCTACGTCTGGTGACTTAGCAGGAGTGCCCGAATTCATGGGGTGAGGTTTGTCAAGGCCTTGGCGGCGGATGCATTTGCCCACTACTGCGTGGTGGTCGAATCAAGAGAGACTGGTTGAGGGAGACCTTATGACCTCTCCAGATAGAATCTCGACCAATCGCCTTTCACCGCAGTGGGAGGGATATATTCATACGTCCGTCACTCCTGGACACATTAACCCCCAGATTCCTACCCACCCTTCATATCGCTTTCCTTCACAGAATTTTCTCCTTCCTTTCTCTAACAAGAACCTCCCACAGCATCCCCAAAGATAGGAAATTTTTACCTCAGAGCCTCCTGTATGATGGGAATACATCGCGCCTCCGGGCTTTCCTGTCCTTAGCTATACCAGAGACCTTGTGTACGGTAAGTACTCTCCTGATACAGCATCTGGTGTTCCAGTTATTATTTCTAAATAGTATAAAACAAAGTCTGTCTGTTTATGCGCTTTCTTCTAAACAAAGCAACGGATTTTGATAAGGTTTCCTCTATCATTTAGAGAATTTCTTCCGGAAGGTTTACGTATATAATACATGCATATTACATTTATAGAAAGTAGCGAAAATTCGATGTTGTAATCAAGTAGTCAAAAAATATTATAGGACGCTTAAATTGCTAACGCTGGCTAAACCTTATAAGATGCATCAAAATAATGTACTATGGAATTTTATATCTTAAAAAGGCCTATGTATGTCTCCTAAGGATAACGCTTAAATTGCTAACGCTGGCTAAACCTTATGAGATGCATCAAAATAATGTATTACGGAATTGTATATCTTAAAAAGGCCTGCTCCTTAGGATAACGCTTAAATTGCTAACGCTGGCTAAACCTTATGAGATGCATCAAAATAATGTATTACGGAATTGTATATCTTAAAAAGGCATGCTCCTTAGGATAACGCTTAAATTGCTAACGCTGGCTAAACCTTATGAGATGCATCAAAATAATGTATTACGGAATTGTATATCTTAAAAAGGCCTGCTCCTTAGGATAACGCTTAAATTGCTAACGCTGGCTAAACCTTATGAGATGCATCAAAATAATGTATTACGGAATTGTATATCTTAAAAAGGCCTATGTATGTCTCCTAAGGATAACGCTTAAATTGCTAACGCTGGCTAATCCTTATGAGATGCATCAAAATAATGTATTACGGAATTGTATATCTTAAAAAGGCCTATGTATGTCTCCTAAGGATAACACTTAAATTGCTAACGCTGGCTTATCCTTATGAGATGCATCAAAATAATGTATTACGGAATTGTATATCTTAAAAAGGCCTATGTATGTCTCTTAAGGATAACCCCCAACAACGCTTGATACACGTCAGCTAGTTTAATATATTATTTTGTCGAAATATTGGTATTTACATATTAAAGCACTCCATATTATTTATATTAGTCGAGATGTTGGTTAGAACTCTATTTTAATAGAGCTATTTCCTCTAAAACAGGATTCTACAAACTATAACCAGAATTATTCGCGTATTCTACGAATTAATTTTCTAGTTTCGACACGAAATTCTACACTCAATTTTAAATTCATCACTTATCCATATGACACGTGAAATATGAGCAGTAATGAAGCGTGTGTCGTGAATTTCGCATTTCACTTTAAATAATATTCCATCGTAAATCCCTTTCGGCAAAAATTTTCCGGCCGCACGTCACTGGGGTTTTAATTCGAAATATGGAGTAGGGTTTTAAAGAATATAATCCAGTGGAAATTGATGGTGATCTCTTCGAAAGGCCGGGTTATGTTTATTACATTATAAGTCACATAAGCCCCACCGGTAGCTAATAAACAATAAGGGGTAACTGGTACCTGATAAAGGCAGCGTTCTTTTATCTCTGAATTAAAATCTAGATATAAAAAAGTACCCACAAATAATTTTGATGCTATTATACTGCCGTTCTGATGCGAAAATGTTGTTTGGTGTAAATTTCTTTTTATCTTATATATTTTAAACATTTAACCACTCAGGCTTCATAAGCATGTTTACAATGAAATAAAACAATTGCCGTTCAAGCTTCATTAGCTTGTTTTCAAGCAACCGATGGGTTCTCACAAATTTCGTTACAACTTCGGATTTATGCATCTGACAACCCTAAAATAAAAATCATATTATAAAGAACAGACAAAGCTGTTCATCCCTATGTTAAATTGTTTATAGAAACAGATAATACATGCGCATTTCAATTTCAATTTCAGGCACACAAACTACGGAAACAGCAAAAGCCCGAGTGGTTAAGTTCTTTGTTAGTTACAATGTCTTAGCCATGTGATGTGTTAATAATAAATTAAATTAATAGTTATCTAAACTTTTAAAAAACTCCTGTGTCTCTGTATCGTGCAGTATACCATGTTAATATACACATATATGTAAAAAATAAATTAAATTAAATTCCACGGCTTTATGTGGTCTAGTTATATATAATAATAACATTATCTTCTCGTAGTAATACCAATAGTAATGAAGGATAAAATAACTACTCTAAAATCACGCAATTTCCAGGGTTTTTTTTAATATAATAACGTCCTCTGTGGCTAAGTCGTATCTTCTCTAATCTTTTCAAAATTTTACTAAAAATTTGTTTATCTAAAGTTACCTGCTAGGTAAGTAAGTATTCTGTTTCCGTTTTGTAAATAATTAGATAGACCCTAGGAATTCATATTTTAAAAGCGCACTTGGGTTGAATTTCCACAAAAACGGCGCTATGCAAATTATCCAAATAATATTAATATTGGCGGTTAAAAACCCGCTCGGGTTTTTTGCTGCCTAGTTGACTTCGCCTAGTTTAAATGATACTAACAACAGTTACATTTAATAGGTAGATATTAGGTCATTCACAGAGAGAGGGTGAGTATGTATTGTAAATAGATTATTACAATATAGCGCCCCTGAGGTTATGTCTCAAAAAAGCGGTGCTATAAGAATTGTCCAATAAATAAATAAATATAATGTTTATATTTTATTGCGTACATATGCATTGATATACAACGGAAATAGATAAAAGATTGTAATCTTATTAAACTTTATGTCATTAAAACATAAATAACTTTGTTTACATCACTTTATTATATGGAACCACTACATGTTTCATGAACGAAGTTCACCTCATCAGGAGTAAGAAATATAGATTACAATTGTAAAGAAGAAGTGGAAGGAGGGAGGAGGGGTTAGAGTGGGCGGGGTTTAGCAGAATTAGGAATTACAATATCAATTTTTCGAAAGAAGCAAACACATTGTGACTTGACATTTTAAATAATAAAAAAGTAAACACTTTAACTGTTTAAAGTTACTTTATTTATATAATTTTGCTTTTTGGGTCGTACTCACTGATATTAATTTTTCGAAAGAAGCAAACACATTGTGACTTGAATTTGAATAAAGTGACTTTAAACAAAGTGTTTTCTTTTTTATTAATTACAATATCGTTAGACGGGAAAGACCAGTTGAGTGGAAATATATTTAAATTAAAGTATTTAAAAAAAAATTCTTGTTAATTATATTTGCTTTTATATTAACATGTTTTCTAATTTCTAAAAATATAAATTATTTATTTGCAATGCTTTTTATCCTGTGTGAAGTATTTTAAGACCCGAAAAAACAAATAGCATATAACCATAAAACAAATAGCATTTAATAACCGTTATTCTAATAAATTGATAGTTGAAATACTAAATAAAATAAAAAAAAACATAATCTCTTCAAATGGTTTATTTGCCCTATTTATAAACATAGAAATAAACAATGGCGTAGAATTCTACGTGTGGATAACGATACTTCCAAAATTATAAATAAAAACATTCCTGGTACTATTAAACCGGCGTTTTACACTAATAACAAAACGAAGAAATATATTCTCAATAATAAAGATAGCGATAATCAAATAAAAAAATCGAGAGTTTATAAACTCAATTGGGATGATTGTAATTTCTTTTACAAAGGTAGAACTAATAGAAACTTTGAAGTCAGAACTAAAGAACATCTCAGAGCTCTAAATGGAAATAGTGAATCTGAGCTTGATCATCTTTTGAATAATGATCACACTTATTTCATTTCACAACATACGTTGATTCATATGTCCGTCACTCCTGGGACAACTGACCCACAGATTCCTTCCACCCCTGTTACCTGTTTCCTACCCAGAATTTTTTCTCCTTCCTTTCCCTAAAAAGACCATCCACACAGCATCCCCAAAGATGACTCTTAGTGGAAGTGTTTCCTCAGGGCCTCTTGTGTGGAGCTAGTCTAAAAAAGTACCCACTTCCTACATCTTCACCTTCTTTTTACCCGTCTCATTCCCCTCCCCACTCAGTTCAGCCTGAAAAAAACCTTACTCCCGATGGCTCCGAGCAGTCGGGAGCAATTGGGCCTCTTGTGCGGTATTCACATTTTTAAAAAACCCATAATTTGAGTTTGTGCAGCAAATCAAATGCTCTGTCCTACCCGGTCAACATTATAAATCCTAGTTGAATAGTTGATCTTTAGGAGTCGATTCATGTACATGACATTATTGATAGGTATGTCACTTGACACAAAACCACCCCATACCTGATTGACAATTGATTGTAGATTCGATGAATTAGCCTGGATTACACGATGTATCCAGTATGCACACCCAGCTGACTCCCAGCAGGTGGCTCGAGTCACCCCCTAGTATCAGAACTACCCCACCACCCGTGATTTCCACCCACTTCTTGTGACCCACCTAACAGAAAGTGGTGCATGTTAATTGATACTGTTCACCCATCTTTATATCAGAGCCAAATCGATTACCTTTCTAAAACAACTTTTTTTCATTTAGCTACTTACTGAGAGATTCTTAAAATAAATTTATATCATCTACGGTAGACCTTGGGGCAAACTTATATTAATCTATAATAATATTTCAATGTTTGTCTCTTAAAGACTCAAAAACTGCTGGACAGATTACGCTGAAAATTACATAGTTTGTTTTTATTATTACCATGAGTGTTTAAAGTGTAGTTTTGATGGTATAAGAAGTCGAGGACGCCCGGGGAAGACTTCGTACTATCTCTCCACTGGAATGAGATGCGGATTCGTATAAAGATTCATAAATATAGTTTTTTTAATAGTTATATCATAATAGATAAAATATAAAAATTTGGGAACGCCCGAGGAAGATTTAACGCATCATCTCTGCACTGCAATAAGCTACGGAGTCGAATAAAAGTCAATATAATCTGGTTTTTTTAGTAGTACCATTGTGGTATACAATAGTGAATATTGGAAGCCAGGTACGCCCGAGGAAGACATGGCATGAACCTTGAAGGTTACACCCACCCTGTCCCACCCCGGTATAGGTGACTTATGGTCACCCCTTCGGAGCTCTCGCATGAATCTAATTTTTTTGAATAAACGGCTCTACAAAGTACAAAATGAAGCTAGACCTTCAATGTCCCCGCATACGGTGTTAGGAAGCGGTAATGCGAGCGCTTACAGGTACTAGTCTAAGAACAACACAGAACAATAAACATCAAACAATCAGGTAAAAAGTGTCAGGCTAACAGTTGGTGGAGGGAACCCACACTCCAGTACCTGTAAACACAAAGAAGAAATAAGTGACATAATAGAGTGACGGGGGAGTTTCGCCGAACCACGACTGGCAGTCCTGTTGAGAGATTGGTGGTGGTTGGGGCGACTGGCGCAGGTCAGGACTTCCACACCCCTTAGCCAACCACCCGGTGGAGCCCTGAAGATAAGTATGGGAAAAAGAGGGATAAACCCTAAAGAACCTAGGGGAAAGAAGCGTCAGGAGGTCGGAGGCAGGGTGGAGGTTACCCCAACCCGCACAGTCGCCCCTCTGACCACCAACGCTCCTCAGGGGTGGCGCAGGTGATTGGCGGAGTCCCCCGGTAAAAAAAAGGAAATAAAAGAAGCTCCAGCAAGGTATGCGGGGACGAGGCCCGTTGTCCAACCCCTATTGGGGAGAAGTAAACAATACAAGACAAACAACGGAGTTCAGTTCTAGCCTGTAAACTCGTTGCCGTTACTGAAAAAAGAAAAAAAAAATACATATAAAAGAAGAGAAAAGAAAAGAGAAAAGGAAAACAATAAACAATCCAAAAGTGCCAAAAAAAAACAAAGTTGAAAGTGTAAAAATAAAATCTGCATAGTCTGTAAAGAGGACAGCATGTGAAGTATAAGATAACAAAAAAGTAAAACATAAGAAAAGAAAACTGAAAATAAGAAGAAAAATAAGAGACAAGTTATTTAAAAGAAATGTAAACGAAAGAAAAATCATCTGCAGCAACTGGTACAGTAAGGAAAGAAAAATAATAAAAATAAGAAGAACAGAATAGCATAAACAATAATCGGAGATTTGTAAAAGAATTAGTCATGGAGCAGGAGCAATACACCAGGGGTTCTCAGTTATCACGCTAGTCAGCGACTCTAAGCTCAGACCATCTCTCAACCCAGATCCTAGTAAACTTCCTCAGACATTCGAAATTAACTCTGTTAGAAACAAGATCGGTGTTCCACACCGGTCTAATGGGGACATTCAGACCGTCTATCATTTCGTCTCTGGCATCCTTCAAGATCTCACAGTGCCACAGAATGTGCTCGGCCGACTGGTAAGTATTGCCACAAGCGCAATTGGGATGGGTAGACAGGGCAAGGCTGTGAAGCCTCCCCCTGAATTCCCCATGTCCTGAGAGGAGCTGCGTCATGTGATGGTCCAGTTTGAGGAAGGCCCCTTCCATTCTGAGTTTAACTGATGGGAAGAAGGAAAAGGTCCATCTTCCCATGCTCGACCTATCCCAACGGACATGCCACTCTTTAAGCGAAAGGTCCCTCATCGTCCGAAGCAGTCCAGGGAGAGTTCCCGGTCCACCTGGTGTCAGAACGACACCAAGATGGGTTGCCGGGGATCCTCTGGAAAGTCTCTGCTTGGTTAAGACTTCCCTAATCTCCAGATCGATTGGCAAAATGCCGGCCAAAACTGGCAAAGCGTCCGAAGCAACAGTACGGTATGCGCCAGATAGTGCCAGCAAAGAAGTTCGCTGGCCCCTAGTAAGAGCGAGGAGTATAAGGCAGTTATCCAGGCGGTGCTCCCAAACAGAGGCAGCATACGAAACTTGCGCAACGTATACGCCCCTGTACAGAGCACGTAGTGCCGGACTGCGTAGTCCTCATTCAGCGGTGGAGAGTCTCCTCAGCTTTAGGAACAGCGCCTGAGCCTTGCTTGAAACATCTTTAACATGAGCCAGAAATGAGGACGATCGATCGAGTGTTACACCTAGGTACTTGACCGTGTCTGCAAATTTGATGTTGGTGTCTCCCATCCGGATGGTAGGGTTTCTTGTTCTACTGAGAGAGCCCTTCATCAGGAGACCCTTTGTCTTGTGGGGAGCGAAGGTCATCTTATTCCTCTCTCCCCATTTAAGGAGGGTATTCAAACCATCACCAGCCTTTTCTTCAATTTCCTTTCTGCTGTTCCCCGAGACAAGATACATTTTATCATCCGCGTAGTCGATCATGATACATCCATCAGGCAAGGGTAACCTAGAGGAGTCGTCAAAGTCAATATTCCAAAATTCAGGTCCCAGAACGGAGCCCTGGGGACAGCCCATATTTACTTCGCGTTCTATAGTAAAATCACCATGGGATATCGAGACAGTTCGTCCCGATAGGTAGTTGTCAACCGATTTAAACAGGCGTTTTGGACAATTCCTACTTTTAACCTTTGTGCGTATCATGTCCCACCACGCGAAGTCGAAGGCACCAGTTATATCTAAGAAGATTGCTACAACATACCTCTTTGTGCAGACCTTCACCCAGTTAAGCGCAAACGAAATGGCGTGCACAGTGGATTTACCCGGGACGAAACCAAATTGAAGTTCACTGGGCGGTGATAGTGTACTGCGAAGACGCTGCCGAATAAGTAATTCCAGGATCTTACCGAGGACTGGGAGCAAGGTTATCGGGCGATAAGCCTTTACATCGGTGAGTGGTTTGCCGTTCCCTTTAGGTATAATCCTGAGCACGCCCCTCTTCCATTCAGAAGGGAAAATTCCTCTTCTCAGGCACGATTCCATCACTTGAAAGAGCTCCTCTTTAGCGTGGACCCAGACATGCTTCACTATTTCGCCGTTGAGTCTGTCATGCCCTGGTGCCTTCTTTGGACCCAAACCCTTAATTATAGCACCTATTTCAGCTCTAGTGACGGGAGTGATTCTATCCTCTTGGGCGAGGTCTCTAGGTGGAAGCCGTGCTAGATTTCTAATCTGTTTTTGGTGGTCACTTTCCCCAATTACTGACTCTACAGGGACTAACTTGCCCAAAAGTGTGTTGAGAGTAGAGGCCACGTCCACAGTCTCAGCGTCCCTCCCATCAATATTCCCAATTAAACTTGACAAAAACCGATCCGATCCCTTGCCGGATTTTTCAATTGCGCTGTGGATTTCCCACGGGTTGGCGTTGCCCACATCTTTAACCCAATTATGCCAGGCAGCTCGTTTCGCAAGGAGAACCGCATGTTTGAAAGTTGCCCTGGATCTCCTGAGAGCGGCCTGAAGGGCAGCTGTCTCCTCCTCCGTACAGCTTCCCCTCCTGGACATTCCCAAGGCCCTATAGGCTCCTTTGTAGGCCCCCTTTAGCGAAGTCAGCTCAGGTGACCACCACGGCGTTCTAATTTTCGTCTTTGGGTTTGATCTGCCCAGAGAGGAATCAGCCGCAGATACAACGGCAGAATTGAAAAAGTTCCCCAAATTGTCCGGATCATTAGCTGCTACATGATGAAAATCCCTTAATGTATCTCGTAGCGCCTCCCCAAAGTTATCCCAATTCGCCCTGGAGGTGTTGAAATTCCTGGAGGATCTCGGAGTTTCAGTTTTCTTAAAACCTATTGTGAATGTGATTAATCTATGATCCGAAACTATTGCGCATTCATGGACTCTCCATTTAGATATCCTGGCCGCAACTGATCCAGAGCAAAGAGTTAGATCAATGTTGCTCTCTCCTAGTGTGTTTGAAAAGGTAAAGAACGAACTCTGTTCGTTAACGATACAAAGGCCTTGCGCAGCAATCAGGTCTTCGACGGCGTCAGTCCGTGATCGTACTGAATGGGTTTTATTATTGTCAAACCAAAGAGGAGAGCGAGCGTTAAAGTCCCCTCCGATAACTACGTTACGACCTTTAAGCGCGTTTAGGGCGCGCGTCAGACTCAGGATATGTGGTCCTACCGGGTTCCCCCATTTAAAATAGACTGAGATCAGATAGATCTCAGTATCAGCAAACTTAATACATACACAGGTTTGGTACTCATTAGACAGCCCAGCCAGAAGGAGGGGGCTGATCAATGATGTATTGACCAGAACACCCGCCCCTGGGGATGAGCCGACTTCGAGTACCGCTCCCGGAAATTCAATTGGTGTCTTACCTTCCCGGGTGTACTGCTCCTGAATAAGCAAAATGTCAATGTTGAGGTCAGACATGACCCGCTGAGCGTCCAGGGTGGCCAATCGGGATCGCTGCAAGTTAATCTGACCTAGGGAGAGTAAATTATGCGGAGCCATAATCGGTCATACGGACTTGGGCGTTTATGGCGGCCAGGTGGGCAGGACAGTCCCTGTCTCCCGTTGGATGGTCGGCAGTCTTCTTAAATCGGGTGCAGGTAGCGCAGACAGCGGGGAGTGCCTTCCTGGGGCAATCCTCATGATTGTGTCCCACAGCGGCGCAGTGGCGACAGGTTTCTTTCTCCTGGGAGCAGGACTTACTAATATGACCATACTGTTGACACTTGAAGCATCTGGTCGCACCTGTATAATCGCGAGTGCGGCAGGCGTTCCACCCAAGGAAGCACATTCCGCTGTCTAGTAACACCTTACGGGCAGCTGGATGACATGTCACCACCATGTTCATGGTAGGAGTGTCGCGCTTGCCAAACAGCGAGACTCGCCGCATAGTCCGAAGGTGATCTTCCAAAGACAATGTGGTCTTGCCAGATAAATTATTGGAGAAAATCTCAGTGAATAATTCCTGATCTGCGGATTGATCGCCCTTTGGCACGTTGTAAATCACTATTTTTGGAAGACGGCCCAAGGGATTGATCATCTTCAGGCCATTTGCAGTAAGTCTCGCTTCGGCTTTCTTTATATTCTCCAGATCCTTGGAGTCCTTGGCTTGAAAGGCCATTCCCGCTCCTTTGATTTTCCTAGATCGGACTATTTGGAAATCATCCTTCTTGGGGTTAAGGATTTTCTCCAACGCTTTCTGAGTTTGCTCCGAGGTTTTTCCCTCAGGAGCCTCAGGGTAAACCAAAATTGTAAGTGGCTTTTTAGGAATCGGACGCTCGAACCCATTAATAACTATTTTTTTAGATGCAGGCAGGGACGAAGCAGCCCTGGCGTAGGATAAGGTTTCCTTCGGAAAGGGAGCAGTGGTTGTCGACGGGCGAGTCAGGAGTGCTTGATCCAGTTTTGATGCCATAGCAGATTGGGCATTAAGCATCTCATCTATGGTGGAGCTTCGCGTAGTAAGAGTGTTTAACTCAAGCATTAGTCGGGTGATATCCGACATGAGGTCATCGAGAGTTGTGTTCAGGATACTTTTGTCGGCCTTGTTGAGTTTATTTGTTCCGTCCATCAGGATGCAGCGAATTTTTTGGCATTTAGCCAGAGCAGGGATGGCTTTGTGCTCCTGGTTGTCGGGAGAGTCACTATATCTAACCCTTTTTTTGTTTTCAGCGTTGGGTGACGCGGCAACGGTGATGGAGACCATTTCGTGTGATTCTGGTATAGGTGCAGAACGGTTAGTATCTTCATGGTCTGAAGAGTCAGCGAAATCCGACTCACCAGGCGTGGAGGCATCTTGGTCTTTGGACGTTGTTTTCCTTTTTGGTCTCCTTTTGCCTTTGGAGGGACCTGCAGGAGCTCTGGCGCCCAAAATATCCGCCTGAAGGCTAATCATACGGGCTAAAAGAGCACTTTCCCGCGTACTGGATGGTCCGGCACGTCTGCCAGTGGCACCACCGGTTTCGCTAGGCGAAACTACGTCGGAATCCATTTTTCCCAAAAAAATTGGGAAAATGAAAAATTTACCCCACTTTTTGAAATTTTCCCCAAAAATGGGGAAAAAAATGCGGAATTTTTTTATTTATTGTTGATACATTTTTTTTTTTACAATATTTCATATTTCAATTTAGTAATGTTGGCCTCACTGGGTTAATTTTAACCTAAACTGTTGTCAAATTTCAAAAAAAGTTGAAATTGACAAAGTTACGCGTTTACCCAATGAATTTTAACAATTACCCAATTTTTAGTAAATTAATTTTATATCTTTTCAGTAGCCCTCCCCAATGTATTTAATAAAACTGCAAAAATTTAATGTTTTCAAAATCCACTTATTAGTCCTCCACTGTGAATGGATTATCTAAAAAAAATAAAATGTTCAAACGGATATGGCACTTCCCTGAGATTTAAAAATTTTGGACTTAACCATATTAATTTTCAAAAAAAGTTGCAAAATTAACCGTTGTTGCCAAATGAAGGGTCAGTCCTCCAAGCAGTTCGCACAAGTTCTTTCGTCACTTCACAGAAATTATCGTAGAATATTCTAGAGAATTGACCACGTGTTGGACTTTAAAACGGTTATAAAACCAAAAGTATGGCACTTACAAAAAAAACCGCGACGATCACTCGACGCAGAAAGAAATTCTGCGTCTGATACAGTATGTGTCGTCGAGATTCACTGCGAAATACGGCCGTAAGTAGTATTTCAATGAGGAACACCGCGGTATAAATTTGAAATCACTATAAAAAACTCAAAGTAGTGTCAATTTCACCGGAACTTTTTGTTAAACGATGCGGAAGTAAACTTTCTACCCTGTATCGATAATGGATACCGGGGAAGTGGTGAGAACCACCAATATGGCGGATTGTTAAATTTAAACACTTATATGCTATCAAACACCAGGAAAAAAGAACAACACAGGAAAAAAAATATTACAGGCGGATAGCCCGTAAAAAAATACACCTGGTGGCGCTAAAAGGTTTGTAAGAATTTTGACCGGAACTGATATAGAGAATATTAATTGCGGAGCAAAATTGTAACACGTTCTAACCGCGGAGGCTAGAACTGAACTGTTGAAATGGCATGAACACATAGACATATGAATATTAGTAGACCTGCCCTAAGTGATTAAATGCGTATTATCCCCACTCCCCATACCGGTTCCATTGGAGCCGGCTGTGCTCGCGTATGGCCTCAAGTTAAATTTGAAAACGTGACGTCATCATTCTTGTGCGAACTATGGTCGAGGCATCATCGGTTCATTTTACGAAATAACACGGCAAAATGTTGACTTGTACTATGAAAATTTGTAAAAATACATGTGAAAAAGAGAATAAACCCAATTGTCGTATTACATTCCATATATAAGCATTATTTTACTTTATTTTAAGCATATTCACATCGTATAATATGAATCAGTTGTTACTATCACATCGAGAAACGTCTGGACGCGAAACACAAAGCTGGTTGGTTGCTGGGAAGTAAATTATGAACATTTATAAAAGTGTCTTAACACACTTTGATCGGGTTATTTTTTCGCCGGCTGACCGCTGAAAACGGGCGAAAATAAAGGTCCCGCGCGAATTTGTGTAATTTGTTTTAAATCGCTATATCTTCTTAAATAATGGAAATATTTCAATAAAATTTTCTACATACTAACTCAGCATACCCAAGCTATAAAATTTCTAGCCGAAAACCAAGTATTATTTCTAATGCAACATAATAAATCGAAAACAAAGTCATTGTTGTGTCATTAGGGCTCAATTTTTTAAGTATAAACTAGGTTTCAATTTAATAAAATTACAAATTATTATATTTTCACCAAGCCCAAATCATTATAAAAACAAAAACAATTGCCACTTCTCTAGTATCGTCAAAGTAACACATTATTACCCATTGAAATACCACGTGTACAATTGCTCCTCGCACGGTACAGCGGACCAAAACCATCGGAACATGCTAATAATATTGGTTATTTTTTCAAATGAAATTTAAAATAATCACTTACGGTAGAATGCTTCTCGTATTGCTCACGTAATATTGTTTATTGTTTTTCACCATACACTATTAGGTTTTAGTTTCTAACCACTTTTATCTAATCAGTTTCAGTTCACGTCTAAAAATTGTTCATCTAATATTTGGATACGGTGTGATACTTAGTGAAACATTCCCCCCTATGAAGAGGGACGTCGCAAAATTGACACATATAACTCGTCAGACCTTTCGTTTTGTGCGCAGAACACACGCGACATTGTCTCTGGGGATATTTCTTTTTACCGCCGGTGACAATTTTTATCGCTTTATGTTTTTTCGTGTCCATTGATAATCTCCCTGGAGGATCTTTTTTCAAGACTTTCCTTTGTAATTGTGAAGTGGATGGTCTCGGTTCCTCAAAATTTGCATCAGTTTCAGAAATCTCGGTCATTATCCAATATTTGGCAACATTAAGTAAAAATTGTTTATAAGTCAGTCTTTTGGTTGCATTCAAGGCCTTGTAAACTTTGTAGGAATTAAACAGAGCACAATTCAATAAATACATCACAGCTCTCTTAGTCCATTTTTTGGTTCTTCTTATTATTGAGTAATACGAAAGATACTGATCTGCACGATCAACTCCTTTCATATATTTGTTATACTCAATAACACTCTGTGGTTTCCATGGCATTCGGGAAAACCTCGATTAATTCGCATTGTTCCGCACGTTCTTATTTTATGTTTCAACAACACTTCACTAGTTTTAACGCTATTATAGTAATTGTCCATATATACATGATGCCACAAATTTAGGTATGGATTAAGCAATGTTTCAACTGTATCTATTAGTCGCTTTCCTTGCCCACAGTATATTTCCAAATTGCAAATATATCCCGTAGGGGCTTCACTAACCATTCGCACGAGAATACCATATCTAATTATTTTTGACGCATTGTATACTTTAAATGCTAGCCTTCCCCGCCACGGTATGATGCTTTCATCTAGAGAAAGCTCCCTTTGAGGCTTGTAAACAGAATTAAATTTTGGGATGAGATATGTCAAAACGGGTCGAATTTTTTCAAGGCGGTCGCTGGAATCGGTAATGTTTTGGTTATTTGAAAAGTGCCAAGATCTCCAAATTTGATTGAAACGATCACGGCTCATTGTTTTTGAAAATATGGGCGTCTCGATACATTGGTCTGAAGACCAATAATCTTGTCTCGTAGTTTTTTGCACTTGACCCATAAGCAGAATCAATCCTAACATTTTTTTCATATCTGGAATGTTTATGGGCTTCCACTTGATGGATTTGTTCGTTTGTTTGAATCTTGATTCATTTTGAGCATGGTAACGATTGCTTTCTTCTACCATCATTTCAAACAAATCATTTCCAATAAATAGTTCTACTACTTGCATAATACTTTTGGAATCAGCTGGTGTTACGCAAACACCAGGATGACCTAAAAATGATTCGATATTTGGCGGATTATCTATTCGAGACCACTCTTCTCCTTCTTGCTCCATATCACTTTCTTCAGAATCACTAAACTGTAATGGCATCACTGACATTCTTCTCCTACAAGGAATTTCTTCACTTCCACTAGATTCTTCACTTTCACTATCGAATTCAGGCAAATAATTACTAGAACAGGCAGATAAATTATCTGCAACGATTTCGTCATCACTTTCGTAATTTTCAGAATCCATTTTGAAAGGTTTGAAAAAGCTAATATAAATATTATCTCCTCAGAACACAACCGTACGACAATTTGCGTTTTAAAAACTGACATGCACTTGTCTTGTAAATATTTATTAGGGTCCGCCTAACTGTGTTTGCCGATACCTGCTTTTGTTAGTCGCGTCAGACACTGTGCGCTCGCTCGCACCTAGGAGTTGAGTGGGTGCGGAACAGAGATAGAGAGATTTGTTTCGGGTTTCATGGTCATAAAAACCCTCATTCCAAGAATTGAATTATTAGAATAACAGAATATGTCATCTAAATTACTTATTTCGTTGATCTTCAAATGAAATACCTATCAAGTGTCAAGTTTTAAATAATATAGGTCATTTTAGTTGAAATATCGATGTACACAAAAGACTCCAAGATAAATATTAAAAAAAGACTTGCATTACAATTTGATAATTATGTACGTATAGTTGGGACCTTTACAAAGAGATTGGTATATAATATTCATATAAAGACATCGGATAATTTCTTCTTTTCTGCCATTGAAATGAGGCGGGCGCAGAAGGTAGAACTACCCTTCCCGACGTTAAGCATCAATCGACCGAACGGGTAGAACTACTCTTCCCGATTAAAGTGTGTTAACTAAATACTTAAACGAAATATTCGACTCTGAAAATATTACCGAATTTTTTTGCCGAATTTGGACTTCGCAAATTTGTTCATAACGTGGCGAGTAATTTGCGCTCCCATGTAAAAATGTCTATTCATTCAAGAGCAGATTTTACTTTTAAGAAGTGAATGGTGATATTATAATGCGAGATGCCTATTTACTGTCAGATTGATTTATTGACGAATCACAGTCAGCTTCACTCCCTTCGTTCTTCAACAGTTGATTTTACCCCTCGCCATTATCTTCTCGTCTATTAATTCCTATGTCTGTGCATGAACAAGTGAAACAGAAACTTATAAAAAATCAACTTATAAAAATTCTTTAGAATAATATTATTTCCAACCTAAAATAGACAAAGTTTTCAGGTACACTAGAAATCACAATATAAAAACTTTACTCCAAACCATTTATAACCCCAAGCAACGCTGGGTACACTTCAGTTAGTAATATATACATAAAACACACAATCTTGCGTAATCGAAGATTTCTAAATACAAATGCTTTACAACAAACTGTTTATTTTTATAAATATCTACATTGTTACTACACATTGCTCTGTAACTACAGGGTTTTGCAATAAGAGGTGTTATTTTGATATTCAATCGTAAAAGATCAATAGTTTCGTTGCTTGTGTGGCACGTAACGCCGTCTTGTTGAAAGTAAACGGTGTCCAGATCAATACCATCCAATTCCGGCCATAAAAAATTACCAATCATCTCTTGATAGCGCAATCCATTCACCGTAACTGTTGCTCCAGCCTCATTTTCAAAAAAGTAAGGTCCAATGACTCCGCCGGACCATAAACCGCATCAAACAGTCACACGTTGAGGATAAATAGGCTTTTCAACAATAACTCTTGGGTTTTCCGAGCCACAGATGCGATAATTTTGCTTGTTGACGAAGCCACCGAGGTGGAAATGGACCTCATCACTCAAGATGATTTGCATTTGATTCACTCAAGTTAATTTTAATAATTTCAATGCGTTGTTGAAGCGTGTATCGTTCCATTTTTATTAATGGCGTAGTTTTTACTTGTCAAATGTTAAAAAATGACAGCTTCAAAAGTAACATCTACCAAAATAGCGGGCTATAATAATATATTAATAATATCTTTTTTGTGATAAATTTTCAAACTAAAACTATAGAAATACATAAAAGACTGTTTTGTGTACATTGGTTTATAAATTAGATGAATATAATTTTATCAACGGAAAGTAATATATAAACAGTAGGTAAAATAAATGTAAATAATAGAAATGTTAATGTAGTTATGTGTCTATTCAAAATAACACCTCTTATTGGAAAACACTGTTTTAATAATAATATCTTTATTTAATTAATTTGCAACTATGAACATGTAAATATCTAGAATACATAAAAAATACAAAAAGTTGAGGGTTCTCATTATAATGTAAATAATAAAAATGTTACTGTAGTTATGTGTTAAGGTTTATCATAGCCCGCCTCACTACGCTTAGCCTGTGTTGAGGCAGCTATCTACCAAGTTTGTTTATAGTACTATAACGTACCTACAATTATATAAAAATACGAACACTCAATAGTTAGGTAGCATCAATATCAATACATCATTTACCAAGTTCGTGTTACTGTACTTTCATAATACCTTAAGTACGTATTTTGTGCTCTTGTTATTAAAAAAACTAACTAACTAACCATCACGCCGTTTCCCCGCAGGGGAAGTCAGAGAGGACGGACCGCCAAACAACTCGGTCTTGGCACACACTCCATGCCTCATTCACATTCATACATCGTCTCATACATACTCTTCTATTGTTCTGACTCTTGACATGGCCCAACTCAAGTATCTGATTATTATATATAATAATATTATATATCTCTTGTTATTATATATAATAATATTGAACTTCTTTATACAACAAAACTCTCCTTGACAACTTGTATTTTACCTGCTTATACGTTCATACTGGGTTTATTATGTTACGTATATACACTTGTTATTGTACTCTCGAATAACTTACATATGCATGTAAAAGCCTTCAAGGCGTGAATAAATAAATAATATTTATATATATTCATTGAGAGGCCTTCAAATCGTTCCGTAGTCGAATAGTTGACCACAATAACGAGTCGTAGAAATGGCCCGTTCAAAATACACTGACTAACTGAAGTGTATTGTGTGACCGTGTCTGTATTTCTGAAGTAAGCTCAATTTCGCCTTACTTCAAGTTAAATTAATCACATAATTGATTATTCATTGGATAACCAACACCTCTGCCATGAGGTGAGATTTGTCTAGATTAGCGGGCCAGATCGGGAGAGGCCGGTTGAGCGAGACCCTTTCAAGTCTCCAGCCGGATTCTCTACATCCATCGCTATGCACCGCAGTGTCAATACGTCTGTCACTTCTGGACACACTGACCATTAACACTGAAGCATTAAAATGAATCATCAACAAAAAAAAAGATTTTTTTTCCACTTTAGGATTTAAAAAAAAAAATCGCACCTTGCGCCACAATATGTATGTCAAAAAAATACAAATAAATGGTAGTATTATCTGTGTGTAAGGATAGAACGGCCAACCTTATGATTCCAGAGATAGCCTCATTTTTAATGTCAGCGCCATACAAATTTTTCTTAAAAAAATTATAACTCCTTCATTTGTACACGCAATTGCTTCGTACGACATTTTATAGCATAGTAATGATCAGCAGAATCATCCATTTCTAGCCAAAAAAATACCCTTGAAAATTCAAGTCTCTATGTCTATGAAAGGCGATTTTCAGCCCACTGTGCGGCCTCTCACTCATTTCTTTAAAAGACCCTAAACTCAAGCCTTATGTGTGAAGCTAATGTAAAAATACAAATCTAATATGAAATGCCGTGTTTTTTTCTTGTAGAGATTTCCAATTACTTTGACCAGTTTGGGACCTAGGAGTCGAAATGTTATGTGTAAGCTAGTGAAATCAGTAAGTGCCTGTATCTCGCACTTCTTGGGATTTTATATTCAGTGATTCAAAACTCATGCCAGTTTCCAATTTGTAATTGTAATGTGTTTATGAAAGCTTGCATCCATTTTCTTTAATTTATTTTCGAAGGAACCGGTTTCACCTGCTATGGGCGTATTCAGACTTGTGCATGTCATGCAACCATGCAATTTATTTTTCCGTGACCCAGATATTTTAAATACCATTACTTGAGTTTAAAAATTTACCAGTTCAAAAATAAGCACGTAGAGTAAGTGCTTTTTATCGTGTCTTCGTGATTCTCATAAATTATCACAGGGACAAAATTTTTGCATCAAAGAGCTTTTGAAAAAGCTTGACAACAGATATTCTAGTTGTTTTAGGGATCCCTGTCACACGCCTATACTACCTTCTTTAGAAATATAATCTTCTGTTATATACATAAGAATATAATATCTATCATATGTCTAGTGTAAGGACATTTTAAGAGGAAGCTACAAACCAAAAAGTGTATATTCTTAGTATAACTTATATTGTAGGTAATAGGTATTAAAATCGCATGACAAACGGAGTCTAGCAACGTTCGATTTCAAGCAAAAAACTGGTTTTTATTTATTTTGTAAATAATTTTATAAGAAAGCGAAACAGTTAATCAAGTGAAACTGTCACAGATAATCTTAGCTATAATACTGTATTTTTTTACGCATTCATACATTTCTATTGCAAAAATATATTTTTTAGTAGTTTGCATTTATATTTTTTATTGAGTAATTATTTTTTTATTTGTCTTCTACTTAAACGAAACGATAGGAAAACCTTCAATTTATCTAAAGCATATTTTTTGGTATTCATAATGTACACCAATTCGTTATAAAGATTAATCAAAATAGTGATTTAGCATTAAGGGCGCGCAGGAGCGCCGAGAAATTTTAACGATAGGTATTTGTAAAAATTATATCTATTTCGTTCATCTCAGCGGGGACAGCAAAAGCGCTATCGGTGTATTGGTGAACCCCAATGCGTGTGTGTGCCTGCTGTTGACTCATCATCTCAGTCACATCGCAACTTGTGCGTAGGTATATACATGTGACTGCCTGCTCCGAGCTCATCTTTTGCACACGCACAAGTCAATGAGACTTGTGCGTGCGTGTATACAGGTTGCTGCCTGCTGCAACAGATAAGTCAATACGCGTCGCGACTTGAGCGTGCGTATTCCTATATAATAGATATCTTCTGCGCTCATAGTTCATTCATATTGTAACTATTAGTAAAGTAAGATGCACGCTGTTTTGGTTTAGTAATATCGGGAGATTCATACCATCTTTTTTTATAAAACGGCAGCATAGGCGCAGTAGGTCCTTTTTTAATTAAACATATAAATATCGCTAAAAATGTTGTTGTTTTTTGGCTCTCCCTGAATAACGTAAATTCATCAGTTTTGACTGTATGTATAAAGTGCATTAGTGCAAGTCGGTACATTTGTTAACATATCTAGTAAACTATAATAAATATTATTCTACGTCTTAGGATGCGTATACACACGCCAGCCGAACAACGGATTATGGGAAAGGAACGAAGCAAAAGCAAACTGCCCGAAACGCTGCGCCGCTTGCGGTTGCTTCGTACCTTTACCATAATTCGTGGTTCGGCTCGCGTCTCTGTCCGCAAAGAGTGGCGTGCACTGATTTTTCAGTGGGCTAGAATCCTAAGATTGAAAATACGACATTAATGATGTTGTCGTAGCTGAAAATTATTTTTTTTCCGAAATTTCAATTTTCAAATTCTGTGCACGCCACTATTCGCAAATATATACGTAGCATAATATATGTGTATTTAGAAATTGAGTTACATAAAATCGACTACTATATTACCTACCTTCAACTCAAATTTTTTTTTCTTACAGATAAATAATGGGTAAAAGAAATGGAAACAAAGCGCGTTTGTTTTTATCTACTAGACGAAAAAAACCGATTATTAGTATCAAACGACAGATTCATGTTGCACCACGTTCGACATCTAGGTAAGTCGAAATATCGCTTTCCTGTTACTCTTACTACTGAACCTTCCTAAGGTTACCTTTACGTACGTAAAGTTTTTTTTCCCGTAAGTTGCTCACATAAGAGAGTTATGGCAAAATTACCAATTGGTATCGTTTACATTGATAATTTTGCCATAACTCTCTTACGTGAGCGACTTACGAGAAAAACCTAAAGATTTATGCTATGAGAGCCGTGTATTATGTAGCATGTATAACGGGAAAATGGGATGGACAAATTTAAATAAATAAATCATTTGCATTTACAGGGATATGGATGTCATCGATACTACTTTTGGAAACTTAACTACATCTTCACTAATGCATGAAACTTCCATGGATGAATCATTTGCTCCAAATATAGACGAAAACGCAAGTTCATCATCATCAACAACGCTTGATGATTTGGTGATAGAACCAGACCATATTGATGAAACCCATAATTTCGAAGGTCGCAGAATTGTGGATATAAAATATTTGTTTTCGGAGATATCAAATATAAAGCACGAACACACCAACTGCACATTTTCCGATTTAAAATTTGTGAAGGAACGACGAAATGGTCTTCTAAGCCAGTATGTTTTCGAGTGCAAAATGTGCAAGAAAATAGAATACGTACACTCCGAAGACCCGAAACGGAAAATGTCTATAAATACTGCTGTCGTCGAAGGAGTGATGTGTACAGGAAATGGGTATTCACAATGGAATGAAATTTGTGGGGTTTTAAATATGCCAAATATGGATTGTAAAACTTACACGAACATAGAACAATGTTTAGCGCCAACAATTGAAGAATGTGCCTTAGAAGAAATGATCGCAGCTGGTGAAGAAGAAAAAAGGCTAGCCATTTTAAACGGTGACGTAGACGAGGGTGGCTATCCTTTGGTAACGGTGGTTGCAGATGGCTCCTGGGCAAAGAGGTCGTACAAAAGTGGATTTAGCTCCTCATCTGGCGCAGGGTGCATAGTTGGACTACGAACTAAAAAGGTTTTATTTCTGGGAGTGCGAAACTCATACTGCTGCATATGTGCTAGAGCTACTAAACTACACATAGTTGCTTCTGAGCACAGGTGCTTCATAAACTGGCGTGACAGTGCTAATGCCATGGAAGCCCACATTATAGCAGAAGGGTTCTCGAGAAGCATGGAAATGCATGGGTTGAAATTTAACAAACTAGTTGGTGATGGCGACTCCAGCATCATGAAAAAAATAATGCAACAAATGCCATATGGTCCTAACCTTATAGTACAAAAAATAGAGTGCAAAAATCACTTACTCCGCAATTTTTGCAACAAAATGAAAGCACTTGGAAAAAAAACCAACAACGCTAAAGGCTTTGTACCAGTTCATATAAGGAAAAAGGTTGAAGCAAACGTTTTACGCATGAGAAGAGCTGTAGTTGGAGCAGTAAATTACAGGAAAGAGCAAGAAAACACAGTACAAAGTGATAAAATAAAAAATTTGAAAATGGACATAAAAAATACCGCAAATCATGTGTTTGGTGATCATAAAAATTGTGCATCGTACTATTGCAAGCCGGAGAAGTATACTGATGATCCAAATTTAGTAAGCGATCTTCGAGATTGTGGAATATGGACTGATATCCAACAATTCTTATTGTCTCTAATGGCAAATGCAGAAAGTCTTATTATTGACGTGACAAATAACACTGTGGAGCAATTCAACAACGTTATCGCCAAATTTATAGGTGGAAAAAGGGTAAATTTTACTACAAGAGGATCTTACCAAGCAAGATGTTTTGGAGCAGTAGCTTCGTGGAATAGTGAATTGGCAACCCATTCAAGAATACAAAAGAAAATCCTAGGCCACAGTCCCGGCAAATACACGAAGCACTTTATAGAGAGAAAACGACGTTCGAAGGAGAATACACAAATGTGTCGAAAAAAAAAACTAAAGTATAATGAAAATACGACAGAAAAAAGAAAAAAAGTTACAGGGCCCGATGAAAATTATGGTCAATTGGAATTAGAACCAGATATGCCACCTGAAATATTTGAAACGAAAAAAGAGGAATTTCTCAAAGAATTATCTTCAACGAATAAGGAAGAGCTTGAACGGAATACGGTAGGCCAAAGCAATAACAATCTGTGGGCAATTGAAAGACGTAAGCGGATAACGGCGTCTAACTTTGGAAAAATATATAAGCTTCGGCAAAAAACTTCAGTTACGGGAGTATTAAACTCTTTACTGTACTCACAATTCAAAGGAACTATGGCCACAAATTATGGAAAAGAAAATGAAAGCCTAGCAATAGAGCAATTTTCAAAAAAAACAAGTTTGCAGGTATTCGCTTGTGGGCTATTTATCGATAAAACCAAAAAATTTTTAGCGGCAAGTCCGGATGGCCTTATCGGTGAGGATTCTATAATTGAAATTAAATGCCCTTATAGTATAGCAAATATGTCACCAGAAGAGGGAATTGCACAAAAGATAATTGATTACTGTAAATTGGAAGACCATTCTTTAACATTAAAACGGAATCATAATTACTTCTACCAAGTACAAGGCCAGTTACATATTACTCGTCGTAATTATTGTTATTTTGTTGTATGGAGTCCAAAAGGTTTGCTGTATGAAAAAATTGAGAGGGACGATGAAATCTGGCAAAAAATCGTTCCACTGTTAGAAAATTTCTACCACCAATGCCTTTTACCAGAAATAATTGACGGTCGCATACCAAGAAATTTACCGGCGAGGGAAAGGTCTGGACCATAAATTGTTTTAATTTCATTGTGTAGATGTTAAACAGTAATTTTTTTTACAATAAAGCGTTTAAAAACAAAATATATTAGATCATTGAAGAAGATTGAAAATGTCAAGTGATGTAGGAGGTATTCCCAAAAGTGCATTTTTCTGTAATAATATAACGTATTAAAAAAGTTAAATAAAAACTAAACTAGTTATGTGTATGTACCTAATATGTAGCACAATAAACAATATGGTGCCTCTTATACATAGATTTCAATATTCATTTGTATAATATGATATTATAATAACATAATCGATTCAACAACATGTGGTAGATGCATGTACCACTGAACATGCGCTGTACCAGCATTCCATCAAACGATCAGTGGTGTATGTACTTACCATCACACATTTTCTTGTAAAATATAATTTTTTTTTTTTAAATCTAAAACAATATATTTAGTCAAATATAAAAGTTTTTTTTTGGTTCGGTAGTTGTATCTTAAAAAAAGTGTCCTATAAAGGGATAATATTATGTTGAGTACAACCTTCAAAAGTTATCAAAAAATATTTTAATTAATTTTTGTGTTCCATATCCAACTCGGCAATACGGAACGGAATCATCTCGGGGTCTGTCTGTAACAGGTGTTTTTTTCCAATTTTTTTCCATTAATTTATTTGACGTAAACAAATTAAATTTGTCACAATAACTTTAGTAAGTAAGCTCGGTAAGTATTGGCACACTCAAGATAAGTCACCAAACAGAAAAATAATTTAAAAAAAACATCGATAACTCGGGACATGACAACACTAGTGGACTAGTGTATCGACATAATTATTGAGAATGTCACATCACTTCGTTGACTGTATACGTATTCAACAAAACCCTCTCCGCCCCCCCTCACCCCCGAATACTGAGAGAAAGGGACACATGCACCTCAGCCTGATAATACCTAAATAAAATTGTCAAAATCGAGGTTTTGTAGTCCTCATTTTTCTACTCCAAAACTGAACCGATTTCCAAGATTTTTTTTACCAAATGTATTGGAAGAAAACATTCTATGTCTGTACGTTTCGCTTTTTTTTAAAATACATCGTCTTATTTGTATACTGAACGTTTGTTGATGGCGTTAAAAAAAGGCAATTTTAACAATTTTTGAAGGGTTATAACTCCTATAAAAAGTAACTTATCAAAAAAATCAAAACGTACCGACACGCTTGCGGTTAATATTCATATTATGTAAAAAAAATATTTTCTCTAGTGTCAAAATCCAGAGAGGGAAATGAGGAATACGTTTGTATGGAAAAAAACACCACCCGGTTTCCTCTTAAGCTTCGCCTTAAGAGGAACGACTGCGTGGCTTGCATGGTTTTCATACAAAAGTTTAATTTGAATTTGAGGATAAAATACTTAAAAAAAAAAAATCAATCAAAAGTTATAGTTAATATCTAGTACGGATGTGTGCAACTTCAGTTATTTATATTTTAAATTATTAATATATTATTTCTACGATGTTTCTTTGCGAAATTTTTATGAGTTAAGGTTGTTTTTGTAAGATCCTCCCCAACCAATAATGCCATAGATAAGCAAAGAGTGAACAAGTCCATAGTACATACGTATTATTACTCTGTAACGATAACAATAATAAAAAACAACTAATGATTTTCCGTAATGAAAAAAAAAACGAAGAAAACATGCCAATATAAAATATTGCTAATTTATTGAAATTCGCTTCAAATTATTCGTAATCTTATTAAAAACGGGACTGAAGGCCAGAAACTAAAGAATGGATAGTTTTTATGTTAAACTTTTAGTTAAGGCGATGCACAACGTCGTGTAATATTTTAAATTGAGCCGCTATCAATAACAACCCTTACGTAGATGGCGATAAGGTTTAAATTCCCGCTTAACACCATCCGCCTGTTTTGATTTATGCAAGAAAAAAAACATGGCCCAAAAGTGCCTTTTATTTTATTTTTTTGATGTTCGGGCATAAAGATATTTTTTTTCGATCATTTTATAAATAACTTAATTTGCCACATTATACAATAAAATCATAACCGAAAATGGGTTCGTAAGTAGGAGATTTTGAACTTTAAAGCAGTTTTCATAGGCTTATACACTATTTTTTTCTGGGCTTATAAAAAGATTAATCTAAAAAATACTCGATTCATTTCTAGGCGACCAAATTTTCAAACCAAAAACACATGATTTTGCATTACTACGTATGGCATCGCCTTAAGAAGAAAGTTGTAACGCGACGTCTGAACACGTGTTCAGACGTCGCATTTCGTCATAATATATTATTAACAGGGTAAATACAGGTGCATTAACACGTGTTCCGATATATTCGGAAAGTACTAACATTTTATTAGGAATAGGCCTCTTGTCCCGTTTTATTTATTTTTTTCATAATATGTATGTATAGTTGTAATGTGTAAACTTTCCTAAATAAATAAAGATATTATTATTATTATATTATATTATTAATGGGATTTAAATAAACTAGCAATACTCATTTTTCTCCATTTAGGTACTTGCCTACATAAAGAAACTTAATTTATTTTTTTATTATTTAATAAATGTTTACATTTTACATTTTTTGACATTTTTTTAACTACCATACTAGGCTAATGCCCGTGTTGTGGTCGTTATTCCCAATGAGTTTACAAAACTCATTTCGGGAAAGACAACATTATATTAATAGCCCAGTCAATGAAGGTTTTGTGTCGGAACTAATTCCCCGGAAGCTGAATTTTTCACAGATGTTAGAAGACCTTTAGACATGTATTTTTACAAAAGTCCCCGACTTTCCCCCTTGTGCTTCCTTCCCCACCCCCTCTTGAATATATTTTTCAAAGCCTTTCGGAATACGCTAATATCTCCTTAATGGTTTTATAAAATCATATTATTTATTTTTTGTTTAGTTTCTGATTAGTTATTCTAAAAAATAGTATTCCTTCATTTTTGCGAGAAAAGTTATACAATCTCTACAATTTATTAGTAAAGGAAAAATATCAGTTTTTAAAATAGTATTTCAGAATATATTTGCACATAACTTTTTTCTGAGCCCGTTAACGAAAAAAAATAAATCCACAAAACTTGTAGACAATATTTTTAACTATAAAATAATGTATATAATGATGGGTTTTAATTTATAATAAGGCACGTAGGCTGTTAATAAGGAGCACGGTGCGCGGCGGCTCGAATACGCAGCGGTTCGCGGCGCAGCGAAAAATTACAAAAACCTAAGGAAAGTAATGACTAATTCATGGGTTTGCTTTTTTTATAACAAATTCATTTAACGTTGAAGAGTTTTATTGTTATTTACCAGTTTTAGTTCGGAGGGGAGGGGGGTAATATAAATATTTTCCCCTGCCCAATGAAGCGCTTTCATTATCCACCAAACGCCGTGCCCCGGTCTGGCTAAACAGTCATATTATTTTGTATGATTGTTTGTTACTTATTATTTAAATAAAGGTATGTGGGAAATTTATGGGAATCAGTTTACGCGTCCTCAACAGTAACCCACATGCTCCAGGGACATGAATATTCTCGGGCAAAGAGAGCCTACACTTTAACAGCAGCGTCTCTTGTCCACGTAATGAGAGAAGAATACCAAGATATTGATGGTAAATTAAGACAAATAGAAAAAATGTATCAAGATTTAGTTACGTGGAAAAAAGATATGGAGGAGGTTAATAATGATGACAATCTAAAAGAGACGATTTCATATACTGAAGCAAGTGAAGACAGGATTAAGGAATCATCGAGTAGGACTGCCAAGTTATGGCTTTACCTTCGACATTGCATCGACCTCATGCTTAGATTTATATTTGCAGAGAAGTCCGGGAATCGGAAAATGCACCTAAATACTATTGTTGATATGCTTCCATTTTTCCACCCGGCAGGACATTTACCATACGGAAAATCAGCACATATGTACGTTCAAAGTATGTTGCAACTCGAATCAAGAATAACTAAAGAAGAATATTTACTATTCACTGAAAATGGGTACTTTACAATAAGAAGAAGCGACAGATATTGGTACGGTACGTGGACGGACATGATCATCGAGCAGTGTCTCATGCGACCAATGAAATCAGTAGGAGGTTTGACACTTTGGCGCGGAATCACTGACAGCGCTTTGTCAAAGTGGAAACTTGGAACCACTTACTGCGTGAAAGTGCAAGAGAGCATTGAAGAATTCATCGGTATAGAATTTAATTTTACTGAACAGCATGTTGAGCTGCGCGAATCACGGAAGAAAAGGGATGAGCTAGATATAGAAAAATATACATCATGGCTAAGACAGCACAGCCCGTTCACCAAGCTCTCGGGGGAGCTGGTGTCTTTATCTTCAGGGTTTATTTCAGATAATAGTGTCAATTGTGATAACGCTTATGAGGTGAGCCTGGCAGCTATGCAAAAAATGAAAGGATGTAATTTTGGAGATATACGACTGAAAAGGAAAGACATGGTGACTACCCAGCAAGATTCAAATCCGCAACTGTTAGGACGAGACAATCTGCAGTAAACCCCCAGCAGCTATTTAACAGAATACTGTGCATTAGTGATAGTCCTAGCAAGCTTTAGACCTACTTAGGATATGAATTGGCTTCATGACCCCTTCTATTTTTGATGAAGTCTCCCTTTGTAAAGGAACAAAATCATGTATGGCGAAAGTATTTAGCGAAAGTATTCATGACGAAGTTGATTTGGAAAATGCTGCAATAGTCATCGATGGGGGATACCTACTACACTCTGTTGTTTGGCAAACTGAAACTGCTTACGGAGACATCATTAAATCATACTCACGTTTCGTCCATACAAAATTTGGCAAACATTCTATTGTCGTTTTCGATGGATACCCTGAAGAACCAACTGTAAAATATGAAGAGCAAAAACGAAGGTCGGCTAACAACTCATCGTGCGATATTCATTTAAACTTCACTACACGTTGTTTGACTAAGAAGGAAGCTTTCTTATCTAATAAGAAAAACAACAAAAATAATGATTGAAGCACTGTGTCATGAATTTAGTGAGTCTGGTTTGAAAACAGTCACGGCCGCAGGTGATGCCGATATTGACATTGTACTAACCGGCATCGAACAACTCAACATCTTCTCAAAAGTGATTGTTGTTGGCACGGATAGTAATCTTTTGGTATTACTTGTAAGTCTTGCTCCTGAAGGAAAATCTATTTTTTCTGTATAGATGTTGGTGGAAAGGCCTATTCAAGAACTTTCTACATCATAGAGAAACCTATAATGTTACATAAAGATATTCGAAAACACGTGCTATTTACCCATGCCATTACGGGCTGTGATACGACCCCATCTTTATATGGGTTAGGAAAGATAAAAGCTGTTGACATGATGAAAAACAATCCCGAAGCAAAACGCGCAGCTGAGGCATTTCTGGAAAAAGATGCAACTGAAGAGAACTTGTTGCAAAATGGAGAAAAATTCGCTCTCGCCATGTATGGTCTTACTAATGTAGTAAGACTGGTAGCTGCTCTAATTGAAACGAAGCTCGATACTATAAGTTTACCAGACTAACGACAAAATCAGCTTTTAAATCTAAATTTGACTTAGCAAAACTACCACCGACTTCAGAATCGTGTCATCAACATTTGTTGAGAGTTTATTTGCAAGTACAGTTTTGGTTAGGAAACAAACTAAACCCTATAAACTGGGGATGGAGGTATGAAAATGGTGGAAAGAAGAAATTTTTAAAATCATTTGCTCCTGATGACCTTACTGTGGCTGCAGAAAATCTGGATTTACCTGCTCTGCCATGTGCTACAACCGTAACGGATTATCATGTCTGAACACACCCCAGTATGATGAATAAATGGAAGACTCTCTTGACTAGAAAATTATTTGAATATTTGCCTAATTTTGTCATAGATAATATTGATAAGTATATAATATAATTTACAAACCGTTTTGTCATTATAATTTTTTTAGGTGTATTTTAAGAAGCTTTTTTGAAAGTAAACCATTTTAGATCTATGCACTATTTTAAGTGATTTGTTGTGTCGGTATTTTATTGTTGATAGGTGCACACATGTTTGACGGCCGGCGTGGTCTAGTGGTATACGCTTTTGACTACAGATCCGAAGGTCGCGGGTTCGAACCCGGCGTGCGCAAATAAATTTTATTTGATTAATTTGTGTTATTTCACAATTAATTAATTTAAAAATAATATATAGTATATTTGCGGCACGTTCCAGAGTGGAAGATACTCTCAGTATCGCCCTGGTGTAAGACCACCATTCAGAATTGAAACGTTGCTTGAAATGGCTTTAGCCGTGTTTGGTGACCAGATCTGAATAGCCAGGTACTTCCCCACCTTCCTCTTCCCCATCTCCCTCCCCTCCCCAATACCCTCAGCCTCACAACATACCCCAATTGGGGATGCCATAGTCTCACTGGCTCCAGACGGGAGCAGTTGGGACTCTTGTGCGGTAATACTGTAAAAAAAAAAAAAAAAAACATAATAAAACAAGTGAGAATTTCCACAAAAGATTTTTTAGAACTTCGCCATAACATAAGGTCTGCAATATTTTAATGTTGTTAAAGGGTAGTCCCACGCTGTTGTAGGTATTTTTGGCTTTTTTCACATAACTTTATTTAAATAATAAGTAACAAACAATCATACAACATAATATGACTGTTTAGCCAGACCGGGGCACGGCGGTTGGTGGATAATGAAAGCCCTTCATTGGGCAGGGGGAAATATTTATATTACCCCCCTCCCCTCCGAACTAAAACTGGTAAATAACAATAAAACTCTTCAACGTTAAATGAATTTGTTATAAAAAAAGCAAACCCATGAATTAGTCATTACTTTCCTTAGGTTTTTGTAATTTCTCGCTGCGCCGCGAACCGCTGCGTATTCGAGCCGCCGCGCACCGTGCTCCTTATTAACAGCCTACGTGCCTTATTATAAATTAAAACCCATCATTATATACATTATTTTATAGCTAAAAATATTGTCTACAAGTTTTGTTGATTTATTTTTTTTCGTTAAGAGGCTCAGAAAAAAGTTATGTGCAAATATATTCTGAAATACTATTTTAAAAACTGATATTTTTCCTTTACTAATAAATTGTAGAGATTGTATAACTTTTCTCGCAAAAATGAAGGAATACTATTTTTTAGAATAACTAATCAGAAACTAAACAAAAAATAAATAATATGATTTTATAAAACCATTAAGGAGATATTAGCGTATTCCGAAAGGCTTTGGAAAATATATTCAAGAGGGGGTGGGGAAGGAAGCACAAGGGGGAAAGTCGGGGACTTTTGTAAAAATACATGTCTAAAGATTTTCTAATATCTGTGAAAAATTCAGCTTCCGGGGAATTAGTTCCGACATTGGGTCTTTTTTTCCCTTCATTGACTGGGCTATAAAGACGACACAACATAGATACATTAAAATAAATAAACGCAGAAGTTATTTACGAGTTCCAAAGAAAAAATGTGTCAGTCATTAATAAAACTGCTGAGGAAATAGCTTTTAAGAGCTTTTGCCAATGTTTTTTGTTCGTTACCGGAAGTTTTAGATTACTAGGTAATGCGTTATATTGCTTATGTGCAATGTATTGTAAGGAGTTAATTCCAAATTTTATGTAAGTAGATGATAAGTGTATTTGATTTTGTGATCGTGTTTTGTGCTGGTGTATGTCGGAATTAAATACTAGTTTAGTGTTGGTGTGTGAGGAGTGTTGAATTATTTGCAGAATAGCAATGTAATGCTAAATTTAAGTGTAATTTAAAAAAATATTTTTTGTTATTTTCTTATGCTTGCATTTAACATTTGGACATGAAGAGCAGAAAGTTGAAGAAATAAGTGTCATGGCTAAATGAAACTGATATTTTTTCCAGCCTTAGAGCAAAATCAAAGAAGAAATCTCCGCCTCTGTTCTTCATACGCAACTCATAGTTAACGGATCCCCCACGCGCCGCCCTTTGTAAATTCAGGAGATGTATTGTTCTTCTATTATTAGTTAAACTTAATCAACGGGGATTGTCGCCAAAACTAATATGAGGCAAGAATAAATTCCGGGAAAGCCGCCCTATTCAGAGGGCGGATCCGCCCTACCTTGATTGCATCATATTGTATTCGTGCGCCTTGCCCGCGACACTAAAAATATCCAGGATATTAAATTAGGCGGAAATATGAGCGGTTGTAATTATGCTGGTCAGGAAAAGGGTCACGGCAATGACGGTGATTATACTAGGTTACTTGTTCTGCAGGTTGGTGAATTGAATAGCATCACTTACGAGGTGTTATTATTCTGTGTGGAGCGCGCTTGAGGGTTATGTTGTTTTGCATAACCTTAATATATCCAAGTATTTTGTTTGTCTTAGAACGTTAATACTTTTTTTTTGTACAACCGATTAGTATGAAGGGATAAACAGTAATAAAACTAATGGACTAAGGGAAGTGATTTTATACCAATGCCATGTTATTATGACGGACTCCGCGGTTGAATGGTTAGTAGAGTGTAATGACCTTCGGCTACGAATCGGTTGAAACTAGGTCACGGGTTCAAATCCCGGTGGGCTAAAGTAAATATTACCTGATTAATTGTGTTATTTCATAATTCATTACATTAAAATAATTTTAAATTTATTTAATATCAACGATACAATTTTCAATTCGGTGTGTTCTGCGCCTGCCTACAAGCTGCGAGGCGTGCCAGATCAGGAGAGGCTGGTTTTGGGAGACCCTTTGAGCTCTCCAACTGATCTCTCGACCCATCGCCATGCGCCGCAGTGGGAGGAATATGTTCATATATCCGTCACTCTTAGGCACACTGATCCCCAGATTCCTACCCAACCATCATACCTTTTTCCTTCCCAGAACTTCCTCTCCTTTCTTTCTTTATAAAAGACTCTCCACACAGCATTAAAAAATAAGACATAAGCCCTGAGAGAAATTATTTTCCATTAAAAAATGTACCGTAAACAAAAAATTGCACTGCACAGTTAAATGCAAGCATAAGAAAATAACAGAAAATATATTTTTTTAATTTAGCATTACATTGCCATTTTGCAAATAATTCAACCCTCCTCACACACCAACACTAAACCAGTATTTAATTCCGACATACACCAGCACAAAACACGATCACAAAATAAAATACACTTATCATCTACTTACATAACTAAATTTGGAATTAACTCCTTACAATACATTGCACACAAGCAATATAACGCATTACCTAGTAATCTAAAACTTTCGGCAACGAACAAAAAACCATTGGCAAAAGCTCTTAAAAGCTATTTCCTCGGCAGTTTTAGTAATGACTGACACATTCTTTCTTTGGAACTCGAAAATAACTTCTGCATTTATTTATTTTAATGTATCTATCTTGTCTTTAATATAATGTTGTCTTTCCCGAAATGAGTTTTGTAAACTCATTGGGATAAGTTAATAGTTTGTAATGTATTATTTTGTAATAAATAAAAATAGTACAATGACATCAGAATCAGAAAGTATGAAATGAATACAAGCTTCATATATATAAAAGCAAGATATAGACGGTATATTTGCGGCATTTTCCCGAGTGGTAGATACTTTCAGTATCACCCTGGTGAAAAGCCACAATTCGTTGACCAGATCTGACGTTACCTTCCTCATCCCTATCTACTTCCCTTTCAGCCTCAGACATATTTCAATTGGATATGCCATTGAATCACTAGCTCCAGGCCAGTCGGTTGGAAACAGTTGAGAAAAATTCCCACATAACAAGTAATGAAACAAATTAAGTAATAACTATTATTTGTCTTTATAACTGTTTAATTACCCTATCTGCCCATTTTATATCAATGGCACAGGAAAATGTAGGGTAGCAAGTGGACATGAGTGAAGACTGGAACTGGAGGCACACAAAAAGGAACATAGGAAGGATGGCTACAGACTACAGACCTAGCATGGGTACAGCGTAAATCCTGGCCCATGTTTAATTCAGCACCCGGTAAATGATTGAGTAGCCCTTTCAGAAAAACCTTTGTTCCTCCCTATTGTTTTATTCATTTCATTAATTATTCAGCTTATCAAGCCGATGAGGTATAACTGCCCTGAACAAGCATATCTACCCTCTAGCTCTGTGCCTTTTGGACCCTAGCGAATCATACAGTTCTTGAATTAAAAATGTGTTAACTACCGGAATGATTTTGTTTTATTTATTTAGCTATTTCTAACTCGTAGTTTGTAAATGATTATGACTTATATGGTAATTACAGTAAAATATAGATTATATAAAAGCTTATTACATCTATAATAATGCCACGGTTTACTGTTCTTGTCCCATCGATCAGTGATATTAGCTTTTCAATCTGTTTCTCTCCTATTCGACAAGTATTATTTCCCGATTACCCGATACGTCTTTGGTATAGTTGTTGATACTGATATAACATTGTTTTAATGATAGAAATCGTTTCAATTCCAATTGTACAAAATTTTAAAGAGTCTTTCTTTTACCCCAAAGTTAACGAATTTAATGGCTTCCTATCCGAACCATGTTATTTATAACTGTTCGATCTGTAGTAGCTTTCAAATTCAATTTCATTGTATTGTAAATCTACCTCGTTGGTTGACAACAGCCATTTAATTCTAATTTATATTTTATTTAGCTCATTTTCCGTATCTATCAAACCATGCCTTTAATATTCGTTGTATAGTTCTCCAATTCGACGTAGAGTATTCCTTCAGCAATCTACCTCTTTGGTTCACGAAACTACATTATTAAATGATTTTTTTCTCATAAACAGAAATTATTTCATTCTTAAATTCGTGGCACGTCATAAGATTCTCTTACAATTTCACTGTTGTCGTGAATAAATGATTTAGAATCTTGGAAGTGGAAATTAACCCACTTCCTGACATCCGATCGAGCTGTAACTTGGCAGATAGACTCGTTGTCAATGACGATGCATTCTTTTCACTTTTGGTAATATTCTGTTCACTTTTGGTCCGTCCTACCCATCCGCTTTTGGCTCTGTTGTTTGCGCAGCTGACTCCAGTCCCTGGGGAGGATAGTTTGATCCTCTGTCAAACCAAAATAAAAATTGAAAACATTTTAAAAGATCAATGCAGTTAAGAGCTAGTCCTTGGGGAGGAAGTTTCAATCCTTAGATAAACCAAACAAATCTATTTTTAAATAAATCTATTATTTATTTATTTATTGGATGATTTGTATAGCGCCGCTTTTGTGAGATATCACCTCAATATAAATAGATGTATTGTAGAAAAGAACTTTGTTTTTTGCCTGAATTTTTGGTTGAATATTTTTTTATTGATTATCTAGATGTCTTAACATTGTATTTGCAGGTTGATTAAAATTGGGAATAATCAGTATTTTTTGGCTTATTGTCATGGTAGGGTATTATTTACGTTAGGTAGTGGAGTATTCAGATCGGGAGAATTTCATCGATTTCAATTCCAATATATTTTATGCTTTTAGAATGTGTCATAGGTTAGGTTTAATGTTGATTGATTCCTTAGAATTTGTGTAATTTGAGAGAGTAATCATCCGCTGGCTGTTCTCTGACTGTTCTGACTCTGGTTTATGACATTAAATGTAAGGGATTGGTATATTATTTCTACCTTTCAATGTTTTTAAAATTTTTTTAATGCAAACATCCCGGGTTACGAATAACCTGTCAATATTTGAAAATCTTCTACTACCACCACAGTAAGCGGAAAATGTTGCTTGTGTTGTGATGGAAGACTTACCCAGCCGAGGAATTGAACACAATACGCCTGGGCGGGACCCAAACGCGATGTTGACTCAGATACCGACCGGTCATCTAAGGCCCTTCTTCCACAGGGACCAAAGAGATACGTATACTCGACGATTCAAGTATCTTGTATCAAACAATGCATTGTACATCTGCGCGGGTGTTTGTGCACAGGCACATGTTGCTGACATTTCATAAACAAGTCGGCAACGCCAGTGTCTCGTGTCCAGTTGTGCGAGGTTTTTCCCACTCACCACTCATTTTGTCGAGGCTTTGAGACTTTTCACCTTTGCGTCACTTCTGTCAGACATTTAGGAACAATGCGCATGATTTAGATTTTAGATCAATGAACAAAACAGTCAACAAAGAATGGAAGAATGAACTGTTGGGTTGTGCATGAGATTATGAAAGCATTCTAGTTTGCACGTTTCGAGAATTCAACAATGATTGGTGGTGGCTATCTCGATTTCAGTTGCGTGGACAGACTTCGCGCAACAAGTTGTTAGCGATGTGAGTAGGTACACAACATAAGTATCGGGTACTTGGGTATCCCTGTGGAAGACGAGCTTAATAGTGTTTTTATTTGGAGTCTAAGATGACATACGTGGACTAACAATCAATGTAATTTACTTTATATCGGAATGTTGCAGGTTCAATTTACGTGCAATAACGAAAAAATGTTAACTACATTGTTTTTCGCTTAAATGAAGAGGCGGTTCGTGGTCTAAGTCATTGAGAATTCAACATTAATAGAATCAATTAGATAAATGAAATGAAATACTTGGTTTTGAGTCACTTTATTAATAAATTTTACTGTCTCCCGGTTTCGGCACCTCCGTACCATCATCAGGACAGTTATAATAATTATACAGAAGTACACACATATATATATATACACATATTATGTAAAAAAGAGACAGTATACTAGAGTGGGACAGCGAGTAAGTTGTGGGAGAGAGGTGGGGGAGGGGAACGTGGGATAAATGAAGTAATGGGGAAAATATTTAGAATCGGGCTGACAGTTAAATTTAATTGGTTATTAATGATTTCAACCTTTGAATTTACCCTTTTTTTAACTCCAGAGCTTATAAATTGTTTAGTCTTAAACCTATTCCATTTTTATGTAGGAGTTTAATTCTTGTATCACGGTTAAAAGAATTGTCCTTATCATCTATGTAGACCATACTTTAAATGTGATGGGGTTCCATTCTTGGCCATTTCAATTTTTTTCATATCCCGTGATTTGGTTCGAATCTACGCTAGTAGTATAATAAGATGCAATGTACTTGTTAATGTTGGTAATATTCATAAATCAGAGCGTACAACGTGCGTACCGTAGCATAGTTTTATGCTATAAAACGTAAGCAAAACATTTTTAAGTACTGTTTAATTCAAACACGTTTTAAAATGGGTCTAATTCTACAAAGCTAGACATTAAACCACAATTTAGTAAAAAAAGGTTTGTAATTAAATATCCCGTCATTTACATAATTCATACCAGAGCATAATAAAAATAAACGTTTATTAAAGGTTCAAAACATTTTTCCCCGTCCCCAGTATTTGAAGCGCATGTAATGGGGAAGCGAAAGGGGAACTTGGCATTATGATCCAGTCACTAAACATAGCTTAATATATTTCTGAACATCTTCCAATGGGAAGCGGAAAGCTGAATAGTATTATTTATCCACCATCTATTCAGATCCGTCCGATCCTATTCAGATCTGTGCACTTAACATAGCTAAAGCTATTTCTGTGAATCCTTTTATACGTGCGAGCCTTAGGCTGTGGAAAGGCTTCTCATGCAGTATAACGCGTGATGTTCGGCCTACCTAGATACTGCAGTGCTTCTAACATTCTCACTGATAAGTTACTGTTTTTTTTTGGTTTTCGCGCCGAGATGGCACCACTTAAGTTCACAGTTCGCAAACGGATAATTTCAGGTCGGCACAGGCTTCAAAATTGCTATTATTCCTTGCTTAGCGTTATGAGAGTGACAAACTGATAATTTTTTTAGCGCACCACCCATTGTTGTGAGTACAAGCAACTACTGTACAGAATGCAATAAGTATTATATATAATATTTTGCCTGGCGTCGCGTCGGATCGCACCCTTACTCCCCTATATGTTTCAAATACTCTCCCTAATCCACACTATTTTGGAAAATTCTGACAAAATTCGTTACTTATGGATAAAATTGGACCGACAAAGAAGATTTTCGGCCTATCGAATAACAGGAAATAAGGACGAATGCTTGAAACAAAGTTTGGGTAGCAACAACTTTTGTATATTTCCTTTTTTTATTCATGGAATCCTTCCTAAGTGGGAAATTGAAATAGGATCGCGGAATTACTTGTCTCGCTATTCGTGTTTTAAAATACAGACTAGCTGTAAACCGTGAAAACATTCTGGAAAACTTTTGTTTGTTGAATATTTTGAATTTGTTAAATTATCTTAAGGTTGTTAATTCGTACGTTGAGTTATATAAAATTGAATTTGTAACATCATCGCACTGAGTTTCGTTACTCGTTAATGCGATCTATTAATCCAGCTACATAGAGAGCAAGCTATGCAAACGAGATGAGATTTTTTTTAAGTGAAACTTCTTTACGCGCGTCATGCATTTTCGAGGACCGGAGTAAAACCGACTCATGACCGTCACGAAAAACAGTGATCATTTGGTGGTGGGGGTACGGGACCCCCACCACCGCTCACCGTTCACTGTCGCTCTCTCACCGTAGTCGCTTACTGAGGTGAGGGAGCCACTGACGAAAGTTCTCTCTCTCTCTTCTCTCTTTTCCTCTCTCTCTAGCCAACGACGCCACGCCAGGCATCAGCTGCTTGCTTCGTGTACTGCGCGGTGAGTGTAATACGAGTGAAATACGTAATTGATTGTGGTTTATTCGATTTGGAACAGAGTTTTAGTGTCAAAAATGAGTAGTGACGAGATAGAAGTGAGAAAAACATTCGTGGCACAAGAAGAAATATCCTATAATATAAATATCCTATAACTGTACTTATATCGAAATTCATTCATGTATAAGAAAATATTAAAAAGAGAAAATCTATGCTTCGTCGTTGAATTATTTGACATATAATCTTCAAACTAACGTAAGACAGAAAAAAAGAGAGAATTAAATGAAAAAAGAGAGAGAAGAATACTAAAAGTTTCACTTCCGTCGTGCGTAGGCTTGCCACATACTGTAATTTTTTTTCCTCTTATTTGATACTCGTGAAATTATATTTTATCGAGGGTTTGCGGCACATTCCAGAGTGTGCAATCAGATAGACCATCATTCATTATCTATTCATTTCTTTAAATGACCAGATGTGAATAGCTAGGTACTTCTCAATCTTCCTCTTCCCTGTCTCCCTTCCCAGCCCCATTTCCTTTTAGCCTCTCAACATACCCTAATAAATTGGGTATGCTATAGTTCCACTAGCTTTTGACTGTTGGGAGTCGTCGGGACTCCTTTGCGGTATTCCTGTGAAAAGATCATACCCACATAGTTATTTCATTAAACATACTAATTTCAGCTGTTGGTGCATCCTTAAGTAATGTGAAATATTCTTGCGTAACTTTAAATTTAAAATTTAAACTACGTATCATCTAATATCAGACAATCAATAATGTCGGTACCAAAATAATTTTATTAATTAATAATGCTTTATTCAAATGTGTTTATTTTTTTCATGTTTGACAGATGCTTGTGTGAATTAATAGAATGAATATACGTTACTTCGACCTCGGGTGTGGTTTCACTGATTTAGGTTCAGTGGACATACTTTAACGCGCCGTTCATATAGCTATTTATTTTATACACACATATTCTTTGAATGGCTATCATTTTCAAAAAGCGAGCCACATTTTTTTTTCGATTAGTATGAATATAATGCGTCTTATATTTTTATAATGTCACTGTACAGATGTCGTAATTTTTCAAGTTACTAACCTTAGGCATATAAAAACCGAAGTTTCACAAATCCTACAATTATAATATCCCGTCATAATATCTCATCACGGGTCTACGCTAGTTAAAGATAATTATCATATATATTGGATGTCATACAAACAACGAGCACTGTTGGAGATCGTGACGTGTTTAAAGAGGACAAATAAACTAAATTGACTCTAATGCTTTTTCAAATACACTTCTCAACATCCGATCGAGCTGAAATTCAGCACATAGACCCGTTGTCGGTGACAATGTGGTGGCAATCGTACGTACACGTGGAAATATACGCATTTCTCTGAAATTGGATCATATTACAGCACTTAATTAATTTACGAAATAATTGTTGGTCCTAGCCGATCGGTATTTTGCGAGGTTTGTGGAATTGCCGACTCCAGTTCTTGGGTAGGAAGGTTCAATACCCGATCAAACTAAAAAGAAAAATAAGTTATGTTTTAAAATATATGTATTTTTAATTATTTAATTATTTTCATTTTTAAACTATATTTATCTTGATGTTTGACTGTATGTCCTTACTCGATTACAAATATATCTGGTTCGTAAATGGTTGGGAGTCTGTTTCCTCTGCAAACCTCTCTGACGATGCGAAATTATTACAGAATGTTCTGTTGCAATTTTCTAGGTCAGTGCACCTCACATTGTCATTTCCATTCCAAGCTTCAGAATATTATTAGTTCAATGTAATCGTATTTTATGCGCTTTTATACAATAGCAATACATTGCTTAATAAGAATTTTAATTGATTTGTTTACAAATAATCAAAAAAACATAATACCTTTTCTCGTAGAAATTTATGTGTGACAAAGTTATCAAATGGCCAATCAACGCCATATTTTTGTTTTGTAGTTTGAATGCTTTCACTTGTCCTCTTCTGCTGATCACAATTTGATCAAATTTACAGAATCGGCTTTAACCTGGGACCTTTCAACTGTAAAAAAAAACAAAATGGTGCTGAATGGTTATTTGATGACAATGTTACATTTGAATTTCGGTGTAACATAAATGTTTCGCTTCTCATTCAAACTCCTTTCACAACTAAACTGAGAGACACTTCGATATCAAATTTTGCAGGACGCGAACTAGGAATGGCATTAAAAAATAAAATTGCAACCAAGTCTTTATAACATAGTTTTAATAGTATATTAAAGTATAAGTGGATAAACAGGTCTTTAAAACATGCGCGATTTTTCGAGCACGACGGCGTAGCCGAGTGCTCGAAATAAAGCAAGAAAAAAACTTCTTTAAGTACGTAAATCGTCGTGCCCGCGCATTTCAGTTGACAGAAATTTCAAAATTAAATAGTTCGGAACTGAACAATTTTCGGCTTCTGTCAAAATCGTTTTACAGTTCGATGCAATAAAATTTAAAGTTTGTAATGAATAGTGAATAGTGGAGCTAGATAGACATTGAACAGAAGATCTAGGATGAGAAACTGTGTCTACATCACATATTATATCTGTAGTCGGAACATCACTCTTCCTCCACTAGTTACATCATGCAAATCTCATGGGCCATCAAAAACCCCGCTATGTGTCGTGTCTATGAGAGCAAATCAATGTTCCTCCCACCTTCCTATCTACCGTCTTTGGCAAACTAGAACACTGATTTGCTTTTGGGAAGGATTTATCCTACGTTTGCGGTATCCTTACTATCCAGTGCGATAGAATTTATTAGATTGGCCTTACGTACATTTCAGAAACCTATTGTAGTGTCTAACTGGCCTTATTTGTTATTTGTCATCATCAGACTTTTAACCGGCAACCTGCACGAATGGAACCGACGCGCGACGCGATGGTGACCACAGGAGACAGAAGGCTTTGAGCAACGAGCAGATTCACTTCGGGTCCCTTGAGTATAGGACTAAGGAAATGGCAAGGCTGGTGGAGATCGACTAATGTTTATTTAGTTTATAGATACATCATAGATGGAGCTAGTCACACATATTCATTTTGTTATATCATTCTTCTTGCCACGATATTATTGTAAACATTATTAAAATAAACTAACTTGTGGGTCAGTCAAGTCTAACTCGTTGAAGAATTACACGATCCATATTCCAACAAACATAAATGCATTTGTAATTAAAGAACATTACACATATGTGTTATTTTTTTACCGAAATTTTAATTTTTTTTCCACCTTTAAAAATAATAATATTATGTATCCGTGTAATTCGTATGTCTTTAAAAAAACATGTTGTAGGTACCTACCCATTGACAAACCATTGTAGTTGCAACGGATAATAAGGAATAAAAATAAATGGTTCATTGTTAGGGGATGTTATATATTAAAACAGCTTTGTAATTATTGCTTCCCGTAAGTACCTTACTCGATATTGCCATCCTCTTCCCTCCTACACTCCATTTTCTGGTGGAACCTACATACATCAAGCTTTGAAGAAAGAAGACATGTATATCCTTTTATCGTTTTTTTACACATTAAAAGAGTACCTACATCATAGATCTTTTATTGTTAGGTATCCTTAAGATATTGCTTAGTTAAAAAGTACAATACTTAAAAAAAAAAAAAAACATTTTATATGTATCATAATAACAACTTTTTGCCTGAATTAAAAATAAAAAATTTTCTACAATTTTCGTCAACCTGGTTTTGTAAACATCTAATCTAAAAAGTCTAAAATAGTCGTATGACTACCTACACACCCCTCCCAGATTCCGTAATTGATTGAGAAATTTGCTTCAGGGTAGTATATTTTATGAAAAAAAAAAATTTTTTCGTTAATATTTTTTTATTTTTTTATTCAAAAAAATAATGTTACATAATTTACAGGAAACATAGTAACCTATTGTTTTTAAATGGTGCATTTTTATTTAGAATATTATCATTGTAAATTTTGAAATGTTGCATGATAGAAGTATAATGTATTTAGTTTTCTGACTTTAAATTCTTTCGCATATTTATATGGCTTAAATGGAGTTGTTTTTAATATTAATTTTTCTTCCACTTTAATTTAAAAAAATCCGAGGTTTTCGAGTTTTTGTGATAACAGTATATTTCGTATTTCTCCCGTTGTTTCGATGATATATTTTATTCTAGGAATCTTCCTTTGAGCTCTATTACATTTGCATCCTTTTCCTTTTATATTTTTATGTCTTCATTTCGTCTGATATAAATTCTTCACTTTGTAATTTTTAATTTATAAGTTCGTTCGTTTATTTATTTTCCTCATGTTTCTCATGTTTTCTCATGATGTTTTTCTCTAATGCCTAGTTGGATATTTTAAAATTCCTCGTTATAGCTTCCTGAATGTCTACGTTATTGTTTTTTATTTTTTAAATTCGGTTATAATGTCAGTGGAGACGATATAAACTGTACACATGCTTGCGCGTATCTTTTGTCATTTTTATAATTGGTTATAATGTTTTCCAATTTTTTAAATTAATTTTCCCTTTTTGTTATGAGTTGGTCTTGTAATTCTATTGTTTTATATAGAATTGTCGAAAGTTCACTCTTTATTAGCTCTTTTAGTTTTAATATATAATATTCCAAACTTTGTTTTGAGTCTTTTACCGACATTATATTGTTTATATCATTATTATCTCTAAGCAAAATTCTTGCCTGAACAGACTATGCAATAATTACAATAGTGTATTATCCTAGGTGGATATTTTCAGTTGCGAACTTACCAAATACAAGAGGTCCTTAAAATAATATTTCTCTGATGGTTTGTGAATAATGTTATTTCTCTATTGTTTATATTTCTATTATGATTTGATTTATATCTACAACCTCTCTCCATTGCTATAAATGAATTGATAAATGTTTTTTTTTTGTAAATTTTGCGTTTTATATAATCTTTTGTTTTGTATAAATTTTTGATTTCATATTCCTTTCTTACAAATTCAATTTTCTTATTCCTTATTATGCGCTCTCAGTGAAGGTAAAATCACAAGGAGTAAATCTATAATTGGTTTTATTTTGGCTATATAATACTTATAATATAATCTGAAATAAATTTAAGCTGTCGATTTCCCGAAAATTAATAAATTAAATATTGTCGATTGATCCTACCATATTAATTGTTTTTTTTTGTATTTATATTTATTCGGGTTGACGTGAAAAACAAACTGTAAATCGACTGCATCGTAACAGAGCGGGAATGATAAGGTTAATGGTACTTAAATTATTGTTTTTATTCAAATTCACGCACAACCGGGTAGCATTTTTCCCTGTTTGTTCAAACTTGTGTACATATATATATATAAAAAGTCGCAGTGTCTCTTCTGACGAATTCTGTACCATTGCTTACTCGGGCCTCTTTCAGATATCAATAATAACCGATGAAAAATTCCATAGAATATCAAGATGGTTAATTTTTCATGAGGGTAAAAAAAAACTTTGCTGAATAGGGCTTTTTGATCTGAAAAAAAACGCGAAAATCTGTGAAAAGTCAAAGCACGTAATATATTAACACCGTATCTTCTAGTGAATTTTAAATCAATGTTTTCGGCGCGGTCTCTTTCAGCTTTCAACCTAAAGCACTAGGCCTTACTATTTCCTGATTTCAGATTAATTATGTAAGTGAAATAATTGTCTAATAAAGCAGTCTATAAATCAGTAAATATTTATCGAAACTTGGTAATTTACAGGGGATGCTGTTACTGGATGCAAAATATTTACAGACAAGGTTCAATAGTTTCAAATATTAAGGACGGGTTGTTTCACAAAATTTGAACGATTCCTCAATTTTCAAGTTCTGTTAATATTTCCGTTTTTGTGAAAAAACTGGTCAGTAATAATATAATAACAGAACTTGATTAGAACCTTAACAGAACTTAAAAATCAACTTTGAAATTTGATGAATTGTTAAGATTTTTTGAAACAACCCAACCTAACCATCATGAAGAAACTGAAGAGCATTTAATGATTACTTCTGAAATCACGTTCATAGTAATGTTATTTTTTCACGTGATCATCATACTAATTTCGGTTATCTGTGATGATGAATAATAGAAATATACCTCACATTCAAAAAACTCAAATTTGCTATAAAAATTTAAAAATTGGAACTGATGATTGCGTAAATTCAGACAAACGGTACTTACCTACCACAAGAATTTAATTATTTATTGTTTTATTCCATTAATAATTCAATATTTCAATGTGTGTATTTATTTTGTTTAAATTTGAACAGATGATTTTTCAAGTATATTAACGGTTTTCATTCTAAAGGGATCTCTTTGATTTTGAAAATATTTTTTTAATATATTATAAAGAAAATTGGCCATGTTTGTTTTTGAACTTCAATGTGATCCTCAAGCAAATATTTTTAAATACTTTCCATAAATCCAACAATTATAATGTCCCGTGATTTTTTACTGCCCTGCTCCAGTATCTGAATTCTTAATAATTATAGGATAACGATAATTTTTATAAAAAAATTTTGCTCCTAAATAAAATAAATTAAATAAATTTGGGGTTGGTAAAATACATCAAATAATTAAGATGTTTATCCCAAAAAAATCACACGTCCTAAGTTGGAAAATAATGTATTACGATTATATTCCAAGCTATAGATTATTATCACCTCCACATTAAACATAATAGATTATTATCACATCCACATTAAACATAATAGAATATTATCACCCCATATTAAACGTTATAGATTATTATCACCTTCACATTAAACATAATAGATTATTATCACCTCCACATTAAACGTAATAGATTATTATAACCTGCACATTAAACATAATAGATTATTATCACCTCCACATTAAACTTAATAGATTATTATCACCTTCACATTAAACATAATAGATTATTATCACCTTCACATTAAACATAATAGATCATTATCACCTCCATATTAAACAAAGTAGATTATTATCACCTCCACATTAAACCTAATACTACGGAATTCTACGAAATAATATTCTACGGTATAAACACATATTAATGAGCTGCGAGCTGTTTACTAAATTAATTATGACAATTTGTTTGATGAAGAAGCTTGTTTGTCTGTTACTACTCGTATATCTTGGAGAATCGCCAAATAATATTCTTGAAAAATAAGCTACTTTTATAATATTTCACCTAACTTTGACAAAAATATCATCATTTTCTCTATAACTATGATAATATTCTCGTTCTACACATACAAAGATGAAATATATGTGAAAAAAAATTGCTTTGGAAATAAGTATTGTCGTGTTGTGTAAGGAGATTTTAATGATTAATTTAATAGGCCTATAAATCACAACTTATTTTAAACAATTACACACACCCACGCACGCGTGTGTACACAGGCCTGAATTTCACGGACTTACCAATTAGAATTAAAAAAGAGAAGTACCTAATTAAATTCCACATACTGGATATACACACTTGCCTAAATTTTTTTTTTTAATTTATTTTATTTTTTATTTTAAGTTAAAATAAATATACACACTTCACTTTATTAACTTAAAAGTAACTACATAAGTACACTTTAATTGAGCTCGCTGATCTTAAGAGCAAACAGATTTTTTCTTAAATATATTCATTCTATTTACTGATGTCTGATGTTATTGGGCCACAACTTACCAAATATATTTGGCAAGTGAAATTATTCAGGGCCATAGACATTAAAATTAATAGAATTGTCCTAACATGAAACACGGGTATCATTTCGACGAGCTAAGGCAAACTACGTGGTCATATTTTTGGCATCAGGAAAGTTCAAGAAAGGGACTTTTCTGCGCAGAATCTGAACGTTCGTTCTTACGGATCGCCTGGTGGAGCGACGCTAAAATTGAGTGAAGTGGGTAAATTATAAAACGTTTGTAAAAGTGTATAACTAAATAGTGTAACAAAATATTAAATTTTGGGAACATGACTGAACTTTTGTTTACCCGATTACACGGAGTAAACTTACACATATACAATATTGCTTATTTATGAAAAATCTCTTCAAATAGTCGTAATCCTGTAAAAAACGGGATTGCAGGCCTTTAACGAACTAAATGATAGGATTCCTAATAAACTTTCAGTAAAACATGAAATTCCTATCGCGATGTCAGAATAGGTGTTTATAAAAATTGTGATGAATTTTTAATAAGGACAAATGCAGGTGCATGAACACGTGTTACGATTTTCAAGGAATATGCTAAAAGCTTTTAATAAATCAGCAATACTCATTTTTCTACATGTAGTTATCTTTTTTTATGTAGGCAGCTATTTGCGCGCATTTGCAAATAGAACTTGTAATTCGTAAGCAGATTTTATTATACCGAATTGTAATATTACAATTTGAGTTGCCTGTATACTTTCAGATTCATTTGTTGACAAATCACCGAAAGTGGGACGGTCACGCCGCCTCTCGCGCTCTGCGGATTGGTTTCCCTTTCCCTGATTGGCTCGTCTATTATTTTGAATATCTATGTTCACTACGTGCAGGCTTGTGTAATTTCGTCCTAGCACCATTTTAATGATGAATTTATGATAGAATATATAATATACATATTACAAATTAACTTCAACTTGTTCTTCAACTCTCCAAATTGTTTCCTGTTTCTCTTTTCATTCACGGTGTTAATTTCAAAGTTTGTGAATTATTTTCATCGTCCGTAAATTAAAATTATAACTTCTAAGTTTATACTTTTACAGAGTGAAATTTTATCTCATTATCGTCCCGGTAGAGGGAACCATCAAGTTTTGAAATGTTGCCGATGTTCGAATTTCTATTTATTTACATTACAGTGATTTTACATCTAAGCTTTCAATCACTCCCTTATAAGAAGCATTTGTTTGTGGGTGGAAGAGGAGTAGTATTTTTTGTTGAATACATATACATATATATCATACATATATGTATATATGCATATACATTTACACACATATACTCACATACATGTATCTTGTTCCTCACACATGTAAACAATGTATACACCTCTATCTGAGTACGAGAAGCAGGTTACCGACACTATCCCACTCAATCATCAAGAAATCCCCAAGCGCTTTCCTGAAACTGTCGTATTTGGCAATTGACTTCATTTCTATTGGTAAATTGTTGAAGATTTTAGGAACAAGAAAATTAAATTGTGGCTGCGCCATTGAGGTTCTTGTTGTTGGAATAGTATAGTTGGATTGGATAATACATTGCAATCGTCAACGAGTCAATATGTTGAGTATCAGTTCGATCGGATATCGTATAGAAAAGTAAAATTAATATTTATTTATTTATTTACTACACGCCCTAGTGGGCTTTTCTTAAAAAAAAATACAAGCATTTTGTATCAGAGTAAACACTTAAAAATTCATACAATAAAGAAGAATGTAAACATAATGGCAAAAATGAATCCTCACGCATATGCGTTTATATTTAATTATATAATTGAATTTAAAAGATTCAACAAAAAAATGGTAGAAGCGGAGAAGTTATATGGGTACATAGGTCTATTTGTGTCTAGTAGAATAAAAGTGAGAGAATATACAACATTTATACTGATTAGTTTTCAAATGAAATATATCACCCAGATCAGAATATTTGTTTCCGAGATTGTGAAGTCTCGGAATCGGAGAATTTTGGTAAGCGGTCCTGGTGTTATTGAAGTAAAAAGGTAAGAAATTATTGATGTATTTAAAAATAAATTGATGTTTGTGTATACTTATATACTTCTAAAGAGAAGAAAAAGAATTGTGAGAGAAAATAAATAAAATATAGACGTTACATAGTTTGTAATAATAATTCAAGTGGAAATAGTTTTTTTGAATGTCCCTAAAATATTTTTTCTTGGCAGAGTTTTAGAGGTATTTGGACGTAACCAATAATGCTTCTGGTAAATGCTTCAGCTTGGTATGGTAATAGCCTGGTATCCCCTCAAACTTCCTCTACCCATCACTTTCACATTACCCACTTCCTACAGTGTCACGAAAGGTTTTTAACGGGGATGCCGCAGATCCACCTCTTCCGTAATAGTTGGTGCCTCTTGTTCAGTATCACATTAAAAGTTATTTGTTAGTAGTTACTTAAATATAAAGAACTAAAGGAGGCAAAGGAATAAATAGGTACCTACATAAAATATCCTTATCAAAAAATACAACGGAAAGGCTTTTTGACAGGGCCTATTACAGTCTGAAACATGTTTATCAAAATATGCAAAAATTTCCAAAATGGAAAATAGCCAAAAATATGCACTAAAAATGGCAAAACAGTAAAGTTGCGAGGGCGCGCCCCGACGGCGCCGAATGGGGGTCCAACTCACCCCGCCACCCAGCGATTGACCACACACTCCCCCATCACCACCCCATCACCCACCCCATTCCACCCCACCCACTGACAGCCTCCTTTCAGTTCACAACACCACCGGAACTGAACTGAACTTTACGACAAATTATTATGACAACATTCTGCTGCCGTAAAGTTACTCCTGGTTAATATTTTAATGGCTCTTTCGTCGCAGCTGAACTAAACAAACCATTAAACAACTATTAGAAATATTATAAAAGCGTTGTAAAATGCAACGAGTTCTTATTATCTAAACAGTGGGACCATTAGTACATACACAATGTTACAAAAGAACTTTTTGTAATCTGTTTTATTAAATTATCTAATTAGATTTAACTGATTCATTCAACACGTCATTTAATCGCAGAGGTGAAAAGACCTTTCTTCATTCAAATAAAGGCTATTCCTTTTTTTAAATAACTTAATGACTAACAGCTAAAATTGTTATATTTAATTATTGAAGACAGTATAAGCGATTCCTAAGCGAAAATTAGAAACAGAAAAAGATAGGGTCACATATAGGACTGAACCGAGAACCCTTGCCTTGCCGGGGCACCTCTGTTTTATAAAATTGTATTCAATAATTTAATATTATAATTTGAGTTTTTCCCCATTAAGTTATTCCAAAAAACTAAAATATTCATCACTGACTTGCAGAAAAAGTCAATAGATGTCGCACATGAAAATAAAAATAAGATATTTTTATCTAAGACACTGTCTACTTTGCATTTAGTTCAGGTTGAATCTGGCGATAATACATAAAAATGCATCCAATAAAAATGTGCGATGAGAAAATGAAGACAATGTTGGTAGTTCTTATTCGAAGTATGATACAGTTAAATATGACCGAAGGAGATAGGGTCCCATTAGCTCAGTTGGTAGAGCGGTGCCCCGGCAATGCAAGGGTCCTGGGTTCAAGTTCTAGATGTGACAGTATCTTTTTCTGATTTTCGTTCAGGAATAGCTAATATTGTCTTCAATAATGCTATTCTATTGTCTGTTGTTCTGATGCTTTAGTAGGAACTCAAGTTGTTGATTCACATTATCCTGTCACGTACACGAAGATTACACCAGAAGAAGAGGAAGCTTTGTCTTCCAGCAAAGAATTGTCCATTTTCTCACTGCCGAATCTGCACTGTTTAGCTCGGAATAACTTAATCGTGATACCATGTAAAGTAGGGAAGGTTAAAAATATATTGCTTGAACCCGGGAGTAAAAGCACGTGTATATACAGGGTGTTTGGGGTCGTACTTGACTTAATAATGAAATTTTGGCCTCCGGTAACATTTAAAAAAAATTAAAACATAAAAAAAATTTGTAGGTATTGTAAAGGTATGGCCGATATGAGGAGTTTCTCAGCAGAGTGACTAGTGATGACATGCAGAAGAAAATAATGGTTTTGAAGAAAAAAAAACATGAAAGTCACTGGAGACCAAAATTTTGTCTTACATTTTTTACTCCAAGTAATGTCAGTTGATGTGGTTAAAGTAAGTCAAATACGTTCCTTAACACTCTGTATAATGGAAGCAAGTATTTGTCAATGTTATTTGGTAAAAGTTTGTAATCATTTCAAAATTATTTCTTAAGTGATAAAGATAACGTCTCATATTTGTTCTTCCAAACCGCGGGAACATTGTTTTGTAGGCATTTCCACAAAATATATTTGTGTAAGACGATATCGCCCCTATTTTCACTTGAAAGCGCTATATAATTGGCTAATCGCTTTCAAAATTGTAAAGCATAACAATAATGCTAAACAATTGTTCTTATATTCCACAGAGCCGGGAAAACACAAAGGGCATCCACATTCAAAGTAATATTTTGTATCCTTTTAAATAAATTCTGAAGTAAAACCAGCATAAAGGTATGAAGATACGAATTTTACAGACATAATAAAACAAATGAAAAAAAAATTCACCAATTTAAAAAAATCCTTTAATGCTTTGTATTTCAAATGCAGTATGTGTTACCTTGTTAAGTAGGTGGGTACTATCTAAGTTATGTTTTGTTTTGCTTATTCTACAAAACCACGCTGGAAAAAAGGTTTTATTTGAATAAAATTAATATCGTGAAGAAATTACGTAATTAAACAGTGAAATAAACTTACTTAAGAGGCAAATATATATATATATTTCGTTCATGGCCTGTGTCTTCTTTGGGGATGTTATATGGAGGGTCTTCGGGACTAAAGGAGAGAAAGTTCTAGGAAGGAAACAATCACGAGAGGTGGGAAGGAATCTGATGGTTAGTGTGTCCAGAAGTGACTTACGTATGAATCCTGCGGTGCATTGCGATGGGTTGATGGAGAGTTCAAAGGGTCTTCCTCAACCAGTGTCTCCTAATACGGCCCACTACGCAGTAAATAGGCAGATGCATCCGCCGCAAAGACCTAGATAAACCTCGCCCCATGAACCAAGTCACCAAACGAAGATTGGGGGACATATGACAGAAGTGTTAGTCATCCAATAAATGGTTCCCGGGCGGCGGTATCAATACCCGTCTCCAAAATTTGATAAAAGTCTCAATAATAGAACATACTTTATTATAATAATATCATACGTTTCTGTATCAATTTATAATATAATCATATATTTCTGTATCAATTTATAGTATAATCATATGTTTCTGTATAAATTTATAATATAATCATATATTTCTGCACCAATTTATAATATAATCATATATTTCTGTACCAATTTATAATATAATCATAAATTTTTGTATCAATTTATAATATAAACATTTATTTCTGTATCAATTAACAACATAGTCGTATGTTTCTGTATCAATTTATAATAAAATCATATGTTTGTGTATCAATTTAGACATTGTAAACAAAACCATAAACTACCAAAGTTCGCATCCTCTCAAAATTGTTGACGTCGTATTTGTGAGATGATCGAAGCACAAAATATATAAAATCGGACTTGAATAATGAGATATACAAATCTTATTATGTCATAAATTTTTACCTATCGGCAAGGGTTCTCGGATTTTTCAAGTTGAATATTGTCGATGCGGCATTTAGACAAGAATCTAAAACCCAGATAGAATAACAGAATTGTTACGTGACCGGAGCACGATAGATGGGAGAAGGTATATTGTCAACTCACACAATTTAGATGCATATAATGCACATTTAAATTCGGGTGTATCTCGTATCCACAATGTATACGTAGAGGTAATCCATTCTTCTTACGATCCACAGAAACGAGGTGCTGTTGTCAGAGACTTGTTCTTGAAATAGATTTTATTATTCTTCTTAATAAAAACCTGCCAAACAACAACTTCAGAAGTTTGTCAACAGGACAAAGGACAAAACCTACATGGCTTTTTTTCGGAAACTTGATTGCATACATATATAAATATGCAGGTGTATGATCGAGGAAGAATATTGTAAAAAGTATGTGTAAGTACACAAAATAACGTAACATGACGAGTGTATCATACGTATCCAGACCTCCAGAATTTTGCAAGAGAATTCATATTTATTCAAAAATCACAAGAACACTCGAACCCCGAAACCGCTTGATACCGTGTCGCCGACACATTTGGAAATCTTTACATCAAAATAACTCAATCAAATGATGTGTTATATGTGATCAATGAAGATAATTACATAGCAATATAATAGCAGAACCTGAAACACATATAAAAATAACCATCCACCACCTCACTCGGAGCCACCAACCTATGAAGTGACCTCCGCCTAGGAAGCAACTCAGTATTTACGTGGACCCCCCTCTCTACCACCCGGAAGGAATTCCATGATGGCCGCCGAACTTTCGACCAATCACAGCACGGCATATCTCTTTGGGATTCTTATCAAACACTGATAACGAAATTCAATGCAACTATTTGTGATAACATCAAGCTCAATTTACAAGAAAATGATGGAAGATTCAACCCCGGAATAAATATCAACATGAAGAAATAATTATATGCTAATATAATGAGATAAAAAATCATACCTAAATATGTTTGTTACTCTTTGGGAAATGTTCAAACCAAAGATATTTAACTTCAAACCCAATTTGAAAATTTGTATAATTTATTAAACAATAAATAAACGAGACTGGGGGAGATGGTTTTGGTAGACTGAACTGACTTGGTTAAAGGTATCATATTAAAATATAACTTTCCTCTCAACAACATAATTGCAGAAAGGAAAAATACCTAACCACTTTACTCTTCACGAAAGAGGATAGAACGCCTCCGAGAGGGTTCGATTTGAAAACGTTCTATAAATAGAAAACCGAATTCCATACAAAGTCAGTTCAACAACTACCTCTGAAAGAGAATCCTCTCTCCTGAAGAACCATCTCCAAGTCTCCAAAGTCTCAAGAAATATTTTCAAGTGTTTTATTCAGTAGTAAATTCAGTTTTTGCCAGTAATAAATTCTTTTCGTCAGCTCAGATCTGGAAATAAATTTCTCTCTGATCGTGACTTTAAACTCCACCACAAAACCTCTACAACATCTACCAAGACTGAAAACGCTGAAAAGTGTACCCAGCTACCTTCGTATCTACAGTTATTGTACGGACGGTATATTGTCTCGTACAACGAGTAACATAACATGTAACGCAATATGACGTAACGTAACGAAGCGTATCAGGCAAAAGAACGCTTCTTTATATAGAAACAAACAACACTAATGACAACAACTTGCTCGATCACAACATAACGTGTACCCACTACGAAAAAATAATGAACTTTCATATTTTTCACGATTCTTTGGTAACTTACACAACTAATTTATTACATTTTTTAGTGTAATATAATTTATTTTAAAACTACTAAAGGTTGAACTTAATTTTTCATTAAACTTTCATTAAAAGTCAATTACAGAGCATGTCATTCTTCATTACCAAAATTTGTCTTCATCTCTCCACCCATTTTTTTTTCTATTTATTATTATTTACCGTAATCATTAAACCACTAGCATACTATCAAATTACTTATCTTTTATGTGATTGACTACACTACCTTCGCGTCACAGAAATAGCTTCTAATTTGTCCTTGTGGTCATTAGGGGACACTTGACACCATAATAGTAGACACCAGAAGGTAAAATAGTACCAAGGTGTACAAAATAAATGACAAAATTTGTGCATTCATGAAACTTTGGTCATACATTCATCCTTGCAGTGAAAAAAAGGTTAGAAAAAATATTTTACTAAAAGTGTTTTTGGAAGACGCTGACTCTCCAAACTGAAATAATACTGAAAATCTTAATACAAAATAAATATATTGAAAAGAAAAATGTTCATTAGCAATGGAATTTTAAATCTTATCACTATAACTCACTAAAAATACATAAACCGCCACTGTTCTTACGTTTAAAGAGTACGGGAAGAGTAACAGATTCTGTTCATCACCTCTAATATGAATTCTTAAAAGGCTGGAACTACTTTGATCATAATATTACAATGTAATTTAGAATGTCTTTTTGAGAACACTAAAAAATGTTGAGCCTAAAATTGAAATCATGAGAAAACTGAATACTTACCATTGATATATTGTACTTAGATGAGACATGAAGCGAAAAAATAAATTCCGCTTTTTGACCTCCAACTCTCCCAACGCTCTAAATAAAACTACCGATTCCGGTCCACGTGCACCGCTTATCGCGTTCTAATAGTGGAACAAGTTTCGACGGGATATTAATATGCAGTAGCGCCTCTACTTGAAGCTCAATGTTACTTACCTTGTTTTCTACCTGTAACTGAGATAATGGGTGACATTATAATATAGGTACTAAATTATTTTTTTTCTCGTGGTGTTATTTTTTCTATTACTGTTATTATTTAAAACTAAACCCTATATTGTAAATTTGATTAGTTACGTAAAATGTAATTGATAAAACTTGTCATAAACGGTAATGTCTATTGTGTAAAAAAAAAGTTAATCAAAACGCTTCTTTGAAATAGTGGTCGCACTAGCGCAGACTCGTGAAAAATCATATTTGTGGGATTTGTGAACCTGATAATACTTATAAAATAATATTTACCCCAGGATCATTTCCTTTCAAAAACAAACACTGTCAATTTTATTAATAATTAAAATTCTCTGTTAACAAATTGGAGAAACAATATTTTTTGTTGACAAATTAGAGAGACATAAATTTACATTTCAAATAAACGCCGTTAGTACACAATTAAAAAAAAATCTGTTAAATATATTAAAAAAATACAAATTTCAAATAATTAATTAAAATAAAACAATTTTCTTACTATAGTATGAACTAGTTAGATTCCTATTTTATTGCCGGTCTGTACAATCAGTTCCAATATTGGAAATTCAAACAAATTTAAGATCATTGAAATTATTTCATTGATGAATTCATGTTCTTTTTTGGTGAAATAAATATATTTCAATTTATGATTATTTTCATTCGCTTATTCACTCCTAACCATAGGAATGTAAATATATCTTCGATGTGGGTCTACACTCCAGTTTCAAATTTTAGTAATAAATAAATACCAGATAATAGATATTCATTTCTAATCCCATAAAGTTAGTCCTGTTTCCAAATAGTCGACAGCATGGGAAAACATTGGTCCTGTTAGTTCCGGAGATGTTTCTGGCGGAGTACTATCTATAGATGGCCACATTAGATACATCCACTTCCCGTGTCGCAGCTTCCTTCCTTGTTTCCCTTCCCTTCCTATATCCCTTCCCCACTTCTCGCGACCCTCCGTACAACGACAGGGATGCTCAGACTTACGCAAGAGGAGATTTACTCTAAATTTATTAAAGACAAACGAAGACCACGAAGCTAACAAAAAATCTATTTCATACAGCCGCAAATACTAACAATTTACTTGTATTCTAAGTGACTGACTACACTGTATTAGAGTCACAGAAATATTTCAGCTTTCAATTTGTCTTGTGGTCATTAAGAGAAACTTAACACCACCATAGTTGACAATCTCACTCAGAGGTAACGCACGTTCAGGTCAGCCAAGGCTGAAACCAACATACTGATTGAATCCTCTCATTATATGAATGTGAATTTCGGGGACAGAACATTCAACACATTCTTGGAACGGCTTACCATTTGGTCACGGGTCAGAATTTTGTATTTTTAGTACAAACGAACGCTATTAGCGTTCAAAAAGAAGAAAAAGATTACTTAATATGGTTTAAAATGGAGATATGTAAATACGAATGATAGAGGGAAGTTATTAAAAACTAATATATATATATAGGCGTTAGCGTTAAGCGATGTGGAAATGTTTAATAAAGCACAATTTACTTAAAACATAGCAAAAACTCTATTCAACTGAATTAGCAGCATATAAAGAAACAATGTGATTTTGATCAAATCTACAATGTGTAAAAATAAAGTATCAGACATGTTTTTTTATAATTTTTGGAGCATACTTTGGTGCAATTTTATTTCTATTGAGTAATTTTCGAAATGGCACCTGAATAGAGATTATCTTAATAAATAACATATTTTGAGATTAATGTGTTTAAGGGAAGTATGTTTTATAAGTTCCATGATAACTCGACACAGTGACAATTCAACACACTTTTAAAAAGTGATATAAAGTCATTAGAAACGATGAAAAAAAAATTTAACCTAACCTACTTAACCCAGTTAATAAAGTTTTTGTTTCATCACTTTCCATGACTTTATATCACTTTTTAAATGATTTATCCTGTCACTTTTTTATATCAGTAGAAATCGAAATCTTTAACGTGACTTTTGACATCTGATCAGCCGGCGATAAGAAATTTAGAACGTAGAAAATTATTTTTTACAATAAATAATCATAGTGCTGAAACCTGAAAATTGAAGTAAATTCATATCAAACTGTTCTTATAATCACTCTTAGTTCAACTTAGCCTCGGAAGCTGTATGGCCAAATAATATAGGTACTAATATTTCTATTTTTGATACTGACAACATTCGTGGTGGAAAATTAGGAAGTCCATTAAAGTGATATATTGAAACATTTTTAAACTTTTTTTCCACTTTTTCGGTTTCAGCTTATTATAGCCATCTTCAGACTGGTATAATTATTCCTCGAACTTTGGTTTATATAAATATATTTCTTTACATACATTAAAGTGTCATTCAAATTATTTACAGTTTTGAATACATATATATATATGTATTCAAAACTGTTGTAAATATGGTGTTTGTTTTATGCTGGGTGTAAGGTAGGTTTGAGTAGGTGACACTGTGGTGGGTAATGTTGTATGTTTCGTGAACACCTCACTAGGAGAACCTGTGCTGAGGTGTTTACGTGGTTATGATTAAGTGGTAGGTACAAGTATTTATGTGTATTTGTATAATTTTCTTATATAAATGTAAGTTGGGTTTTTTTAATAGTTATTGTACCATGATGTTTAAAAATAAAATATATATTTGTATATATACATACACACATACACATTCATCCAAAAACACTTTCACATACTCTCATATACACCTACACACACACACATACCTATATACAATGTACGTAGGTATTTGAATTGTATGTAGGTACAATTGAATCTAAAAACTAAAAATAATGCTACATTTTTTTTAAATGGTGCTCAAATTTCAAAACCTCTGAGAGAATTATATCTCAACAAAAAATCTTCAATATATCGCCGGCCCTCTCTATTTGACATCCCTGCACTATGAGATGATATCCTCACAAGGATCTGTTCCCAAGCAAGGCAGTAGGCAGTAGGCGCCCACTATGTATATGTTTGTCCATATGAATGTATCCAGTATATTATTATGCGAATATTTTAGATAGATGATGATAGATGTGGACAGGATGATATGGAATTCTGGAACTGGTATACACTTCCCGAAAAGCGGCATTCCCTGCCGCACACGTATTTCAATAATTCAATATCTCATGAAATTTCTCCAAACTTGACGTTGTGGTACTGAGTATAAAGCGGTCTTGTAATATTAGATGTACCAAATAATTTAAGATAAAAAAAACAAACTGTGTAAAAATACGTTAAAGCGATGCACTACGTCGTGTAATATTTTAAATTTACCCGCTATCAATAACAACCCTTACGTAGATGGCGATAAGGTTTAAATTCCCGCTTAACACCATCCGCCTGTTTTGATTTATGCAAGAAAAAAACATCGCCAAAAGTGCCTTTTGTTTCATTTTGTGGATGTTCAGGCATAAATTTTTTTTTTTTCAATCATTTTATAAATAACTTAATTTTCCACACTATACAATAAAATCATAACCGAAAATGGGTTCGTAAGTAGGAGATTTTGAACTTTAAAGCTGTTTTCATAGGTCTTATACATTATTTTTTTCTTAAGATGTATTCTACTCGCAGTATTTAATTAAAGCATCTGAAACATTTCTAGACCAAATTTTCAAACCAAAAACAGATGATTTTACATTACTACGTATGGCATCGCCTTAATGTATTAAAAATTAAAAAAACTTTCTATTTTGAAAAATAAGTTAATGAATTTTACAATCGAAATTATGGTTTTAAAGGGCGAATTCTGAAATCAAATAATGTTTTTACTTAATCATCATTATCATCAGGACAAAATCTTTGTGGTATTTTAGGATGAAGTTATTGAATAATGGTTTTTTAACTAATACGTTTTATGTGAAAACTACTCAAGAGTCCCAACTGCTCCCAATCGTCTGGAGCCAGTGACAGTATGGAATCCCCAATCAGGGTGATGCTGACGGTAGTAGGGAGTGGACGGAGATAGGGAAGTGGAAGGTGGGGAAGTATCTGGTAGGACTTAAGTCATTTCAAGCGACTTTTCAATCATGTGGTCTTACTTCAGGGTGATACTGAAGGTTACTGAAGATACTGAAGGTGAAACATATAACATTACCAACCACAGTGTCACCTACTCAAACCTACCTTACACCCAGCATAAAACAAACACAACTTCAATCAAAGACTTAGGCGTGACATTTGACTCGTCACTTAGCTTCTATAAACATGTAGATACAATTTCAAAAAGTGCATCACAAGTATTAGGATTAACACTAAGAATCACAAATTGTTTTAAAAGTACAGAATTAACTTTAACATTAGGTATATAAATTAATTGTACGAAGTATTCTCGAATACGCATCAACAATTTGGTCTCCCAATTATGAGATTCATAATTATAGGATTGAATCAATACAAAGCAAACTAACCCGTGTAATTGCTTATCGTGAAGGATTATCTAGTCAATTTGGAACATATAATGACCGAATTTTGCACTATTAACTACACTCACTGACGGTCAGGCGTAAACTCTCTGACGTACTGCTTCTACACAAAATTATACATGCATCAGTTGATACACCAAACATTTTATGCCAAATTAACATCAATATACCATCAAGAACATACATACACCCACAGTAACAACACGACAAAATGCAATATTCTACAGCAGCACACATAAGCGTAACTACATTGCCCACTCTCCGATACAACGACTTCACACCATGGGAAATCATTACTTGGGTGATGTTGACATATTCAATACCAACTTGGCAAGTTTTGTGGATCATTTAAAACATTTATTTCAACAATACTCCTAAACACATCATGTAAACCAACAAATAGCTGTAATTTTCTGTTTTTGTTTCTTGTGTTTGTATGACTTGTTGCATAGCTTTTATCAAATGTAATTTTATTCTTATTTTTTTTATGTTTCAAAGTATTTGACAAATTAAAATTATACTACCAACCATGTAAAAGCCCTCTGGGCGTTAAATAAATAAATAAAAAAATAAAAATAAAAAAAAGAAAATCAACAAGGAGGATGAAAGACATTTTCTATATTAAAGCCTACCACACAAATACAGGATATTTTTCCCCTGTACCGCGAACATTAAGAAATTATAATATTATACATGGCTTTAATAATGAAATAGACATTTTGAATGACCAATTTAAACACTTAAAAAAACGTATTACCTTTAATCATATTAAGCTGATATTGTGATGAAGCCCTTCATTTAAAGAGAAGCAACATTGTACCTACCTAATCAGTGTCTCACCAGTACAGGTGTGACAATATCAAATCGTTTATGAACATATTTGTACTTATCTTTTACCCATTCTTATTTGTTATTTACTTCTGCATATTTAGCTTATTCATTTTGTTACTATTTTTGTTATTATTATGTATTTAAACATCCATGTATGTAAATTTTTGGGCTCCATGCCTGTTTTATGCACTTAAATAAAAATAAATAAGTATCTTCCTCATTTTATTTTTAATTTTTAAATTGTAATGTAATAGTAACCTCGTGGACAAGAGTGAAACGGGTCCACAATCTCACCCGGGCATTGCGGACTCAATCTTCTGCTGGCTAAGTACTCCATCATTGCACTAGCAAAATTTTCCAATAATTCAAATTTAGTCAAGTTATACGTAATTCCGGGAAAGCGAAAGTTGGCTTCCTACCCTGTATGGATAAGAACTTCTTAAAAGAGAGTATTACTTTAATCATGCTTTCTTAACTTAACAATGATTATCGTGGTAATTCATTAATGGATTACTTTTCCAGACGACCAGACAGCATGATAGCAATCATTTGATTGTGTACTTATGTGTTATGAATGTCCCGTATTCTTCATCTCAGTAATGTTCAGCGCATAGATCCTCAGCATTCCTCGCCTTCTTATGGTAACCGGATAAAACGGAACAATCACAAAACAGAACATAATAATAGGTTAGGTTAGGTTAGATTACCTTTTTTCATTTGCTACTTTTAATCAATCTGTTTTTATTTTTATTCTGTTTTATCAATGTTCTGTTTTTCCACTGTTTTGTTTTGTCACTATTCAGTTTGATCACTGTTCTGTCATATAAGTGCTCTGTCTTGTCGGTGTTCTTTTTTTCTCTATACTTTTTAAGGCTGTTCTCTTTTGTCACTCTTTTGTGCTGTCACTATTCGGTTTTATTAGCTTTATTAGTTTTAAAGGCACTGCTGAAAACCAGCAACATTCCCGGAGAAATCCAGAATGTACAGCTGAGCAGTTGCCCTTTTGGCAATATAATCATCTAAATGTATGTATACTAACTATATGCAAACATGTAAAAATTATTGTCAAATAAACGTTTTTATTATTATTATTATTATCGTTGTTCTGTTTTTTCACTATTCTGTTGTGTCACTTTTTTGTTTTGTCAGTATTTTTTTGTACCTATACTATTTTATCACTGTTTCGTCCCTGTTGTGAGTTGAAACTATTCTGTTTTAGCACTGTTCTGTTGTGACAGTGTTTTGTTTTGTCCGTGTAATTTTGTCACTCTTCTGTTTTGTCATTTTTCTATTTTTATCACCATTCTGTTTAACACTGTTCTGTTGCGACACTGTTCTGTTTTGTCACTGTTATCTATTTTAACTGATCCTTACCGCCACTGTGCTGTTTTTCTCAGTTGTTTTTTGACTGTTCCTATTTATCAAATGTGATAACCGTATTAAACTGAATAGTGAAATGAACCGAACATGTATAATAGATTACGTTAGGTTAGATTATTTTAGGTTAGGTTAGGCAAATATGGGTTTAGTTAGATTAGGGTAGACTTTGTTCTGTTTTGTCACTGTTCTGTTTTGTCATGGAATGGTCCTACCGACGACGGGGAGATGGGGACAAGAGGATGGGAACATCCTCGTCAATAATTCAGAGCAATTCCGATAACAAGTTCTGCCGACCTCCGGGGATATTATCTGCACTAAGCTCTCTCCCGGGCGCGCGCTCTCATCAGATTCCCAGCGAAAGTTATTCTTTCACCAAACTTCGCCAAAATTATAACTGTTTCCATGAAAAGTTCAACTTCCATTATACGCAGTCTTTCGTATTATTACCGGAGATACCCTCGCGTGCTCTGCGGGTATTATATTATTATCAATGTTTTAGACATTAAAGAAAAACTAATCTACTATTAAAAGTAAGAAATAACCTACTGTTAGAAGTGAGTTGTGGGCGTCTCTGTGTGCACGAAGTAAGGTTATTGTGTCTTGTTACTTCTGGTAAAATTGATTGAATAAACGTAAATATAGAAATCTTTTAAATGTACAGATATTCAAATTAATTGGCTTGTCTGCGACCTAGGTATTGAAGGTCTTATAAAAAATGGTGACATTGTAACCAATTGGAACATCAAATCCAAGTGATCATTAAGATAATATTGATACATACTAAGGGTTGTTTCGGAGAATTTGAACAATTCATCAAATTTCAACGTTCATTTTCGGGTTCTGTGAAAGTACTATTTAAGTTATTATATTATATCATCATAGGCTAGTTGCTTGACAGAACAGAAATTTAATGAATTGTTCAAAATCTCCGAAACAACCCGTCCCTATCCATGACTTCAGTCTTGAACGAGCGGTCTCTAAGGATGGTTCAGCTAGCGGATTCTCGGGGAGTGAGGCAATTAATTAGTTCATAACTTTTCATTTGGCTTACCTTTTGTTTTAATGTTGTTTGTCAGTATGTTTAAAGTATGATATGGCGCCCCATATACTGATTCATACTTGATGTATAGATTGACCTACCGACATGTTGTATTAGTTGACCTACCGACAGTTTGGAAGATCTAAAGTGTCTCGTGTCTAGGATGAACGAAGTATGTATGAAGAATCAGTTAATGATGAATGTAAGTAAGTCTAAAGTCATGGTGTTTGAGCGAAAGAGTAAGAAAACAGTGTGCAATATAGTTGTGAATTAGGAATACTTGGAGCAGGTGGATGAGTTTGTGTATTTAAGAAGTATGTTTACGAGAGATGGGAAGACTGACAGAGATATTGAAAGAAGGGTAAATGTAGGTAACTCCATTAATGGAGGACTGAACACAGTTGGCGCTAGATAAAAAAATGTCCAAAGAAGCGAAGCTAGCAGTCCACAATGGAGTGCTTGTACCTACCCTGATGTATGGCAGTGAGGCATGGAACTGGCAGAAAAACGATTAAAGTAGACTGAATGCTGTAGAAATGAGATCCCTGAGGCGTGTGTGTGGTAAAATCGTGTATGATCGTGTGAGAAATGTGGAGATCCGCAATGAATGTAGTTAGTAAGATTAAGAAAGGGACGCTTAGATGTTTTGGGCATGAAGAGCAAATGAGCGAAGAAAAGAATGTAAGGAAAATATATGACGAAAATGTGAATGGTAGCTAAAGTCAAATAAGGACGTCCGAGAATGACATGGCACGATCAAGTGAATCAGATACTTGAGTCGGGCCATTTCAAGAGTCAGAATAGAAGAGTATATATGAGACGATGTATGAATGTGAAAGAGAAAAGGAGTGTGTGCGAAGACCGAGTTGTTTAGCGGTCCGTTATATCTGCTTACCCCTGTGGGAAATGGCGTCATGGTTAGTTAGCCGACATATTTACTGTTATAATCACGCAAGTTAATTTAAAGTTATATCAATCTGATGAGAACTCTTTGAGTTTCATCTACACCCTGACATATTTATATAATCGAATTTAGAGTCATTAATCTAGGATCAAAATGATGAATCTTTAAAACTGTTAGCTTCATTCTTTTCAAATAAATTATTTCATCTTGTGACATGCTCTTTTCATTTTATAACCCCTAAATATTAATGAAGAACACATATCAATGATAAGTTTATCAAAAATACTGCTTATCCGTTTGTTCCGCAAAACAGGTTTCGAATCCTTTGTACAAAGGCTTGCGTATTTTATAACAATTACCTTGACAAATAAAATGAATTAAACACTGGTGGTTTTTTATCTGTCGACGTTTCGCATTTGATTTATGATTATGAAGCTTTCGTTCAACCGTGAGCACAAAAAACGACTGAGGGCAAAATATAGACAAGGCAGTTGAACCGTTGAACCAATCGTCAACTTTTGTAATACAATAAATCTGTTGAAAGGCCGAAGAAAGCGTATTCTACTTCAATAACTTTCCTGATTTGACTCAGCATTCTAGAATTCCAGCATTCGGAGAATTCAGCATTCAAACGAAATAATAAATTGAACCGGATGATATTCTATTTGTTATTGGAAAAGCATTAAATTAGCGGGGGAGAATCCGCGAATTCCACTGCTTTATGAACTCGCCATCTTTGGCTTTGCTTAATTGAATAGAAAGTGAAATAAAGCCCGTCTTATCGATATTATATATTTATTAGCTTTCGCTTTCACCAACCCGCAAAGTTGCCGAATAAGGGGTGAAAATGGAACGGGAAACTTCCCGAGGACAAGGAAATTATATGAGTTATTATCTCCTGCAGCTTTACACGCAATTAATTGTTCTATCGGTGAATAAACTGCTCGGCGAGAGGCGTTATTTTTAATTAAGCTCCCCTTCCATATCTTTGGGCAACTATGTTCATGGTTCATAGAACTTAGAGCCACCCTTTCTCCTCCCCCTTCTGGACCCCGTGGCGCTATGTCCGGTAAGGTCGTATTCGCAGCCAAGAATTGTATCGACTGTTTTATCGCTCTCCGGAAATTGTATTTTTGTCTGAACGCGTGCAGACGTAATAAATTTATTCTTAAAAACTTCTGAAACAAACTTTTCTTTTATATTATGTATTTCTTGAAAGATTTTCACACAACTGTTTAAAGTATCATGGTTGAAAGAACTCTTATTTGACTTCGTTTATTTTTTGATCGCGTTTTGTAATAAGAAATATAACAGTAGCGTGATCTCAGGAAAAGGTTTTTTTTTTACAAAATCTAAACTTTTCTTAGTTGGTACTTGGCTCAGTCAGGTCTCAGGCTATTTATCCAGCATGTTCCTTCTTTTCGTCTTTTATGTCTGTAAAAACAAAAAACCTTTTAGCTCTGGAATTGAATGAAAATAACGTTACCCGCCACCGACAACGAATACTTTCGCACTATGTTTAGAGCTGAAGATACTGCCATTAGCATCTTGGTGTGAGACCGCCATCCTTGTTTGAAAGGACTTCATCTTTGTAGGTTTCGAAACCATATTTGACATATAAACCTCCCCTCTATACAAGCCAATCAACCATTTAGTTATTATTGGACCAACGTAGGATATTTTGCATGTTTTTATGCTTAATTCTAGGGGATTTCACTATATCATTTCGGTCCCAGATATGTGTACGTATTTTGATACTTTGCCGTGTTTCTCCTAGGGACCATGAGTTCCTTTCCGCTGTGACTTCTTGTAATATATTTATTGTCAGTTTTATTAAGATTTTCTATGTTTTTGTCTACGTCCATAATAACAATAACCATGTTTATGTAGTTTTGTCGAACATCAACTATATAAAAATTTTTGAAGAGCTCTTCTCTAGAGAACCTATAGGGTTCATAATTTTAGTCACAATTGATTTCGTACATAATTATAGTCACAATTGATTTCGTACATATTATAGTCACAATTGATTTCGTACATAATTATAGTCACAATTGATTTCGTACATATTATAGTCACAATTGATTTCTTACATATTATAGTCACAATTGATTTCGGACATAATTATAGTCACAATTGATTTCGTACATATTATAGTCACAATTGATTTCGTACATAATTATAGTCACAATTGATTTCGTACATATTATAGTCACAATTGATTTCGTACATAATTATAGTAACAATTTATTTCTTTCATATTATAGTCACAATTGATTCCGTTCACTTTGTTTTGCCCTTTTGGCTGCTTAATTACGCAGTTACTAATTGGGATTGGCCCACGTGCGTTGCGTGGAGTGTCTGGACGAAGGTATTTATAAAAAGATTATTTTTAAATAATTTACATAATGGATAACTTCCACAAATAAAATTTTCTAATGCTAAGCGATCATCTCCAAACATATTTCCACAAAACACTCACCTAAACCAAAAACAAGATTAAAGCAAAAACCATTAATTAAGTAAACAAACAATTATGAGTTCCGAAAAAACAGCGATAGTTAAATTGTACAATTAGCCACCATGATACATCAAAAGTATCAAAGTGCATTAGTCATTATTAATTATAAACATTATTTCCAAACAAATAGTTCCCAACACTATAAAGCGTACAACAAACAGTGAAACAGGCCTAGAATAGAGGGGATCGTTCGAATATCAAAATTTTAAATCTGCGATAACCGTCGACCGTAAATGAAATTTTGAAATTCGAGACTTTTTTTAAAAAACCAGCAAAAAAAAAATTCAAAATTTCGTCACTGGTCACTCATACTAGTAAACGACCAACCCACTAATCCGATCCTATGGTTCATAACCTATGATTTTTCATGTTTTGAATTGAAAAAAAAATATCACCGGATTCCAAAATACCAATTTTATTTATTGATTGCATCTCACTATAAGTACATGAATCACGTTTTTTCTCATAATAATTAACCACACTAGGACTTAACCTGTATCGAGGTTAACAATTTACATTTGAGTGAAGCAAACATAGAGTAATCACAAACATATAGTAATTCTTCATACAAACACAAAATATTTCAAAAAGAAAGAAAAAAATATGTATGGGAAATTTGACAGTATATTATAGGAATATTTGAACCATAACTACTAATTAATCATTATTCCTAAGAAGAAACATGTAGATTATAAAGACAGCTAGGGTGACATTCAGTTTTTAGCAAACGGGACTTATATAAAATGTTATTATTTAAGAAAGGACGAGGATTAAAAAATATTAATACAATCGTCTGCCAATACTTAACAACTTTTAAAATTCAATTAAGGAATTGGTAGACTTAATATGATTTGGAAGAATATTAAACACAAGTGCACACAAAGGGCACACAAACTCCAACGGCTCGGAGGGCTTTGAAGCAGAGAATGGACGGTTATCTCGAGAGTATTTCCTCCTGGGGTAAAAATAATCTCGTCGAATTTAATGTTTCAAAGACCCAATCCTGTCTGATTACGTCTAAAAGGGATCCAAATGATAATCTAGTCTCCTTCAACGGAAGCAATCTTCCGAACAGGCCTTCCATTGATATGCTTGGTGTAACTATAAGTGACCAGCTCAGGTACGGGGGCTCCATCGAAGCCAGAGTAAAGCTGGCCTCTCAGAAGCTGGGCGTACTGTACAGGGCCCGCAGAGACTTTAATAGTACACAACTGCTCACCCTGTACAAATCGCAAGTGCGCCCTACTGTCGAATTTGGCAGCCATCTCTGGTCCGGAGCCCCTAAATACCTGAAAAAAACCCTTGACAAACCCTTGTGCAAAAACGGGCGGTCCGTTTGATAGATTCCCCAATCTTAACAAACGGACTGCAATCTTTAGAGCACAGGCGTCAGGTAGGTATGCTGTCCTTGTTCTATCGGTATTACAATGGAAGATGCTCTGAGGAACTAGCGTCATTGATCCCTTCGGCACCGGTGCGTAGTCGGGATACACGCCAAACGCGCGCCCCACATTTTACACGGTTGACATTTGTCACATGAGAACGGGTCGCTTCTACGATTCGTTCTTAAGTTCAACAGCTCGGCTGTGGAACGAACTGCCGGCCTCTGTGTTTCCTCCCTCCTACAGCATGGGACTCTTCAGGACCCATGTTCACTCCTTCCTCTCCACGAAAGACCCTCCACACAGCATCCCCAAAGATGACATAGGCCCTGAGGGAAATTATTTTCTTCAGGGCCTCCTGTGTGGAGTTAATATTAAAAAAAGTGGTGCCTGATATAAATAGTTTCTTTGACCAAAAGATGTTTTAGTATGTACGGCCTCAAAGTTTAATTTAGAGCCTAGTTACACGCGTTTCTAGTCTTCTTTCAGCAAATTTAATATTGATAAAAAATCGCCAAGTATTTTAGTGATATTTAGCTGTTTATAAATATCAATTTTGACTCGTTGGTTAAAATAATTCAAGTACCTCCCTTAACACCCTGTATAGTGCCGCACCTCAATGATATGCATACATTGCAACATAGTTAAATAGAAACATAGATGTCCACTTAACAGATAAAAGCTCTGATAATCACTTTACCTCGGTGACACCCGCGGGTGATTGGTGACCAGTGGCCGGTGACACAACGGTGACAGTTCCGCCGGGGGTGTCGGGTGCTCAGGGGAGAGGGGTAGATATGGGTCACGTACTATTGAGGGACGTCTCTCCACTCGTCACCCGTCACCCGTCACCCAGCACTTGGCGCCGAACCTACCCTAGAGCGTGGCATCCTTCATCGTAACGTTATCCTTCCCTCGTCTGACTGAGGGTGTCACTTCCATCACTCGGAAAATAGATAAATGCTTATTTCATTTTGTGATGAAAAATATAATATTTCCATCTGAACTTGTTTACACCTATTTATGGTACCATATTCAGTGATGTTATTTACTTTGGTAAATATTAGGAATCGGGCGAAATCTCGCACTTCTTGCGTAGATGGTGTTAAGGTCGAAATTCCCGCCTAGCACCAGCCGCCTTTTTTATTTATGTGAAAAAACATGTTTTATTGTATTCAGACACAAATATTAAAATGTTTTCCGATCAATAGCGACTATTTACACATTGTACATACAAAATATGATAGTGAGTATATGTATAAATTATTATTTTTTTGGTAAACTAATGTTTAAGATAAGATTTTTTTATGCATACCACAAAGGGTAACAATTATTTTTATAAGCAATAATTATTAGCCTGAAACACTCACCCATATTGAAAAATCTCCTGATAAAAGATACATGACGCCAACGGACTTGAACCCGTGGCCTTTCGATTTCCGGTCGACAGCTCTGACCACTGAGCTATGGCGGCTTATCTCTTATCCGCGAAATAATTCAATATATACTAGTGTTTCATTCATATATGTATACTATTTTCTTATGGGTTCTTTTGGGCACTATTTTCTTAAGGGTACTTTCAGTATGGGTAATGTGGGTTATTATATGTACTATTTGCTTATGGGTACTGTCAGTGTATCGAAAATAATACCATATCCGGAAAGAGGTTCGTAAGTAAGAGATTTTGCATTATACATCAGTTTTTATAGGTCTGATAAATAATTTTTTTTCTGGACGTAAAAAAAATGGTCGATTATTTCAATAGCCAAAATGTGGTATATTCTTAGTATTTTAGTAAATCATCTGTATTATTTTTTTGCGATAAAACTATCAAACCACAAACACAACATTAACATTTATTTGTAATCTATTTTACTTTAGTTGAGAATCTGTAATTCACAGCAATCTGTTATCGCAGAACAAAGAGTGAGCTTTTATATCTTATTATTTTTCACGGCATTTTATGGGTCATAAAACTTCATTTCGATCATGAGCTTTGAAACACACAATTTTTTAACTGTAAAATATTAATTTTTCTGTTTTTTGCAATCCATATTACAAGAGAATCGAATGCAGTATTGCGCAATACCGGTATAAATATTATGCAGCTTGCGGACTCTCTTGCAAGAACCAACAAACTATGGCATCACCTGTTAGTGCGATAGTTACCAAAATAATAACACGGCTGTCAAGCTGGTCTCATTGAACACGGGGAAAGCCCCAACACTACATACAGCTGCTGTCAGGCCCGGGGCCAAACGCTTGCAGAGGAGTGTGATACAACACACTCTGTTATTGCAGACACTATATAATAATATAGTACGGACGTGTGTCTAGTTTGGTAGTCGAAAAGCATGTTAAAAACTGTATTCAAATATATTTTACGAATAAAGGAAAGAAAAAAAAAACTATGATTTATTTATTTATACTGGGTTTTTAAAGACGATCTCACTTACGTGAGAACAATCCAGTTATAAAAACTCAGTTAACATACAAATACACATACAAAAACACATTAATTCTCATATACCTAAATAAAGATTAAAATACAAAACAAATTAAAATTAAAATTAAAAATTAAAAATAATTATGAAATACAAATATTACAGAAAATTAAGAGACACAAGTAATACATAATATAATCAGTGCAACATATTATTTAACAAGAGCAGAATTTTTTTTCTGAATCCATATCAATTATCGACAAAATATCTACTTCAGCACACTCAATCTTATTATACAGTCTACACATTTGGGTCAGAGGCGTCAGAGGGCTAAAGTAGGCGATATTATTTTTGAAAATATTGAGGTGAAAAATGCTATGGTGTCTTAAACAATAGGAATTAGGAACATTTATTTCAATATTGCTAAGACATAATGAGGTATCAGGATGGCCGTGAATAATTTGTTGCAAATATTTTAGGTCAGTCAATTGCCTTCTTATTTAATATGATGAAAGATATGTGCAATAACTCAGGCAGGAATATTTGTGGAAATATAAAATGTAGTAAGATAAACGGTATATTAAGGCGATGCACTAAGTCGTGTAATATTTTAAATTGAGCCGCTATCAATAAAAACCCTTACGTAGATGGCGATAAGGTTTAAATTCCCGCTTAACACCGTCTGCCTGTTTTGATTTATGCAAGAAAAAAACATAGCCAAAAAGTGCCTTTTATTTTATTTTGTTGATGTTCAGGCATAAATATTTATTTTTTTAACGATAATTTTATAAATAACTTAATTTGCCACATTATACAATAAAATCATAAACAAAAATGGGTTCGTAAGTAGGAGATTTTGAACTTTAAAGCAGTTTTCATGGGCCTTATACATAATTTTTTTCTGGGCTTATAAAAAGACTTATCTAAAAAATACTCGATTATTTCAAAGACCAAGATGTATTCTACTCGTAGTATTTAATTAAAGCATCTGAAACATTTCTAGGCGACCAAATTTTCAAACCAAAAACACATGATTTTGCATTACTACGTATGGCATCGCCTTAACTATAATTAGTATACAATTTATATAGTATAGAATTTTACAAACTGATGAGAAATGGAAATCAATTTATTACGCCAATCTTTAAAACAACTCAAATGCAAAACCATTATATTTACCAAGCCATAAAAAACTACAATAATCTCCCTTCCGAATTGCGCTGTATTAAGAACCAAATAAATAAAAACAAGAACAAATAAATAAAATCAAACTTATTTTCCAAAAAAACTCATAGTAAAAATATAAATATTATTATATATAGTTTACACATAACATAATATTATAACATAGAATCTAAGTAAGAATCGTGGCTCCCTTATCAGGCACAAGAGCTCCTCTTTTCTGATAAGGTATACATGACCAATTATGAACCTAAATATTATATTTTGCAAAATATGTATGTATTAATGTAACCCATATGATCTATATTAAAATAATAAAAAAATAAAAAAAATATGTATAACTATTAATTATAATGCTGTTCGCAATATGTGTTCAGGACATCGATATGGTTCAGGAGTGATTTAGTTTATAGTTTTATTACTGAGATACATCTATGAAATATATGATAAAGTTTGTCTCAAACTTTCAACTTTCAATTCACTGTCAAAAACGAGACTGGGAACAATTTATAGCTTTTCTGGAAAGCACAGCTATGCGCCGAACTGTCAAAATATCGTCCGGACGTTTTTTCAAACCAACTGCTCGATCAAACTGTTGTAGAACAGCATCATTACAAAGTAAATAAAATTGATTCTGAATAAGTAGGTTTTATTGTAAGCTGTTATTCCTATAATTTAAATCGATTAAATAGCCAACACACCTAAATAATCCGAACGGGTCTGACGTCATAACAACCGTTCGAGACCTCATCGGACAAGGAGATCGACGCTACGTGACGTCATGACGCAAACTCGATTTAGAAAAATGATTATAAACCCGATCAAATGCAACTGACGTCATTCTATCCCGTTTGCAGCGCCTTTGCTTAGCAGTGTGGAGAGATTTACAACTTTTTTACCATTTTTTACCAAGTAATCTAAAAATACCCATTTTCAGTACAAATATCTCGGCATATGTCTGGGTAAGTACCTGACAGACCAAATAATCGTGAGTGGGTATGTATGTAATATTAACTTGTACTCCACCCATGTAAATTGATTTAATTGGGCACCGGGGCCATGATTAGCACCAAGCATGTATCGATGAGGTTAGTAGGAAGTGGTAACACTGAATCACCACAAACATAATTAATTCAATTTAATATTTTATAGCTCCCGATGGGCGACATATACTGTTTCAAATTTTTTTAATAAAACATTATTTGGAAGCTATATAATTCCGATTGCAATCTGTTATGTTAGTTTTTGTTATTTTCACGAAAGTTGCTCCAAGAAATGCTATACATTTTGACATTTAACAATAGACAAAAATTGATGGCGCTGCGATCGTTTCAAAGGTTTTAAATGGCCACACCAAGAGCAATCACAGGAAATTAGTGTCCTTTTAAAAAAACACAAAGGTCCAGCTGCAAATTTTTTACATTAACCAAACAAATTCAGAAATTAGTTATACTTTCTGAAAGAAAATGGTTCTACAGTAAATTTATATTATTTTACCGTTTTTTATCATTTAACGCCTCGCAAGGAAGAACATTAGACATTATGAAAAGGCGATTTTTCTAAAATGTAAGTATCAAATTATTAGATGTTAAATCTAAATACAACTAAACTTAATACACAGAGCTAAAGTTAAGAAGTTTTGTTGTTTTTTTAAAACGAGCTGTCAAACTCGAATGTAAAAAAATTTAAATGTCATGAACAAATTTCGAAGACAAAGTTAATAGTTTCGAATTATTGAAGACAATATTAGCGATTTCTAAACGAAAATCTGAAACAGAAAAATCAGAAAAGGATACGGTCACATCTAGGACTTGTGTAGTTGTGTATAGTTTCGTGTTGCCATAGTAACGAAAAAAAATAGTACCAATTGAGTAAATTTCTACATTCTTCAGTGAGTTTTGTCAAATACCCTATAATAGTTTATTTATGCCTATAATATTAATAATACCTCCAACTGTTGACGTTTCCCATACATTCTGATGTAAACATGTTACGATTGCGCCCCCTAGAGGCATGAGTTATGCGCCTTGGTTTACTCTCATACATTTTAATTAGATTTTATGTTAAATTATATTCTTTATTTTACATTTATCAATTGTGGGAGTCGAAAAAAAAATAAAATTAGATATCTCACGTACGACCTTACTGCTTTTATGAATCATACATTAAAACAATATATTAAAGCGGCTATTAACTCTGTCTTTGATGGTTAATAACCAAAAATTACCAGACAATATTAACATTTATCTTACTACCACCCATCATCATTATAAGCGGAAAATGTTATTTTTGGAATAATAAGTACGGAGTTAGAAGATTGAACCCACGATGTCGGGGGGGGGGGCGAGGCTTTACAACGCTTGTCTACTACGTCTAGGTAACTTTCAGTACAGGTGCATGTCTTGAAAATACGTCAAACGCCCTACATTTGTACTTTAATGTAATTTTAAAAAGAATAACTTTCTTGCTTCATTTTAGATAACGGTAAATTTTAATCAAAATAAGTATTTTATTTAAAATAAATCAAACCAAACCATCAATTAAAAAGGGTTTATAAAGTGAAGTCATTAATAATCCGACTTCGAAAATGGGTAAGCGTAAATTTAATTCGAGGATTCCGTGTAATTCTGACCGTGTTTTATGAAGGACTGGTGAGTTAGTATAAGTGTTATTATTTTATCTAACTAACTAACCATCACACCGTTTCTACGGAGAGGTAGACAGAGAGGATAGACCTTCATTCTCATTCAGCTCACTGCATCGTCTCATACAAATTATTTAGTCGTGCAATGTCTTTCCCGGTTGACCACGACTTCTGCTAGCATTCACTTTCGCGTCATATATTCGTCTGACGCTCCTTTCTCTGTCCATCCATTCACATGTCCAAACTATCTAAGCGTTCATTTCTAACGCCTTGCAAAATTTTATATTAGTAAAAAATCGTAATGCAAGCGGGAAACTGATCATCTTACAAGTTTTGATTTTGAGTTGATTTTTTGGTATTTCATTTTTGTTATTTGAGCTTTCGTTTTCGAGTAAAGTTGTAATTTTGTAGGTAAAAATTGAAAAAAAACCTGTCGTTAGGGGTTAATTAATATCAACTATTTAATGCCCTTTGAAATGTGTCACAGCCTAGTTCCGGCTCCAAAAGTTGTTTAAATGTTTCAAAACCTAGTCCCGACTCCAAAAGTTGTTTAAAATGTGTCAAAGCCTAACCCCGGCTCCAAAAGTTGTTTAAATGTGTCACAGCCTAGTCCCGGCTCCAAAAGTTGTTTAAAATGTGTCAAAGCCTAACCCCGGCTCCAAAAGTTGTTTAAATGTGTCACAGCCTAGTCCCGGCTCCAAAAGTTGTTTAAATGTTTCAAAACCTAGTCCCGACTCCAAAAGTTGTTTAAAATGTGTCAAAGCCTAACCCCGGCTCCAAAAGTTGTTTAACCCTTTATTTTCCGAAAAAATAAAGAAGTGAAAAAAATAAATAGAAATAATCAGATTTAAAAATAAATGCTCTACCTAATGTATATTTATCAGTTTCCCATATGTACTCCGAGTTTCCGGACACCGTGTAAATTTCACGACTCCGTGGCTCTAGATGAAAATACTTGTGCTAACCTAGAAACTCCAGACTTATTTTTTATATCATTGAAGAAGAAGGTAATACGAATAAAACTAAACATAAAACAGAACAAGACACAGAAAAATAAAAAGATAACGGTCTCAACTGGGAATAGAACCTAGGATCTCTGTCTTACGGGACAACGTCTTTAACCACTCCACCATTGAGACCTTATTATTACAACGTTGTAATGAATTGGTTTATAACCTACCTAGATAGTACTTCGGATAAACATATCTGATTTTTATTTATATGGGATACCAATTGACCTTTTATAAAATCCAAATATATTACATCGATTGGTTATTTATTACCTTTAAAAAAATAAAAGTTCATAACGCTCTGTGTGAGTGATATTCCTTATTGTTCTACAACAACAAAAGAGACCAAAGTTTTACAACATTAAAAAATAACCAACCTCGTATCTTCTGTACCTTCAATAAAAATGAACTAATGCATTCACCGCGGCCAAAAATGCGCTGCCCACAAGCGGACACATGTTTTGCGCCATGTCTTGTCATTCGTCATCGCTGTTTGGCCATCGCATCGTCGAATAATTACGAATACAGGGCGTTTAATCGTTTTATCGCATTCCACCGCAAGCGAGCGGCTCCGGTATGGTCAACTGAGGGGATTTCCCCGGGTTCATTGATTGCTAGCTGATAGTGTTGCGCTAACCGCTGATAGCTCCGTTGTACCCTCGCATGTGTGGTTGTAAGAGAATATCTAGTAATAATAATAATTGGATGATTTGTATAGCGCAGTTTTTGTGCAAAATCACCTCAATTTATAATACATTTCTTCAATGATCGATGTTATTACCAACTATATATGGAGATAATATACAGTACAATACTTACCTGGTAGATCACTTAAGATTAACACTTTATTAACATTAACCAATTGTTCATTAGCGAAATTTAGAGACAGGATTTAGGACATAATTGAAAAATTGCATATAACTGGACATTCTTTCAGGAATGGTATATTTAACTTAAGAGTATGACAGCTTAAAAAGGCAAGTTTTTAGTTGAGACCTGAATTCTGTTGGACTTGTTATGGATCTTAGTTCCGGCGGGAGTTTATTTCAAGCCTTCGGCCCTGGTACTCCGAAAGCGCGATCACCAAACTTAGTATTTGGCTTGCTCTTAAGTTCCATCAGTCTGCCTACAGCTTGAATCTAGTTCTTCCGCGGACTAGCGAGGGGACTTCCTTGGGTTCGTTGATACTTGTTGATACATAGCTGATGAGTTTAAATCTGATAGCTCCGTTGTAAGCTCTGATCCTCATGAACGACACATGTGACAAAAACATGGGTCATTGATAGCTCCATTGTAACATATATACACCATATATTTATCAGAAAGAGAAGGATTACCAATGGTAGCTCTGTTCTTACTTCTCTTACTGTAACATTCGTCATCTCTGAATGGTATTGACAATAGTTTACAACGGAGCTATCAGTGGTATGCTTACAAGTAGCAAGTAATACGGGGAAGTTCCCTTGGATGCCGAAACTCTTTGTTTTTCGTGATCGAGAGGACTGTCTATCTGGAGGTCACGGGTTCTAATTCCGGCCTGCGCAAGTAAATAAAATTTCACTGTCGCGACCCGGACGTTTATTGAGCTAAATATATCGGCAAATTATGCGGCACGTTCCAGAGTTGAAAATACTCTTGGAATCCCCTGATTATGACCACCTGTTTGGTGACCAGATCTGAATAGCCAGGTACTTTCCCACCTTCCTCTTCCACACCTCCTTTGACTCCCTAGAGCTCAATGTGACGTCTGCATCATTCTCATAAACGATACATAATATATAATATGCAGTTATATTACGGAAAAAACATTGTTTCAACGGTGCTTTCAGCGATAAACTTATGGGTTTCATTGACTCGCGGTTAGTCCCTTAGCTACCAGAGTTCAATGAAAACTCTCTCTATCCCTCAAACTTTCTGTTACCTGGGCCTCGATTCTCGATGAAGTCATCCTTCACGAACAACGAGTGGTTCGACCCACTCGTACGAATGACTTTTGACGTTTGGCATATGAAAGTATGTACCTTCGACGAGACTCAGGAACTAGAATGTCGAGCAATTTACGTACTTTCGACGGCCATTGCGAGCGGCCTGGATTGGAGAATCGATACCCTGCACCGTCAATATGTTTGTATAATTCAGCTTTCGGCTTTTACATACATAGTATAACTTATAAGTATAGACATAAACTATAATTTAACTTCGTATTATTGTTGATCGCCTCTACATATATACTATATAATTAAATGTAGTGGCGCTCAAAATAAACTTTAAATCTCGGGAACAGAACATATCTGGATTATTTACACTGTAAATGTTTTAATAAATAAATATGTATATGTATTGAATTTTTTTACAACCCAACCGGAAAGCTATTCAAATAACAAAGATATCTGATTCCTTGAATACTTCGCGCCCTGACAACAATAACAGTGATAGCAAATAAACTGCTTGGAATAGTTTTTTCCTGAATAACTTTAGTTTTTTATAAATCAATACACACCTTCACACAATAATAATACAGATTATCCAAGACATTAACGTCCGCCAAACAGTTTTTTTCGTGGTATTCGACTTATATAACATTATACTTTGTATTATAATGGATATAGGGTGTTAAGAGAGGTTTCTGATATACTTTAACACATTGAGTTATATATAAATTGAGTCTACATTCCTTTCAATATCAGTGTGAAATATTTTTCCCGTGCGGGTAGTAGGAAGAGGGGTGTGGCGGCTGTCGAAGTCGCCCGAATCATTCCGACCGCGAACAAACTCAAAGAAAGTGTCGAAGGTGACAATTCGCCGCCTGTCAAAAGCTCCAAGAGTTTTTAAAATTAAAAAATCAATTTATACGACTACTGATTATGGTAAAATCCTACTTACCGATGAAAGGTTATACCATAGCTTTTGCTATATTTTCTAGTGCGACTTGTACAATATTTCAGCATACATGTCGGCATTTTGAAGTTATCGCTGGAGTTCTGTGCTCGGCAAGCGCTTGTAACCAGGGAGGTATAACTCCGATCGAAAATTGGAACCAAAATATTGTGACGTCACATGATTGCCTAACTACATCCACTAATGAAAAACTCTGAAAGTCTGTGGAATAAACTTTCAGAGCTTTTCATTGGTGTAAAGTATAATACGTAGGCTCCGAATTAGAATTTTCCTGTCTATATATATTATTGGCTATATTTTTTCGACCAATTTTTTTTTCACACAAAAAGCCCGAAGTTATCGATCTAGTGAGTGGTTTATTTATGCTTGTAGCCCACTGATGTCCGTGGTATCTCACATGATCTGATATGCTTGGCCCATACATCGGACGCCAAAGCTGGCTCTATCTATATACTTAAATGCTTTAACCAGTGATTTTTGACATTATTTGGGTTAAAAAATGTTTTTTGGTCTTCGATGACATTTTTTTCACATTTATTTTTTAAAGGCAAACAAAAAAAATTACACATAAGTCACAATCCCTCAAACTGTCAAATAATACACTGATTTTTTAAACGTTTTTAGTTAAAAAGTAAAATCACCGGAGACTAAACTTTTTACAACATTTTGTACCAATAACCTCAGGAATCACTTCTTAAAGTAAGTCAGGTACGTCTCTTAACATCCTGAATAGGCATAGACGAGATCACTTAATAAAATTCCTCTGAGGGGGAGGGTGATCCCCGCCCTGTCAACATTGATGCCTATCTGCCAGTATAATTAATATATACCTGTATATCGGAAGTTGTATTATTCTGTTGGTTATTTTGGACTTGGCGATGATGAAATATAGTTGTCGGTTCTCTTATCTGCACTGTAATTTTAATATTGTGTAATGTATTGGAAGATATTCATTATATGATTGATTTGAAGATATTCATTATTTGATTGATATTTTAAATTTATTTTACGCCTATTAAGGCTTTTACATACATATATAACAATACTTAAGAAATTATACTTGTAAATAGTGCAAGAAATGACTGTTTAAAACTTTAAAATATAAAAAAAATATTAAGTATATTTTTTATTTATTGTTTTTTTTTATTTTTTTTTATTTTTTATTGTACAACAGAACATTCGTTCCAGTTACAGTACAATTTTACAAACAGTATAATTTTACATCATATCAGCATTTGGGTAAGTGACTCTTCAATAATTGTTTTAGGTCGTTTAAAGAACAGTCATTTATATCCAAATTCTTTGCTAGTTCGTTCAACAGCACCACTCCCCTCGTCATGCTATGCTTTGCCAGGACGTCGGTTTTGCCTTTTGGTACTCTAAATAAGTCATGGTATCGACTTCGGCTGTAGTGGTCTGGTACATATAAATCATAGCATCCCAAGAGGAATGGGCTATCAATAAAATTGTTCCAAATTTTGAAAGATATAGTGGCTAGGCTTGCTTTCCGCCTAGTTTCCAGACTCACAGAATTGGTTTCCTCAAGTAAGTCGATATGGTGCATGAACCTGGGATAGGTTCCATGCGTCCGCATATAGACATACCTGAGGAATTTCTTCTGGATTTTCTCTATCATTTCAATGTACTTCTGGTGGTACGGTGCCCAAACATCGCTCGCATACTCCAGCTTGCTTCTCAGTATGCCATCGAACAATGCTAACATAGCATCTTGGTTATTGAACTGCTTGCATGTCCTAATGACGAACCCAAGAAGTTTGTAGCAAGACTGAGTGAGCTGCGATATATGGCCAGAGAATTTCAGTTCGGGATCAAAGACGACACCGAGATCCTTTACGGAATTTACACGTGATAGTGTTTCGCCCTTTATCTTATAATCGTAAAGTATAGTGTTTAAAGAGCGAGTGTAAGACATAGTGACACATTTTTTTGTATTGAAATCTAATTTGTTTATCAACGACCATTCAGATAGTGCATCCAGATCAGCTTGCATTTTAAGACAGTCTTGTTGGGAGCTTATTTCCATTAGAATTTTAAGGTCATCTGCAAACAGTAGACATTTACTATTCTTAACATAGTTTTGGATGTCATTTATTAGTATTAGAAACAACAGCGGTCCGAGGTTTAGATCCTTGAGGAATTCCAGATTTCGCTTTGGTTTTGTTATTCGTAGAACTCCATTTAATTTTTTTAAATAAATCAAATTTAATAATGTTATAATAATTATTAAGTTCTGCAAGTATTTCTGTTATTTTTACAGTTTTTAATGTGACAGCTGTTTCGGATTTTGAGGCCATTATCAAACTGTTTGATAATGGCCTCAAAAGCCGAAACAGCTGTCACATTAAAAACTGTAAAAATAACAGAAATACTTGCAGAACTTAATCATTATTATAACATTATTAAATTTGATTTATTTTAAATTTATTTTTAACAAAAAATAAAAAAATAATATTAAAAAAATATATTGTTGAATTTGATCCACACAGTATGCAGGTACAAAATATAAATATAAAATAAACAAAATATATTTTTTTTGTTTCAGCTGACAAAATACTGTTAACATGCAAAATACTGTAATACTATCAATCTAAATACCTTTATCAAAATATTCCCCTACTTGATGAAAAAAACTTCAATAAGGTATGCTTATATAAAGAAATTGATGTACTAAATATATCAACAACATCGGAGTATTTGTTTCCTAGCTGTTGAATCCGTCGCATATGAGTGTAATATTGGGACGTTGATATATAATTGCTTTGTTTACATAAAGCAATAATATAAATAATCCTTAAATCACATGAGTCCTGCGATATAGCCGTACCTAATGTTTATACTATATTTTTTTGTATTAAAACATCATAGAAGTTTTATTCCAAAATGGTGTTCATTCATGATCTCTCTATGGGTAATAGGTACGAGTATATCAATCACGCAAACTAACGTGGTTAAAAATATATTTTAAACGTTCCCACGCATGTCGATTGCGTACACTTGGCCCATGAGGTAAGCACACGCATACGTAAGTGTAAACGTACTCTGCTTTAATCGTGTAAGTTACGCATTCTGCACAAGGGTGCGTATAAACAGGAAAAACTTACGGGAAAGGAACAAAGCAACCGCAAGCGTCGTTTTGCGTCCTTTGCGGTTACTTCGTTCCGGCCCCATCATTCGCGGCTCGGTTCGCGGAAATCTTGTTCCGTTTATACAAACATAGCATAACAGTTCACATGCTTGGGTAAGCATATGCATATTTGAGTGTAAGCGTACGCACTCTGCTTTAAATTTGTTCTTGGGTAAAAAATGAGCTTTCCGGGTACTTTCTTACACACCAAGCACGGAATATTTGACGGTGAAAATAAACAGGAGATGAAATATTATCGGGATAGTCCCCCTATTATAGTCCCCCTCAGCACAGGATCTCCTAGTGAGGAGGACTTCAATGATCTGTTTTAATTTTAAATATTATTTATTTCATGTGCCATACAAAAATGTACCCAATTATTTAAAAAAGTAACTAAATAAAAAAAAAAAAAAAAAATAGTTCACCTTCCTCTTGATAACTTATCCGTAGGATAACGTATATTAATAAATAAGTACTCGCAATAGGTCGAAATCTCGGCTTACTTATCCGATAATGTAGTATAAACATAATATCAACTATTCATAGGTTCGAGTACCGAATAATAAACTTAAACATTATAAAGAAATAAATCCTAAAATTTAAAATCTAAGTTATCCTATGGTTAAGTTCAAGGGTAGTTAAATACCCCCAATGCATATAATGTTATTAAATTTTAACTTTTAAATGTACGCTGTACGGCTTACGTTCTGAAAATTAGAATAAGTTTAATTACCTCTCACCCCAGGAGATAGGTGGAAACTTGGGTGGCAAATGGCCAACGTGGGAAATGCCCATCTCATACAGGACTCCAACGAGAGACAGCCTGGGTTCTCATTGCCTCGCAAAACCTGGTCCACTATCAATAGGTTAAGGTGCTCCCATAGCCGCTGTGCCCACATGATGCACAGATGGAGCCTTAAAGAGTCGGCGATGTGTGAATGTGGTGCACACCACCGAACATGTGGTCAACGAATGCCCGCTTCATTCATTCCCCGGATGAGGTTGATGAGGTCCACATGGCGACGCCTGAGGCCCTAGACTGGTTCGCAGACCTAGATGTCCCCCTCTGACCCCCCCACCATATGAAAGAAGAAGAAGAAGTTCAAACGTAAATTTAAAATAAAAATAAAATTTTAAATACGTGATTTTTTTTAAAACGACGTATTTATGCTTTTTGTATTTTTTGCACACTGGAATTAATGAGCAGTTTCGCTTTTGTGCTTTTCTCTTTAGGCTCCACAATATACTGTTACAAGTTTTCTCTCCAAATATTTTTATGCTTGCAATATAAATTTTTAAACTTTTACGAACAACACAATTAAGCTACCGTACTTTAAACAAGACTAGACAAAGCATTCCTGGTTTACCCTTCACGGCTCTCAGTAAGTACTAGGAACCTGCCTTCGTTTACTCTATGTACTCATTTGGTGGAGTCGTTATTTTAAATTCCCATTCCATATAAAGTGCTCAAAGTAGGCACTAGAACTACAGTTCCGTACTGGCGACCACAGCACTAATGAGCACCTTCATGGGGGCATTTTAACTAAATTCACAACAGCAAATCCACGCACCGGAAACCGGAGGTCTGGCTTCGGGAACTGTTAAATGTTGTGTGTTTTACATTAGGAATACGGCTGCCAACATTCATAAATGATTCGTTAAATTCCTAAACACTTGTGAAGAAAATGGAAAACAGCATAATATGATGTACAACCCGAAGAAGACGGAATTGATTGCGTTCCACCACGGAAAAAGTCAAGATACAAGTAAGATGCTCCCCGTATACCTTAACGAGGCAAAAATAAATACATGTTCGAACGTGAAATACTTGGGACACATTATTAATGAAGACCTATCGGACGATGGCGATATCGAACGACAAAGGAGAAGCCTAAGCATAGTGTCTAATATGATTGCCCGCAGATTTTGCAAATGTAGCAATACCGTTAAAAAAATACTATTCAACGCATTCTGTACTGGCCTGTATACGTGTGAGACATGGTGTCACTACCGAACTTGCTCGATGGAACGACTCCGAATTCAATATAATGACGCCTGTAGAATAATATTTGGATACCGAAGATACAGCGGCGCATCGACAATTTTCACGGAACTAGGACTGAATGGATTTGCCGGCCTGATGAAACACCGGGTCACTGGAGCCAGGATGCGGCTAATGGCCTCCGCCAACACCTTGGTGACCGCAGCCTACCAGCACCAAGCGCCACTCTTGAGTGAGCGCTGGGCTCAAGCGCACTCAAGACCACATCCTGCATAGTTGTCCTTATTTGTTGATTTATTAGATGTATTATACAAAAAAATGTATATCCATAAATATGTATATATATATGGGACGTGTGAGATTGCACTAACCTCCCCACATTCTGGAATAAAATATTATTATTATTATTAAACGTTTTGGGCCTAAATTAAATGGAACAGAATTAAAATGGACCGTGAAATTGTGAATCCAATGGGTATGAAACGATCTGAAATTCCGTGGGTCGTAAAGACCGCGAGTAGCTGTTAATGTGGAAAGTAAGACGTCAACTTATTGAACAAGTGAGTACCGAGTAGTGAGTAGTGAGTAAGTGGGCTGTCTATGTTCAAGAAGATTGGAATAGAATGGATAGGCCTAAAGACTGGAGGCGAACACTTTTGGAGGAGGTTAAAACGAGCGCCGTGATGATGAACGTAGCATAGTAGTATATATAGGTGGATACTTTATATATTGTACAGCAATTTGCGTCTGTGGAGGTGTTATATAATATCAAAGATTATAAGCTTTGGCATATCCTGGGTATCAGGATAAAATGCTTATAAAGTTCCTTCTGTTGGTATTCGCATCCACACTACTGTTGTCCTCTTGTCCAAGGATGCGGCGATGGCTTCGACCCTGGTCTGCCGCCTTTTTCCATTCCGTACAAAGTAATCTATGTCCTAATAAAATCCTTATCCGTGTTTTATTTGAATACAGCAATCGCATATTTTCGTAGTATAAGTTTAAATTTGATTATTTATTCTGGTAATTCACCCAATATCTTCATTGATCCGGAGATCAACGACTTTTGACACTGGGTTTTTTTTCTGAAGAAGAGTGTTTCATTTATTTTAATTGTCTCGTGTGTATACTGCGGGTTTTATTTTTTTTAGACATTCAAATGATGTGTGGCCACAAATTATTTTGTTCATTAAAAATAAATAATTTAAGTAAACCCTTGAGGTGATTTTGCACAAAACGGTGCTATACAAATATCCAAATATTTAACTCCGAAAACATTTCCTTGATTTTCGTTTATCTGTTTTTCTTCGGTATAAACATAGCTCCATTTTATAGTATTCTCAGTTGTTTCATTAATCAATCGTTGAATACAAATATAATAGAATTCTGCTAAAATAAGTAACGTGTAGTTCAATACAATACATTTTTTACTGTAGACTGTATTAAGGATTCTTCCCAACTGTGATTTTTTTGGGGGATTTTTTAAAAATAATTTGTTTAGTGTTTTCAAAAAAGTCAGTTATTTGGGATTAGTCACAACTCCCGAGTCCTATAGACTTATACCTAAAAAAATACATCTTGGGTGATCATGAGTCTAATCTTGTTACAAGTCTTGCCCAGCGAATTCGTCCCAAGTGCGTAAATTTAACAATATGCGTAGTTTGTGGCTGTAAATGTTTGCCAAACACTTTATTCTATTGCTTTTCTTAGAAACACACATAAACTTATTTTTTTATTTTTTTTTATTAATGTTCATGTAAGTATGCCGCTGACTGTGCCATATACCAAATAATAGCTAAAAGTGGAAAGACATGGTGAGGGTCCCACTAAATCTTTAGTTTTGGTGACGTTTTGATGCTGAATTATGGCATCAGACCAGGAGGGGGGAAGCAGGAGCTAAGTTACTTTTTCACTTCCTTTATCACCGGCTGAACCAACATTAAGCTTTTACTTATAATTCTAAAAGCCGTACATTGCCTAGGTTATATTCACTTTATGGATTTCCTTTTCACTAATAAGATTTACGACCAACATTACGAAACAAGATCAACCAACTGTAAATATAATATCGCTAGCTAGTTTTATTAAGAAAAATCATTTAAACAAGTTGAAGCGAACCTTAATGTTCATTTTTGGTAGGTTTATCATAAGATAACCATTAAAAAACTATTCAAAACTAGTTTTAGAGATGGTTTTGAAATTTTAATAAAATAATAATAAAACAACATGTCTCCGAAAAAAATACTGACAAATCTACTATATGTATGTATAAAATATATCCCGTTTTAACCGGATTACCAATAATTTTAAGAGATTCTTTATAAATTAGCTATACTAATTTTTCTTCGTGTGTGTGTGTGTGTGTGTGTGTGTGTGTGTGTGCCAAAACGGAGTTATTTGGCGGTCCATCCTCTACGCCTACCTCTATGCCTACCCCTGAGAGAAAACGGATTGATAGTTATTTTGTTACTTCTCAATAAAAAAGGTATGTTTCTTTTTCATATCATTAATTATCACAAAGGAGTCCCAACTGTTACCAACCTTTGGAGCCAGTGAGACTAAGGCATCCCAATTGGGGTATGTTATGAGGCTAAAGTTAGTGGGAGGGGAAGGATATGTGAAAGATTAAAGTGAGGGAGTACCAGGCTATTCAGATCTGGTCACCAAACACGGCCAAAGCTATTTAAAGCAACGTTTCAATCCCGAAAGGTGGTCTTACACCAGGGTGATACTAAGAGTATCTTCCACTCTGGAACGTATAATGAGCGCAATCAAATGTATTTTAATAGTGATAAGAAAACGTGGTTGGCGTATGAAAAAGTATACAATATTTACATTTAATTCTTTAAAAAAAAATCACAGTAAAGTAGCTAATGATGGAGGCATAATTTATTATTTCTTCGACCGACATTATTTTGATCGCCATCTACAGACCGTGATATGACCGTGGTACTCTTATGACCGTGGTACACGACAAGAAGCACGCGATAATCTGCACGCGACAGTCGCATTATTGCATAACATTAATGTGCAATAAACATTTTTATAAGCATCTTATCATTTTTGTAGGTATCTAATTATTTATTCAAAAATAATATTTATAATTTTAATTAGTTACCAACTAGTCATACATAACCTGTAAAAATCACGGAGAATAAATATTCAGAAATAAATCAAATTATAGTGATATATTTTGGGGGGATTAGGACGGTTGCGACAATACCCACTGTAAATAATTTAGGTAGACATAATATTAATTTTCACACCATTTTTAAGAGGAAGCTACAAGCCAAAAATGTGTATATTCTTGGTATACTTTATATTGTAGGTTAAAGGCATTGAAATCGCTTGACAAACGGAGTCTAGAAGCGTTCGATTTCAAGCACAAAACTGGTTTTTATTTATTTTGTAAATAATTTTACAAGAAAGCAAAAAAATTAATCAAGTGAAACTGTCACAGATAATCTTAGCTATAATACTTTATTTTTTAAAAGATCTTTCTTTTAGGCGTTCATGCATTTCTATTGAAAAAAAAATTTTAGTAGTTTACTTTTATATTTTATATTGCTAATGTATTTATTTTCATTTGTATTCTACTCAAGCGAAACGATAGGAAAATCTTTAATTTATCTAAAGCATATTTTTTGGTATTCATAATTTACACCAATTCGTTATAAAGATTAATCAAAATAGTGATTTAGCATTAAGCTTCGCCTTAACAGAATATTTCTTTCCAACACCTGCAATGTAAAATCCCAAATAAAATAATCACCTAACAGCATGGTATTTCATTATCTCAATGTTTTTCTAGGATTAAAAATTAAAAACTGTATCAATTCTGTAAAATGTATGTTTAAGTATCGGTGCGTGTGCATTGACCAACACTTTTAAGTACCTACTTTCTGAAGCACTTGAATATTCTTTGTTTAGTTTAATATCTCACAAAATATTATTGCACTTAGCTACCAGAGAAGGTTCGACTTTATTGCCCACTGGGATGTTATAATTGCAAGTATGCCTTTGACCAAGGAAACGCTAGTATTGCAAACCCATAATAAAATAAGAGATTGCAAATTCATTCCTAAGATATTGTAAATATACTTCTATTGTTCATGTCACGTCCCTTTAAAATTATTGTTAGGCTAAGAAAAATGTTTTCCACACGCCAACTAAGTGTGGGAGAAAATAGCCTTAGTAAGGACAACTTTTTTTAGAGCGGGAGCACACAGAGAGCGGTCAGGAGTTCCGAGTTCCGAGTTCCGCGTTCGGCGTTCATTAGAATGTACTGATAATATAACAACAACGCACACAGCGGGCAGTCAGACCGCGGCGGTCAAAACGGAACGTCGCGTTCTAAGAGTTCTTTTCCCGCCGAGGCAGAGAACGCCAGAACGCCGCGATGTCTGAGGTTACAAACACGGAAAAGTTAATTGAATTGGTTTGGGAAAGGAGTTTATTATACGATTTAAGTGATCTAAATTATTTATTCTTAAATATATTTTGTTATTATTTCTAAATATTCTAATGTCTTTTCTTATCCTTAATAAATAAATACATACCTTAAAAATACAGCCAGCCTTTCTTTTGATGAAACACAGTTCCTCCAGTGAGTATTTTGTTTTTCGATATCGGGTTGTATAATGTTATACAATTCATTAAAACTATTAATCGACATTCGAAAATAAATATAGAATCGTTGTTCATCTTTAAGTAAATCCTTAAAAATACTAGTAAATTCGCCTTGTTCTTCTCGCGTTGTGTTGATTGGGTGCACCCAATACTTCCTTTTCTTTTTAGAAGCTGCTAAGCTCCACAAGAGCAATAATTCTTCATCAGATGATGAACTTTCTAGTGACATGTTGCATATGCAAAGACCCAAACGAAACTAGAACGCGAGAATTTGAACGCCCCTTGTGTGCTTTGGAACTCTTGAGCGGTCAACGGTCACTAGAACGCAGAACTCTGACCGTTCTCTGTGTGCTCCCGCTCTTAATGTGTTTCCTAGTATTTTTTAAGGGTCTAATTTCCCTGATACCTGGTACCAAGATCTATCTAACAGATACCTGGTATATACTTACCAGTAAACTTCAGCTGCGGCTGATAGTAATATTAGATAGTATTATAAAAATAAAACTGATGTGAAGAAAAAACCGAAGAAAGTGTTTTCCTGCCTACCATTGGGTGTTCTCATACCAAAATAGTAGAAACAATTACAGTGTCCACAACCAGATACATGTGATGATGAACACTGTAAAGTGGTCCGAAAAGTTGACTAGAGAAGGAGGTAGCGCAACACGGCATAATACCCTAAAAATAAATCCCTTTAATACTTTTGGCCGTGAAAATCTTAAATCAGAAATAAAATTATTTAAAAATAATATTGGTATAGGTATATAATTCCTATCATGTCTTGAATTAATTTAGTTGCTATACAGGTACTGTATTAAAAATATGGTCCAGAAATGCAAATTAATATTGCCCCAACATGGGCACCAAATTTTAATGTCACCTTGTTTTTAATCATTGCAAAGATGAAGGTCGGAAATCTTAAATTACCATTTTTGTTTTTATTCAGACTGGAAGATACTTTCAGTATCGCCCTAGTAAAAGACCCCAATTTATAATCGAAATAAATATAAATTATTGGAGATCACATCTGACAGCTAGGTAGGTACTTCCCGACTGTCCTCTTCCCATCTCCTTCCTTTCCCATTAGATTCAGCCTAACAGTATACCCTTAATTGGGGATGCCATAGTTCCACTGCCTCCAAACAGTTTGATAATCTTGTGTGGTAATAACATTAAAAAACTATATCTGAATAATCCATGCAAATATTCTATTTTTATTTAACCACGGCGGGTTCGTACCCGCGACCTCTACACTATGTGCCCAATGTCAAGGAGGTTCTTACCGCTATGTCATCAAGACTTGTTCAAGATACCACATGGCATAACAGATACTCTAGCACAGCATAGCATGATAAGAGAAATGGTGTTATTGAATGTATGTTCTAAAACAAGAGATATATTTAATTACTCTTTAAATAATTTTTATACTATATCACCCTTAATGTTAAGATTGTTCAAATAAGAAACTTATGTAAATTGATAATCTATCGTACAGCAATGAAAACAAATACAAATAATAATAATACAAACTAAAATATTCTCCACTAAATTTATGACTAACAAGGAAAGATTACTTCGTGTACAGTTTGAGGGGGAACCACTGATCTCAAGAAAATCCACCTGCCTGATATCTCTATTTACATACAGGTATTATTACTAATGAAATAAACATTTCCCCCTTCTTAGCATGAAAGTAAACGTTGAGGAAAAACGTGGAACGAAAGACTGTAAAAGTATTGTAGATCTTAAAAAATTGAGCCGGGTGGATTCCCCCTATTTATATAGACATCTGATACGTTTAAATGGTTATAAATAATAATAATATTTGGGTAATTTGTATAGCGCCGTTTTTGTTCAAAATCACCACAAGGGCGCTGTACAAATATATAATAGATTTCTACAATGATCTACGTTATTACTAACTATATATGGGGATAATCCCCTTATTTATATAGAAATCTATGATACGTTTAAGTGGTTATAAATAATAAAAATATTTGGATGATTTGTATAGCGCCATTTTTGTGCAAAATCAACTCAAGGGCGCTGTACAAATATATAATACATTTCTACAATGATACAATGGTACAATACTTACCCGGTAGGTCACTTAAGATTAACACTTAATTAACATTAACTAATTGTTTATTAGCGAAATTTAGATACACTATTTAGGACATAATTGGAAAATTGGATATAACTGGACTTTCTTTTAGGAATGGTATTTTTAATTCAAGGGTATGATAGCTTAAAAAAGTTTAAAGTTTTTAGTTTAGACCTGAATTCTGTTGAACTTGTTATGGATCTTAGTTCCGGAGGGAGTTTATTCCAAGCCTTTGGCCCAGATGTTCCGAAAGCGAGATCACCAAACTTAGTATTTGGCTTGCGCTTAGGTTCTATCAGTCTGCCTACAGCTTGAATCTAGTTACTCCGCGGACTAGCGAGGGGACTTCCTTGGGTTTGTTGATACTTGTTGATACATAGCTGATGGGTTTAACTCTGATAGCTCCGTTGTAAGCTCTGATCTTCATGAACGACACATGTGACAAAAACATGGGTCATTGATAACTTCATTGTAATATATGTCCATTTCTTACGAAAGGGTAATAACAGAAAGAGAACGATTACCAATGGTAGCTCTGTCCTTACTTCTCTTACTGTAACATTCTTCATCTACAACTAATGATGTTGTTGATGGTATTCGGCGTCTTTCACCCAAAGATGGCACAACAATAATTAAAATGGTGTTAGATATTATAATAATTGTTAATAATACTATCCCACATTCCTGAGTAAATATAATAATGTATATTATTCAAATATACTTCTTATATGGGGCTATGCCAGTAAAAAATACATAGAAACACTGTATAAAGCTCAGAAAACCTTAATAAAAGTAATACTTAAAGTACCAATACTACCACCCACTTCAACCATATTCAAAAAAATTCCCAGTGTTGAAGATTCAAAAATTATATTCAAAACAAATACTTACTTTCCTTTACAAGAACCTAAACACATTTAAAACTTCACTAACTTCTCACAATAATAGAACAAGACAGGCACACCAACTACTAATACCAAAAACCAACACATCCTTTGGACAAAAACACTACAGATTCCAGGCTATAAAACTATACAATTCTCTTCCAACGCAATATAAAACATCTAATCTTACAGAATACAAAAAACACATATGGAATTGGCTACAATCCTTTAAATATTTAAATACAGAAAACCACAAATGCAATATGTTATGCACAAACATAAAAAGCAAGACCGATATTAAGTACCTAGGCATAACAATAGACCAGCGTTTAAAATGGTCCCCACATATAAATACTCTGAACAACAGAATAAGGAAACTAACATATATATTTAGATGTTTAAGAGATATTTTAAACGAAAAATTACTTAGAACCACATACTTCGCTTTCTGTCAATCAATTATACAATACGGCATTATAGGCTGGGGCGGTACATATAAAAATCAAACTCAAACAATTTACATATCACAAAAACTAATAATAAAAACCATATTAAAAAAAACCCTATTCATATTCGTCCGAACTTTTATTCAAACAATTTAAGGTCAGAAAATTAAGTGCATTATACTTCTACCATGCAACATTACAAATTTATAAAAACTATATTCAAAATAAAATTGCACCCTTTAAAAATAACAGAAATCTTAGACAAACGTCAATATTTCCTACTCCTAAATGTAAAAAAACAATAGGACAGTTCAACCATGAATATCTCGGAGTTAATTTTTTTAACTCATTACCAGAAAAAATTAGAAACATGAATGCAAATATAAACGAATTCAAAAGCCACCTTAAAAAGTATTCCGAACAGTTGAACTGAATCGTACCAAATATAAACAAATATAACAACACCCCCATACACACAAGCCCTGCTTATTTATGGGGGTACATCGAATACTTATATTATGTAATTCATAAACTACTATATTGTGTAATTATATTATGTAATTGTTATATTATGTAATTCGTGTATCTTTTTTTTACTAATAAAAAAACTAAAAAAAAACTAAAAAAAATTTAATTTTTTAAATTTCACTTTTTTTTGTTATAACTATGGAAAAATCGATTTTATATTTTAATTTTTATTGTTTCTCTGTGTAACTAACTCCACTGTATTGTTTTAGTATTATATAACTTTACAATTGAAAAAGTCCTCCACAACACAGGTGAACTCCTAGCGTGGAGGACAATATACTATACCTTTATAATACAAATATATTTAAGAATAAATAAAAAAATGACTTAGGACTGGTTGTTTACAGAATTTGAACTATTCATCAAATTTCAAAGTTGATTTTCTGTGAAGGTCTATTCAAGCTCTGTTATTATTTCAGTTTTGCGAAACAACTGGTCAGTAGTAACATAATAACAGAATTTGAATAGAACCTTCACAGAGCTTTAAAATTACATATTATATTATAATTACAATTTCAGGGTACATAGGCTGGGTAATGTGTTTATGGATGTCGCTGATATTTTTGTTCTAATTCTAGACCCGTACAAATCCTAATCAGTTCAGCCATTTTCGGATCATGTAAATAGCGAGTAGGTAATCATAATTTAAGCATAATATGCTTAATTAAATATTACATAATTTATTTTATAATTTATTTTTATTTTGTTTTACACATATATAAATTTAAAAAGTTTATTTTAAAGTTAATTGTGATAATAACTTAAATTAAGTTTACTGTATTTTATGCTTAATTATTTGTGTTATACTGTGGTTTTAAATTCATGTTGTGATCTTTATGTAAAAGCCCCGTAGGGCGTTGATAAATAAATAAACATTAAAATTTGATGAATTGTTAAAAATTTTTTGAAACAACCCATTCATATTAATTCAAAGTGATTAAATTCTAAATATTATGTCATCAAACCAATGTCAAATACAAAATAATAATTGAAAGCTTTCCAAGAAAAAAAAATAATAAAGGATTTTTAGGTAGGTACCTACTCTATTTTTATTAATCTATCACTCACGACTCCGACATCAATTTGTCACACATTTATAAAGGGTTCCATTTTCACGAATCCAAAAAATAAGATATTATATTTTCTTTTGAATTGAAGTATCTTTTTCATTACAAGATATTAGATTTGCTTTTGAATTGAAGTATCTTTTTCATTATAAAAATGTTCTTTGACTAATTGGACTATTTTGGTAGCTTGAAAATCTTCACGATATATGTACAATTATTTTGATTTTCTAACTTTTAAATGATGGATTTCATCCAGAGTAGACCACAAAGATACTGTGGGTGAATAGACGGGGGCCCTAGCGATCCTCTCGACGCCATCGTACTACTAGTATAATTGTATATAACCACAGTGTGTAAAACAACATCACTGGTAAATAAAGCTACTACAACTTTTTCGCGTCTTAAAAGGCGCCCTAAATTCCAGCTTTACCAGGCGCCATTTGACCTTAGAACAGACACGGAGAAAAATGAGTATTGCTAATTTATTAACAAATCTCACGTATTGCCTATTAGAAAATCTATCAATTCATTGGTTGAGGGCCTGATATTCCATTTTCAACCGGATTTCGAATAATTCGAAGAGATTCTTCATAAATTAACAATGTTCCACACAAGTAAATTTTCTCTGTGGAGGCTTAATGGTTGCCAACATTGTTTTAAGAATAGTATGGCATTTGGAAGGAAAATAAATACCTCAGAGTGAACGCAATCTACCGTTTTAAATACCTACATTAGAGTGAAAACAATCTAGCGTTTTAAATATATTAGAATAAACGCAATCTACCATTTTAAATATATTAGAATAAACGCAATCTACCGTTTTAAATACCTTAGAGTGAACCCAATCTACCGTTTTAAATACATTAGAGTGAACTCAATCTACCGTTTTAAATGCATTAGAGTGAACTCAATCTACCGTTTTAAATGCCTTAGAGTAAACTCAATCTACCGTTTTAAATTCATTAGAGTGAACTTAATTTACCGTTTTAAATATATTGGAGTGAACGCAATCTACCGTTTTAAATACCCTATAATTTGTACTCATTCATATCTTCCAGATAATATATACATATAACTTACAGATGCTTACACGAACACGAAGATAAGTTCGTACCGATGCGTTAGGGTTACTGACCTCCTTACTCCTTATTTCTATTTGCGAACCTTACACATTCAAAATTACATCATTGTAATATCCAATAAATATTTTTTATTTAATTTATCTGATTTATTAAGCACTACTCCTTAATAAACATTATTCAATTACACACCATTAGGTAAGTACCTAATCAGTTACAGGAAATTATACTGCAACAATGAACAATATAACTAGCAACTAATCGGGGAATTCCCTTTAATATCAGAATAACCATTATACCAAGATTCGCAATTACAATATCAGATGCAAATTAAAGTCTCATTTGTGACATTATTACAAAACCCGTACCTAATAACGTAATTATAAGGTTATAAATAACAATTATTGTTATTTTTTAATGATAAACTAATGTTTATAAGACAAGGTTTTTACATATAGCACAAAGGATAAGGAATAAGCCGACGTAGCTCAGTGGTCCAAAGCACCTGACCGGACATCAGAAGGTGCGGGTTCAATTCCCGTCGGCGGAATTTAATTTTTTTTACTGTAGAGATATTTTCAATTTGTATGGATATTTCAGGCGAAATAACTTGTTGACAATTATGGTGGTAAATCATACCGTAATATATCTGTTATTTAAAATATTATATTCAAAGGGTTGACAAAATCGTTAAAAATTATGCAATTTCTTATCTGTACTACGGAAAGTCAAACGTATAATATCAATTTTTCGAAGAAAATTTCTCCTGAAAGCTTATCACTTTGTGATGTCATTATTTATTAGAATAAAACACAAACAACTTTTTTTACATCACTTTAATATTTATAACCTCTACATGTTATACTTATGTATATACTTGCTCCTGATGAGGTGAACATTGTTCATGATACGTGTAGAGGTTATACATATTAAAGTGATGTGAACAAAGTTATTTGTGTTTTATTATAATGTATAATATCAAATACATTGCAATTTGTAAATAATCACACTATAATGTCTCGATATTTTGTAATTCTTTTGTAGCGCGACAAAAGGCTGTCTACAGTGCACATTCAATGTTACACGATAAACTGTTATTTTGGGACAATCCACACCATTTTTTTTATTATTGGACTTCTGAATACTATGCGGTCATCCGACCTTCAAATACTATTTCTGATAAATTTTGTGGCAGGACAAACTTCGCATATTACGTGCCTACCTAGAAAACGTTGGTCTCATTCAGAGTATACAATCTACCGTATACTGAATGAGGTTCATATATATGTATAGATTCATTATTTTATAGTTTTCTTATATAATTCCGTTAAAGATGACCGTGGCGGGGTGTAACTAATCCGGTCAAATAGATAATGGAAAAATTAACTATTTGCGCCAATTTCTTCAGAGTACCATAAAAAATCATAATAAAATCATCCATTCTTCAGATTGAAACCGAAATCACTCAACTAAACAGTTATATCTCTGCTTACTTGCAGATTTCTGTGAAGGGAACTCTTTGAAAAAGTAAAAGGTTCTTTACTATAATTGCGTTTATTTACGTTACAATAAATATCTAAGTCTGGATTTAGCTACACTGTTCATTACCCGATGTTTGGTAATTCTCTGCTTCTAGAAGCTTGTTGTCTGGCAATAATATCCCACAGGCAATTGCTACACTCTAGTGACATCTGTCGGACTCTGAAGTAAGCTTTATGACTGGTGCCATCTATCGCTTGAATACCCAACTTATTACCAAATATCACCATGTAATATATTTATAACTAGCTACGGATATCCTTGGAGGTAGACAAATACGATCAACTTTTCTGTAGGCCTTTTTAGATATACAATTATGTAGTACATTATTTTGATGCATCTCATAAGGTTTAGCCAGCGTTACCAATGTAAGCGCCCGAAAATATTCTTTTACAACTTATTACAAAACATAGATTTTCCTCTACTTTCCATTAATGTAGTATGCATGCATTATATATATGAACCTTCGGGAAGAAATTCTCTAAATGATAATGAAAACCTATCAAAATTCCCCGCTTAGTTTAAAAGAACAAGTGCACAAACAGACAGACGCGGATAGCGACTTTATTTTATATTATTTAGAGATTATTTCATTCAAAAACACTTACAATTGCTTTATATTATCCATACTACTTAATGTTATTACCTAATATTTAAATGGAATCCTCAGCACCGGAGAACCCAGCGAGGATATCATTATCTCTATTTTGATATTATTTAAAAAAAAAATTGATTACTAAACACCGTAATATCTTAATTATACACTTATGAATCTGGAATTATCTTCGTGTACCCCATTCAAAACATTCTATTGCTAAGCTTAGACGTCATCAATTTTGCATCAGTGACCATAACCCTAAGTTATTGAACATAACCTAGGTGTTTCCGGATAATTCTTAAGAGGTACCAACTTACAATATTCCAATGATGAAATTCCATCACGTCAATGTCAATAAGAATCCTTCAAGGTCTTGGGTCAATGATGCCAATATACAAACTCTCCCACGTTGCTTCTAGTCCTGTTTGTGGGACACCCCCATTGATGTCTAATTTAGTCTATGGACACCCCCGATTTAGTTAAGTTAAGTCTCGCCCATTTCACTTATTTACGCAATTATCATAATCTATTTTATTTTTCCTCTGACAACCAAATTTGATTGAATGTGGGTCGATTTGCATAATTCCCCGAAATGTTGCATCAGTGTTGATTCGATACAACACTTGCAGGTAACCTGCTTCTCGCTCCATGTACGAGGTTACATTAATAGTATAGTGAGTCATTTGATTGCCTCAAATTTCCGGTCATTAATGCAATCGTATGAAAGTTCGAGGAATTCCCGCGTAGCGAAATCACCTTCAGTGTTACCTTGGGTAACGTACAGTATTCTCTAATTTACGAGTAGGTAGATCTTGATCCGGAAAAAAGATTTGCTGTCGTTGATATAATATTAAAGTAAATCCGTGTGCTATGGCGTTATTTTCACTTTTAACTCCACAGGCTAATCTGTTCGGTTCTGGGAACAAACAGCTATTACCCATTGAATCAATTAGTTCGCTTTTCGAAACAGTTCAAATGGTCTCACCGTCGTCGTGTCTTCCTTAAGGCGATGCATTACGTCGTGCAATATTTTTAATTGAGCCGCTATCAACAATAACCCTTATGTAGATGGCGATAAGGTTTAAATTCCCGCTTAACACCATCCGCCTGTTTTGATTTATGCAAGAAAAAAACATGGCCAAAAAGTGCCTTTTGTTTTATTTTGTGGATGTTCAGGCATAAATATTTTAAAAAAAATTATAAATAACTTAATTTTCCACATTATACAATAAAATCATAACCGAAAATGGGTTCGTAAGTAGGAGATTTTGAACTTTAAAGCAGTTTTCATAGGCCTTTACACAATTTTTTTGGGGCATATAAACAGACTTATCTAAAATACTCGATTATTTCAAAGGCCAAGATGTATTCTACTCGCAGTATTTAATTAAAGCATCTGAAACATTATAAGGTGACCAAATTTTCAAACCAAAAACACATGATTTTGCACTACTACGTATGGCATCGCTTTCGTCATAGTTAGAAATGGTTTCATGATAACTCAACACAGTGACAATTCGACACACTTTTTAAAAGTGATATAAAATCATTAGAAACGATGAAAAAAAATTTAACCTAACCTAACCTAACCTACTTAACCCAGTTAATAAAGTTTTTGTTTCATCACTTTCTATGAATTTATATAACTTTTTTTATAAGATGTGATGAATTATCATTGTGATGATTTATCCGGTCACCGTTAGAAATATCAACTTAACGGTGTAAGAAAGATACACAATCAAGCTTCACATTCAAATTTATAAATTAACCACAGAATCATTATAACGTACTCCTCTATGAAACGAAAGGTTCCGATCGCAATTTTAGAAGAATTTATGAAACGTTGTGACTTTTTGACTAACTATATTTTTATTGATTGACAAAAAACAGAGAAAGCAGTATAATACATTTTTCAAACAAAATATGTATTTTTTATCGTTATAAGTAATTTTAGTTCAGGGTTTAAATGAAAAAATGTGAGGTGAGCAATTTATAAAACTTTTTTATTAATAAAACCTTTGTAAATATAATTTTTTTTAAAATTATATTTACAAATGTGTTTATTTCTAATAATAAAATTAGAAAGCTGTATTTCACCAACTTTCAAAAACAGTTTTTAATTTTCAGATACGTTCATAAATATTTCATTTATTCGGATTTTATTGACAAGCGGAACTACGCATAAATTCTAATTCGAATTTCTGACAACGAATTTAAGAAATATAACGGTCAATATGCAAATAGCCTGAAGGGTTAACTCTGTTATGCCAGAGAAAAATTATAACTAGCTCAAACGGACATCAAAGCAATAGTTTTGCTCAAAGGAAAACTTCAAACAGAGATAATTTGTGTGTTGTTAGACTTTCAAAGTTAATTAGTAACAAAAGTTTTGAATATTCCGGTAATTCCTAACTCCTAACAATCTTATTTAATCATCTACTTCTAATTGTCTCTAATCTTTACGTCACGCAAAGTTTGTCAGTGTACAAACCACCCTATGCGGTATTTATTTTTGTTTATTGCTTTTTTATGTACTACAAACAGTTCGTACTTTTACACTTTTTACTAATCCACAGTTTTTGAATTACCAGCTTCATGTACCTCTTATCAGATACATTTTAACTTTCTGGTCTTGAACAAACAATATGCAGAAAAATTGTATAAAATATACGCCATAAATTCTTTCTTTTTTCACATATGGATATTTCATTATTTTTTTTAGGAATACCTAAAAAGGTTAAATCTTAAAGACCGTGCAAATTTCATGAAATTAGAACTTGCTTAAAGCTTTTTTTAACGTGAATACCGCACCAGAGTCGCAACTGCTCCCAACCATCTGCAGCTAGTATGAGACTATAACATCACCAATTATTGTGGTATGTTGAGGCATATTGTGGTGGGGAATGGAATATAGGAAAGACGAAAGATGGGCAGTACCTAGATATTCAGATCTAATCATCAAACACAACTAAAGTCACGTGTCAATTCTAAATTGTGGTTTTTCACCAGGGCGATACTGAGAAATGAGAAGACCTTCCACTATACCATTTAGAGATGTAAATAGTATAAAATAAAGTCGCTATTCGTGTCGTCTGTTTGTGAGCTTAGTTCTCCTAAACTACGCAACGGATTTTCATAAGGTTTTCACAGTCATTTAGAGAATTTTTCCCGGAAGGTTCGAATATATTATCCATGCATATTATATTCATAGAAAGTAGAGAAAAGTCGATGTTTTATCAAGTCGTAAAAAAATCTTTTCAGTGGATTACATTGTTAACGCTGGCTAAACCTTATGAGGTTACTTAAAATAATTTAATACGGAATTGTATATCTTAAAAAGGTCTACCGAAAAGTCGTCCACGTTATTATATGTCTATATCCTAATGATAACCTCCAGAAACGCCAGGTACACGTCAGCTAGTGTCCTCAAACAGCTTTTTCTGGATTAAAGGAAACGCTTTTCGATGCGTAGATATTTCCACGCGGAGTAAAATGATCCTGTTAAAAAAGTGATAGCAGGCCAATGTGCTAATAAAATATTAGCCATACGGAATATATCAAAACACGTGTTCACGCACGTGTTTTTTTCCTAATAAATGTCACGATGGAATTCAACAATATTAGTTTTTGTATGGGCACATGTTACGCCGTCCTCATAAAACATTTGCTTCTAACTGATTCTTAATAAAATAACAGTATTTTACAAGTAAATTTTCTCCGGGCAATATTTGAATGTGTACAATTGTTTTCGTGGCTGCCGTAAATAATGGATTATTTGTGAAATAACAGATCGGTTAGAGTGGGGTCGGAGATGGGTTGAGATTGGTTGGAGGCTACTGTGAGATGTGATTGAGACCTGGAATGGTGTGATAAGTATGTTTGGGAAAATAAACAAGATGAAACTTGGAAATATTATTTCATCACAAGAACCGAAAATATAACCGAATCAGGACATAGCTCTATCTACTGATTGAACTTTGTGGACATGAAATCAATATTTTTTATTTATTTCTGAATAAATTTTAGACAAAGTCGTGACAGTAAAAATAAATATTTGAAATGTAGATGTATCGTCCCTTAGAATGCCAATCGCCCGCCAAAATTCGGCTCACTCGATTTTTGTAATAACTTACTTGTTTTTTGAATAACGATGTTTTTTGTAAATTTTACCGACTTACAAGATAAACCGTTTATATATTCATAATATATGTATAAGAGGGGTACCCAAAAGAAACCGAACTGATGTTGCGGGCGGCTTAGTTTTTGAAGTACGAGTTCTGCTGGTAGAACCGTTTACATGTACAGCTACCTTTCCCCAGTCAATATCTCAAGCACTGCGCAGAGACATTTTTCCCTAAAAACTACCTTCAAACACTAGAATTTCTAAAAAAGTTATGTATATTTTTTACTTGCACGATCATGTTCAATCGCCCCCTGAAGTTAGTGCACTTTTAGACACGGACACCTGTATATACATTTCGTATAAATAATAAATATGCGGAAATGACTAGCCAACTAGGAATGGATCCTGTTTTAGGCCAGTCAAATTGACAAATTTAGTTCATATCATAATTTCATATTACATTGTTTAATTATAGAACATATAATAGAAGGAAAAAAGTGTTAAGATTGAAATCCTTTTAGAAGCTTTAGTTAAATATACAATTTTCTACTTATAAGAATAATAATTAAATATGTATATATTTCCTTATTCACTTTACCAGCTTTGTAATGTGGCTGTTCCAATAATCTAGTCTTACCATCTTTTCATATTTTCATTGATAGTTGTTGATATTATTATCAACCATTTCTAGTTGTACAACTACCAACGAAAAATCACACAATAATCTCACCTCTTTCACATTCATTATTTGATATTGTGGCCTTTATATTTTCAAATCTTTAATATATTTAAATGACAGCTTCCGTAGTCGAGGTGTAAGGCTCTTGACTAGCAAGTCGCGAGTTCAAATCCTGGCGTGCGCAAGAAAAATTTATTTTTGTCATTTAATATAATAGTTAGCATACTTGCGGTACGTTTCAGAGTGGAAGATACTTTCAGTATCACCCAGGTGTAAGATCATAATTCAGAAATGAAACGTTGCTTGAAATGGCTTTAGCCTTGTTTGGTGACCAGATCTGAATAGTCTGGTACTCCTCCACCTTCCTCTCGAACTTCGTTATAAATATGTATATGTTGTGAAAGATAATATATGTGTTAACGAAACGATGTTACATATATAGTTTTACACTGATCTGATTTCGATTTGGCTTAGTTGAAAAAAAGTCTCGATTTCCAATATCTTGAGTTGAGTAATTTCATCAACGATTTTCTAGAAGAAAATTTAAATATATTTTTTTATGAATTTAGTTTAGTATTTTTTTTTTTTAATTCCCTTATTTTTCCCAATTTTTACATTAATTACAGACAATATTATATAAATCAATACGAATAATGTGAACCCACTAAGGCGCAGCCTGTGCGTGGGTAATATATTTAAGTTATTATATTATTGTACCTAGAAATAAACAAACTGTGGGCATATAAAACAAAAACAAGATTACATTTTGTCTAAGCGGTTAGTATAAAAAGCCTTAATTAGAAAAAAAATACTTTACCATGTTGTACATTGAAGATTATTTTATTTGAAACCACTGATAAGCAAAATTACAAAGAAAAATGTGTCTGTGGAAGGATTTTATCAAAACACAGTCGATTTCTTGGCCAATGTGTTTCTTTTGCCAAATTCCTGGAAAAGAGTTTCGAAAACGATGCACCCGCTGTCACTCCCTACTTTAAATGCGTATTCATTAACTGTGCGTGGTGACATTGAAGCTGGTAAAACGCAGCCAGACAAACCTCGGCCCTTATCGACACATTGAAGTAGGCCGTATTGCGCAATCTTTATCAATGGTTGCCGGATAATGGTTCGATCCGTGTTGCCCGTGAGAAGTCTCTCGGTCTCGACGGACCGAATTTAAAACCGGTTATTCAGTTATTTGCCCAATCAGTTGCCCGTTTGTACGGCGCTATTTAATATTCATCACCGGTTCTGGTGGCGCATCGGCGGCACAATGAATATTCAATGACGCACTCGAGGAATAGTACCGCACACTCGGTCATTATCATCAATTTCATATACATATATATTATAAACATACTAATTTTGTAAAGAAGAATCGATTGTACCAGTACACATCCAAATAAAAAGACACATCACATCCCGGAAAGCAGATAGAGTATTCCAAAGAGCGGAGGCTGCACTATTAAGGGAGAGGATCCACAATGTGCGAGGCGAGCTGGATGGAGTATCTCGGGACCTTTTCGCTCTACATCTGCACCTAAGTGCAACCCTTACCGAAGAAGACTGGAGAAAAGTTGACAACATGACTTACCAACAAGCAGTAAGATCTAAGCAGTCAACAGATGCGAGACAGAAACAAAAGTTTGAAAGGCTCAACCGAGACAAAAAAGGTGATCGAAAACAACTCGATCAAAATAAAGTTGTCATCAACATTTCGAACCTTGCGTTGAGCCCAGACGCAACTTCTGTGCTGGCAAAGGGGATGAATTTTGCAGTGGCCCCCAAAAAGATACCTGTGGAATCCATCGTATGTGGTGTAGAGAATGCACTACATACAATGATGAAAGTACACAAAATGTCAGAGGTGCAAGCAGAGGACATCCGGCAAGAGACTTGCCATATTTTGAAAAGGGCTGAAATACCCCGCCCCAATATCACGAAAGGAGAGTTTGCGGCCCTAAAAGAATTACGCGCCAATGAGGAAATCTTGGTTCTGCCAGCCGATAAAGGAAATGCCACTGTCGTGATTAATACGGCAGACTACACAAAGAAGATGGAAGACCTTTTGTGCGATTCAGGCACCTATAAGAAGATTAAAAACAACCCCACCAACAAGATTGACATAAAGACAAGGGAACTAGTGAAAGCTTCTAGCATCAGGAAAGAGGATTGGTCTAAGCTTTTTGTAAAAGCCTCTAGAACTCCTGCCCTGTACGGTCTCCCAAAAATACATAAAAAGGAAATCCCAATGAGACCGATTGTCAGCGCTATTGGTGCTCCTACATACAAACTTTCCCAATACCTCTCGAGATTACTGCAGATGCAAACTGGGAAAACCGAATCGTGGATTAAGGATTCAACAGATCTGATTAGTAAGCTCAAGAAAATTAAGACTGAGGAAGGAGATATTCTGGTCAGCTTTGACGTCGTGTCTCTTTTTACAAATGTGCCTCTAGAAGACTCCATGACAATGCTCAGGGAGATATATGAGGAAGACATTTGCAAACTTTTTGAACACTGCCTCAAAACGGGATACTTTGCGTTTCAGGGTGAACTATTTGAGCAATTGGAGGGAGTTGCGATGGGCAGTCCATTATCGCCAGTACTAGCCAACTTTTTTATGGAGAAGTTTGAAGAAGTGGCACTCGACACAGCTTTGGCTGTCCCTAAAGTATGGTGGCGCTACGTCGACGATGTCTTCGCTATTTGGCCTCATGGAACGGAGAAACTAAACGAATTCCTGGACCATCTTAATTCTCTCCACAGCAAAATTAAATTCACAATGGAACTGGAAAACGAAGATAAAATCCTGCCTTTTCTAGATGTGGAGGTGATGCGTAAACACGATGGTAGCCTAGGGCATACTGTATATAGGAAACCAACCCATACGAATCGGTACTTACACGCTGATTCACACCACCACCCAGCGCAGAAGAGAGGACTTATCCATACATTGGTGACCCGAGCGACCAGAATATGTGAAGAACATAAAATCGGAGCGGAACTTACGAAGCTGACCGATGCACTGGAGCGTAACGGTTACCCAGCAAGTCAGACTAGGCAAATCATAAGAGCCAAATCTGCACCAAACGAAGACAGAATTGAACAAGAGTCGAAAGGCTGTGCCTTCCTGCCTTATGTGCACAATGTGACAGACAGAATTGCCAGGCTATTGAGAAAGGAAAATATCAAGACTGTCTTCGGAACAACAACTAAGATACAGGACTTACTGAGGTCTGCAAAGACTAAGTTTCCTCTGGAAACAGATGGGGTGTATAAACTCAGCTGTTCCGGATGTGACAAAGTCTATATAGGCCAGACAGAGCGGACTATCTCCAAAAGGATTTCAGAACACTTCAGAGCTTGTAAACTTGGCCACCCTGACAAATCGGCAATTGCCGAGCATTTGATTGACACCGGGCATTATTTTGGATTTGTTCCTGAAATCCTGGGGAGACCCAAAACTTATAGAGCACGGCTGATTACGGAAGCCATTGAAATTTATAAAAATCCCGTAAACATTAATAGAGACGATGGAGCTAAGCTCAATAGTTCTTGGTATCCGGTAATTGACGGATACACCAGAGCTAAACGAATAAAAACCATTTTAAATAATAATAAATAAAAAAAAAATGATACATTAATGTTAGCTCAGAGGGTTGGAGCTGGCAACACGGTATCTCAACCTCATACTTAAGCTCACATTTTAACACAACCTCAAATAACACATCTGCCCTGATGATGGACACTGCAATGCTGTCCGAAACGTTGGCTAAAGAAGGAGTTAGCGCAACACGGCATAACACCCCAAAAACAAATAACAAAAATACTAATTTTGGTTGTCCGTGCATGTAAAATATTCTCACGAGACGCGTCAATTTATTTATTTCACTCAATGAACTTTGAACGAGCGATTAAGTAGGTCCCAAAATTATGTTATTTAATTAATTAATAATATTTTCGAAATGTGTATTTCTTTTGTTTACGTTTTTGAAGGATTTTGTCTCAAACATATCTAATTCTGAATTATGATTTTTAAAGTTTACTAACGGTGTTCAATCGAATGATAACTTTTTTACTGTGACTAATTATTTCAAATCCTACAATTATAATATCCAGTAAACTTATGGTAATAATGACGTTTATCCCTAACAAAATTCTTGATAGGGATTTGAATTTTCTCATGGAGTTGAATTTAACACAATAAATTTTATACTTGTAGGCATTAAGCTAAGCTTAGTAGCTTAGTAGCTTGCTTTTGTAGGTATTGCAAAAAGTTGTTTTGAAGATTAGTAATTAGAAATTAAATTTTTTCATGTAGAATGTGAACACAGGAACCTCACGTGCACTTAACCCCTTAACCCCAGTACACCATGTATATATATGTATTAAAAAAAAACAAATAAACAATATATATTAGGGTGTCCCAAAAAAATTAAAGTTGTTATTTTTGAACGCATACCCTCTAATTTTGTTTAAATAATGACAAAACACTTATAAAAAAAAATTTCGCTTACTTTGGACAACTGCAACCCGTGCCGACTTGCATCGAAAGATGTCAGTATTTATACATTAAGACGCCAGCGAGCAAACGTGTTGATGAGCTTGTAGTAACTTGCTATTTTGTTAGTAAACGAAAATCACTCGTTCAGGCAAGATGTTGTTAGATTTACGCACTTCTAAAAATAGTATATTTTTAATAGGAGTCGTAAAACACCAAATATCGAGTTCTAAACTGCCATCTAATGGACAAGTTCTTGAAGTTTTGTTCTACAATATCCAGGAAGTGAATTTAACTGTCAATATATACCAAATATAGTGTGTTTGAAGTAAAAATCAGTCAAATGACTACAAGCCCTGACATACCACTCTTGAAAAAGTTTCGAGATAACTGTAAAAATGTTGATACCGATAAAATTCAGTGCTACAGAGAAAATCTCACATTGCACCTAACCGCTTCCGAAATCGATGATTTGCTTGACTTTTACCGTACTGCACTGACAACAAATATACTTGGAAATGACTATTGAAAGTTTTTAGAACTCTATGTGATAGTTTTAGGAGGAGATACAGCGAGAAAATTAAAGATTCGGCCTCCAGGTGCTCGATGTATGGCAAAGGCGCTTTATTCCTTGAAAATAGCATTAATTTGTGCGCAATTTAAAATTACCGGTAAGGATAAGGCGGCACTTTTAGACGTTTGCCTGTTCATAGTAACATCCTATGTCAAGCCATGGTTACAATGTATTAAAGCAGTTAAAGCACCTTACCAGGACTTGTGCTTTTTGAAATCGATGAAGGCTTAAGAAAAAATTGATGAAAACATCTCAATGGCAGCTTTATTTCTGTTCAGTAAGCAGTTATGGTATTTGACCGATGAATGATCTAGTTTACCGCTCTTTGACGACGCTGTGGATCAAACAACTAAAATAAAAATGCTCGAAATATCAAAAAAAATAATTTATCAACCCATGACAAACGTTACATCCCATCCACGGAAGATCTTGATGGTAAATTGTATGGTAAGTTTATTAAGTAGTTTAAATTATGTATTGTATTGAGGTTTTTGTTCATATCATAATTTAGTGTTTTAAATTTAGACTTTTGTTTCAGAGAAAAATATTTACGACTTCATTTCAGTCAAGAACAAGTATTTGTTTGATCGTCTGAAAACAAATGCCAGTTTCTTAACGAATTCCCTACGATGTGGTCAAATAATGCTTCGTATCAAGAAGTCAGAAAGAAGGTGTCACCGCTGAGGGTAGTGAATGATACAGCTGAAAGAACTGTTAAGTTAATGCAAGATTTTCATGGCTTAATCTTAAGGTCGAAGAGGAACAAAAATATTTTTTGTTACGATGCGTTCAGGAACACCGGAAGATTTATCCTGACTGTAAAACACAAACTATGAAGAAAAAATTTAATCAATAAACCGTTTTTAAATATAAAATACTACATAATTGAACATTTGTGCATTTTTAAATTTTATTTATCCGACAAAAATGAAAGTTGAAAATCCTTCCATATTAACTCTGTTCCATATGTTTGGCATCAAGTCGGCACGGGTTGCCGGTGTTTAATCAAAATAATATTTATTATATGAGTTATTGAGATGAAATGGAATAAAATAAGAGGGTATGCATATTTAAATTAATTAAAAAAAAAATTTCCTTATGTCCTGGGACACCCTAATATATATATATATACATATTTATTTGAATCATTAAAATCCATCTTTTATCTTGAGTGAATCGCTTGTTTACTTTCTGAATGACGTTGTTTGCGGTTAAACAACATTTCCAAAACAAACTGGTGAAACTTATATAAGTATGGGTGATTGACATTAACTTTAGCACGCAATCTATGCGGTTACGTCTTAAAACCACAAATTGCGAAGATTTGATTGCAGTCACGTTACTGCGAAAACCAAAAAAAATATATTAATTAATATTGACAGAAATTTAATCATTTTTAGTCGTATGTATTAGAAAACTGTACAAAAGTTAGCTGATGCTGCAGGAACGATCTTACGCCATACGGGCGTGCGCTCTAACAACTCGAGCTATCGACCAACCTTTAAACCTGCCTTATTTTTAGACTACACTTTTTAAATATTAAATTATAAATGTTAAAGATGATTAACTGTAAGTTATAATTTAAAATCTAAAACATGTATTTAAAAAAAGTGTCACGTTTGTAGGAAAATGTGATATATTGGGTAGAGATTTAAAAAAATATAATTTAAACTTTTTTTTTGTGTGTGTGAAACGCACAAGAGTCCTTACTGCTCCCAACCGTCTGGAGCCAGTGAGACTATGGCATCCTCAATTGGGATATGTTCTGAGGCTGAAGGTAGTGGGGAAGGGAAGGAGACGGGGAAAAGGAAGGTGGGGAAGTACCTGCATATTCAGATCTGGTCACCAAACACGGCCAAAGCCATTCAAAGCAACTTTTCAATACTGACTGGTGGTCTTACACTGGGGTGATACTGAGAGTATCTTCCACTCCGGCACGTGCCGCAAATATACTATAAATGTGAAATAACTCAAATTAATAAAATTAACTTTACTTGTGCACGCTAGGATTTGAACCCGCAACCCCCAGCCTTACCCCTCTACCACAGAGAAGAAACAGAACACGACACAGGAAAATAAATAGATTCTGGGTTTGATTCCCAGTTGCGACCGTTATCCTTTTTTTCTATGCCTTGTTCCGTTTCTTTTCCTTAAATGTAATGATTTCAATTTAAATCGATCATCGTTTTTAGATCGTTTCTCAATCACTATTATAATTTACTTTTTATATCATTTCCTTTCGCATTTTTTACACCCACCCATTACTCTGACCTTTTCGTACCAAATAATAAATTATACGCCATGGGCTATACGCGCGTGACGTGGAGACACCAACCTGTACCACTACTTGTTTTGGTATCTCCCACAGCGTGTGACGCGGAACGTGGCAAACTTACACACATAATAATATATACAATGAAGTGGGAATCCCCGTAATGTGGTATGTACCAAGCTATAATAAAGTATCTAGTTTGGTTAAAAATCACCAAGCGTCATTTGTCTCATTAGTCATATCTTGATCAAGTTGAACGGACATGAACTCGTTGTTTAAATTAATCTATTTATCTATGTGTGATATTTTGCGTAAATGCTTGCGTCTTTTTGTGGTCCCACAACCACATACTGTCTGACGACCTTCGTGGAGAAGCGATTATTAGTATTGGAACGTTTCCTACTTGAACGAAGACCGGATTCTGGGGAAATCGTAGTTATTTTAAATTCGAGTATATAGAATCAGAGGCAGATTAGGCCACTTTTAATGTAATAATGTTCATATTGAGGGATATTTTTTTTCCTATTTGAACGAAGACCGTATTTTGTGGAAATCGTAGTTTATTATATATACGAGAACGTATATAGAATCAGAGGCAGATTAGGCCACTTTTAATTTAATAATATTTGTTCTTATGTTCATGTCGAATCCTACAAATTAGCCTAGCGTTGGTAAATTAGTTTTAATGTTTTGTCTTATAAGTGGTTTTATTGTAATTCCTTTTTTTACCATACGTAACTCTTACATTTTACTAATATTGCTTCATTTTTAGTTTTTTATTTAGTTGTTCTTTTTTTAATTATTTCTTAATATTTTCTCATTATACTTGTAATCACAATTTTACAAATGTGTATTTTGAACCTTCTTTACAATGGATTACATCTATTAAGAGGAAGGTAAATGCTAAATCACTATTTAGATTAATCTTTGCTACGAATCGGTATACATTTTGAATACCAAAACATATACTATGCATAAATTGAAGCTTTTTCTTTCTTTATTATTGATCGGAATTAAAATAAAATTATTGGTTGCGTTACAAAAAATATAAACGTAAACCACTGATAATTTTGTTTTTTCTTGAGGTAACTAAGAACTCATATAAAAAACACCTTTAAAAAAATACCGTTTTATGACTAAGATTATTTTTGAAGTGAAACTTCTTTAGGCGCGTAATGGATTTCGGAGTAAAACCGAGTCAGGATCGACACGAAAATGCGGGTACCCCCACCACCGCTCACCGTTCACTGTCCCTCTCTCACCATATGCGCTTGTTGAGGTGGGGGAGCCGCTCACGAACGTTCTCTCTCTTCTCTTCTTTCCTCTCTCTCAGACACCAGCGAACTGCGCCACGCCAAGCATCAGCTGCTTGGTTAGTATACTGCGTCGTGAGTGTAATACGAGTGAAATACGTAATTGATTGTGGTTCATACGGTTTGGTACAGAATTTCAGTGTTAAAAATGAGTAGTGACGAGATATTTAATTGTAATATTGTTATTTATGTAATATTGTATACTTGTGAATAAATTGAAAATTTTTGGAACTATACATTAATCGAACGTCATTCATCTATAAGAAAATATTAGAAAAAGCAAATCCATGCTTCGTCGTTGAATTATTTAACCTCTAATTTTCAAACTAACCTAAGAGAGAAAATAGAGATGATGAAATGAAAATAGAGAGAGAGGAATACTAGAAGTTTCACTTCTGTCTTGCGTAGGCTTGACACACCCATTTTTTATTTATAATTATTATTGACTAACTTTTTTTCATTCATATAAAAATATTCAACAAATAAATAAAACTCACTTTGGCGCTTACCTCAAATATATCCAGACTCCGCTGGTCAAGCAATTGTCGCCTCTATTATTGGTGATATAAGACGCAAACATTCTAGGATCTGTACAGAAGTCCGCGGAACGTGGCACGGAACGGAAGTCTGTCTGTGACAGTTTTTTCGAAGGTTTTTTCTTGTCGGCATTATTTTGGTTACGAGTATTATTGGTTCTCAAACGGTGAGGGAGTTTTGTGATTATTGATCCAAGAAATAACAGGAATATGCCAATTAGGAATCCTTCTTTTATGGTCGATGCAATCAATGACAAACTAAAAAAAACACTCTCTCAACCTCCAACAACGCGTAAATTAACATATTCAGAAAAAATACCAGATCCGTGTGATGTTGTAGAAGTTACGCCTATAACGCAATCATCATCAATGGAGTTACAAAATGGCATAATTACAGACGATGTGTCATCAACAATTTTGTCATCAACAATTTCAACTCTATTGATATTGAGAATGTTATATCATTTGAGAAATTTTAGGTTTATGAATATGCTACATAAATTCACAATATAAGTATTTTTTGTTTTTCCAATTTTTTTTACATTATAATAAAAGCAGGTATAAGTACATTTTTTTTAAATACATGTAAAGCTAATATGTTCTAATTAGTGGTAATAATACCTCCCTAGTTGAGAAATTATCGTGATTAGAGAGGGAGTACTATCATAAGTTGATATTACATTATATATTTAATAGTTGCTACAATTAACATGCATGTAGAATTATATACTCATGCACTATTTTTAGAAAAAAGAACTTAAGAATTGTTCCTTGATAATTTCTAATACTGGATATTTGTTTGGTAATTTGATTGTTCTTCAAAAATTATGTTTTAATTGAATTTAAAAAATATATTAGCAACATAAATTTGATAAAAGTATTTAATTTTTTTTAAATAATATATGTAAGTGACATTTCAATGTAACGTATTATTAACAAATAGTTTATATGTATTAATAATGCATACAAATAAAATCAATAAAAAAATATACAGTTATTATTAAACGTAATTATCCCCACAGTTTGAGTCCATCCGGCAGTCATAGCTCTGCAGCTGTTGTCAAAATAAGATTGATAGTAACCGTCCACCAGTTAAAAAGGTATTAGTAGGTATACGGAAGCATTGGCAAACGGGGAGGCCTGGTCGGGCGCTTCCTACGTATTGCAGGTACATAGTACGCGGCTACTGCAATTACTTGTCTCGTTCAGATAAGACCAAAAAATGTGCACATTTTATATTCTGTTGGAAGGGGTAGAAACCCAAATATGTTTGGCGTTTATATTCGCCTTAACTGTCAGTATCTCCTGTATAATACAGATATTCTCCTATGTACACTGCATCATGTATCACTTCTATGTTTTTAGGCGTATATATATAAATAAATAAATATTGATTGATTTTTTTCTTCCTATTTGAACGAAAACCGGATTCTGTGGAAATCGTAGCTATTATATATATATATATAGAATCAGAGGCAGACAAGCCACTTTTAATTTAATGATATTCATTTTGATGGATATTTTTTAAAGATAATATTTACATTCTATGAGCCGAAATTAAATCACATGTGCATTAAAAACCAAAAACAATTTCTCACATTCGGTTAAATTGTTGTATGCTTATAAGAACTCCGCTGTAATTTCTCTTTCTGTTGTATGTTTCAATTATGAGAGAGAGGAAAAGGCTATAACGGAACTGTCAACGGTACACATTTTTTACCCATTGGAATTTTGTTATTAGAATCTATTTTTCGGCTTCTCTGCGCCCGTTGCTTCCCTGGTAATATATTTCAAAAACACAGAAAATAAATCGCTAAAATTCATCTGTTCGCCTTTCAATCACTCAACCGTATCGCCCTGTCGAAAACAACTATTCAGAATCGAAAAAATATTGAAATGGCTTTAACATTGTTTAGTGACCAGTTCTGAAAATCCAAGTACTCGTCATCTTCTTCTTCTCATTCCAATCTTCACTTCATCCTCATAAAATATCTCAAATTAGGTCTTGCTAGGTCCAGACATGCTCTCGAAAAATAACATAAAATATTTGTTTCATTTAATTTTTAATCTGTTTGTTCATAAAAATTTGAAATGTCTTTGAAATTTTTATGAATAGAAATTTATGCCAACAATATTTCTCAGATAATTATCAATAAATATACCTACCTATTTTCATAGTCTCCGTGGGAATAGGCAGTGGTGAGCACCCTCAGGATAATGTGAAATTTTGATTATTTTAATAAAATTTATTTGATTTAACTAGAATTGCCCGGATACGGAATTTTCGTTGAGATTTCAAAATTATTTCAATCTTTTTTCAAGATTTTAATTCTACTATCTATTATATTTGATCAAACAAATGAGTAATATTTTTCAAATGTTCAAAAGGTGGTTTTTAGTAGGCTTTTAAATAAGTAAGAGCATTACGATTCGTGGTAAATAAAACAAAAAGCTAAAGCCTTGCTAGATGTAGTGAAATTTTTTTTTTAAAAATTGAGAGATAGCCAGTTTTTGTGTTTATGAATGTATTCAGTATTTGTGTTTATGATTATATTCAGCGCCCTTGAGGTGTTTTGCACAAAAACGGCGCTATACAAGTCATCCAAGTTTTATTATTATTATTATATATAAAAAATGAGAGAATTGCTGGTCGTAGTGTACAAATAAAAAAGGTGAGGCATTTTCTAGTTGTATTGTATAAATAAAAGAGTGAGAGCATTGATAGTCGTAGTGTGTGAATAAATAAATAAAAGAGAAAGCATTGCAAGTCGTAGTGCATAAATAAATAAATAAAGTGAGAGCATTGCTAGTCGTAGTGTGTAAATACATTTAAAAAATTAGAGCATTGCTAGATGTAGTGTTTAAATAATAATACAAATGAGAGCATTGCTAGTCGTAGTGTACAAATAATAATAAAAGTGAGAGCATTGGTTTTCTTAGTGTTTAAATAATAATAAAAATGAGAGCATTGCAAGTGGTAGTGTTTAAATAAATAAAAAAAGAGAGCATTGCCAGTCGTAAAGTGCACGGGGAAAAGTGACTGATCATAAATACTACTAATATAAAAATAAGATTGCAGGCCTTACGAATAAATTAACCGGATTCCTGATAAGCTTTTAGTTAATTACGAATATACTATAATGACTTCGGAACACGTATTCACGAAAATCTGAATATTTTTGCATTGAAACGAAATGTATTTGAATCTTCGTCATTTATAAAACATTCTCAAATCTGTGAGAGCATTGCTAGTTGTAGTACATAAATAAAAATATTATTTATTAATCAAAATCAGAAGGTTTTGCGAGATGAAAATAAATTTCTACTTTGTTTTTTGTTTTTATAATCGACAAAAAATTACACAGATTATCATCGGTTACCTTGACAGATTAGTCGCTACTGTAAATATTGAAAAACTTGTGCAAAAAAATTTCAATCATTAGTTCCTTTTTACACCTGTATATGTATAAGTAACTTAGTGTATATAAGTTGTATATAAATTCCAAATAACACATTTTCACGACGCAACATCATCGTCACAGCTTTATTTACATTTTACTGTAAATATTTAATACTAACACCTAGTCAAAATTGGTGATGCTCGAGTATGTTAGTCGACTTTTTTGACGAGATTCCTTACCAAGTCAATATTGACCATATATAACCAGTAGATATTACCATGTTTAATATTTACCTACTCGGTGTTTTCAAATTTGCTCTCTGCTTCTACGACTGTAAAACCTGCGCCGATAACTCCATTGCAATCTCCCCCGTTTTCCATAATCGACGCATCCAATGGTACGTATACATTTGCGAACCGAAACGCGAACCGGGCCACGAATTACGGGATCACAGATGGCGTGAAACGCCGCTTGCAGTTGCTTCGTACCTTTCCCATAAGTTGAGGTTCACTTCGGTAGTTCGGCTCGCTTATGTATTCGTAGCAAATCGGAAATAAAGGTTACAGTTCTCAGCAGCAGAACCATGTAATATAAAAATATTGTAACCACGTAATAACGTAGGTAGGTACTATAAGGTTCTGACGTGAAAGTAATTTTTCTTTTTTTTTTAAACACATAGGTATTTTGTTGTTGACGCGCGTCTAATGTTTTTTCTCATTAGTTACATGTCAAACTATAAACCGTTCAGTGACCTGATATTAGACCTAGACTCACTTGTAAGCGTTCAAAAATAAGAAGAAGATCACTGACGATTGTTTGAAAGGGAGATATGAAAAAACGAATGATAGAGGGAGCGCGCTAATATATATGAAAAAAATACTGTTAGGTATAAAGAATAGGCGTACACAGGCGTATGTTTGCGGATATGAAAGAGACCGCGTGCCTGAGGGAGACAGATGCATGGAGTATAAATAGTACGTACGGTGTCCATTGTCCCTCTCTTGCCTCAGATTCCAACGGAACAAAAACCTTACATTAAACACCTTATAGAAATAAAGAACGTAAACGTACCTACATGTCTTATTTATCACGAATAATAAATCTAAGTAATTCGTCGGCCACGCTAATTTACAAATTGCAAATTTATTATAAATATCTCAAAATTATTTGTATTCTTTTTAAAACCCGTACTGCAAACCTCAAACGAATGAATTGATAGATTTCTTCACAAAAGATCGGTAAAATTAGTAAAACATGAATGTGTTATGAGGATGTACAGGGTTTTCCAATAAGAGGTGTTATTTTGATATTCAATCGTAAAAGATCAATGGTTTCGTTGCTTGTGTGGCACGTAGCGCCGTCTTGTTGAAAGTAAACGTTATCCAGATCAATACCATCCAATTCCGGCCATAAAAAATCATTAATCATCTCTCGATAGCGCAATCCATTCAACGTAACTGTTGCTCCAGCCTCATTTTCGAAAAAGTAAGGTCCAATGACTCCGCCGGACCATAAACCGCACCAAACAGTCACACGTTGAAGATAGAGAGGCTTTTCAACAATAACTTTTGGGTTTTCCGAGCCCCAGATGCGACAATTTTGCTTGTTGACGAAGCCACCGAGGTGGAAATGGGCCTCATCACTCAAGACGATTTGCATTTGATTCACTCAAGTGAATTTTAATAATTTGAATGTGTTGTTGAAGTGTGTATCGTTCCATTTTTATTAATTTCGTAGTTTCTACTTGTCAAATGATAAAAAATGACAGCTTCAAAACTAACATCTACCGAAATAGCGGGCTATTCAAAATAACACCTCTAATTAGAAAACCCTGTACATAGGAACGCGTGTTTTTTTTTAATTCTAATATTTTTGGATTTCGACATTATATAACATGATATCGCAGCTGCGTGAACACGTGTTCCGATATATTACGAAAGTACTAATAAAATTTGTTAGGGAATGGATTCTACCGCGTTCAGGATTTTAATAAATCCGCAATTCTCATTTTTCTCCGTGTAAGCGACTGTTGTGAAAACATTTAGTAAAACACGACTTATATAAAATGGAGCAAAAATCTCTTAATATCTGAGTTAACTATCATTAAAAGAAGCACTGTGATTATTTGCATGTTGTATGACAGAATCAGGTGTGTTTTTATAATTTTCCGAGCATACTTTGTGATTTTTTCCATTGAAACGATTTCATGTAATTACTTTTTTAACTCGGTACGTGAATACAGATTATCTTCAAAAATAACTTTTTTTCAAAAACTTTTAAACTTAAAGTGTTCAAGAAAAGCATGTTATATTTTCTTAGAAATTCGGAATGCGGGGACTTAAGCGGTAGCTACAAGCCAAAATGTGTATATTCTTGGTTCGCCTTATATTGTCACGAATGTAGGTAATAGACATTAAAATCGCTTTACAAACGGAGTCTAGAAACGTTCAATTTCAAGCACAAAAATGGTTTTTATTTATTTTGTAAGACAGCAAAAAAGTTAATCATGGGAAACTGTCACAGATAATTTTAGCAATAACACTGTATTTTTTAAAAGTTGTTTCCTTTACGCGTTCATATATTTTTATTGAAAAAAAAATAGTAGTTTACATTTATATATTTTTAGTGAGTATTTTTTTATTTATTTGTGTTATACTGAAAGGAAATGATAGGGAAACCTTCAATGTATCTAAAGCATATTTTCGGGTATTCATAATGTACATCAATTCGTGATAAAGATTAATCTAAATAGTGATTTAGCATTAAGCTTCACCTTAAGTTAATGTTAAAGTGGTCATTATTTTTCAAAATTTTCCGCCAATCTTCGGAAGCGAAAAGAGCTAAATATTGAAACCACTGGTGCTAATTCGTTAAGAACAAATTCTGACTACTATTCCATACATTTAAAGTAACACCTCCAGTGACTGTGCAAGAAAAGGCTGCTATGGACGTAGGACGCTGAAGTAACGGACGACCGGACAGAGACGTCTGGAGGCCCCTTGTAGATGCGATGAGTCCCCGACTGGAATAGGGCAAAAGAGCTAAAAATGTATGTATAATAATAGGATGGGGGCACTTACACAAGGAACAAGGGACAAGGTACGCACAAGGAGTCATGAACACACTCTGAGTACAGTATAACCACCCATACAGGGCTCTGTTCTGCCTCCCTTGGCGATGCAGCGCCCCACAGATGTTCGCGGAGGGATGGGTGCATGGGTTCGCTACCTTGATGCACAGAGTAGCCGGGACAAATCAGTGCTACCGGAGATCGGAAAACACTATTGTCCAGGCCGTTACTCAGTGACAGTGCGCTCCTACACCATAGTGGAGAATTTCTTTCAAGATGTATACTTTTATATGGCAGACAAAGTATTGCACTCACCACTCGGTTCAGCCGAAATAAAAAAAATGTATTACACACTCATGCACAAACTCTTAACCATTTTTATATCCTTCAGAACTCATATTTAAGGTCAGAAAATTAAAAACTTTATATTTTGAATTAGGCGGCACCATTCACAAAAATAAAACCAGGCTAAAGTACAAGTTATCGGTTCTGATATATATAAAAACTCGGGATCAAGTTAACAGAACTATAAATACTTAGGAACAATTTTTTTTAAAAGATTTTCAGAAAAAATAAGATATAATAATAATGAATTAAAAGAAATAAAAATACAACAAAAAAATATACTGAATACTAAAACGTATTACCTTGACATTGCTATCAGCTATTCACAATGCCTAACAAACACACAATAGTAAAACGTTATTCGTAATTCACTTCTCAAATACGAGTATGTACTCAATTCCGAGCATTGGTACACAATACATTCTCATACAGCTACAGAGTGACTGGTTGAATCTGTAATCAGATTTGTAGAGTTTTGAGGTTACAACAATAATTAACCTTTGACTAAAATTATTCTGTGTTTTTGTTAACACCGTATTTAGGTTTGATTTAGTAGTGGGAGGTGGGTTAATTGCCAGGTAGCACCCACCGCGATTGAACGCAGCAGTTTTAGGTTTTCCATAACCGCTGGGTTTAATCGCAGTGTGTGCAACCACTTTTCACTTGTGGAAAATTCTTTCAACCAAATAGATTCTTTTAGAATATAAAAAAAAAACATGTGTGTGTAACAGTGATTTTCGTAGTGAAATTTTACAGTTATTGTAAATTCGTATCGGTAAGTAAGGAAAAGGGAACAACTCTTCAGTAGTAGTTGCAACGTTATTGTTAATATATTTTCGTCCAACCAGAAATCGTTTGGATTTGTTCGTTAATAAAAAGCATTTGGTCATGAACGGAAGAGTGAAAAGCTGATGGAGTGTAGGGCTAAGAGATTTTTGTGACCGGGGAAAATCTTCAAATATCTGTTCCGTTCAGCTGAGAACAGAAAGACAACTGGTAAAATGTTACTTTGGCCATTACTCTGGATTTGTTCCCGAAGTCTGGGAAGGCCCAAAACTCATCGAGCATGCTTAATTACCGAGGCAATTAAAATTTAAAAAATCGTTATTATTAATAGAAAAAAGACGGGGCTAAGCTTGATAGTTCTTGAAAACCACATTAATTAATATATTTAAATAATGCGCACGCGTAACATGGTATCACTTCTATACATGGTGTCCGGAAACTCGTAGTACAAGCCGGAAACTGGAGAATGTATACCACACGGGGAACCCAAATAAACATCAAGTTTTTTGATTTGAGCATTTTTATAAAAAAAAAAAAAAAACAAAAAAATATGTTTTTCGGCTATTTCAGGGTTCAAATTTTTTCGACTTTATTTGTTTTACTTTTAAATAGTTTTAATTAGTTGGGTACTTTGATCTTTAGTAATAATTTATAAGAATTTGATCAAAAAAAATCAACTTCTGACTCGATTTACTCGAAAACGAAAGCTCAAATAAAAAAAAATTATACTACAAAATCGACTCCAAATGTGATGTAGATTCACCAGTTTCCCGCTTGTACTACGAGTTTCCGGACACCATGTATACATAAATATACCATAGTCTACCTATATCTGATGATGGACACTGCAACACTGTCCAAAACGTTGACTAAAGAAGGAGGAAGTGCAACATGGCATAGTAACCCAAAAATTTATCACGATAATGGTGAATTTTTCGATGTTTTTGTAAAGTTTGAAAAATGATCCAAACTCCATGATTCACATTCACAAGTACATGGATCGTAAAATAGGCTATCCATTTGGAAGTTTATTGAATTCAGTGAAATTTTAATGTCATCTATACATAAAATAAACTTGGTCGATGTTTAATGTATTCAAATGTTCTTTGATCATAATTACTATAAAACAAATACTTTCACGTTCTTACATTAACTCTACACAAGAGACCAGGGTATATGTCATCTTTGGGTGTGATATGTGGAGGATCTTTTTGAGGAGAATAACGAAGAAACGACACGTTCTCCTGTTACAAATGTCAACCGTGTACAAATGTTGGACGCGCGTTTCACGTTTTTCCGGACTATGCACCGGTGCCGAAGGGATCAATGAGTTTGTTCCTATGAGAATCTTCCATTGTAATGCAGGTAGAACCAGAAAAGCATTCCCACCTGGGAAGGTGGGGGGGAGGGGACAGTTTCAGCGGATATTAATTTTACTCTGGATTATTTGAAGTTCGCTACCTTGATTACTAAGGTACAGAATACTAGAACAGTTGTCTGTTTATAAAATCATAATTATAGTAATGTCCCATCTTTACAAAACCATTTTGTTAAAAACCGAAGAAGGTTTATATTGACATAGAATAGGCTTGCACTCTTTATCGTTGGTATTAACACACAGAACCTAGTAAACAGTACACAGGTCACCAGAACAAACTCCCCGTTAGAGAGGGTACATAATTCATCACTATTTGAACGTTGAGTATTATTATTTCACGGTTAAAACACATGTTACCTGTCGCACAGTGTGCCCACATACTTAGGGGATACTGGGGTAATGGCGAACAGCGGGTAACTCCGAACGATCGAGTTCTAGAATGTTCCGATACCTCCCACCCATACAAATCGGGCCATGGAAAATCCAGCATTACGCTGCGTTCCGTGAGGAAAGATTCGCACGTCGTTGAAGGTAAGAAAAATTTTGAAAAAACTAAATAAAACAATTTCGATCAGTATGGCAATTTGATGTATTTTAGTAATGTATTTATGCAAGGGTTCGGTAACGGTATTTATTTTTTAAAAAACAATGTCCTAGATATATTGAAATAAAAGATCTAATTCCAATATGTTATTTTTTTAACTTTTAATTTTATTTCTTGCTATAGCAATCCTGATGAGTTACAAAACTTATTATAGGACGGGAGGAACTTACTATACATAGGTGGGAGTTAGTAGGTTCTATTTTAAATTAGTATTTTAATATCAAAGTTATAAGTTTAACATACGAAAAAGTACAAAAATAGAAAAATAATCAAAATTATAAGTTGCACATACAATACAGGACAAAAATAGAAAAAGGGAAGTTAGGTAGAACAAACAATAAAAACAAAACAAATGTAGGAATTTACAAAATGATACATGCCCACTGATAAAATAGTAAAAATAGATTATGCTCGATTACAAATACAGGGGATAGAAAAGGAGAGAGAAAGAAATAGCACAAAAGACAAGACAACAAGTATAAATATAATATTACCCATTTCAGCCTTCTGTCTCAAATGCGTCGACTATAAAAAGATCAAGTGTGATAATGTAGACATTTTTTAATACATATTTGCAGAGTTCTTAAATGGTGGTTATTTCCGTTCTCTACAATGCTTTTAAATTTTATAAACATTACCATGACTTATATGCATATATTGTTGAAATAAAAGTTTGTGGTATTGATTGATTTATTATTGGGGTGGTGTGCTTTTTCTTGATGTTTTTTATGTTAAGGCGATGCACTACGTCGTGTAATATTTTAAATTGAGCCGCTATCAATACCAACCCTTACGTAGATGACGATAAGGTTCCACCTGTTTTGATTTATGTAAGATAAAAACATGGCTAAAAAGTGCCTTTTATTTTAGTTTATGGATTTTCAGGCACAAATATTCAAATGTCTTTCGATCATTTTATAAATAACTTAATTTGCCACGTTATACAATAAAACCATAACCGTAAATGGGTTCGTAAGTAGGAGATTTTGAACTTTAAAGCAGTTTTCATAGGCCTATACATTATTTTTTTCTGGGCTTATAAAAAGACTTATCTAAAAAATACTCGATTATTTCAAAGGCCAGGATGTATTCTACTCGCAGTATTTAATTAAAGCATCTGAAACATTTCTAGGCGACCAAATTTTCAAACCAAAAACACACGATTTTAAATTACTACGTAGTGCATCGCCTTAATTCCGAACGTCAAGGATATTTTCTTTCATTAAATTTTTATATATTATTTTAATTGTATTAATACGTGTTGTCTTTCCAAAGGAATTATACAAAAATTTGATTTATAATAAAGATGTATGTGTTGGTGCGATTTTTTCTTTGGGTTTTCGTTTTTCTCGTAAGTGTTCGCCATTACCGACTCTGATATCGATTTGTTTGTACTTCTGGTATACTAACCATTCAATAAACATTAAAGATACCCAAAATAAAGAGAAATTTATATTTTTATGAGGATACAAGGTAGTGAAGGTCGAAACGAAGGTCTTAGGATATGTACGGAAGGATGGTCATAATTGAAATAAGATCAAATAATTTATCGTCTACACAAAACAACATTTATTATAAAGGTTTCAAAATGACCAATGGACCCCCTTTAAATGTTAAGGACGCCAAAATTTTTTCAGTTTTTCGTGGGTTATGTCTAAAGATTATATAATATTTTAATATTAGTTTTAGAATAGATGTACACTAGTTATAAAATATATACTGAATAATCATAATAATCGAAATATGATTGCTGACCGAAGTAATAGAGTGATGTTGATCAATTTTGATTTAAGTAAAAATCAACCCTTAAAACAGACTACACAAAGAAGATGGAAGACCTCTTGTGCGATTCAGGCACCTATAAGAAGATTAAAAACAACCCCACCAACAAGATTGACATAAAGACAAGGGAACTAGTGAAAGCTTCTAGCATCAGGAAAGAGGATTGGTCTAAGCTTTTTGTAAAAGCCTCTAGAACTCCTGCCCTGTACGGTCTCCCTAAAATACATAAAAAGGAAATCCCAATGAGACCGATTGTCAGCGCTATTGGTGCTCCTACATACAAACTTTCCCAATACCTCTCGAGATTACTGCAGATGCAAACTGGAAAAACCGAATCGTGGATTAAGGATTCAACAGATCTGATTAGTAAGCTCAAGAAAGTTAAGACTGAGGAAGGAGATATTCTGGTCAGCTTTGACGTCGTGTCTCTTTTCACAAATGTGCCTCTAGAAGACTCCATGACAATGCTAAGGGAGATATATGAGGAAGACATTTGCAAACTTTTTGAACACTGCCTCAAAACGGGATACTTTGCGTTTCAGGGTGAACTATTTGAGCAATTGGATGGAGTTGCGATGGGCAGTCCGTTATCGCCAGTACTAGCCAACTTTTTTATGGAGAAGTTTGAAGAAGTGGCACTCGACACAGCTTCGGCTGTCCCTAAAGTATGGTGGCGCTACGTCGACGATGTCTTCGCCATTTGGCCTCATGGAACGGAGAAACTAAACGAATTCCTGGACCATCTTAATTCTCTCCACAGCAAAATTAAATTCACAATGGAACTGGAAAACGAAGATAAAATCCTGCCCTTTCTAGATGTGGAGGTGATGCGGAAACACGATGGTAGCCTAGGGCATACTGTATATAGGAAACCAACCCATACTAATCGGTACTTACACGCTGATTCGCACCACCACCCAGCGCAGAAGAGAGGACTTATCCATACATTGGTGACCCGAGCGACCAGAATATGTGAAGAACATAAAATCGGAGCGGAACTTACGAAGCTGACCGATGCACTGGAGCGTAACGGCTACCCAGCAAGTCAGACAAGGCAAAACATAAGAGCCAAATCTGCACCAAACGAAGACAGAATTGAACAAGAGTCGAAAGGCTGTGCCTTCCTGCCTTATGTGCACAATGTGACAGACAAAATTGCCAGGCTATTGAGAAAGGAAAATATCAAGACTGTCTTCGGAACAACAACAAAGATACAGGACTTACTGAGGTCTGCAAAGACTAAGTTTCCTCTGGAAACAGATGGAGTGTATAAACTCAGCTGTTCCGGATGTAACAAGGTCTATGTAGGCCAGACAGAGCGGACTATCTCCAAAAGGATTTCAGAACACTTCAGAGCTTGTAAACTCAGCCACCCTGACAAATCGGCAATTGCCGAGCATTTGATTGACACCGGGCATTACTTTGGATTTGTTCCTGAAATCCTGGGGAGACCGAAAACTTATAGAGCACGGCTGATTACGGAGGCCATTGAAATTCATAAAAATCCAGTAAACATTAATAGAGACGATGGAGCTAAGCTTAATAGTTCTTGGTATCCGGTAATTGACGGATACACCAGAGCTAAACGAAGAAAACCACTTTAAATAAATAAAAAAAAATAAAAAAAATGATACGTTTATGTTAGCTCAGAGGGTTGGAGCTGGCAAAACGGTATCACAACCTCATACATAAGCTCACATTTTAACACAACCTCAAATAACACATCTGCCCTGATGATGGACACTGCAATGCTGTCCGAAACGTTGGCTAAAGAAGGAGTTAGCGTAACACGGCATTATACCCCAAAAACAAATAACAAAAATACTTTTGGCCGTGAAAATCTTAAATCATATCTTAAAAAAGTACTTTATATATATATAATTCATCTACTTTTACAGGGTTTTCCAATAAGAGGTGTTATTTTGATATTCAATCGTAAAAGATCAATGGTTTCGTTGCTTGTGTGGCACGTAGCGCCGTCTTGTTGAAAATAAACGTTGTCCTGATCAATACTATCCAATTCCGGCCATAAAAAATCATTAAACATCTCTCGATAGCGCAATCCATTCACCGTAACTGTTGATCCAGCCTTATTTTCGAAAAAGTAAGGTCCAATGCCTCCGCCGGACCATAAACCGCACCCAACAGTCACACGTTGAGGATAAAGAGGCTTTTCAACAATAACTCTTGGGTTTTCCGAGCCCCAGATGCGACAATTTTGCTTGTTGATGAAGCCACCGAGGTGGAAATGGGCCTCATCACTCAAGATGATTTGCATTTGATTCAATCAAGTGAATTTGATTAATCTTTGAATATTGCTTACACATCGCCTATTAAGCATTATTTTCTTTTTTTATGTAAATACTCCTCCCATAAACACGAGCTATTGAGCTCACCTTATGTAGTAGTAGAATAATTAGGAAAACATACATATATTACATTTGCGTACTGTTATAATTGGAAATGTAATAAATATTAATTTACTAGCAAATAAAAACCCATTGCCGCGGTTTCAAAATGTCAACCATTATTTTTTTTAAATAACAGAGGGCGTCACATTCGTTGACAACAATTCTAAACTGTACAGCCATTAAGATAATAATACTATCGGATTGTTTCGAACTCTGTTATAAGTGCTTATTTGTTCCGGGCTGCAGCCAGCAGGGTAATAATAACTATAGTCAACCTCCGATAGGAGAGCGCAATACAAGGACAAGTGGTCAAACTGTCACGGCGATTTAGTAATAGTTCCTCTATAACCACTCGGGCAACGCAGTCAGCAATTATCTGTCACCAATTGACACGTCCTCATAAAACTCTTTTCATCTTGTTTTATATTACGATCCTACAATATACAGGTGTGGCAAAACAGACAGTGCAGTTTTGAAGGACCATTAAAATAAACGGCGCAACTTTCAGAAACTGTGTTTTATTTAATTTTATTCCGTACATCATGCCGTTTTATGCATCAAGTTCTGAAGATGGCGTTAGAAAGGTGATGGCCCCCAACAGCGATGCATTGATGAATGCGATTTTTCTTATTAATGGCGTAGTTTTTACTTGTCAAATGTCAAAAAATGACAGCTTCAAAAGTAACATCTACCGAAATAGCGGGCTATTCAAAATAACACCTCTTATTGGAAAACCCTGCATAAAACAACAACAAAAAGTAAAGTGACAATAACCGTTATTAAACATTTGTTTAGTGAAATTAGTTGTAAAAAATACATCGGTAAGCGATTTTAAAACTTTAGCTACATTTGCATTAAAAAATTTAATATTTTTATTTGTATATTATGTCCGTTTGTAAAATCGAAATCTGAAAAGAGTCTTTCGTCTATTTTCAAAAACAGTGTATTTCATTTTAAGTTACGTTTAAAAACGGCGAGTGTATTTGAAATTAAATATCAAGCTGGAATATTTGATGACATGATATTATATTATCTAGGCCCGAGGTACAATTGAGGCGCTCGGCGGAAGAGTGACCCAACCAACAACAAATTTAATCAGCAAAAACATCAGATTGTTAAAGATCTTTGTCATATCTATGAAGCCGCTGTGACCTAAGTTCAGTTTTCATTTATTTCAAAGTATGGCGCTGTACAATATCGTTCTTAGTTACTTATTATGTTTAAGTTTTTTGTTGGTTGGGCCGTTGAGTGCCACAATTGTCCGTGTAAATTTTTTCCGAGCGCCGAAATGTGCGTGCGTATGACCTAGGTACATTTTAAGACCATTATGAGTGGAACACACGCTTGGGCAAAGAAATTGTATTATGCTTTGATGAAGATATATGATGATAATCATTAGAAACAGATATATTTATAGTAGTCATTAAGGTAATGCCTTTATGTGTGTAGGTACTTAACTACTTTCAAAATTCTAGTGAGTAATTTATTGTCAGATTGAAATTCTAGAGAGATCTATTTTTTAAACCGTTAATTCACCGAATTATCATGGTAACATTGTGAGATCGAACCGGTGTCAACTAACTATTCTCCAAAGTTGCGAGTCCAATCTAAAACATGTAACTAATTCCACGAATTAATGCAAAATCAAGTGTTTTTGGTCTGAAAATTTGATCAACTAGAAATAGGTTCCGTAGTAAGCGTTGAAAAAGAAAAAGAAGATGGTTTGAAAGGGATATAAAAATAAAACTATAATATCTAAGCGAAAATTGTGAAAATATTGAATAAAACAAAAGTCGTTTAAAATAGAGCAAAAATCAAATTCAAAGATGCACTGTGAATTTTTTTATACATATATCATTTTAAACAACAGAAAAAAACGTGTTTTTAATAATTTTCGGAGCATACTTTCCGATTATTTTCTTTAGACTTTAGAGGGAATTTCATATAATTACTTTTTTGAGTCTTCAAATGTATAGATATTAATTTAAAAACCACATATAATTTTTTTGGACCTTAAGAACTTAAGTTAAGAGAAATATGTTATTATAATCGGTAGAAAGTCGGAATTCGGTGGCTTAATTTAATACTATAAACCTTTAAAAGCCCTGCTTGACGTAAAAACATATAAAATAAAAATGAAATAAGATTTGCAGAAGAAAAAAATACTTCGATTAGACTACATAATAATAGAGTATGTATTTTTATAAGAATAGAAAAAAATAGTATCAGGCCAAGATAAAATAGTATCAGGCCTATATAAAATAGTATCAGGCCTAAATCTAACAGTATCAGGCCTATATAAAATAGTATCAGGACTTGATCAAACAGTATCAGGTCTAAATAAAATAGTATCAGGCCTAAATCAAACAGTATCAGGCCTATATAAAATAGTATCAGGCCTAAATCAAACAGTATCAGGTCTAAATAAAATAGTATCAAGCCTAAATCAAACAGTATCAGGTCTAAATAAAATAGTATCAGGCCTAAATCAAACAGTATCAGGTCTAAATAAAATAGTATCATGCCTAAATCAAACAGTATCAGGCCTATATAAAATAGTATCAGGACTTGATCAAACAGTATCAGGTCTAAATAAAATAGTATCAGGCCTAAATCAAACAGTATCAGGCCTACATATATAAAATAGTATTAGGACTTGATCAAACAGTATCAGTTCTAAATAAAATAGTATCAGGCCTAAATCAAACAGTATCAGGCCTATATAAAATAGTATCAGGACTTGATCAAACAGTATCAGGTCTAAATAAAATAGTATCAGGCCTAAATCAAACAGTATCAGGCCTATATAAAATAGTATCAGGACTTGATCAAACAGTATCAGGTCTAAATAAAATAGTATCAGGCCTAAATCAAACAGTATCAGGCCTATATAAAATAGTATCAGGACTTGATCAAACAGTATCAGGTCTAAATAAAATAGTATCAGGCCTAAATCAAACATATCAGGCCTATATAAAATAGTATCAGGCCTAAATCAAACAGTATCAGGCCTACATATATAAAATAGTATCAGGACTTGATCAAACAGTATCAGTTCTAAATAAAATAGTATCAGGCCTATATAACAACATGCTTGGCGCTGAGAATACTCACTAATAAAAACATGCTAATTTAATAAGAAACTCTTCAGATTATTCGTTATCGGGGATTTCCTGATACATTCTTAGTAAAATACCAATTAATTGTTCATAAAAATCCTAACATTTTCGCATTTCATTATTATATATTACTAAGACAAACGCAGGTGCATAAACACGTGTTCCGATATTATTAAGAATTTACTAAAAGTTATCAGGAAAAGGCCTGCAGTCCCTTTCTTAACCAGATTACCAATAATTTGAAAAGTTTTTCGATAAATCAGCAATACCTACTCATTTATCTCCGTGTGAAATGTAAAATCTACTAATTAATAACTCATTTTCATATAATGTTGCAGATTAAGTTCTTTAGATTAATAATGATTTTAATTTTATTATTAAGGATGTAAGTAGTTAGCCAATATTACTGATTGATGATTAAGATTATTTGAAGAGAAGTCTGAGTCCTATAATTCTCCCAATAATGAATGAATCCAATATAATGACAAATGCAGAAACATATTTGGATACTTACAGAAGATACAGCAGGGCATCGACAATGTTTGCGGAATTAGGACTGATGAGACACTGGGTAACTGGAGCCAGAATGCGGCTAATGGCCCCCGCCAACACGGTGGTGACCGCAGACTACCAACACCAAGCGCCACTCCTGAGTGAGCGCTGGGCCCAAGCTCACTCAAGACCACGCCCTACTTATTTGGTCATAATTGTATTTTTATTTATTTTTAGATTTTATTGTATTGTGTTCACGCAATCTTGGTTTATTTTAAGATACTCTTGTAAATCTTAAAAATTGCCTTATTCACATAATTACTATTTATTTTTATACATTTATTACCAAAAAAATCACAATTTTCATATATATATTATACAATCGCTGCGTGTATATCAATATGGGATATGTAGGATTGTACTAACCTCTCCACATCCTGAAATAACAATAAATATATTTTTACAGAAGCTCCACATAGGAAGCCCTGGGGAAAGTAACATCCCTCAATTCCTATGTAATCTTTGGGGATGCTGTGTGGAGGGACTTTTCAATGACACGAATGAGAGTAAGTTCGGGGAAGGAAAAAGGTATGGGGGGTGAGTAAGAATCTGGGTGGGTCTAGGAGTGATGGACGTATGAATTCATCCCTCATACTGCGTCACAAGGTGATAGGTCGAGGTAGTCCGGCTGAAGAAGACAAAAGGTATCCCTCAACCAGTCTCTCCCGTTCCAGCCCGCCACGCAGTAAGTGGACAGACGCATCCGCCGCCAAGACATATGAACCCGGGCACCTCTGCTAAGTCACAAATTATACCTAATCTCAAATCGTGCCCTGTTTTTATATTTATGGCATTAACAAAATGCATTGATTCTACGAATATACACAGAATTATTTGCAATTCTCATGTTGATTTCTATCTCAGATGATTGGAATTTCACTTTTTTACGAATATTTATATATATGGTTTAACACCCGTTTAGAAACGGTGCCATAACAATGCAAAGTGTTGATTCAATTGGTTCTTAGATTTTCATCTGGGTCAGGGGTATAAAATACTGTTTCTTGGTAATATTGATTCTGTAGAAAATCAATTCCTTGTAATATGAAATGAAATGTTATTGTTCGTAATTTATGTTATTGATATGTCCATGTATAATAATAATATTATATATCCTACCAGTCATAGGCTCGGTATATCAGTTGATTTTAAGCTCTGCATGGTTCGAATGTCGAGCTAAGCGCGGCTTGGAACAGCCTGGATATCGCCAATTAATTTTATTGGAGGAATGTGCTTCTTTTTTCTTTGTTTAACCATTCAATGGTAAATCTATGAGCTTTCAAAATGTCAACCACCCCACCGGCAGCATTTTCGAGTTTTTTTTTATAAAGTTCCCGACATCAATCAGCATTGTGCTATATGCGAGAATAGTATTTCTTTTGCTGGACTCTTCATGAAATTATGATGAACGAAAATAATCTGTTCAGATATTGCAATTTTTAAAATCCCTTTCCAGACTATTTTATCATTTAATAACATCGACATTCTTATTCGCTCGACGGATATAATGGTCCACACTTATAAAATAAGGAAATTTTCTTGAATTTCGGTTAATAATAATTATAAAATAATAAAAGTGTTTATTCCGGTATGTGGGGAGGTTAGTGCAGGTTAAGATTAATTACGAAATCATTTACGAAATCTGACGTAAGCGTCAAGTTTGACGTCATGTGATTGCTGGTGCCTCGCCAGCTGAAAACTATTCTGCCTCTTATAAAAGTTGAGCGGCAGATTAAGCCAGCTTAAATTTGAGCGAGGAATGTCGTAGATAGCTAGGATACAACGGGCCATTAGGTTAATAAACTGCCTAATATGAAAACCATTTGTCCGTACCACAGGGAAGTCATTTTATATTGTATTATAATTTAAAATAAACCCTATTAATAAATTCAAAAGTCTTTTGAATATACTTACATATAATATTTTGCTAGACAGCAATTCAGATGAGTTTGTATGGTTCTTCAACTCCAAAAATGATTTTTTTTAATACTGGACTAAACGGAAACTAATTCTTGTACCTACGCGTCCAAAAAGAAGAAGAATATGGTTTGAAAGGAAGATATTTAAATACAAACAAATATGATAACTAGACAAAAAATCTCTCCACAAATGTGATGTCTTAAGTATCATTTAAAGAAACACCGTGAATGTCTTCATACCTATAACATATTAAATAATAGAACCCGATGTGCTTTTTATAATTTTCGCCGCATACTTTCCATTTCTTTTCCTCTTTAGAAAATTTCAAATATTTACTTTTCAGCTCGACAGATGTATGGAGATTATCTTAAAAACTCAAAGTGTTCAAAGGAATTATATTATAATTCGGTGGAAATTTGAAATGCGGGGCCTTAAACTAATGTGTTTGCTGTTCTCGCATTATGAAAATAATGCGAGTATATATACAGGGTGTTAAGGGACTTACTTTTTTTAGCCATTCAGGTTCTAAAATATTTTTACCAACAAGTCCTAACGACATTGTAAGTTTTCTTGGAATTTTGAAATGCCACCGAGGTATCTAAAATTTGCTACATATCACTTATTTTTTAAGTTTTCGTTAAAAGAAATACTATTTTAGAAACTAGATAAAATTATCGTTGAAAAATTTGGATTTGAAAAAAACATTGATCTTTCAAAACAACATTTTTTTAATAACATGAAAATGTTACCAAAAAACTTACCAGGACATTTTGACTCGGAACTTGCATAATTTTGTAAAAATTCGATATTTTTAAAACATATTCCTTTTTTGTAGGTAAGAGTTAATAAAACTGTCACTTCACTTTTTTGCCGCTTATACAATAAAAAAATAAAAATATTTTTTTTCTTTCTCAACTTTAGCTAACTTTAACTAACTTTAACTTAACTCAACCGAGTAACACTCAACTCCTCACATCAACCCTAGCAGTCTGATTCCTACTGATTTTCTATGTTTTTTGTAAAAGAAAAAATTCACTGCAGACCAAAATTTTAATCCAAATAATGCCAGGAATCACTGGTTAATGTAAGCCAATACGTCCCTTGACACCCTCTATATTTTAGGAATACTCGTTTAGCACTCGCTCTTACCAAGTCTTCAATTAGCAAGTATTCATTTTACTGAAGGTCGATTGTAAATAAAGCCAACTCCAGTCAGCCTTGCCATTAATTTTAAATCAAAACATTTGTGAGTATATTAAGTATATACTCAATATCTTTACTGCCTTCTCAGGAATTGTTCGAGAAATATCATTTTGTATAAAAATAATAAACGTTCGTAGTAAGACCATGTACGACCGCATCCATCGAGGAGATCCGAGAATAATAAAAGGCCGATCTAATGAATAAGATGAAGAATTAAATATAGAGCGGATGGACAGAGAAAACGTTGAGTGTATTCAATAATAACTAACCTTCTAATGGTGCAGTTTCTACTCACTAGTAAAAAGCTATCAAATGACTCGAGGTTAACAGCAGTTACCCTTATAACAACAAATGAAGCATAATGATAATGGACAAAATGGAATAAGTGAAATCCCTGAGGCGTGTGTCTCGTAAAATTATGTATGACCTAATTACGGATGCAGAGTTCCGTAAAGAATGAAACGCGGCATTGTAAGATCATTGCACAGATTAAGGAAAGTGATGCTGTTTAGGTGGAATGTCATAGTACATCGTCAATTGTGGTGAAATCGGTATTGGCTTGTGTTGGGAAGTAAGAGGTTCACAGATGCACTCATAGAGGGCAGTGCATAGAGCTTGCATGGAAGTCCGCAAGATGGAAGCCAGTAACCAGTAGTCGCTAGGGCCAGTGGGAATGCTCCCAGACAAACTTACTGTTTCAGATCTCAATTAGCCAGCTTCTTAGTTAATAGTTAGGTCGACTATCGAGTCACCATTGTAATACGCGAAGTATTAATAAATCACTGATTTATCACAAAGAACCAATTATTTATAATCTCCTTCCACGACGCACAGTGGGCTGAAAATCGCCTTTCATAGACATAGAGACTTGAATTTTCAAGGGTATTTTTTTTGGCTAGAAATGGATTCTGCTGATCATTACTATGCTATAAAATGTCGTACGAAGCAATTGCGTGTACAAATGAAGGAGTTATAATTTTTTTAAGAAAAATTTGTATGGCGCTGACATTAAAAATGAGGCTATCTCTAGAATCATAAGGTTGGCCGTTCTATCCTTACACACAGATAATATTACTATTTATTGGTATTTTTTGACATACTTCATATTGTGGCGCAAGGTGCGATTTTTTTTTTTTAAATCCTAAAGTTGAAAAAAAATCTTTTTTTGTTGATGATTCATTTTAATGCTTAAATGCTTTACATATTAGTATGCTTTGTCTAGTTTACAATATTTTATTTACACTGCAAGCCAAAACACTGTGCACAGTGGGCTGAAAATCGCACACGCAATTGCTTCATACATAATTTTATAGCATATTTATGATCAGCAGAATCCATTTCTAGCCAAAAATAATACCCTTGAAAATTCAAGTCTCTATGTCTATGAAAGGCGATTTTCAGCCCACTGTGCGACGTGTTGGAGAACTGTCTGTGGGAACACAACAGATTGTAATTTTTTTTCGTTATTTCAAATATAAAGAGCAGTGGTTCGGTTATATTTTCCTCTTTTATATCATCAATAAATACGTTAAATGTAGGAATAGAAAGAGCAAAAACATTACCTACAATTAATCAATTAACAAATCAGTATAATAACGATTCAACTTAAGTGTTGTCATAACATATAACCTAAAATACCATATGTATCTACCAAAAACCCACTTTAGTTACTAGTTAGGATCAACTTATAATGTGTCAAACATTCCAAGTTTTTTACTGTCAGTATTCTGTTACCTGTGTATTTAACAACCAATAAACATGATGTGAATTTTCGATAGAAAATTAAAATGTACTGAACATCGTACACGTAATACTTACAATGCAAATCAATTTTGGTGCCTGTTCAGTTTTGAATGATTCTTAGAAGCGTTCATTATTTATGAACCTTGTAGCTATAAAAAAAACAAGCACACCAATCACACAATACCTCTCTCTTAGATAGAACTCTTCACACAAAACACAAATCAAAATTTATTTGTATCTGTGTTTATATGAAAACTATTCAATTTATTCACTCACTGATTGTTTTTATTGAAGAAGTCGTTGTAGGTAATGATTTCTAAATTTTACTATATTCACGTCTGTCTAAATATATTTTTAATAGCACACAACATCCTGAAAAATGACATAGGCCCTACGGAGAGTTATTTTCCTCAGGGCCTCCTGTGTGGATCTATTGAAAAAAAAATGATGCTGATGAAAATATTTTATAAATACTTTCGACGTCACAAATTCTACAATTATAATATTCTGTAATTTTTCACAGGTCAGTGCTAGTTTTTAATAATATAGTTAAGAAACACGCTGTACAACTGATGGAATGCCTATTCAAATAACTTATACCCACACTTATTTTTCCTTTTCTCTAAAATAAGCAAGCGTAAGCAAAATAAAAGCCGCCTTCAGTGACATTGCGAGGACATCACATTTAAGGATACAAACAGTCATTTATACATTTAGCATAAACACTAATTATTCATCTGTTCTAGACCAATAAAGTTACATTAAGTTTACTTGTTGAATAAGTATTTGTACCTACACAATACATTTATAAATGACAAAGAAATATTAAAAAAATAAACATTATAAGGAATTACAAAATTTTATAAACAAACAAACGACAGTTAGTAGTAATACAATTTTCGCATGATTATTCTAAAAACAATAAAATAAACTATGATGATAGTATTATTTCACAAAATTTCCATTAAACTAAGGTATATATGTAATTCTGCCAACTGTCGTCAAGCTACGTCCAAACAGCACGGAATATCGACGTCGAAGAGCCAATGAAAGTTATACGTTTTTTTGGGTAGTTAGAAACAAACGCGAGATGGGATTTGCAACAGTTTTAGTGAACGATGTCGGCGTCACGCGTTGTATGAGTGGGTTTTAATAATTATAATGGTTCTCTGTCCACATGTAGAAAAATTAGTATTGCTAATTTATTAAAAATATTGTTTATTTATTTTATTAAAAACATAAGGCCCCGTAGTAAGCGTTCAAAGATGAATATGTAAATAGGATTGTTAGAGGGAGCGCGCTAATATTAAAAAAACGAAAATAATTAAGCGAAAATGTTTAGTAAAATACGACTCTTTTGAAGTAAAGCAAAAATTACACGAAGAATGCTTAAGTTGCATTTAAAGATACACTGTGATTTTTTTCATGTCTATAACATATTAAACAACAGAAAAAAACTTGTTTCAAATAATTTTCGGAGCTTACTTTGCGATGTTTCCTATCGAGGGAATTTCATATAATTAACGTTTCGGCAAACCAAATGTATGGATATTAACTTAAAAATATAAATATTTTTTTTTGGAACTTAAAGAGTTAACGAGAAACTTTTTAAAAATCGGTAGAAATCAGGTATGCGGGGGGTTAATAATTCAAATCACAAATAAATAAACTGACTTACATTCGTACAAGATATTGGCTATAACTTTTGATTAAAAAAAATATACAATTTTGGATTGATATTTTGGCCTCAAATTTTAAATTAAGTTTTGTACGATAAAGGCCGCCCTGACGCAAATTCCCTCGGGTGACGGGTCAAACGTTTTCGAAAGTCGTATTTGTAAGAATATTAATTGCTATGGATATCTCGTGAATGATATATGTGTTTTATCAATGTTTTCTAAGAAAATCTTGATAGCAGTTATTATTTTCGAACCAAGATCACCTAAATATGAGGTATAGAAATGGGAACAAAATTTTAATAAATCACCGTCGGCAGACACCCATATGCAATTATTATTCGATTTGTAGAAATACAAAAAAAAAGATAATGAAAACCACATTGTAGATTATATCATCGCTGTAAATTACGTTTTAAATTAAATATTAGAAAAATCTCTAATTTAACTTTATAAAAGAGATATTTTATGATGGGTCATATTTGACCCCGACATCATTGTCTGAGGAAAATGAATTTGATGATTTGAATCTAATAGAATTCTAGATACATATTGCGGTAATAAATTACGTTACTGATAATTTGGATAAACATAATTCTTAATTTAGCAGTTACCTATGCTATTTTGCTGTTAACATAAGTTTAAGTTTTGTTACTATATGTATAATTTGTTCTCTGGGGATATAGATTACACATTTTCGACATTCCAGCATTACACCTTCAAATGTAATGCCATGTAGATTTTAATTGCAACAAATGTCGTCACTAATATAGTACTTTTTGACTATTAGATTGTGTCAGCTTATCAATGTGCATGCTCTTACGCTGCCATTCCACATGATTTTGAGTCTGTATTGAGACTGAATTTCTGAAATTGAAATTTAAGCAAAGAATGTTCAGACTTTTGCATCAAGGAACACGCTCATATAGCACTTCTTTTATTATTCTTTATTCTACGGTTATAATATTACACTCTTAACTATGTATCTAAAAATCTGTTTGCCCTACAAGCTCTTGGCGTCATGAAATACGTACATTGCCTTTACTGCTTGTATTTTGTAGATCAACCCAAATATTCCATAACAGCATTTCCATCGTGAGCTTTCTAGCTTTTAGTTTTAAGTATTTAATTTTTTTTATTTTATTTATTCGAGACACAAACAGGATATTTATAAAAACATTAATTATGGATTACAAAATAAAAAAAAAATACAATTATAAATATCCCTAGACTAATGTGTCTGCAGCAATCACATTTGCACATTCACATAAGCAAACATGTAAAACAATGACAGTATTTATATACAAAACTTAAAACTTAATTACAAAGATACACATAATAAGTAGAAAAATTTAAAGAGTATATTTAAAAAAAATTCTAAACCACTAAACAATTTTTTTTTTCTAAGTACAGAAATCGTGGAGATATTTCTTGAAACAAGTTATATTATTTGCAAAAATATCTATGACAGTGTGTGTTTTAGCAAGATCATTGTTTGATCGAGACATTCTAGACATAGGATAAAAATATCCAGTGTTATTGGCAAAAATTTCGGTCCAAAATATGTTCATATTTCTAGTATATTTGGGCCTGGCGTAAAAATTGATTTGATTGACTATGTTACTATTTACACGATTATTCACAATTTTGTAAAGCATTAAGAGGTCATTTATATTTCGTCTTTTAACTAAACTCTCTAGTTTGAAATATGTAAGTCTTTATTCATACCCATTTAGAAGATGGTAGACACCTGATCGATAAGACAAAATCCGTGTAAATTTTCTTTGGACAGATTCAAGTCTGGATACCTGTGTAATGTAATGTGGATTCCAGACTGTTGACCCGTACTCAAGAACACTACGGATTAACGAATTGAATAGAATTATTAGGCTATTAGAGTTTTGGGGATCAGGAGAGAGGCACGAAATGAAAGAAAGTTGTGAAGGTCACATGTGTTTATTGGTGAGTCAGTTGCCGTGACGAGGAGATGATGTAGGACAGATGTTGTAGAATATTCCGGTCGCTGCGGTGTTGTGCTGGTCAGGCGCGGGTCAGTGAGTCGACGCCGGGCGCTGGTGACCGGGACTCGATGAAGGTCAGGCACTGGCGAAGAACGTAGGTCTTCAGGCACTCCAGTGCTGACGAGACGGCTGAAGGTGCGGCGGACCTTGTAGGCGGTTGAGCGGGAACGATGTAGACCAGTGAGGATGCTGCGTGTCCTCGTGGTGGTCATGATGGTGTGGAAGAAGCGCTGGTCAGAGACACTGGAACCAGGGCGCTTGTAATCCGAGTAGCGCTGGCCAGGGACGTGGCCAAGGCGCTATGATGGTGTCCCGATGGAGTCCATGATGGTACGGGCGAAGCCGGGAATATTGTCCTTTGCGCTAGTAAGAGTAGCGCGGGTTAATACTAGTTGATCCTTGTAGACTGACGGCGGAATGATGACTGACTGCCTGACTCGCTGCGTCGGGCATATTTATACTACACGGCCGACGGCGGCAGTAGGTAGGTGGATGGCAACTAAATCCTAGGCACTCGCACAGACTGTATGTTTCAGGAACCTTCGATAGCGTGGCAATTATGCATAGGCGGCAGACTCGTTCCTTCTGGCGAGTTCTCGTACTGTGTAAGACGGCCCGTGACGTATTGTCACCTGGTAGACAAGCAGGTACTTGCAGTACGTTGGTTGCTTTGTTTACGATGCGATTTGAATTGCAGGTACATAATTCGGGAGTAGGTACTAAGTAGGTCGAGCGGTTTATTATTAATTATTCAATGGTATTCTCGACGCCACAGAGTTCTTGAACAGTTTAGTTGATCTCACAATATAACCTAGTACTTTATTTGATTTATTTACAATGTATTCTATGTGTTGGTTGAACGTTAGTTTGTTGTCGAATATAATTCCTAAATCTTTCATCGATTCAACTGTTTCCAGATTTCGACCACATATGCTATATGAGTATAGTGTTTTGTTGGTGTTAATACACCAGGCAGATAATGTGTTAAGGTCTTGTTGTAAGAGTTCACAATCTTCCATAGTTTGAATTGCTTTATATATCTTGAGGTCGTCAGCGTATAGAGAAAAAATACTGTGGAGTTTACATGTAAGGTCGTTAATGAAGATTAAGAAAAGCAAGGGTCCAAGGTGTGATCCTTGTGGAACGCCAGACGACGTAACTAATATTGGGGAAGAGTTAAAACCGTTAACAGTAACTAATTGACTTCTATTTGATAAATATGATTCTAACCAACGAAGCAGATTTCCGTGTATGCCGATTTTATCCAGTTTATTCATTAAGATAGGGTGACTAACTTTGTCGAAAGCCTTACTGAAATCGGTGTATACGGCATCTACTTGTGTTTTTTTATTCATTGATTTACACAGAAAGTCCATATACTCGATTATATTAGTGTTTGTGGATCGTTTAGCTACAAAGCCATGTTGGAAAGGGCTAAGTACGTGTTTTACACGATTAAATATGTCTTTATATACAATGGACTCAAATATTTTGTCAAAACAAGATAAAAGGCTGATAGGACGGTAGTTCTTTACATCGTTTTTACTGCCAGACTTATGGATCGGAATGACGTGGGCAATTTTCCACAGATCTGGAAATACCCCTTCGTTCAGACTTTTGACGAATAATTTGTGTAAAGGTGCTGCAAGTTGATCTGCACAATTTCGAATGAATAGTGGAGGAATACCATCTGGACCGGAACCCTTATTGATATCGAGAGTGTTCAACTTCACCTTGACCTCGTCTAGGGTTATTTTGATATGAGATAGTGGATAATTATAGAGTTGGAAAGAAACTTTAGAGCCACTTTTAGAATTAGATTGTGAGCTAAATACAGAAGAGAAGTAAGTAGAAAAGAGTTCGCATGTTTCTTTGCCATTTGTTGCTGATTTATCGTGGAGATGCATGATTTTTGGGAGAGAATTAGAAACTCTTTTCGATTTAATGAGGGTCGACAGATTTTTGATACTGTTAGGGAGAGAATTTCCTATTGAATCTACATAGGCTTTAAGGCAGGTACGTATGGATAATTTTACTCTAGCCCTCAAGATGGAAAAACTGTCATAGTCACATTGATTTTTGTATTTTTTCCACTTCTTTCTAAACTTTTCTTTTTCTCTGAGTTGTTGGATCAAAGCACTGCTGAACCAAATTGGAAACCTTTTGTTGCTGTTTCTTAAGCGCGGAGTGTGTTTTTCAATTTATAGCCATAATAAGTTATAAAAATGTAGTAGGGAGTCATTACAATTCAGAGAATTAAGATCGTTCCAGTTATTTAGTGATAGCATTTCATTGCATTTAGTGTAGTCCGTTTTTTTGAAGTAATATTTGATGTGATCTGGGTTGGTGGGTAGGGGTCCGTATTTAGACATTAGAAAATCGAATTCAATGGGAGGATGATAGGAGTCAACTTTAGATAGCACATGTGTAGCAATTTGAATTTCAAGGTGATGGTTGGAAAACACTAAATCTAAAATTCGATCTATATTATTAGAGACGTGATTGAACTGATTAAGTACAGTCAAATTTTGAAAGTCTAGTAGGGATATTGATTTTTGGCTATTATATATGACTGGTCTGGTGTGAATTTCATTGACATTTAGTTGGCATTAAATAGATGGTACATTAAAATCACTCATTATTATTGTTACATCCTCTAATGATAAATTATTATATGTTGTTTGACACTTTTCGAAAAAATCTGTGAGATTTTCGATTGGTATATCTGGAGGCAAATACGCCAAACATAAGTTGATGGTTTGCCTAGATGTTTCATGCAATTTAAATTTAATCCATAAATCTTCTGTAAATTTTGAGCTGTGTGTTGGGACTGTGATAGATGTTATTTATTTTTCTATGGCTATTAGAACTCCACCACCTGATTTTTTAAAAGAACTCGATGTGTCCCTATCTCTACTGTAAATATTATATCGATCATCTACTAATTCATGGTCATAGATTGAGGAGTCTAACCATGTTTCTGTAAGACAAATTAAATCATAGTTGCAACTGAGCACTTCGCAGTGCAAATCATTTAGTTTGCTTTTCAAACCACGAACATTTTGATAGTAAAATGTTATTGCCGTTTTGCTAGAATGCATTTTGAAAGTAAATATTAAGCATTATTAAATATGTATTTTTGTAAAATTGATGTGGAAATAATGTATGTGTTATTAAATAATTATGCTTTGAAAGGGGGCAATTTTGAACATGAGAATTTTTTGTTTGGTTGTGGTAAATGATTTTGTCTATGGTATCAGATATTGACAGAATTAGGTTAAGAAGTTCATTTATGATTAGGTTAATTGATTGTAAACATAACATTTGTGTCGTAATAACACAATTACTTGCAATGGTGTGTAATAGTTTTTTGTACTTAGCAGGTTGTAATAATTCAGGAGAGTAGTGACAGATCGTGTGAATCGTGTTTTTTAGTGACTTTGTACAGTAATTAAATAATCTTAGATTTATATATTTCCTAAAGGGCCGGTTGATCTGGTAGAATGTGCATCTTGTGTTGACTTCAATGTTGATAGCCTGTTGACATCCTCTTGGTCAGCAATTAGGATTATGGGGGTTGAATCGCTTATACGAGTAAATATTTTGCAGTTTCTTACCCAACAATAGCGAATTTTACCGGCAATTTTAATGTCGCGATATTTTTTCAGCAGATGTTCGTTTTTTGGGGTTAGATGGTCGTTGATGTATATTTTACCGGCACCAGGGAGCTGTAATTCAGAAGCGAGCATCCCTTTCCTCTTCCTTATTGCAGCTATAAGTTCATCCTTGAGGTACCTGCGTGTTAATTTGACGACAATGTTCCTTGGTTTACCATTATTTGCATGATTTTTTCTGGGAGCAATTCTGCTGGCGAAATCCACTTCTTGTCGGGTGATATTGCAACCAGCGGTAGCACTAATTTTGGAGAGAATGTCGTACACATTTTCGTTTTTGGTTTCGGGGATCCCACTTATAATGACGTTATTTGGACGATTAAATTGGTCGTTGCTTTCAATTTGTTTTTCCAAATGAAACACTTTCTTTTTAAGCTCGTTAATTTCCTCCTTGAATTCATTTTTTATGACTTCGACTATAGTTTTTTTAAATTCCTTAAAGGTTTTCTCTAGGAAATGAATTTCGAAGTCTTCAAACTTGTTGTCCAGTAATTGCAGAAGTTCCGGATTGCTGGCAGGCTTAGAGTTTGATCGCGTTGTCATTATTATATAATGTAATAATTTTTTTAAAATTATAACTTATTAAAAAAAATATTGGAAGAGCAAATTTTGACAGCAGTTGCAAGCAATGTTATTGTTGTATGTTAACTGTCAAACAATACAAGATGCCAGCCATATTTTTTTCCGTACGGTATTTCATAACTGCTAATAATAATAGTATTATCTTCTTCTTCAGTGATGATTATAATAATTTGATAAATTAAATAAGAAGAATTTTTAAAAAGAGTGTTGCATATTTATAGGGCACCTCTTTGTAAAAAAAATTTGCCTATCAAACAACACCATTTAACGGTTGATCAAAAAATAATTTTGAAGACACTTTATAATTGTAATTTTTTAATATTGCACAGATATTCGGGTTTCCATCCCATCGCGTGCATAAAAACTGCGTGAACAAAAAAAAATATTTATGTTAATGTTGCATATTTTAATAATATTAATTTATGTTACGGTTACATGTTTCAATAATTTTATTAAAAAAAATTGTACAGTTTTTTATGACTTCCTAGATATATTCTGTTATAAAATGCACGTAAAAGCCCGGCGTAAAACATAAAACCAAACAAAATAAAATAGCAATTTTAATGCACTCGGTCACCTGCACCGTAAATGATAATTATTTTTCTATCCTCGGATATTTATTACTTTCTTCTTTGGTCCTCCCACCTTCCTGCGAAGACGGGAAGTAAGAAGAGCTGAGAACGGGGAAGAAAGAAAAGTAATTGAATAGAAAGCGCCATTATCATTATAATTTGGTACTCTAGAAATACTTAAAGGAAAGGCCTCTGTGTTCATTTATTTCTTCCCCAGGGCTAGGACTTCCTGTCTCGTGAGACAGGACTTGCTTTTTGGGAGGTACGATAATAATTTTCTCAGGAAGTATAAACCGAAAATTCTTCAAGCCGTTCATGTTGAATATTCCTCCTTAAAAATTGCAAAAAAAACTTTGAAGCACTCCCTTGGGATGTAACTTTTTTATACACGTTTGTGTTGTGTTCGTATCAGATTGATATGTACCTACCTCAGCCTACCTGAAAGATACGAATTAATACAAATATGACTTCCAAATTAGTAAGTACGAAAAGTAATGCAAAATAACAATAATGTTATTACGTTGCGTTGGTAATAATAGCTCAATAACGCATAGGTATTGACTTTCCTACCAATGGACAATTGACAATATCAGTGGGAACATAACACGTCAATCGGTTTAATTGTCGGCAGATGAATAATTTAAATACGGTGAAGATCGACGATTAATTTCATTCATTCACTTCATTCATTTAAGATATATATCCAGCTAACCCGTTGGGCGCATTTTGCACCCGTGTTCTAAAATTAATTATAAAAACTTCCTAATATTATAAAACTTCCTTCTTCTTCTGGCGCTAGTAAAATTAGATTGTTTATGTTAATGTTAGTTGTAAGTTTCTACATATGTAAATATATAAGTCATCAAGATATAAGAGTTATGGGCCTTAGTCGTAAGTCACTAGATATAAGTAAGTCACTAGTTTTAAGTCAGTAGTTCAAGTTTTAATTAGTTTATAAATTTATTTGCACATCGCCCTTCAGGTAATTTTTCACGAAAACGGCGCTTTATAAACTAGCCAAATATTATTATTATTATTATGGTGCCATTTTTGTCATAATATAATTTTTGATAGGGTTACTTATTTCGACGATATTTATTACTTGACTTACAGTGGTACATACAATATAAAGTACTCGACTTACTTTAACTAGTGAGTCCTGATATTATTTAGAGTAAAAAATATAGTAAATTAAATTCTCCGATGACATTTTTCAACAAAAAACATTAAGGACGGGTTGTTTCGGAGAATTTGAACAATTCATCAAATTTCAACGTTCATTTAAGGGTTCTGTGAAAGTCCTATTCAAATTCTGTTATTACATCATTATGGGCTAGTTGCTTGACAGAACTGAAATAAAAACAGAACTTTTTTTTATTTTTATTTTTTTTATTGTTTAACTAATAACATTGTTACATTGTACATAAAATTAGGTAATAATAGGTAATAGTGAAAAACATATGTTATTGAAATTCTACTCCAATGAAGAGTGCTAGCTCTTGAGCTTGGCGTAGGAGTTATTTCACAATTATTTCATGTTTATATCAGTAATTAACTTAAATACATTTTTGTTGTTTGTTTTTGGGGTGTTATGCCGTGTTGCGCTAACTCCTTCTTTAGCCGACGTTTCGGACAGCGTTGCAGTGTCCATCATCAGGGCAGATCCGGTAGATCCGAAACTTAAATACAGTACAATAAATATAAACTTAAAAGAGGATTGCGACGTTAATTTTGGTTGTAACATGAATTGAAGTTATAACATTTGAAAGGTGGTATTAATTTTTTTTAAAGATAAATTTGACCTTTTTTTGAATAAAATAAAATCTGGTATTTTTTTCACTTCTTCGGGAAGACTATTAAAATATCTTATGTCTTTGTAAATGTAATTATTGTGCATTTGTTGAGTTGAAAATAGAGGAATTTTGATGTTAAAAGGATGAGTTAAATTTAAGTTTTTTTATTACAGTTTCTTTATATATTTGTAATATTGCATCTTTTTTATAGAGGTCTTCAATTTTTGGTACTTCGAAAATTTTGAACAATGATGCTGAAGAGAATGTTGGTTGTTTTTTCAAAATTACTTTAATAATTAGTTTTTGTACCACTTTTACAGAGCTTAAAAATTTTTCATATGCACCTCCCCACCCAATGATTCCATACTGAAGTAATGATTGGACTAGTGCGTAATAGACTTTTTTCACGTTGTTTAGCTTGAGAACATTTCTTAATCTAATGAATATATAGATACATTTTCTAATGCGCTTAACAAGTTCACATATGTGTCTGTTCCATTTCATATGTTGGTCTACAATTACACCGAGGTACTTTATTTCAGTTGTTTGGTTTAGTATGGTACATGATTTATTACAAACATCTTTGTTACATTTTTTGTTGTGTATTATTATATGAATGTTGGGGTAGGTTTTGAATTTATTTATTGTGAATGGTATATAAACTGTTTTTTTTTGCGTTAATTGTAAGTAGATTTTGTATCGAACCAGTTTTTTAGGATTTTGATGTCATTATTTGCATTTTTATTTACAATTTTCCAGTCATTACCCTTAATTATGATAATTGTATCATCTGCGTAAGATATAACTGTTCCACTGAGGTTTTGTTTAAAAATATCGTTTACGTACATGATAAAAAGTAATGGACCCAAAACAGTACCTTGTGGTATACCAAAATTACTTGTGAGTGGTAGACTAGATGCGTGATCAATTTTTACAACTTGTGTTCTTTGGTGAAGATAACTTTTTAGCCAACTTAATGCTGTGTCATTAAAACCCACGATCTTTAATTTTTGTATTAGTTTGACATGAGATATGCTGTTGAAGGCTTTTTGGAGATCAACAAAAATACCAACACATTTTAAAAATTTGTCTAAAGCGTCTTGTATGGTACTAGATAATTTAGCAATGGCGTCTTTTGTGCTTTTGTTTTCAATGAATCCAAACTGGTTTTCGTGAATTATATTATTAATCTTTATGAACTGAGTTATTCTTTTTTTGGCAATTTTTTCAAATATTTTTGCAATGTTTGATAGTAAAGAAATAGGGCGGTAATTGGTTGGTTCTTCCGGATTGCCGGTTTTAAATATTGATATAATTACAGATTGTTTGTACATGGATGGAAAAACTCCGCTTTGAAAACTTGTATTGATTATATGAGTTAATGGTTTTGATACTTGTGATTTTATACATTTCAGTGTTTGTATTGTAACCCCATCAAAACCAGGGGCAGAACCTCCTTTCATACCTGAAATAATTTGTTCAATTTCTTCTGGTGTTGTCGGTTGAAATAATTCAAATTTATGCTCATTATTTACTGTAGTATTTAAGTCATTTGGGGTAAGGCCTTGTTGGATTTTTTTTAGCGAGGTTTTTTCCTATATTAGCAAAAAAATTGTTAAATATATTTGCGGCTTCTAGAGGTTTATCTTTACAGCAGATTTTTGAATCATTATGGTTTACATTGTTGATTGTTTTATTTTTTATATGTTTTTTATCGACAATTTCATTTATGATGGACCAAATCCTTTTACTGTCATTTCCAGATAATTCAAGTTTTTGTTTGTAGTAGTCATCCTTTGTGTTTTTTATTAGATATGTAAGTTTTTTTTATAAGCTTTGAAATGTTTTTGCAATGCTATATTTTCCGGTTGTTTTGTATATTGTTTGTAGAGTGTTTCTTTGTGTATAATTGAGATGATTAATCCGTGAGTTATCCATGGTTTGATTGGCTTTAGTTTTGAAGATGTTTTGTTAGATGTAATATTTTTACAAGCATTTATGTCGAAACTCAGTTTTTTATCAAATATTTTGCAGCATTCCTCTACATCGTTACATTGATATACTTCTTGCCATTCTTTTTCGTTACTTAATATTTTAGTGAGAGAATTTATATTAATACTATAGTTGTATTTATCAGTATTATTAACGGCCGTTGTGGTTGGTAATGAGAGGTTTTAATGTTTGTAGTCATATTTAAATATACATGCAAAATGATCCGTTACAGCTGTTTTAATTACCGCAGATGATATATTTTGTATATCTTTGGTGTTTGTGAATATGTGATCGATACAAGATGGCCGTGGTCCGATAATGTTTCTGGTGTATGAATTTATACATGAAATGTAATTTAATTCTGCTAACATATTGAAATAGTTATCTTTATCGTTAGAGGAGTAGTCATTAGCGATATTTACGTTAATATCTCCGATGAGAATTGTTTTTTTGTTTCTATGATGTAATATTTTTTTAATTCTTCTATGTATGTGGTTATAGCAGAAGAGTGTGTCCGATAAATAGCAATTATATTAAATGAATAATTCATAAAATTTATCTCCAAGTTTAATAAATTGACATTACTCACCATTATTTCATTTACACTTGTGACAGCGTAAATATTTGATACAAATATGGCGACGCCGCTATTTCTGTTAATTTTGTATTTTGTTGCATAGTACGAGTAACCCGGTATATTATAATTAATTTCACTCGATGAATGCGTTTCTGATAATATTATACAGTCAAGTCTATTTAATTGTTTAATAGTTATTAGAAATTCTTCGAATTTTTTTTCCAAAGATCTAACGTTCATGTGTATTATTATTAGGCTGGCTGTAGGTTTTATATCTATAAAATCGTTTGTATTATTTACCGTGTCAAAAATCCTTTTGTCTATTTTATATGAATTATCTATTGCGTTTATTATAAAGTCGTTCATTTTGAGGTAGTAATAAAATTAACAATAATTTTGGCGCTGGGAATACACTTCACATTTGCAATTATAATAGTACATGTGTTGACTTATATGTATATTATCACTGCGTATTAACACTTTGCGGGAGGGCTTTTCGCAATATTTTTTTGAAATATTGTGCATATTATTTAGGTTTTCGTTAGACTTGTATTTAATAATATGCATCATTAGTCGTAATCGGTGCGATCCCTCGCAATTTTCAGCATTTTGTTTCTATAGTTGCACCTAATACTGTTGGCTGCGTGGTCCGTGGTGTTTTTTTCTCCATATTTAGAATTTTGTCTGGTGCAGTTTATACATGCTGGTACTGTTTTGTTTAAACATTTTTTTATTCATATTTAACTTAAAAATATCTTTCACAGAACTTGAAAATTAACTTTGAAATTTGAAGAATTGTTCAAGTTCTCCGAAACAACCTGTCTTAAGAAAATCAGTAGGAATTGGACAGCTAAGGTAGATGTAAGTGGTTGGCCGGTTACTCGGCTGTGACTCGAGTGACCAATGACGCTATGTGAAAGTACCTTTATTTTTTATTAAAATCGTTTTTTTTTGTTTTTAATTTTTTAATTTGAAAAACAAACATTAAAAAAAGTCACCGGAGACCAAAACTCCTACATTTTTTACTCCAAATAATTTAAAGAATCACTGGTCAAGTAATTTAAGTATGTGTCTTAACCCTGAATGTACGAATGTACAGTGATTACACACATCCTAATATAAAATCACACAATAACACAGCAATAAAATTACAAACTATTACAAATTAAACTTTACATTTTACAATTTTCCAATTTTTATTTTACTAATTTAATTAAGAAAAGCTTAAAATTAAAATTAATTAAAAAATTTAAATTATTTTAAAAATTAAAATAAAAAAATAATTTTTAATTTTAATTTTGTAATCTTTATATACTACAATATTAAAAATTACACTTCACATATTTCATCTCTTCTTTTTCCATTTATTTATTATTTATTTATTAAGACAGTTTTCTCTTATTTTATATTGGTGGTGTCTATTTCTTGGAAGATCTTCAACGCTCTGTATGTAATGATTTCTGTGATTTTGACTTTTTATGAAAGGGAAGTCTGATTTTTTTTGTTGATATTTATTAAGTTTTTTCATAAAATCTGATCTTTTTTGGCCGTTAAACATTCTCATAAAGAAAAAAAATCGTTAAATTTAAGAACACAATCTCTTAAGACAACAGGTTAAGATCCCTTAACGTGCTTTTAATTTTGGACTATTTCATGTTATCAAAGCGCCAATCAATGTCATAATGTTTTTTATATTTGAATAATCCTTGTTAAACGTTGATTCTATACTAGAATTAGCATTGAACATAATATGCTATGATAACAAGCATAACCACACAGGTAAATCTAATACAATATTAAACAAAACTCGATATTTTGGATAAACTGTTCGATTAGTGGCAGGATTACCGGAGGTCCACCTATCCAATATATTGAAATATTTTTTTATGTCATTCTACTGTATAAATTTTATTTATGGTACTAAAACAAAACCAGTACATGCCTCAACATAGTCAATGGAACTTGCTGAGGATGCGACTAAGAACGGCCATCCATTGTCCTGGTTTTCTCAACAGCTAAAACTGTTCTCCAGTACTGGCTAGAAGTGCCCATACTTCTATGGTCGATGTTCAACTTAATGGCACAATGCGAACCAGCAATTGCAAACATAACCCCGCAAAATATCAGGCGAGGATCGCAACACTGAGGAAATACAAGAAAGAGCTGCAAAAAAGCACAATACCTTTGCACGATGATGTCGTCTCTCAACCTTCTTGCCGATTGAAGTCCCTAAAACCCTTTTGGATGGAAGAAGAGGCACTCCTCCGATTTCCCCTCTATCCAGAAGATAGGTGGAAACTTGAGTGGCAATTGGCCAACGTGACCCCACTAAGATACAGCCTGGGTTCACACCACCTCGTAAACTCTAGTCCACCATCAATAGGATAACATGGGTGGAACTATTTAAGGCCCCACGTCAGCGATGTGTGAGTCCAGTGCGATGCAGACCACCGAACATGTGGTCGACGAATTATTCACTCTCCGGCAGGATTGATGGGGTCCCAGGGCAACGTCTGAAGCCATAGACTGGTTCACTGACCTAGATGTTCCACACTGACCCACCCACCATGCGAAAGATGAAGTAGAATGGGACTCCCGGAAGATTCATCAACATTTCATCATTCTGCTTTCCATTGGTTGTTTTTCATGGCTTCTGAAATTCAAAGCCAATTGTCAAACCGCAACGACACGTCGCTGACCATAATTTATGTATAACCCAAATGTGTCACGTGCTTACAACAATATCAATTTTACCTAAAACATGTGACTAAATGAATGACGATGGTGAGGATGTGGTTTTAAACAAGTTCGAATTTGTTGGTTGATCCAGTTTCCTCCAAACATCGTCGGATGTAAATTCAACTACCAGGATATCATATCTTTTTTGTTTTTCCTTTATTTCGTTGTTTAATTTTTGTTTTTATTGATTTTTATTCTTATTTATAAATATGTTATAACTATGTACTTATACTCTCGATGGAATGTGTGGAATTGCACTTACCTCCCCACTTTCTGGAATAAAGAAATTATTATTATTATTATAAATACCAGGTACACAATTATGGACTGAAGTACGTAGCCACGTTTATTTTAAGGTGTGGGCGCCAGTAACAGCTCTGATCAAGTATGGCGATCCATTTAAAACAGATGTCGTGAAATGGTTTGAAAATTTTGGCACATTCTAAGGACTAGACAGTGAGGTCACCATATGTTTTGATAAACTCATTAATGTAATGTTTCGGTAAACTCGTTATTTTGAAGTTTTAATAATCTCATTTAGGTCAAATTTTAAGAGACGCGATACCGGAACTACAAGGATAGGGAATAATTGTCGTTAACCTAAAAAACTACTTTTTCACTGTCATTTGAAACAACCTGGAATCGTAGTTTACGAAAAAAATTAGGTTTAAGGATAATTCTTTATCGTTAAAATTAAGGTTAACGATTAATCAATAAGGATCCTAAGTATTGATAAGTATAGATAACTTGGGGATTTACATGGTAAATCGATAAAATCCATGGGTTGGGCCCATTTGTAGACGGTTCAATTATTTGATTTGGTTGATGTGTAAGTGAAAATTTAGTACTTTTCTATTGTTCTTGCAAAGCATTGAGTTCGCACCGTCGCGGGTTTATGCGTATGCCAGCTAAGTCCTCTTTCATTGTACAAGAAAAATTTTCAGGTCATGAATTTTGGAGTACGAAGAATTCAAAAAGTGTCAGGTCATTTGTGACACACCAGATGACTTCATTAAAATTGCACAACAACTTTTAATGAAATTTCTAGACCAGCAGATCTATTTATATTTGACGCTCGCAATGCCATTTACATCACGATTTTTTTAATTCATTAGTGTTAGACTTATCTCGTACTGTGTAATACATATTTTTCAATTGTTCAAAAGCAACATTAGAAAACGGACGATGAAGGGTAGCAAAACCAGATGGATATAAAAACTTCGAACCACTCCACATGGTGACTTGTGAATTCTATACGCTAATAGACACATTCGACGTGATATGTTTTGATCAACGTTCCCATAATTAAGGATTGAAGACATTTGAGATGGCCTTCATTAAGCAGCCTGAAAATAGGTCTGCTAGTGACAATAATATTAAACATAATATCGTACAACTCAAGAGCAACGATTTAAAAAAAACTTCTCATTGCACTATTTGAAAAATATTCTAAAAACTATATGATATCTTGTCGTATTTTTTCAATAGCTCGTGATTGAAAGTCGATGCGAAAATTTATCATCCACCTACAAATTTCAGAAATTAATAGGTGAATAAATTTAATCCAAGTCATTTCGACTTGGATTCAGAATGTTGGTCTTTCATCGGGGCGATTTTGAAAGTATCTATCTATCACTCTGGTAAATGTCGTAAATATACTATAAAAGTATATTATTTTATTACTTCTCTAATTAGTATAAAACAAGCATCCGCGTCTGTCTGTTTGTGTGCTTAGTTCTTCTAAACTATGCAACGGAGTTTGATAGGGTTTTCACTATCATTTATAGAATTTCTTCCGTAAGCTTTATATAAATACATGAACATTTTATTTATTGAAAGTAGAGTAAAGTCAAGCAACGCCTAGCACACGCCAGCTAGTATATATATATAATTTTATATATATAATTTAGGCAACCGTATATCACAAATCTACAGATTTTTTCCGAGATTTGAAAATGAGAGAAATATGACTGTTTATGTGAGAACCTTCCCTTAAAGCAGAATTTTAATACTTATTGAGAAATTTTTCAATTTCAAAATAGGTGGAAAAATACTGTTTCCATCCTTTCGAAAAACTCTGCATACCCCGCTGGGGCACTGCCGGGGACTTCAGATAGTCAACTTGTAAAAAGAATCTTTTCAAATCCGAACAAATAATTAAGTACCTAAAATAATATTATATTTTTTAAGGACAATTATTTTTATTCTATATTTGAAAATTTAATATTCTTTGATTCAATGGAAACAAAATTTCTCAGTAGTTTTGTAGGAAGCATTTTGTATTCGCATCGGAAGCAGAAAATACAGTCTCCCGACTCTATATCAAATATTAACCACCTACGAAGAGCATCTTGAACTCTTAAAATTACAGTATGTAACTTATTCCTTATACCCGTACGAGTAACTACAAACTCACGACGTAAATTCATATTACGCTACTCGGTGGTTAGATAAAATGCGCATAATCATAATACCCCGTTTCGCGAACCACCCTGCTGTTGTTCTTGTCGTTTGTAGTCACCCTATACTTAAATCCTTTAAGTCGCAACCAGAAGAAAACGCCCCCGACATTACCCGGGGCGTTTTTGTCATGCATTACGACAAATTATACATATTTATTCTTCCTGTTCATTTTGTTTCCCAGCGCGAGACAGTCGCGGAACACTGTTTTTAAAACACTCCGTTAGGGGGTTAAAGGAGGGGGTGTGAATTGGGAGCGGGTAATCCCGATCACGCTTCGAGGTGTTGGCAATATATAACTTTTGGCGGTTATCACTTCATGGCTATTGAGCACGGGAATTACCGCAAATAAATTGTAGGACGGATTTGATTCTATATACCCCACACTCCTCTACCAGCTAACGCTCAAATATTAATTTAGTTTTCTTTGGAGATGTTGAGGTGCTGAACGGAGAAAAAAATATCAGATATTATGACACGCTAGGCTAGTGGATGGAAGAAGAACTCAGGGACGCCTTAGGAAGACCTGGCAAGATTATATGCACCAAATAAGTACATTCGGTAATGTATATGCATGCGAATGAATACGGGGGTATTTTTTTATGTAAAACCGCCCAAGAGTCGGAGTCTGGAGCCAATGACAGACTATGGCATCCCCAATTGGGGTATTTTGTTGGGATGGGGAAGAGGAAGGTGGGTGAGTACCTGGCTCTGGCCACTAAATACGGCTAAAGAAATTTCAAGTAGTCATTCTTCTTTCGTATAGTGGGGGGTCAGAAGTGTACATCTAGGTCTGCGAGCCGTTCTAGGCCTCAGGCGTCGCCATGTGAACCTCATCAATCCCGCCGGGGAATGAATGGAGCGGGCATTCGTTGACCACATATGTTCGGTGGTCTGAACCGCACCACATTCACACATCGCCGACTCTTTATGGCCCCATATGTGCATCATGTGGGCACAGCGGCTATGGGAGCACCTTAACCTATTGATAGCAGACCAGGTTTTGCGAGGCAATGAGAACCCAGGCTGTCTCTCGGTGGGGTCCTGTATAAGATAGGCATTTCCCACGTTGGCCTTTTTCCACTCAACTTTCCGCCTATCCTCTGGGGTGAGAGGTAATTGGAGAAGCCTCTCTCCTTCCCTTCCCAGAAGGGCTTTCGGGAATTCAAGTGGCATGCCGGGTGGGAGACGACATCTTCGTGCGTACTTCCCTGGTGTATGACGGTGGTCATACACCAGGGCGATACTGAGAGTATCTTCCACTCTGGAAAGTGTAGCAAATATACTATATATTATCTTTAACTATAAAATGTGAAATAACACAAATTAACAACAAAAAACATTTACTTGCGCGGGCCGGTATTTGAACCCGCGACGTCTGGTTTGCTAATCGAGATCCTTAGCCCTCGACCACGGAGGCCGAAGTATGCAAATATTGAAATATATCGACTGTGGTTTAGTAAAACTCTTCAAACTATAAAATGAAAACTTTACGAGAGACCTTTTTTCTGAATTCGAAAAACTAATTAAAAATCTTTAAAAATATCTAAAAGTTTAGATTAAGGCGATGCACTACGTCGTGTAATATTTTAAATTGAGCCGCTATCAATAACAACCCTTACGTAAATGGCGATAAGGTTTAAATTCCCACTTAACACCATCCGCCTGTTTTGATTTATGCATGAAAAAAACATGGCCAAAAAGTGCCTTTTATTTTATTTTATGGATGTTTAGGCATAAATATTAAATTTTTTTTCGATTATTTTATAAATAACTTAATTTGCCACATTATACAATAAAATCATAACCGAAAATGGGTTCGTAAGTAGGAGATTTTGAACTTTAAAGCAGTTTTCATAGGCCTAATACATTATTTTTTTCTGGGCTTATAAAAAGACTTACCTAAAAAATACTCGATCATTTCAAAGGCCAAGATGTATTCTACTCGCATTATTTAATTAAAGCATCTAAAACATTTCTAGGCGAATGATGCAAAGATAATATTTTGCTCTCATCTTAATTAAGGCGATGTCATACGTAGTAATGCAATGTGTTTTTGGTTTGAAAATTTGGTCGCCTAGAAATGTTTTAGATGCTTTAATTAAATACTGCAAGTAGAATACATCATGGCCTTTAAAATGATCGAGTATTTTTTAGATAAGTCTTTTTATAAGCCCAAAAAAAATAGTATAAAGGCCTATGAAAACTGCTTTAAAGTTCAAAATCTCCTACTTAAGAACCCATTTTCGGTTATGATTTGTTCGGCCATGTTTTTTTTCTTGCATAAATCAAAACAGGCGGATGGTGTTAAGCGGTAATTTAAACCTTATCGCCATCTACATAAGGGTTATTGTTGATAGCGGCTCAATTTAAAATATTACACGACGTAATGCATCGCCTTAATCAACTAATTTATTCATCCCCACGAAGAAAACTAACTGATATTAAATATATTGGTAATTTATTACAAATCTAGTTAGATTGTTCGTATTCCTGTCAAAAACGTAATGAACTGACAGATTTCCTGGGAAAGTATCATTAAAACTCGAATCTATTATGAGGTTGTCAAAACACGTGTTCATAAAAACTCCGTTTTATTTCGGATTTCATCATTATATAATAACAGGATAAGCGCAGCTGCATGAGCACGTTTTCCGATATATTATGAAACAACAAATAGTTTGTTGGGAATCGGAATGCAATTACGTTTTTAATAGGATTTTAATAAATCAGTAATTCTCATTTTTCTCAGTAGTGAAATATTCTCGGGTCTAGCTGGGGAGCTAGTGTATTGTAAATACACACTCAACATATGTTTTTAGTTATTGTTACAAATTTCTTACGTAAATAATATATTATTATTATTTACTAATGCTTAAAAATAATAAAGGTACCCTATAATTGCTTATAAATGGTATAGTTTCACAAATAAACTAAATTATAACTTAATTTTTTTATTTTGTGAAATAATCCTATCATCTTAGTTTATTTTATTGTTTTTTGTTATAATCATGCGAAAACTGTGTTACTAATTACTGTCTTTAATTGTTTTTATAACATTTTGTAATTCCTTATAATGTTTATTCTTTATATTTCTTTGTCATTTATTAATATATTGTATAGGTGCAAATATTGAATCAACGAATAGAATTAATGGAACATTATTGGTCTAATATTGTAAATAATTGCTGCTTATGCTAAATATATAAATGACTGTTTGTTTCCTAAATAAAATAAAAATCCCAGTATATACCGTACAGTGGCTGAGTTGGCATCACGTTTGTTCCCACCAGGGCGTCGTGCGTTCAATTCCTCGTCTGGCTAAGTCCTCCATCATGATACAAGCAACATTTAACGCTTACTGTAGTAGTAGTAGGAGATTTTAAAATATTGTCAGGTTATTCTTAAGCCGGAAATATTTGTTTTTCTTTATAAAAAAAATATAAATAATTAATTGAAAATAGCCATATAAATATATCTGAAAACAATCAGTCTTTTGGTTTTGTAAGAAAATGTTACATTATTATTTAAAACCTACCCCTAATATCATTACAATACAAAAAGCATTAAATCACCCCAGATCTTAGAAGAAAAGTTAAGAAACTGAAAAGTGAAACCAAATTAATATATTTTTAACTAATTAATTAACTATTAAAATTTATCAAAAAAAATAAAAGATCTTTGTGGGTAGTATATTCAAATTAACATCTTCTTCTTTCTGAAAGTCCCCCAATAAGGTATTATTCCTACGCAGTTAATCTAATTATTCCATGCCAGCCGAACCGGAGATAATGTACTGGCTAAAATGCTACAAAAAGTTATGATCGATGGTGACTCAATTTCGTGACATCAAATAGCAGAATACACTATTCCTTTCTACGAGAAAGAAAAATAGCTCGTTGGGAAAATGGTTTACATTTACCTACTATCTTAATGTTCATCTAGTTTATTTTGTATCTCTGATGTTTTATAATATATTTTGAACAAACACACCCACACCGCGCATATGTACAAAAACCCTTCATGTGAAATATCATCCATCTCCTGGTGCATTAGATAGTCCTATCGGAACAAACAGGGGTGGTTATGCCCGGACACTCCACCGAAAGGGTTCATCTAGTTTTTTTATCTGTGAAAATACGTAATAGCTTCAAATGGATAGCATATTAGTGTATTTTTCATATTATATCTAAACATTTAATTATTGTTGTATTCTGAGTTTAATATTTGTGGTGGGTTGGACACGTGGAAAGAATCCCAAATGACAGGACACCGAGGAAGGGGTAGACTGACTACGTGGAAGAGGATTGGAGCAGGATGGGAAGGTTTAGGGACTGGAAACGGATACAAATCTTAAAAAATAGAACAGTTTTTTTTTTGATAAAATCGAACATTCCCGGGTTACGAATAACCTGACAATATTCGAAAATCTCCTACTACCTAGCCAGCCGAGGAATTGAACACGCTACTTCTGGGTTGGACCCAAACACTATTGATAATCACTGACCAGTCTACAAGCTATATGGCAACTTTGTCTTTTGACAGTAATAAATAAAATTTCAAAGCCTACTCGTTTATCCACTTAAAGCAATGATGCACCCGACAGCTCATATTGTTCAAAACTCGTAACGCGTATTGTCTATATTATATAGAATAATGCGCTTGTAGGTAGGTACCATAATACTTAAATACAATCAAAAATTTTAACCGCATTGTTGTTGTAACTCCGTTTCAATAAACTCTAGATATATGATTTTATTTGAATTTAAGTGGTTTTCAAAATTGGAACCGATTGTAATAAAGCGACAAATCGATAAAGTAACTACTTAACAGAAAATTATTTTTATTGTTTTCTTCAAAATCATAATTTAAAATATAACGTTATTTTTAACCGGTCAGCGCTAGGTACTTCATTTAAATTAAATAAAAGTCAAATTGTGAATATATCGACAGGAACAAAATACAAGGAGCACAGAAATATCAAAGGGTAGTTTCTGTTGATTTTTGCAGTGTCACAATAATACATACAAGCCGACATCAACAAAATGCCAGGATTAAAGAAATATCATTGAGATTTTCATTTGATTATTATTTTATAAATAGTTATTGCTCGGTGACAGATAAGTTGTTGAATATCGCACAATGAGGAACAATCGGTATATTTATTATATATTTATTATTTTTTACTTTAATTTTTTTGGTGATTTTTCACTGGTAATAAAATAAAAATTCATTCGTATCCCTTGTTACGGTGCACCACTGGCCACAGTTTCCCGGAGGCAAACATCTCGATGGGGGTTGCTAAGCACTCCCAGAGTCGAAAATACAATACCCGAAACTCCGAGGGAAAGTCCTTAGTCCTTAGGTCGTGTTCTGTGTTTTTATACATACAATTTAGTTGGGTAAAGTTTATATCCAATATTATATTTATCTATCTCTGACAGCAAACATAAAAAGATGAATTTTATTCTTTGCGTTCGTTATTTGTACATTACGAATATCTAAATCGGTTTCTGATGAGCCAAACGCTGAAATTCTTTGAATAATTCATGGATCTGGGAAAATTGGAAAATGATTTGTTGATTAAGAAATATTTAAATACAAACGAAGCAATTTGTTAATATTAGTCGCTTTAGTATATATTCAACGTTTTATTTTAAATTATTTCCTCTCTTCTTCCGATATTTTTTTAATAAATATGTAATAATGAATGTGGTTTCTTGACATTTTTTTTACAGCAGAATGGATTTTAAGCTGAAGATTCCATCTTCATCAATACTACATGAAGCCAGAGCTCATAATTCGACTAGTATTTAATAATTTTGCTTCAACAACATATAATTATGTGTTTATGGGTTACAAAAATTACTGGGATTTCTTGTAACAGTAAATGCACTGTGAAAATTATGGCCTATTTTTCTCAATACGTATTGTTTAATGTTAGTTTTAAACTTTTGACAATCACAAATGTGTAGCGCTCGAATCCAAACAATAAAGTTGACCAAGCCGAACTTTACATGCGATTCTTATTTTTCAAAAATTTCAGCATTTGCAACAAACTAAATAAATCAATATGTACGAGTTGAACTATTGGATTATACAGACCTTGGGGGGAAATATCACCTTGTAAAATAAGTACCTTCCGGCGAAGCTTAATGCTAAATCACTATTTTTATTAATCTTTATAACGAAATGGTGTACATTATGAATACCAAAAAACATGTTTTAAATAAATTAAATAAAATTCTATAGTTTCGCTTGAGTAGAATAAAAATAAAAAAATAAATTACTCAATAAAAAATATAAATGTAAATTACTAACAAAAATATTTTTTCAATAGAAATGTATGAGCGCGTAAAGGAAACAACTTTAAAAAATACAGTATTATAGCTAAGATTATCTGTGACAGTTTCACTTAATTAACTTTTATGCTTTCTTATAAAATTATTTACAAAATAAATAAAAACAAGTTTTAAAACAAAAATGATCGTTTCTAGACTATGTTTGTCAATCGATTTTAATGCCTATTACCTACAATATAAGGTTGTAGGCCCTTGAGGTGATTTTTCACAAAAACGGCGCTCTACAAGTTATCCAATTATTATTAAGGTATACCAAGAATATACACATTTTTGGCTTGTAGCTTCCTCTTCACATTTCGAGTTCCTTTCTGACATTTACGAGTAAAATCAACCAAATATTACGCAAAAATATTTTAAAACCACTAAATGATTATTTTTTTACGGAAAATAACTACATGTTATAAATAGTACTTTCATGATTTCTAAATTTGTAAAATATAGTTTATGGTTACTTTTTTTAGTGTAACTATCATCAACTAATCTGTCTAGCCCACTCTAACATTTATAAATAGTCTAATTTAACAACTAAGTCCACTATAACAACCATAATCCACTATTATAAATATGTGTACGCCACTTTAATAAATTAAGTCTATTTTAAAACAACTATAGTCCACAATAACAACTGTACTCCGCTATTATAAAAAATAATTCTTAGGCTACCTCTAATTACTGACTCGAACTTAATCTTTAATATTATGAATGTGTTTGATGTTCGGCAGACATACGCAAAAACAATACTCACTCACCTATACACAAATATACATACAAACTACAAAAAAAGATCTAATACTCGCTGTACTCGAAGCAATAACAAAGACTTACTTCAAATTCGTGTAACGCACACTACTTTTGGACAACGAAACTTTGGATATCTTGCGACAAGACTTTACAACATTCTTCCTGATAAAATAAAAACATGTCATTCACAAAAACATTTCAAAGATAGCGTAAAAATTTGGATCAAAAGTAATGATAGGGCCTTTACCGGTGCACTCATCCAAATTCGCAGTTATTGATGCAACCTAATTATTGTATGTATTTTCAGATAATTGTAGGTATATTATTAGGACTATAAACGAACTTGGTAAATGATGTATTGATATTGATGCTACCTAACTATTGAGTGTTCGTATTTTTATATAATTGTAGGTACGTTATGGTACTAATAACTAACTAAATTGAGTTGAGTTACTAAATAAACTTGGTAGATAGCTGCCTCAACACAGGCTAAGCCTAGTGAGGCGGGATATGATAAACCTTAACACAACTCCATTAACATTTATTTAACCTACGGTTTATATATTACTTTCCGTTGATAAAATTATATACTCATCTAATTTATAAACCAATGTACACAAAACAATCTTTCATGTATTTCTATAGTTATAGTTTGAAAATTTGTCACACTAAATATATTTATTATTATTATTATAAAGAAGTGGAAAATGGTTATATAATATATATTTTTTAAATGATGGTAATACTTTTATGCAACTCCAAATAGATACACGCTTCACCGTGTTGACATCGCCGATTTTTCAGTAAAATCGCTAATTTACCAAGTTAGTCTTATTTCTCCGTAGGTACCAATATTATTGTGTGCGCCACTTGAGCCTGCGTAAGGCCTTACACTTCACCCCTACATTCACCCCCTAGCGACGTCTTTCCCCAACTAAGTAGCGAGCAAACTTCCGCCCTGTTGCGGATAATGTCTACACTGATAATTATTACTTTGGTGACAGTTTTATCAAGACCTCCCCTCCCGTGTGGATAGCCTGTGCAGTGCTTCAGTTGCACTCCATAAATAAGTACCTTATTAATATTAAATTATTTTGAAGTAATTAACTTGCCAATCATCACGCGATTTATCTGGAAAAAAATGGGAAGGATATTAGAAATATAAAAAATAGGTTTTCAGATCCGACACTAAACACAGCTTTTACAATTTTCAGCAATAAGCCGATTTTAAATGGTGTATTTTCACTATGGCGATACTGAGAGCATCACTTTGAAAAACGATATGTTTTACATTATCTCCCTATAGGAGGCCCTGAGGGCAAAAATCCTTCAAGGCCTATGACGTCTTTGGGGATGCTAGGTGCACAGCCTTTTTAAGGAAAGGAAGGAGACGAATTTCTGGGAAGGAAAATGGTAAAAATGGGGCGTAGTAATTTGGGGGTCAGTGTGTCCTCATTTTGAGTATGAATCCATTCCTCCCACTAAGCTGCAGTTGATGAGCAGACGCATCCGTTGTCAAGACCCTGACGAACCCGGTCACCCCTGCCAAGTCACCAAACGTAGCGAACCACTTGAGGTGACCTATGGCAGGGGTGTTGGTCATCCAATAAATGGTACCTGGGGCGGCGGTACCATTGCGATAACAGCGTGACCGTGCTCGGTAAGTCACCGGCCGTAGCTTGCGTATGTCATGTTGTCCAATTAATGGTTCCGTTGCTTCATTAACATTCATACATCGTCTCATACAAAATCCTGTTATGTCGATTCTTGACATGACCCGACTCAAGTATTTCATTCCATAATCGCGTCAGTCAAATTTTTGGGGCGCCCCCAACTTTTGTCCATCCATTCTCTTACACGTCGTAAATATTGGAATAATTCTCCTCACACTATAATCGTATTCTCGGTCCATCGTAAATAGTGTACAAACTATCTAAACGTCTCTTTCTTAATCGGAATGGCGGCTCGGCCTTTTTAAACTTAAATTTGAATTCGAGGCCAAAATACCCAACCAAACCTAAAAATAATATTTTGAAAAAAAAAAAATTATAATAATAATCAAAATGTTTAGTAAATTTTTAGTACGAATATGTGCAGTATTATTTATTTACGTTTTAAATTGTGAAATAGAGGCCATTAAAGAATTTGATTTTTCGTGATTTCAAAGGCAACTTTGGCAATTAGTGTTATCATTTAAAATATATATTTTTGCTCTATTTACTATTCGATTAAGTTGAAAAAATACAATAAAAATCATTAAAAATAGCATACCGATGTGCGTAAATTTAAACTTCAAACGGCCGATTTACGTAAGAACATAATTTAAAATTTCTATCCCTGAAAACGATTTTTACAATTATTTTATATTTCATCTTTACAGGATATCAAAAAAAATATATAAAACCACGCTTGTTTTATTAGACAAATGTATTATCTCACCTTTTTTGTCGTTTCATATAAAAATATTTAATAAAAATAAGGTCGAATATAGAATGCTGTTTTTTTTTTAACAAAGTTTAGATCGTATATCTCACCACAGCAGTAAGGGAGACGACGAATTCTGTGAGAAATCGTCAAATCAGGGATGATGTTGTTCCCAAAAACGAACAAATTAGCCTGACGGGTTAATCTTTGTATTTTTTTTTGTATATGTTAACGCGACAACGAGTAAAAAAAAGAATTCTTCAACTGTCATACGAAAGACATTAATATTTTGATGTAATTTTGCAAAAACAAGCTAGTATTTTCTTTATTATTTTTGCTGTACAAACATTCTTAGCTCGCACCACTGAATAGAAAAATCTCTAAATGTGCTATCTATATAGCGATTTTAAATAATACTGATGTAGTCAAATTATTATTGGGTTAACAAGATCTTTCGACTACTAGGCCGGTGACAGGCCTACGAAATTTGATGTTTGAAAAAGGTTGAGCAATTTCATCCAAGTAAGATAAAATTGAACATACTTCAGGCACACACACACGCCTACAACACATTTCTTTCTGCTCATCTCTTCAGTGGCTCATACCCATCACTCAACCCCCACATATCATATTAGAGTAATCTCAAATAACGTCTACATTTTCCTGAAAAATAAACCAAGACAAAAAATCGTTACCGTGTGTTACGGATTACGTATCGCCCGCGAGAAATTTCAAAACTTGAGTTTATTTAAAATTCACATATTTAGAAAGAAATTTATTACTATACTAGCTGTACCCCGCCAAACGTTGTTGTGGCTCAGACTGTTTGTGCAGACAGAGAAATAATAGCGCGTGTTGCTTTTACGTCCAACAGATGGCGCTGTTTAAAAAACATGTTTTTACCTGTCACATGCGACATCTTTATAATATAGGTATATAAAGACACGCGTATTCGAATGCAACGTTTTGTCAAATTTTTATAATCTAGGTATATGTAAAGACACGCGTATTCGAATGCAACGTTTTGTCAAAAATTTTATAATCTAGGTATATATAAAGACACGCGTATTCGAATGCAACGTTTTGTCAAAATTTTTATAATCTAGGTATATATAAAGACACGCGTATTCGAATGCAACGTTTTGTCAAAATTTTTATAATCTAGGTATATATAAAGACACGCGTATTCGAATGCAACGTTTTGTCAAAAATGTTATAATCTAGGTATATATAAAGACACGCGTATTCGAATGCAACGTTTTGTCAAAAATTTTATAATCTAGGTATATATAAAGACACGCGTATTCGAATGCAACGTTTTGTCAAAATTTTTATAATCTAGGTATATATAAAGACACGCGTATTCGAATGCAACGTTTTGTCAAAAATTTTATAATCTAGGTATATATAAAGACACGCGTATTCGAATGCAACGTTTTGTCAAAAATTTTATAATCTAGGTATATATAAAGACACGCGTATTCGAATGCAACGTTTTGTCAAAAATTTTATAATCTAGGTATATATAAAGACACGCGTATTCGAATGCAACGTTTTGTCAAAAATTTTATAATCTAGGTATATATAAAGACACGCGTATTCGAATGCAACGTTTTGTCAAAAATTTTATAATCTAGGTATATATAAAGACACGCGTATTCGAATGCAACGTTTTGTCAAAAATTTTATAATCTAGGTATATATAAAGACACGCGTATTCGAATGCAACGTTTTGTCAAAAATTTTATAATCTAGGTATATATAAAGACACGCGTATTCGAATGCAACGTTTTGTCAAAAATTTTATAATCTAGGTATATATAAAGACACGCGTATTCGAATGCAACGTTTTGTCAAAAATTTTATAATCTAGGTATATATAAAGACACGCGTATTCGAATGCAACGTTTTGTCAAAATTTTTATAATCTAGGTATATATAAAGACACGCGTATTCGAATGCAACGTTTTGTCAAAAATTTTATAATCTAGGTATATATAAAGACACGCGTATTCGAATGCAACGTTTTGTCAAAAATTTTATAATCTAGGTATATATAAAGACACGCGTATTCGAATGCAACGTTTTGTCAAAATTTTTATAATCTAGGTATATATAAAGACACGCGTATTCGAATGCAACGTTTTGTCAAAAATTTTATAATCTAGGTATATATAAAGACACGCGTATTCGAATGCAACGTTTTGTCAAAAAATTTATAATCTAGGTATATATAAAGACACGCGTATTCGAATGCAACGTTTTGTCAAAAAATTTATAATCTAGGTATATATAAAGACACGCGTATTCGAATGCAACGTTTTGTCAAAAAATTTATAATCTAGGTATATATAAAGACACGCGTATTCGAATGCAACGTTTTGTCAAAAATTTTATAATCTAGGTATATATAAAGACACGCGTATTCGAATGCAACGTTTTGTCAAAAATTTTATAATCTAGGTATATATAAAGACACGCGTATTCGAATGCAACGTTTTGTCAAAAATTTTATAATCTAGGTATATATAAAGACACGCGTATTCGAATGCAACGTTTTGTCAAAAATTTTATAATCTAGGTATATATAAAGACACGCGTATTCGAATGCAACGTTTTGTCAAAAATTTTATAATCTAGGTACATATAAAGACACGCGTATTCGAATGCAACGTTTTGTCAAAAATTTTATAATCTAGGTATATATAAAGACACGCGTATTCGAATGCAACGTTTTGTCAAAAATTTTATAATCTAGGTATATATAAAGACACGCGTATTCGAATGCAACGTTTTGTCAAAAATTTTATAATCTAGGTATATATAAAGACACGCGTATTCGAATGCAACGTTTTGTCAAAAATTTTATAATCTAGGTATATATAAAGACACGCGTATTCGAATGCAACGTTTTGTCAAAAATTTTATAATCTAGGTATATATAAAGACACGCGCATTCGAATGCAACGTTTTGTCAAAAATTTTATAATCTAGGTATATATAAAGACACGCGTATTCGAATGCAACGTTTTGTCAAAAATTTTATAATCTAGGTATATATAAAGACACGCGTATTCGAATGCAACGTTTTGTCAAAAATTTTATAATCTAGGTATATATAAAGACACGCGTATTCGAATGCAACGTTTTGTCAAAAATTTTATAATCTAGGTATATATAAAGACACGCGTATTCGAATGCAACGTTTTGTCAAAAATTTTATAATCTAGGTTTATATAAAGACACGCGTATTCGAATGCAACGTTTTGTCAAAAATTTTATAATCTAGGTATATATAAAGACACGCGTATTCGAATGCAACGTTTTGTCAAAAATTTTATAATCTAGGTATATATAAAGACACGCGTATTCGAATGCAACGTTTTGTCAAAAATTTTATAATCTAGGTATATATAAAGACACGCGTATTCGAATGCAACGTTTTGTCAAAAATTTTATAATCTAGGTATATATAAAGACACGCGTATTCGAATGCAACGTTTTGTCAAAAATTTTATAATCTAGGTATATATAAAGACACGCGTATTCGAATGCAACGTTTTGTCAAAAATTTTATAATCTAGGTATATATAAAGACACGCGTATTCGAATGCAACGTTTTGTCAAAAATTTTATAATCTAGGTATATATAAAGACACGCGTATTCGAATGCAACGTTTTGTCAAAAATTTTATAATCTAGGTATATATAAAGACACGCGTATTCGAATGCAACGTTTTGTCAAAAATTTTATAATCTAGGTATATATAAAGACACGCGTATTCGAATGCAACGTTTTGTCAAAAATTTTATAATCTAGGTATATATAAAGACACGCGTATTCGAATGCAACGTTTTGTCAAAAATTTTATAATCTAGGTATATATAAAGACACGCGTATTCGAATGCAACGTTTTGTCAAAAATTTTATAATCTAGGTATATATAAAGACACGCGTATTCGAATGCAACGTTTTGTCAAAAATTTTATAATCTAGGTAAATATAAAGACACGCGTATTCGAATGCAACGTTTTGTCAAAAATTTTATAATCTAGGTATATATAAAGACACGCGTATTCGAATGCAACGTTTTGTCAAAAAATTTATAATCTAGGTATATATAAAGACACGCGTATTCGAATGCAACGTTTTGTCAAAAATTTTATAATCTAGGTATATATAAAGACACGCGTATTCGAATGCAACGTTTTGTCAAAAAATTTATAATCTAGGTATATATAAAGACACGCGTATTCGAATGCAACGTTTTGTCAAAAAATTTATAATCTAGGTATATATAAAGACACGCGTATTCGAATGCAACGTTTTGTCAAAAATTTTATAATCTAGGTATATATAAAGACACGCGTATTCGAATGCAACGTTTTGTCAAAAATTTTATAATCTAGGTATATATAAAGACACGCGTATTCGAATGCAACGTTTTGTCAAAAATTTTATAATCTAGGTATATATAAAGACACGCGTATTCGAATGCAACGTTTTGTCAAAAATTTTATAATCTAGGTATATATAAAGACACGCGTATTCGAATGCAACGTTTTGTCAAAAATTTTATAATCTAGGTATATATAAAGACACGCGTATTCGAATGCAACGTTTTGTCAAAAATTTTATAATCTAGGTATATATAAAGACACGCGTATTCGAATGCAACGTTTTGTCAAAAATTTTATAATCTAGGTATATATAAAGACACGCGTATTCGAATGCAACGTTTTGTCAAAAATTTTATAATCTAGGTATATATAAAGACACGCGTATTCGAATGCAACGTTTTGTCAAAAATTTTATAATCTAGGTATATATAAAGACACGCGTATTCGAATGCAACGTTTTGTCAAAAATTTTATAATCTAGGTATATATAAAGACACGCGTATTCGAATGCAACGTTTTGTCAAAAATTTTATAATCTAGGTATATATAAAGACACGCGTATTCGAATGCAACGTTTTGTCAAAAATTTTATAATCTAGGTATATATAAAGACACGCGTATTCGAATGCAACGTTTTGTCAAAAATTTTATAATCTAGGTATATATAAAGACACGCGTATTCGAATGCAACGTTTTGTCAAAAATTTTATAATCTAGGTATATATAAAGACACGCGTATTCGAATGCAACGTTTTGTCAAAAATTTTATAATCTAGGTATATATAAAGACACGCGTATTCGAATGCAACGTTTTGTCAAAAATTTTATAATCTAGGTATATATAAAGACACGCGTATTCGAATGCAACGTTTTGTCAAAAATTTTATAATCTAGGTATATATAAAGACACGCGTATTCGAATGCAACGTTTTGTCAAAAATTTTATAATCTAGGTATATATAAAGACACGCGTATTCGAATGCAACGTTTTGTCAAAAATTTTATAATCTAGGTATATATAAAGACACGCGTATTCGAATGCAACGTTTTGTCAAAAATTTTATAATCTAGGTATATATAAAGACACGCGTATTCGAATGCAACGTTTTGTCAAAAATTTTATAATCTAGGTATATATAAAGACACGCGTATTCGAATGCAACGTTTTGTCAAAAATTTTATAATCTAGGTATATATAAAGACACGCGTATTCGAATGCAACGTTTTGTCAAAAATTTTATAATCTAGGTATATATAAAGACACGCGTATTCGAATGCAACGTTTTGTCAAAAATGTTATAATCTAGGTATATATAAAGACACGCGTATTCGAATGCAACGTTTTGTCAAAATTTTTATAATCTAGGTATATATAAAGACACGCGTATTCGAATGCAACGTTTTGTCAAAAATTTTATAATCTAGGTATATATAAAGACACGCGTATTCGAATGCAACGTTTTGTCAAAAATTTTATAATCTAGGTATATATAAAGACACGCGTATTCGAATGCAACGTTTTGTCAAAAATTTTATAATCTAGGTATATATAAAGACACGCGTATTCGAATGCAACGTTTTGTCAAAAATTTTATAATCTAGGTATATATAAAGACACGCGTATTCGAATGCAACGTTTTGTCAAAAATTTTATAATCTAGGTATATATAAAGACACGCGTATTCGAATGCAACGTTTTGTCAAAAATTTTATAATCTAGGTATATATAAAGACACGCGTATTCGAATGCAACGTTTTGTCAAAAATTTTATAATCTAGGTATATATAAAGACACGCGTATTCGAATGCAACGTTTTGTCAAAAATTTTATAATCTAGGTATATATAAAGACACGCGTATTCGAATGCAACGTTTTGTCAAAAATTTTATAATCTAGGTATATATAAAGACACGCGTATTCGAATGCAACGTTTTGTCAAAAATTTTATAATCTAGGTATATATAAAGACACGCGTATTCGAATGCAACGTTTTGTCAAAAATTTTATAATCTAGGTATATATAAAGACACGCGTATTCGAATGCAACGTTTTGTCAAAAAATTTATAATCTAGGTATATATAAAGACACGCGTATTCGAATGCAACGTTTTGTCAAAAAATTTATAATCTAGGTATATATAAAGACACGCGTATTCGAATGCAACGTTTTGTCAAAAATTTTATAATCTAGGTATATATAAAGACACGCGTATTCGAATGCAACGTTTTGTCAAAAATTTTATAATCTAGGTATATATAAAGACACGCGTATTCGAATGCAACGTTTTGTCAAAAATTTTATAATCTAGGTATATATAAAGACACGCGTATTCGAATGCAACGTTTTGTCAAAAATTTTATAATCTAGGTATATATAAAGACACGCGTATTCGAATGCAACGTTTTGTCAAAAATTTTATAATCTAGGTATATATAAAGACACGCGTATTCGAATGCAACGTTTTGTCAAAAATTTTATAATCTAGGTATATATAAAGACACGCGTATTCGAATGCAACGTTTTGTCAAAAATTTTATAATCTAGGTATATATAAAGACACGCGTATTCGAATGCAACGTTTTGTCAAAAATTTTATAATCTAGGTATATATAAAGACACGCGTATTCGAATGCAACGTTTTGTCAAAAATTTTATAATCTAGGTATATATAAAGACACGCGTATTCGAATGCAACGTTTTGTCAAAAATTTTATAATCTAGGTATATATAAAGACACGCGTATTCGAATGCAACGTTTTGTCAAAAATTTTATAATCTAGGTATATATAAAGACACGCGTATTCGAATGCAACGTTTTGTCAAAAATTTTATAATCTAGGTATATATAAAGACACGCGTATTCGAATGCAACGTTTTGTCAAAAATGTTATAATCTAGGTATATATAAAGACACGCGTATTCGAATGCAACGTTTTGTCAAAATTTTTATAATCTAGGTATATATAAAGACACGCGTATTCGAATGCAACGTTTTGTCAAAATTTTTATAATCTAGGTATATATAAAGACACGCGTATTCGAATGCAACGTTTTGTCAAAAATTTTATAATCTAGGTATATATAAAGACACGCGTATTCGAATGCAACGTTTTGTCAAAAATTTTATAATCTAGGTATATATAAAGACACGCGTATTCGAATGCAACGTTTTGTCAAAAATTTTATAATCTAGGTATATATAAAGACACGCGTATTCGAATGCAACGTTTTGTCAAAAATTTTATAATCTAGGTATATATAAAGACACGCGTATTCGAATGCAACGTTTTGTCAAAAATTTTATAATCTAGGTATATATAAAGACACGCGTATTCGAATGCAACGTTTTGTCAAAAATTTTATAATCTAGGTATATATAAAGACACGCGTATTCGAATGCAACGTTTTGTCAAAAATTTTATAATCTAGGTATATATAAAGACACGCGTATTCGAATGCAACGTTTTGTCAAAAATTTTATAATCTAGGTATATATAAAGACACGCGTATTCGAATGCAACGTTTTGTCAAAAATTTTATAATCTAGGTATATATAAAGACACGCGTATTCGAATGCAACGTTTTGTCAAAAATTTTATAATCTAGGTATATATAAAGACACGCGTATTCGAATGCAACGTTTTGTCAAAAATTTTATAATCTAGGTATATATAAAGACACGCGTATTCGAATGCAACGTTTTGTCAAAAATTTTATAATCTAGGTATATATAAAGACACGCGTATTCGAATGCAACGTTTTGTCAAAAATTTTATAATCTAGGTATATATAAAGACACGCGTATTCGAATGCAACGTTTTGTCAAAAATTTTATAATCTAGGTATATATAAAGACACGCGTATTCGAATGCAACGTTTTGTCAAAAATTTTATAATCTAGGTATATATAAAGACACGCGTATTCGAATGCAACGTTTTGTCAAAAATTTTATAATCTAGGTATATATAAAGACACGCGTATTCGAATGCAACGTTTTGTCAAAAATTTTATAATCTAGGTATATATAAAGACACGCGTATTCGAATGCAACGTTTTGTCAAAAATTTTATAATCTAGGTATATATAAAGACACGCGTATTCGAATGCAACGTTTTGTCAAAAATTTTATAATCTAGGTAAATATAAAGACACGCGTATTCGAATGCAACGTTTTGTCAAAAATTTTATAATCTAGGTATATATAAAGACACGCGTATTCGAATGCAACGTTTTGTCAAAAAATTTATAATCTAGGTATATATAAAGACACGCGTATTCGAATGCAACGTTTTGTCAAAAATTTTATAATCTAGGTATATATAAAGACACGCGTATTCGAATGCAACGTTTTGTCAAAAAATTTATAATCTAGGTATATATAAAGACACGCGTATTCGAATGCAACGTTTTGTCAAAAATTTTATAATCTAGGTATATATAAAGACACGCGTATTCGAATGCAACGTTTTGTCAAAAATTTTATAATCTAGGTATATATAAAGACACGCGTATTCGAATGCAACGTTTTGTCAAAAATTTTATAATCTAGGTATATATAAAGACACGCGTATTCGAATGCAACGTTTTGTCAAAAATTTTATAATCTAGGTATATATAAAGACACGCGTATTCGAATGCAACGTTTTGTCAAAAATGTTATAATCTAGGTATATATAAAGACACGCGTATTCGAATGCAACGTTTTGTCAAAAATTTTATAATCTAGGTATATATAAAGACACGCGTATTCGAATGCAACGTTTTGTCAAAAATTTTATAATCTAGGTATATATAAAGACACGCGTATTCGAATGCAACGTTTTGTCAAAAATTTTATAATCTAGGTATATATAAAGACACGCGTATTCGAATGCAACGTTTTGTCAAAAATTTTATAATCTAGGTATATATAAAGACACGCGTATTCGAATGCAACGTTTTGTCAAAAATTTTATAATCTAGGTATATATAAAGACACGCGTATTCGAATGCAACGTTTTGTCAAAAATTTTATAATCTAGGTATATATAAAGACACGCGTATTCGAATGCAACGTTTTGTCAAAAATTTTATAATCTAGGTATATATAAAGACACGCGTATTCGAATGCAACGTTTTGTCAAAAATTTTATAATCTAGGTATATATAAAGACACGCGTATTCGAATGCAACGTTTTGTCAAAAATTTTATAATCTAGGTATATATAAAGACACGCGTATTCGAATGCAACGTTTTGTCAAAATTTTTATAATCTAGGTATATATAAAGACACGCGTATTCGAATGCAACGTTTTGTCAAAAATTTTATAATCTAGGTATATATAAAGACACGCGTATTCGAATGCAACGTTTTGTCAAAAATTTTATAATCTAGGTATATATAAAGACACGCGTATTCGAATGCAACGTTTTGTCAAAAATTTTATAATCTAGGTATATATAAAGACACGCGTATTCGAATGCAACGTTTTGTCAAAAATTTTATAATCTAGGTATATATAAAGACACGCGTATTCGAATGCAACGTTTTGTCAAAAATTTTATAATCTAGGTATATATAAAGACACGCGTATTCGAATGCAACGTTTTGTCAAAAATTTTATAATCTAGGTATATATAAAGACACGCGTATTCGAATGCAACGTTTTGTCAAAAATTTTATAATCTAGGTATATATAAAGACACGCGTATTCGAATGCAACGTTTTGTCAAAAATTTTATAATCTAGGTATATATAAAGACACGCGTATTCGAATGCAACGTTTTGTCAAAATTTTTATAATCTAGGTATATATAAAGACACGCGTATTCGAATGCAACGTTTTGTCAAAAATTTTATAATCTAGGTATATATAAAGACACGCGTATTCGAATGCAACGTTTTGTCAAAAATTTTATAATCTAGGTATATATAAAGACACGCGTATTCGAATGCAACGTTTTGTCAAAATTTTGAAGCAATCGGTGAAGAACTTTCAGAAATTTAAGATTTTGATTTTGAAATTTAAGATTTTCAGAAATTTAAGATTTAAACGATTAGTTTTGAAATAAAATACTTTCATACATAATATGATAGTAATAATAATATTACAGTTGCAGTCAATTTTGCTGATACAAAAATATATGGATTTAAAATTGGTTCGTTAGTTCCTCCTTTAGCCGCTTGCAAAGTTAAACGTGTCATCTGTATGTTATGTATTACACGTAGAATTTTACATTATCATTACTTAATTTACATTTTACATTAATTTTTAAGTAACAAATGTACGTTGGAAAATAAAACTTAATAAAACAAAAATTTCTATAAATTGTTACGAAGTTAATGCCCATGTGTTTTTGGTTTGAAAATTTGGTCGCCTTATAATGTTTCAGATGCTTTAATTAAATACTGCGAGTAGAATACATCTTGGCCTTTGAAATAATCGAGTATTTTTTAGATAAGTCTGTTTATAAGCCCAGAAAAAAATAGTGTAAAGGCCTATGAAAACTGCTTTAAAGTTCAAAATCTCCTACTTATGAACCCATTTTCGGTTATGATTTTATTGTATAATGTGGCAAATGAAGTTATTTATAAAATGATCGGAAAAAAAAAAAAATTTTTGCCTGAACATCCACAAAATGAAATAAAAAGCACTTTTTGGCCATGTTTTTTTCTTGAATAAATTAAAACAGGCGGATGTTGTTAAGCGGGAATTTTAACTTTATCACCTTCTACGTAAGGGTTGTTATTGATAGCGGCTCAATTTAAAATATTACACGACGTAGTGCATCGCCTTAAGCAGGAATATTTCACATTACTCATGCATCATCATCCGAAATTAGTTTATTCCACACAAATGATTTCCCTCAGGTGCCTATGTGCTATTTGGGGATGCTGGGTAGATATTTTTTTAGAGGAGAGAGGAAAGGAAGGAGATGGAGATGAGGGATGGAAATAGGTATGAGTGGTGGGTAGGAATCAATTAATAAGAATTCGGTGTGTCCAGAAGTAACGGACGTTTGAATTCATCTCTCCCACAGCGGTGAGAGGCGATGGGTCGAGAGAGTTCTGCTGGAGAGGTAAATAGGTCTCCCTCAACCAGTCTCTTCAAATACGGCCCGCAACACAGTAGGTGGGCAAAAGCATCCAAGATCAAGACAATTCTCACCCCCCCCCCCCCCCTCATGAACCCGGGCACTAGGAATCTAGTTTTCAGAGTGTCCAGGAGTGATGGAGTGAGAAACCTGTTGGAGAAGTCAAAGGGTCTCGCCAAACCAGCCTTTCCCGATCTGGTACGCCACGCAGCTGGTGGCAGTGGTTTTGGTTATCCAATGAATGGTTCCGGAGCGGCGGTATCCATAACCGCCTCCCAAAATGATAGTACCTGTGGTGATTGGTCGAGAAAACTGACGAAGAAATTAGATGCCTCTTTAACGATTTTAAAATCGGGCCGAAAATTTTATTCAATTGATAAACAAACGTGTATGTGAAAAACTTACTAATTGAAACGTAAAATGGAAACTGACATAAAATACGAGTAGTCCATGGAAAGATATATACATTACTTATCCAGTCAAAGGGGGTTGGTTATCTGTTGTATAAACTAGAAATAATAATAATTTCGCATCGGATTTCGTAATTTTACAGGGTTTTCCAATTTGTTTTTATATCACCCTAACATATAAATGTACTCATCTGCATAATTTCCTCAACAATATGTTGTATGTAGCTGCAAACAACATGCGGCTAATGGCATATCATGCACCAATCTACATACAAAATAAGCATTTAAATAATATGGTTCATTTAAAATACCACTCCAAATATGTTTATCTACATTATTAGTATTATGTAGCACCTGGAACAAACTCTTTTTTGTGGTTGTTAAAGTAATAAGCTTCATCTATCTGAGAAATATTTCCTCTGGTAGACACCAACACGAATAAACTCTTCTTTCTGGTGGTTAAAATAATAACCTTCATCTATCCGAGAAATATTTCTAATCTGGTAGACACAAACACGAATAAACTCTTTTTTTCTGGTGGTTAAAATAATAACCTTCATCTACCTGAGAAATATTTCTAATCTGGTAGACACCAACACGAATAAACTCTTCTTTCTGGTGGTTAAAATAATAACCTTCATCTATCTGAGAAATATTTCTAATCTGTTAGACACCAACACGAATAAACTCTTCTTTCTGATGGTTAAAATAATAACCTTCATCTATCTGGGAGATATTTATAATGTGGTAGGCACCAACACGAATAAACTCTTCTTTCTGACTACCAGAATATTATATAATTTCTTTAAAATTTATATTATATTTATTCTAAGGTGGTTAGAATGTGACATAATTTCTTTAAAATTTATATTATATTCTTAGGTGGTTAGAATGTGGCATAATTTCTTTAAAATATTAATGCTATGACATTTAATAACATTAAGTTCTGCGAGCATTTTAGATTGTAATTATTGTATCTCTGTATGTTCAAAATACCTTTATAATATAATATATTTAAATAAGCTAATAGCAGTCACGTCATTATTAAACAATTAAGAAAACATTACCATTTAATGTGGGGAAATCAGATTTCAGGACCACACATAATGGAGAATGTATCATCACAATTATTATCTAATTACTTTCTCAGTAAATAGGTTTACCTGTAATAAATCATTTTAAACATCATAAAAATTAAACGGAGCAGGGTAAATAGAATCATATAATAAGTCGCCTCAACGTGGCAATGGCCTTGAACGCCGAAACTACTTTCAAAATATTTAAAAAAAAATACTTGCAGAACATAATAATTACATTATTAAATTTGAGTTTCATGGGAAGTGGAAAAATAAATAAATGGAGTTCTATGAATTAAACAAAAACAATTAGTACGAATAATTTCATCTGAATCTAAGCAAATTTATCCATTTATCCATGTTCTCCAAACGTCATATATGACAATATTGTTGAGCCATTACAATGTATTCACGTATTCAATAATATATGCTACTGACTAAAAGGATCACTCGTACAGTATTAAAAACCTTACAATTCCCACGTCAAGAACTGATCCTGACATAAAATAAATATAAAGTAGCTTAGCTTAAAGTCTTATTTCGTGATAAATTTACCCCCTAGATGGATATTGTACCCTTATCTTCATCCTTGTAAATATATAATGTGATTTGAATGTTATATACGGCAACAAAACTTTCCAGTCATGGCATTCTGGGACAGTTTCCAACCCCCGCAACTTTCTTCTTACTCCGTAGCGATTAGTGACAGCAGATATTGTTGGAATCTTTTTTGTGGTTCATCCCCTAAAAAAGTTTTCCGCTTTTGGCTCCTGCAGTGTAAAAAGTGTCTTGAAGCGGGGAGTCTCCGCGACAAGCCCCTTTCCCAAATAACCCCTGTTTCGTCTTACCCCATGTCTCATCCCACCCCCATGTGCCATCATGCCCCATGTCCTTTTTCTCCCCGATCCGCCCTACACCCCACACTGTCACTATTTATGGAGCAATATCAGAGATTTTATTGTGGCATTTTTTATTAGATTCGGTGAGTGCTGCGGTTGTGTTTGTATGGGAAGGTATGAAGTAGAGAGGATGAGGCAAGAGATTCATCCCACATTTTCCACCCTCTTTATTTCTCCCTCTCCCCTATCCCCCACGGCGGCCAATGGTCAGATGTAAGCACGAAATGGCTTCAGCGATTTTGATATTAAGGATCAGAAAATGTTATTACCGCAGAAGTTGATTTAATGAAACGTAATGAGATCAGATAAAACCTAATTTCTTTTGGGACCAAGAGATACCAATTTCTATTATCGCTAATGATTTTATATTTTCTTTTTGACATGAACATGTTTGTTAATTGAAGTTACCCGTATTACGCTTATATATTCAACACATTATATTATATTATAACATACATATAAAATCAAAATGGCAGATACAATATATTTTGTTTAAATACCTATAAGGTACCTGCTCATTTTTACTGTTTTCACTGTTCTTTTTGTTTTATTTTTGTTTTCATTGTAGTACCTACATTTTTTTTTATTTATTTTTTTTTTATTTAAAGAAAGCAAGACAAAAAATACATATTACAGTAAATAAAAAAATAAAAATACAGAAAAAAATAGAAAAGTTCCAATAAACTACTTTTCAGTAGTTTGTCGATGGCAACTTTTCACATAAAAAATATTTAAAAAAGATAAAAACTTATTTTACTTAATGACAACAGTGATAACAATAAAAATAACAATTTGTTTTAAAAATATAAAAACATATACACAACAGTGATAGTATCTACCTATAGTTTGTATTAGACTCTAATACAAACTATTTCTTTCAGCGAGCCAATTTTTCAACATAATATTTGTTTTTACATTTGTACATTTTTTTTATTTCAGCAGGTAACATATTTAAGCACCTAGGTATCATGTAGTCCAGTGTTCTTTGTCCATATTTGTTTAAATGAATAGGTACAATTTGTCCTTCATTTAACGTAAAACGAGTATTGTAAGTGTGGTCCAGTCTATTTATGTATATAGGGCTATTCATATGCTGAAATATAATTTTATACCACAGAATTGATCTTACTGAGAAAATTTTAAGATTCTGATAAAGGTATGGAACATTATGCCTTTGTTCGTATAAACTTTTATGAGCTAATAATTTAACTAGTGAATTTTGAACTGATTGAATATGGTTTATATTTGTTTTACATGAAAGCCCCCAAGCTGTGATTCCATACCTTATAATAGATTCAGCTAGTGATAAATAAATTATTCTAAGTGTACGTATTGGAACATAGAATTTCAATTTATATAATCTATTAACGATAGATCTCAGACGTTCACATACTTTATTTATTTGTAAGTCCCACTTGAAAAAACAATCAATAATAATACCTAAATATACATACTCTGTGACCAGTTCAATATTTTCACATGTAAATATTGCAGGTAAGCAATTTGAAGTGTGTGTCTTTATTTCAGGTGTAATAATATTTGCCTTAGCATTGGGTGATCTAATATGTATCATTTTAGTTTTTTTGGCATTTATAATTAAACCAGAGTCGTGAGACCATTTCAAAAGTTCAATGTAATCTTTTTGTAATAGTTCAATACATAATTGCAAATCACTGCGAGAAATCACCATCGAACAAATACCTATGAATATTTCATATTTAGTTTTTTTTTAATTATGTTTTAATATATTCTCATAATACTTGTAATCACAATTTTACGTTTGTGTATTAATTTATCTATTTTGTATTAGTATTTATAATGGAGTACATCTACATACCGTTATTATTTCCTATAAAATACAGAATTTTGTGTAAAAGCCTTTTAAGGCGTAAAAATTGATGTATATTTTTTTTAGATTGGTATACGGATAAAAGAGTATAGGGGGAGGGGGGGCACATTGATTCACGGGGCACATTGGTACAGTATCTATATCTCAAAACCGATAAACGCTACACAGTCCGGCACATCACTAAAATGCTCAAGGACATTCACAAGAATGCCAGTTGTGACACCGCTCGCCGCCAGTTTGCCGTTGGGCCTCAACAGTCACTGACGTGTTGCAAGTGGTGTGCGCCGTTGCCTACAAAAAAAATAGGTGAAATGTAATTGTGTCTCAGGAGGATACCCTTAGTTGTTTTTGTTATTATTTGTTACTAAAGGTAAGTAAATATAGTTATTATTGTATTTCAAAATGTTTTGGATTGCAAGATTATTATATATTTGATAAAATTAATTGTTTGTGGAAAAAGTCCTTTGGGGCACTTTGATACGGTAATGTGCGGGGTACAATGATACGTATCAATCTGCCCCTTTATTGTATTAAAGTGCCCCGTCAAAAATAATAGTTTATTTTATTGTTTTTTTTTTTCAGTAAATGGTGCGCACGTACAAACCCAAAACTGAAAGAAAAAATATCAATGAAGAAAACATTGAAGATGCAATACGTGAAGTATTGTCAAAGACTTTATCTATACGCAAAGCAGCCGACAAATATGGCATCAAAACTGCAACCCTACAACATCGCATAGAAAAAGCCAGAAAATCATTTGAAGCTACCAGAACATTATCTACAAATGAAGCATCCTCTTCATTACAAGCAGAATCTTCTTTCTTGGCACAAATAGCATCATCTTCAGCACACACTACTACTGCAGCTTTATCATCACACACTGCTACAGCGACTTCATCAAACATCTATGGTTCCAAGTATACCGTTGCACAAGTTTTTTCAACCGAACAAGAAAAGGCATTGACTCAATATTTATTGAATTGCAGTAAAATGCACTACGGCCTTACATTGAAACAGCTTTTGACTTTGGCATACGAGTACGCAGAATCCTCAGGGTGTAATTATCCAAAATCCTGGAAAGAAAACAAATGCGCTGGAAAAGATTGGGCAGCTGGCTTCAGGAAGAGAAAACCAGAATTGAGTCTACGAAAACCAGAAAACACAAGCGCAGCAAGAAGCTTTGCTTTGAAGAGGAAAAGAGAATTACAAAAGCAAAACAGCATTCAAAAGAATTGAAAACAGCGAAAAATCTGTTGGGATTAACTGAGCCAAAAAAGAAAAAGAGAGTGACTTCTTTGCCTGCAGAAATAGATTCCGATTCTAGTCAAGATGAAGTCGTGATGACGAGTGATAGTGAAGACATTGAAATGCCGTCGGAATCGGAAGAAGAGGTAATTAATGAAGAACCAGTTAATCCTGAACACATAAATATTGGAGATTTCCTGCTAATTAAGTTTGAGAAGAAGAAAACTGTGATTCACTACGTTGCCAAAGTTGTATTTAAGTATAATGTGACAGAATATGAAGTATTATATCTCAGAAAAAAAGCAGGGTCTTGTAAGTTTATATTTCCAATTGTGAAAGACAAAGCAAGTGTGGATGTTAGAGATGTAGTTTTGCAATTACCAAAACCAACTTTCTCCAAAGGCACATCTCGAACATCGTCGCTTTATTCATTTTCGGTACGTTTAACTCGATATAATATCCAGTAGATTGTTTTGTAATTTATATGAGAGTTTTATGATTATTTTTGTTAAATTTTTGATTTTTGTTTAATTTTTTAAGAAAAACATTATTCATTTTGATAGGAGATTATAATATTATATTTTCATTAACAATATTCAATGTTAAAGTCTGATTACTTAGTAAGTATATAACTGATTATATAATTAAGAAAATAACAGAGAATTAGTCTTGTTCTATGATGACAATATTGGTTTTTTGTGATTATATTCCTTAAGTAACTTAAGAGACTGATTATGGCTAATGTGCACTCTTAATAAAAAGTATTTTGCGATCTCAATCAATAAAATTGTTTTATTTCTTAATTTTAAGTAATAATACAGTTTATATTGGGTTTTTAGTCAGTTTAAATTTGCATTTCATATGGATCTAAAATACCTATCAAACTGCCCCACCCCATGTATCAAAGTGCCCCACTGGTGGGGCAGAATGATACAAATACGATTTTTTCTTAAAATCAGTTTATCTCTATACGTCGCCAGTTTTTGCGGTTTTTGCGTAGCCAAAATATAAGCTGACATATAAGCCAATGCACACATCAAAACAAATATTTAAATATAATGCTTTATGGTCCTCAGAAAAGAGATTGAATTTTTGTGTATCAAAGTGCCCCCCCTCCCCCTACGGATCTTTTTTAGTTTATATTGGTATTTTTTAAACTTTTTTATATCAACTGAAAAAACAAGGCTTCCCTCAGGGCTTTATTTCATCTTCGGGATGATATTTGAAGGATGTGTATTTTATAGAAAGGATGGGGTGAATTTGTAGGAAGATCAGCAAGTAGCCGTAAAAGACTTTAACCAGCGATTCATGAGAATATTTGGTGTAAAAACGTAGATATCCTATAAATTACCCGTTTTTGTTTGTGATCACCTAACCTAACCCAACCCAAATAAATCTATCACACTTTACTTTACAACTCAGTTGTAAAGTAAAGTGTGATAGATTTTTTTGTTTTGTTTTTATTTGAAAATACGTATCATCGGACAACAAAATGACATCTACCACTCGGTTCATGCCATTCTAGGACACCACATCAGTTCTGACATGTGGAATACATAGTAAGTCGTATTGTGGACTGTCGAACTTGGCGGTGGAAGTTCGTTACGAACAACTTATAGCATTCCAGGAGGTAGCTGTCAAAAAAATAGTTTATTATTTTTGATGCTGTTACTGAAAGGACCCCATTCCTCCTAGATTGTAGACTCGTAAATCTATGTGATTTGATTCACTCATAGAAAAAGGCATTAGAAACTTTTTAGAATTTGTTCCAGTTATTCTATGTATTATTGGGGCATTGAGCCAAATTGCAGAAGAGTATTGTGTTTTGATCGTAATGCAGTTGAACATCAATATCATTGCAACTCAGCGGAAATTAACTCATACCAGTCAAAAGAAGTGGACGTCATTCTCTACTAAGTCTTAAATCATTCAATCTAAGTCCTTCAATATTCCCCTGGATTATAGTTTGATAAGATAACACAGGGTCATCCCCCCCTAGCATGGAGGGTGAAATATCACATAAAACCACATGTACTCTCTAAATCATGTATCAATAAAATAAATAAAAAACAAGATAAAGTATATACCAGTAGTTCTGTGAAAAGCATGTGACTAATTTTCTCTTATTTAATATTTATCAAAACCAAAATTTCCTATACCTTCCTAAATTTTAAACAATGTAAAAAAATCAAATGAGGAATTATGCAATTCAAATAAACACGAAGATTTCACATTTGAAAAGAGATTTTTAGTGAATATATAAAACGATTACCTTGAAACGATCTTGAAACGGAAACGGGACGTAAAAAAAATTACATACAAACGAAATGCAAAACCGCCGAGTTAAAACAGAACTTCGCCACGCTTCGCCGTTCAATTAATTAATTAGTAACTATTTTAATTTTTGATTTCTCGCGACCCTCACTTTTGAAAACCACTGACGGAGAACAAAAAAAAACTTATTTTTCATGTTCATTACCATTTTAACGTTTTACACCTAGTGAGGTTGGCAATAAGTCAGCAAATATATTTATTTATTTTACGTTTTTTAGGGGCTTTTACATATGAGTACTAAAAATTATATAGTGATTATTATTACTCATAACTAAACTGCCTCAGTAACAATCTTTGTTTTTGGTAAGTGATAAATTAAGGATATCCACTGACTTGGAATAATTATTTCCTTCCATAAGTACCTATTCCGGGCAACTAGGAATATATTTGTTAGTTAGTCCAAGAATTTCAGCACTGAAATAAATTGCGAATTTTAGAATCACTTAGAAGAATCTGAAAGCTTATTAATGCAAGCAATTCTGGACTATCAAATGCAACATTAAACGATATAAAATAATGTTGATTAAATAAAAATCATATTAAAATAACACGATAAGTTTCATTTCTCACCCGATTGCAAATACAGGGTTTTCCAATAAGAGGTGTTATTTTGATATTCAATCGTAAAAGATCAATGGTTTCGTTGCTTGTGTGGCACGCAGCGCCGTTTTGTTGAAAGTAAACGTTGTCCAAATCAATACCATCCAATTTCGGCCATAAAAAATCATTAATCATCTCTCAATAGCGCAATCCATTCACCGTAACTGTTGCTCCAGCCTCATTTTCGAAAAAGTAAGGTCCAATGACTCCGCCGGACCATAAACCGCACCAAACAGTCACACGTTGAAGATAAAGAGGCTTTTCAACAATAACTCTTGGGTTTTCCGAGCTCCAAATGCGACAATTTTGCTTGTTGATGAAGCCACCGAGGTGGAAATGGGCCTCATCACTCAAGATGATTTGCATTTGATTCACTCAAGTGAATTTTAATAATTTCAATGCGTTGTTGAAGCGTGTATCGTTCCATTTTTATTAATGGCGTAGTTTTTACTTGTCAAATGTTAAAAAATGACAGCTTCAAAAGTAACATCTACCGAATTATCGGGCTATTCAAAATAACACCTCTTATTGGAAAACCCTGTAGTATCTACATAAAACGTATCGTGGTTTGGGCACTTTAGACATACATAATTCAAGGGAATTATTAATGCATGAGAAAATGAGCGTTGGAGTCCCGTGTAGATGTTTTGCGGTTCCTTATTGCAAGGTTTCACTATCATGAATAGAGTGAGGTAAAACCAAACCAGCTGAAACTTCTTCACCCTGTGAACTGCGAACTGTTAACTAAACTTCTCTGGCTCTTTTGCCAAGCTTTGGTAACTAAAATTAGTAACAATAAACAAGAGGCAAAGTAAATTCATGTGATAAAATGTGTCCCATTTTGTACCATATCAAAAACTAGACTAGATTTAACGTTCGTGACAACTTATGTATTTATTTAGTAATTAATGGTGTTCATTTTGAAGACAGAACTAAACTTCTCTGGCTCTTTTGTCAAGCTTTGGTAATTAAAATTAGTAATAATTTTGAACACACGAAAATTATACAGGTTTTCCAATAGGAGGTGTTATTTTGAATAGCCCGCCATTTCGGTAGATGTTACTTTTGAAGATATCATTTTTTGACATTTGATAAGTAGAAACTACGCCATTAATAAAAATGGAACGATACACGCTTCAACAACGCATTGAAATTATTAAAATTCACTTGAGTGAATCAAATGCAAATCATCTTGAGTGATGAGGCCCATTTCCACCTCGGTGGCTTCGTCAACAAGCAAAATTGTCGTACCTGAGGCTCGGAAAACCAAAGAGTTATTGCTGAAAAGCCTCTCTATCCTCAAAGTGTGACTGTTTGGTGCGGTTTATGGTCCGACGGAGTCATTAGACCTTACTTTTTCGAAAATGAGGCTGGAGCAACAGTTACGGTGAATGGATTGCGCTATCGAGAGATGATTAATGATTTTTTATGGCCGGAATTGGAAGGTATTGATCTGGACAACGTTTACTTTCAACAAGACGGCGCTACGTGCCACACAAGCAACGAAACCATTGATCTTTTACGGGAAAAGTTTCTTTGAATATCAAAATAACACCTCTTATTGGAAAACCCTATATGTGATACAAGTAACCTCGTTTTATGCCTAATCAAAATGTAGAATACATTTTACGTTCACGATAACTATTTTTTAATATTTAATATTGAAACAGTTTTTGGGTCTATTCCATATCTCAAAGTCTTGCTCAAAATATTGTCATTTCCATTGTTCCTCACCTTCCATAAAGCCTTATTCGAGGAAGAAAGAAGAAAGAAGATAAATCCACCTAACTACGCTAGTGGTTTTCAATTGTTATTGTAACTCACATGTCATATGGTGTTTCATAATACTTATCTTTCTGCTCGGATCATTATTCTCGTAAAAGGCCATTAAATTGTTTAAATAGCATCCACAAATTCAATGTTGTCGTGTGGTTAAATTAAACAGAGTCGTGTTGTGGAAATAAAACATAAATTGTGATTATTTGAGGTGTAGACCTATAAATTTTAGTGATTATTGAGATGGGATTTTTAAGAAACCAACAACATCAAAAGGTAAGGCTTCTCTCCATCTCTCCTCGTTTTCCCGGTGTTTTAACCAGACCGAATGACCTTCTCTTTTATGTAAAATAAGTTTATTTAAATTTAACTACTTTATCTTTGTAACAAAATACAATATCTTAAAATAATAATATTTTAGATGACCTTTTTTTCTTTTCAATTTCGTATCAATTAATTGTTTTTTTTTTTTTTAATAGTTTTTGAAAACTTTATATTAAAGCGACAATTATCTGCGTTCCTCAGCCTATTTAACAAGAAAAAAATTGCTCTAAAAACTATGTAACACTATTATTATTATATAAAATACTAGTGGGCCAGGGCAGACGTTGTCCTGCCACAGACTGCATTTATCTTTTGTCTCTGTCGTCGAAGGAGACAGGGGGGGGGGGGTTCTGAATATGAAGAAAAAAAAATCGTTGACAAAAAAATTTGATCTTGACAACAGCGTCACATAGGATCTAAAAGTGTCATATATTTTAAGCTGGAACCAACCACATTCAAAAAATTTCATTGAAATCGGTTGGATGGTTTCGGAGATTAACGAGTACGAACACACTGACACGTAATTTTTATAAATTAAATAATTTTTTTTTAAATTTAAGTATCTGTTATTTGAATCATTCAAATTTTAAAAGACGACACAAAAATATGTATTTTCCTCTAGGTAGTGTTCATAATGAAAGCGCTAAACTTCTTTTCTGTTTTGCAAAGCTTTGTTAACCAAATGGCAATCACTGCAACGATTAAGCACGAAGCAAAGTATTTTCATGTGTTTAAAGTTGCCCCATTTTATTCCTTATCGATATCTACGTCTAGACTTGATTTTATGTTTATTGCATTTTTTTGTGTTTATTTAGATATATTCTTCCGCTTTCGTAAAATTAATAAGAAAATATAATACGCAGTTACAAAACACTTCTATTTGATTTTCTTGCTCCTCGTTTAACTTGTGGAACATTACTTCTCTCGGGTCGTTATTACGGAATGGGAAAAATACCTTTTGTTATGGCTGGTTTTATGTGTTTTCAAAATACACTGTAGGTAACTCCATTTTCTATGTTACTCGTAGACGTTACTGACGACGTTGAAGATATAGCATAAGTAGGAATTAAGATTCCCGAAACAAGACTTCTAAGACATCCTTAGCTTGCAGTCAACCGCATAATTCTGTTGCCAAGCAGAGATTATTGTTCAGACATAAAATTAAATTGTATTTTGCGAAATATTTACTTTGATAAAGAAAACTGGATTTTGACTCTCCCCCTTTTGCAAATACACTTTTCATGATGTTCTTTAAAAAAATTGTATAATTACTTACAGGAAATTTTATTTTTTATAATTAAGGAACTGTAGGTATATTATACCTGAAAAACCTGAGTTCGCGGAACATTTAATTAATAAAGACCATTATTTTAACCGTGATTCAGGAATTAAAGTATTGCATAAAATGGAATAGGTTTAAAACTAAACAATTTAGAAACTCTGGAAATAAAAAAATCGGTAAATTCAAATGTTAAAATCATTAATAATCAATTAAATTTAACTGTCAGCCCAATTCTCAGTATATTCCCCATTACTTCACTTATCCCACGTTCCCCTCCCCCACCTCTCTCCTACAACTGACGCACTGTCCCACTCTAGTATACTGTCTCTTTATTTTATAATATGTGTACTTCTGTATTTAATAGCAAAGTTTTTTATAACTATCCTGATGATGGTACGGAGGTACCGAAACCGGTAGACAATAAAATTTATCAATAAAGGGACTTAAACCGAGTATTTTCATTTCATTTATTTAAAAATGTCAAGTGACAATGTGTGCCTCTTTTGAAAAAAAAATACTTCTTATCGCCTTCGCAGCCCCCAATATCATTTATTGACCCCTTTTAGCCTGTAACCCCATAAACCACCACCGCCCCTAAGGGGACGGCAATCACTGCTCTAGAAAAGCAGATGCACATTTCAACAATTTTTATCTAATATTCCTATGCTTTTGTCACATTTCTTTCACCCTTATTTTATATACCACAAAACAATATTTATTTTAAAATTTGATATAAATTCGTCTTAACTTTCCTAGTCCTAGTCTTCCTAAGCTGAACACACGACGGAGCATTTGGCTTCGATGAGATGAGTCATTTGGATACGGTCCAAATTGACGGTCACACATGTGCGAACCGAGCCACATCGAGCCTGTCCATTTTAATCTATGTGACTAGTCACCAACAAGTCGAACATGTGAACTAAAATCGTATATTGGTAAATAAAATATAAAATAGATTACATTTTTCTCAAATATTCAACAATGGTTTATTTAAAATAAAGTTGTAAGAAATAACATGGCTAGGTACATATTTTTAGGCAAAACCTTTTTCGAACTAATCTCTGGAACTATACCTAATTCACTTATATTGAATGAGGTCAACTTATATGTGCCTACCAAGTATACTCGTGGTAGATCCAATGCATTTCTTTGTACTCCGAAAGCGAGGACTTCTGCCTGTCAGAACACGCCAATCAACAGAGCGACTGAACTTCTTAGCATCCACATTTTTAACATCACTTATAGACAGTTCAACAATTATCTTTCATGTACCTCAAATTTAGAATCTTGTCCAAATATACTGAAACATAATTATAAATATATTATAAATATTTTCAATTTGTATGGATACTTCAGGCGACTAATTATTGCTTATAATAACTTGTTATCCTTTGTGCTATGCATAAAAAACCCTGTCTTATAAACATTAGTTTATCATTAAAAAATAATAATATTGATACATAACCGCTTTATTGAGAAAATGAATAATTAAAATAGGTTAACAGTTTTCTATCATCCAAAACAAAATCTCGACCGCTTGAAGAGGTCGTACTTACGACACGAGGTCTTCATTCCTACTGAACGGATTTTGGCTTGGGGAACGCAAAAACACGGGCCAAATTTTGTCTCGGCGCGGGGCTATTTGGCTCGTTGGCTATGACTTGTATGTCCAGCTTTATTCAACTTTACTAAACAAGAAGTATTGGAAGTACATAAATTCACCCTCCAATTCTTTACCAACTTATTTCTCTTTCTCAGCAATATCCCAGACATCTCTCGGACACAAAGTTTTAATGCGTCCATGAGGAAACCTTATAAATAAATAAAATTATTCTTGATAAATAAATGAAATCGACGAAGTGGATTACTTATTCATTGGAGATTCACATAGTTTGTTCGCTGGGGAGGGGACGACATTAAAGTATATCTTTTATTTATGAATAATTTTTTTAAATATCTTGTCACTGAATAATGTAAGCTGGCAGTAAGTTTCAAAGCTTTGAGGAATTTTTATTGAAGGCTTTGGTAAAATTCGATCGCTATTAATATTTTTAGTATTGTTTGACTAGACTCATCATTCATCTATTTGAATTTTAATTTGTTCTCTTTATTGAATGATGAATTAAATGGATACTTGGAAGTGGAAAATAATGAAATCAATTAGCATTTACCGACATCCGACTGAGCTTCAACTCGATAGAGTGAATCTTTGTTGATTACAATGCAATCTATCAACTTTTGAAAGCACCTAAAACATTTAAAAATATAAAAATTACTGCAGTTAATATACGGAATAAATTTCGGGACTATTTGGCTCAGTTATCACTGTTCAATATATGTTTACATATTTTTAAAATTTTAATTTTCAAAGACTATTAAAATGTTAATAACCATTGAGAGCCAGTCCCTGGAGAGGGAGGTTAAATCATCAGCCAAACTAACCATAAATGCCTTATGCATGTGTAGGTAAATACGAATTTTAAAAAAATCTACGTATATATTGTGCCGAAATGAATCTAATGTGTCAGATTTTTTTGTTTATTCTCCGGAAATTATTTTTATAAATTTTAATTGTACGAACGAGATAAAAAGTCAATTGATAATTTTTTAGATAAACTTCTTAAATAAAAGGACTGTGTTTTTTTAATTTTGTTTCACTCAAATTTTGCGACGGTTTTATTAAAAATGTTTGTGATAAGCCTTTTTTTCAACTTTATTCATGTATCGTTTTTGCATATTAAAGTAAATTTCTAATACAAAGATGTGAAAGTTAATAGTTAATAGAAAGTTTTCTAGTTTCTAAAATGGTATTTGTTTTTACAACATTTCCAAAATGAAGAAATATTTACAGAACATTGAAAAAAATCCGAAACTCGATGAGAAATGATTATTATTTCAAGTTTATACAACAGATAAATAACCCACTTCGACTGGGTAAGCAATGTACGGGGTTTTCCAATAAGAGGTGTTATTTTGATATTTAATCGTAAAAGATCAATGGTTTCGATGCTTGTGCGACACGTAACGCCGCGCCGTCTTGTTAAAAGTAAACGTTGTCCAAATCAATACTATCCAATTCCGGCCATAAAAAATCAGCGCAATCCATTCACCGTAACTGTTGCTCCAGCCTCATTTTCGAAAAAGTAAGGTCTAATGACTCCGCCGGACCATAAACCGCACCAAAAAGTCACACATTGAGGATAAAGAGGCTTTTAACAATAGCTCTTGGGTTTTCCGAGCCCCAGATGCGACAATTTTGCTTGTTGGCGAAGCCACCGAGGTGGAAATGGGCCTCATCACTAAAGATGATTTGCATTTGATTCACTCAAGTGAATTTTAATAATTTCAATGCGTTGTTGAAGCGTGTATCGTTCCATTTTTATTAATGGCGTAGTTTTTACTTGTCAAATGTCAAAAAATGACAGCTTTAAAAGTAACATATACTGAAATAGAGGGCTATTCAAAATAACACCTCTTATTGGAAAACCCTGTATATATCTTATGTATGTTTCCATGAACTGTTTTATGTCAGTTTCTATTTTACGTTTCAATTAATACGTTTTTCACATATTATTTCACATTAATTAATTAATTTAAAACAACAATTAGTATCTTTGCGGCACGTACCACAGTGAAACTACTCTCAGTATCGCCCTGGTAAAAGACCACCATTCAGAATTGAAAGGTTGCTTGAAATGGCTTTACCCTTGTTTGGTATCCAGATAGCCAGGTACATCCCCGTCTCCTTCCCGTCTCCGGTATTTACAACCTTACCAAATAACCCATTTGGGGATACCATAGTTTGCAGACGCTTCAAAAAAATATTTAAAAAAATTATTCAAAAAATTATTTATAAACATTATTTTTAAATTTAGCTTAGACCGATTGGAATTTGACACCATTGGAAAAATGTTGTAGGAAATATGTAAGGAAAAGGAAAATGGAAGAGGATTGATCGTTAAATACCTGGAAAATCAGATCTATTTCTCTCCGACATTAAAACTCTCTATTCCACTGAATTCTTTCTAAAACTGCACTGCAAAATGTAGAGGAAAGGTGGACTGTTTTACATGACAATGTCCTAATGTGTTGGGCCCGGGGGCTTGGCAGGGGGTGCCGTCTCGTGGTTCGAAGGAAATATATGGCTTTGCGGGTGCACCGGCAAAAATCCTTTCAACGTACTCCTCAGGGCAGGTGGAGGTACGAACCAAGGTAGGCATTCATGTAATTTTATTAAATTCCTTACTGTGGTGCAAGGAAACTGCCGTGGAATGCATTCATTGGGCGTAATTTTATGAACAGAATTACGTCAGCAAGTAAAACATTTAATTATTACAGACAATATTAGCGATTCCTAAACGAAAATTTCAAACAGAAAAATCAGAAAAAGATACGGTCACATCTAGGACATGAGCCCAGGACTCTTGCCTTGCCAGGGCACCGCTCTACCTACTGAGCTAATGGGACCCTATCTCCTTCGGTCATATTTAACTGTATCATACTACATAAGAACTGAACATCTGAAGATAATGTTGGCACTTCTTATTCGAAGTATGATTCAGTTAAATATGACTGAAGGAGATAGGGTCCCATCAGCTCAGTTGGTAGAGCGGTGCCCCGGCAAGGCAAGGGTCCTGGATTCGAGTCCTATATGTGACCGTATGTTTTTCTGTTTCATATTTTCGTTTAGGAATCGCTAATATTGTCTTCAATAATTATATATTACAATTTGAGGTTTTTTTCATTACAACATTAAATTAATACACTGATGAAAACAACTATTTCTGAACGTCTAACAAGATAGTCTTAAAATTGTCAACATTATTAATGTCAATGATTTTTCAGCACTTGCTAGCAATACCGCAAATGATAGTTGAGTTCGACTAAATACGGTAAAATTATCGAGCCCGTGCACTCCCTAGTTATTCATCGTATATATCACGTGTAACGCTAAAAACATCTAAATGAAAATCTAATGAAATCAATTTTTCAAATAGAAAGCGTTTAAATTTGATGTTTTAGCTCGCTCTGTCATTGATAAAATTTGTCAGTGTTGCCATCGTAAACCGATATTGATAAAATTGTCGATATATGAGCACGTACCGTACGTCCGGGTGAGGTAGAGATATAAATAAACCAACCTCGACAGGTTAGTTTCTCGTTACGTTTTTTCTTAGTTGTCATATGTTAGTTCTAGGTTCTAGATCCCCTGGGATCGCTGTATGTATATTTTTGTTCAAACTGAGAATGCTTTCCTCTAAATAACGAAGATATAATATTTAAATTTCGTTTAATGTGAAAATTTTCATTTAGCTGTGTTTAGTTTTGCATTTGCTACCACTAGACCCAAAGTCTTGGGTGTTCAATTCAAACCCAATATAAAAATTATGAAAGGTTTAATCTAATCTGAAGGAGAATCTGAAAAAATGTAAAAAAACGTCACGTAATAAATAGACATAGACTAATCACAATCACACACTATATATATCTTCCATTATTCTAACTATTACTCATACACAATTGGAACATACACAACAGCTCAAGTTCGACTCTATCATAAGATTGTAACGATTAAACATCACAAATTAAAACATTAATGAGATATATTATAGACATAGACAAATCACACACTTACTTTCACATATTTTTTGGTTTCTTGGAACGGGCAATTTGCCTAGTTAGGAACCAATAATTTCGACTTGATAAGGTACAATAATCGATAATCACAAAATATTTTAATTATATCTTGTATCATATTGTACTGAGTATAAATTTAAATGAATAAATAAAAAAATAAATAAATAAATATTCGATTTTCATATTTCTTTGCAGACCTAAAGGAGGAAATCATAGAAAGGAAATGAGTAAAAATATGTTTACCTAATATTTGCACATTAACATAAAAATCTAAAAAACGAAATGGAAACATAAATTGTGTTTTTGATATGAATTTGTTAATAGTGTATGAATAAATTAATCCGAAAGAAATCATTCCTACGAATTTCGCAAAATTAAATAAGACTTTTTTACTCCTAGGTCCCAGACAGGCTAGTGAAACAGATTATGTGATCGAGAAAGAATTTGGTAATTGAAAATATTTGACCAACGTAGATCACAGAAACCATTCAATAATCTATTGGTAGCACTAAGAGCATTTCATAGCCTACGATCTAATTACATTGATTAACTTTGGTTCAATCCAGAAAGCTTAGTTCTTTGGAGGATTCAAGCAATATTATTAATTATTTCATTATATTATATTTTATTATATATAATTTTTATTATATTATATTTTATTTGGTTTTACGCCCAGTCGTGCTTTTACGTGGATTTTGAGAGCAGAATATATCAACAGAAGCTATCAAAAATTATACAAAAAAAATTTAAAATGTGTAACAGTAAACTGATATACTGAATATGAAACAATATTTTTAAAATATGTAACAGTAACATAATATAGAAACAATACTACATATAATACAAATCAGTGAAAAACTACATAACCATTATAACAAACCCTAATCAATAATTTGTATGATTCAACAACGTGCTGGTATAGATTACGGTTAGTTCTATAAATGTCAATAAATATATCAATAGTACCCCACATACTTGTTTCCCAGATTATGCATTCCATTACTTAGTGAGTGTGTCTGATAGTTAGTTGTGTATGTATTGCAGAAGAATGTTACATTTTGTTTTCTGTTCCTAGTCGGCAAATGGAATTTAATAGTGGCAACGATGGCAGAAATTGAATAAGAATGTAAGTATTAGACTAACCTGCCCGAGGGCTTCTCCTGAAATGCTCTTGGAAGGATAAATATATAGTTTTTTAAAGTATATATAGGAAATACAGGCCTTAATACGGGTGGGAGTTTAAGATACCACTGTACTATAAAGGGATCCGAATCGCGACGAAAGAAGCTGGATTCATCATCAATAAAAAATATCATTTTTGGTAACTGTTGAGAAATGGAGGCTTGCCACGTCACAATTTTGCAAATCTGAGACATCAACGTTTTTGATCACAGTAAAATAAAATGACAGGGTAACAATGTTTATTAGAACTCTTTAGATTTGTTTTACGGAGTACGTTGTTGCATGTGAATGTCGAACCTATATGTTTGAATAATTCTGGCCATTACGCCATTCTCGCAGTGGGGAAGACGTAGACAGAGAGAACCTTCACACAATTCCATTCATATTTATTAATCTTCTCTTACACGGTATTGTCACACTGACTTCTGACAGACAAGACTCAAGTAATCGGCTCCATTATAATCGTTCAAAAAAAAGAAGAAGATGGTTTGAAAGAGAGATGTATAAATACGAATGATGAAAAGAACGCGCTAATAGTATGATACCATTATAATTAAACAACTAATACTGTTGAAAAAAATCGATAAAACACGACTTATTTAAAATAATCAAAAATCTTTGTACATCTGACTTACGAAGCATTCAAAGAAAAACTGTATTTTTTCATACCTATGGCGTATAACAGATACAAATGTATTTTTTATAATTTTCGGAGCACATTATAATTTTGCATAATTTTATATAATTCCCTTTTTTACTTAGCATCTGAATAGCGATTATCTTAAAAAATAACACACATATTTTTAAAGCTTAAAAGTGTTCAATGGAATTCTGTTGTGTGTCTGTTGAAATTCGCAATGCTGGGTCTTAATGCCCCGTAGTAAGCGTCCAAAGATGGTTTGAAAGGGAGATACGTAATTACGAATGTTAGAGGGAGCGCGCTAATATCAAAGAATCTCTCGTCAAATGCTTTAGTTGCATTTAAAGATACACTGTGATTTTTTTCATGCCTTTAACATTAAAATAACAGAATAAAACGGGTTTTAAATAATTTTCGTAGCTTACTTTGCAATTTTTTTTGCCGAGAGAATTTCATATAAATTAACGTTTCGGCGTAACAAATTTATGGATATTATTTTCAAAAAAACATATGATTTTAGGAACTTAAAAACTTAACGAGTGGAACGCCGATGGGTCTCGGGTGAACATGCGAGCATTCTAATATGATCCTTATTAGAATAATTTGCGAGGCGATTTTGACCTTAATGCTTCGAAAATGTATGAAAAACAAAATCAGCATCGTTTGGGCTAATAAAATGTTGGGTTTCACTAATATATTTCTGTTATATGCTTCGGCCTTCAAATAATTGTTACCTACACGTCTTTCCTAGGCGTCCCCGATTTATTTTTCCATTCACTTACGGTTCATATATTCTTAGGACAATTATATATCTTTTCTTCTACACTACATGTCAAAATCATCAAAGCGTCTCTTTGAATCGTAAACATCTCACTGTTTATGTGAAGAAGTCGTAATCCATAGTAAATAATAATGCAGTACCCACACAATGAATGGTAGCATTTAGTGATAAGGCCATACCTACATCAAACGGCACTATGTTATATCTTTGGCACCATAGACGTGTGGAAACTACAGAAACCATAGTAGAGATTGTATTGAAGTTTTAAGTTCGAGCACTCTTGGCTGTTTGTAATGCCTCCTGCCCGTGCCACTCCGGGAACAATAGTGCTCGTATTAATGTAAATGCACACGTGTGAGGGCCATTCCTTCGCCGGTTATTTACCAAATACTTTCCCGGACCATTAGGGTAGGGGTGGGCGGTATCCACCAGGGCCGCTAAAGGGCGAAAATAGTGTAAAACGCCCAGCCGGGCATAAAATACGATAAATGAATCCTTTTAAGGCGATACACTACGTCGTGTAATATTTTAAATTGAGCCGCTATCAATAAAAACCCTTACGTAAATGGCGATAAGGTTTAAATTCTCGCTGAACACCATCCGCATGTTTTGATTTATGCAAGAAAAAAACATGGCCAAAAAGTGCCTTTTATTGAAGTGAAACTTCTTTACGCGCGTCATGCAATTTCGAGGACCGGAGTAAAACCGACTCATGACCGAAACGAAAATGCGGGTACCCCCACCACCGATTAAAGTTCATTTGATCTAGTCAAAGTTTTGAAGTAACATATAAATGCTTCTTAGCTCATCCCGACAACTGGCGTTGGTGGTGTAATGGTCAGCATAGTTGCCTTCCAAGCAGTTGATCCGAGTTCGATTCTCGGCCATCGCACATTATTTTTTTGTTTTTAACGCCTTTTTCATTCAATATCTTATTTTTTAGTAGGTCAGAACATTTTTTAAAAGAAAATAATATTGCAAAATAATAAAAACACTTATCTCACTGTGATAAAACATTACTCCGCTAGAGCGCGCTTTGCGTTATTGTGTTGGATTAAAATTATTATCTAATCCGTATATTATGATAATTGTATTACATTTATTTAATTAATTTATTTATTTTGATAATATGTAATAATTTACAGAAAAAAAAATTAAAACTATCTCCCTCTGATAAAATATCCGTTCGCTAGAGCGCACTACGCGATCTTGTGTGGGATTCTATTTCTGTACATTGTACATTATTTTTAAAAATATATTATATTTTGGGTGTGATGTAGGTAACATTATAAAACATAACAAGCTCTCATATTTTCAGAACCTACATAATATAATCAATTTATGCGGCTTTGCTTACAGTTGGTGCTCAGCGTGGTTGGCTTTCAATCAGTTAAGCGAGGTTCGATTCTCGGCTGTGGCATTTTTGAAGTGAAACCTTGTTGAGGTGGGGGAGCCGCTCACGAACGTTCTCTCTCTTCTCTTCTTTCCTCTCTCTCAGACACCAGCGAACTGCGCCACGCCAAGCATCAGCTGAAACTAGAAGTTTCACTTCTGTCTTGCGTAGGCTTGACACACCCACTTTTTTTTTTATTTTGCAGGCATAAATATTTAATTTTTTTTCCGATCATTTTATAAATAACTTAATTTTCCACATTATACAATAAAATCAACTTTAGGAGATTTTGAACTTTAAAACAGTTTTCATAGGCCTATACATTATTTTTTTCTGGGCTTATAAAAAGACTTATATAAAATACTCGATTATTTCAAAGGCCAAGATATATTATACTCGCAGTATTTAATTAAAGCATCTGAAACATTTCTAGGCGACCAAATTTTCAAACCAAAAACACATGATTTTGCATTACTACGTATGACATCGCCTTAAATATTGATTATGTAATTTACTTCAAAGCCAGTATTACAGTATCCTAGGAATGTATATCTTTAAGAAGTGGGGACGGGAAGGATATGAGAATGAAGACTGCTGGAAAATACTCAACTATTTACATATGTCACTTTATATATCGAAAGCTATTTCAAGCATCGTTCCAATCTAACTTATTAATAATTGAATGGCTTATTAGCTCGGAGAGGGTGATGTCTGAAAAACTATTAAATAATGTTACTTAAAATTTTACGTGGTTACCTATTAATGGCTCATTTTCAAAATCTCAAATCCAAAAAAGGGCGTGTTGGAAATAAGCCGACGTAGCTCAGTGTTGCAGAGCACCTGACCGGACATCAGAAGGTGCGTGTTCAATTCCCGTTAGCGGCATTTATTTTTACTCGGGAGATATTTTCAATTTACATGAATATTTCAGGCGAGTAATTAAAACTTATAATAATATTAATTTTATTTGATTAATTTGTGTTATTTTACAATATCTTCATTAAAAATAATACATAGCGTATTTGCGGTATAGTGTATTTCAGAGTGGTAGATATTTTCAATTATGCCCTGGGGAAATAGCACCATTCAATTCAACCGTTGCTTGAAATGGCTTTAGCAGCGTGTAGTGACCAGGTGTTTCCCCACATCCCTCTTCCCCCCTTCGCCTTCCTCTCTCCACAACCTTCAGCCTCACAACATACTCAAATGGGTCAACCCATAGTCTCACTGGCTCCAGACGGTTGGGAACATTTGGGACTCTTGTGCTATTGCACTAACTTAAAAAAACCATACAAAAATATGAGTCGAAAACGTTGAATTTATCAAATATTAATGTTATAAAATATTAATTTTAAAATGCTTGGATTTGTTCTTCGTAATGCGAGATCATTTACTAATGGAATTGCAATACGGAGAACATATGAAGCACTTGTCCGCAGCATCCTGGAATACAGCTCCATTATTTGGGCCCCTTCTGAACAAAACCATATCTTAGAAATAGAAAAAGTACAAAAAAAGGTTTATGCGTTACCTGTATATGAGGGAATATACATACTATCCATTCCTGTATCCATCCTTGTTCTTAACAGGAATGCTCGATTTCAATACATTAGAAGCCCGCAGAAAAATATTTTTAGGCAAACACTTTTTAAGTTAATCTCTTGTACAATACACAATCCGCCTATGTTGAAAGAGGTTAACTTTTATGTCCCTAACAATTATACTCGAGGGAGATACCATGCACTCTTATATGCTCCGAAAGCGAGGACTTCTGCCTATCAGAACGCGCCAATAAACAGAGCGACTCAACAAAATATATCAATATTCTTAGTTTTATTAGAATCACAGAAATTGTTGCTTAACGATTCTGCATTAGCCATCGACATTTTCAATGTCACCTACAGACAATTCAGTAACTATCTTTTAACAAATGTCACAAAATAGTAAAACTGCCTCTGTAAACTTTTTTAATTTGTAATCTTCTCCATGATATATTGGTGTACAACCGTTTTATGGAGAACGTGAAAAAATAAATAAATATAGATAATACTACCGTTTTACCAGCGTACAATGCAACATAATACGTTTATTCGTACCTTTTATTTTATGCTAGAAAAAAATATCAAATAATTTGTAGAACGTGACCGCCCCTAAGATCGGCCGCCCATGTGCGCGCACATGACATATTAATTTCTCTGCGGCGCCTCTGAACCTTGCACGTTCTTGAAATGTTTCCGCTCACTCTCTTATAAGGGAGAGTAAGGGAAATCTTTCGCCTTCCAGACCGACCCCTGGCGCCTTGTTAACAGGGCGATTTACCGCTTGCACGAAATAATCAGATCGTTAAAACGTCTCTTCAAAACAACTTATTATTTTTAAACCACTCATTAAAATTTGTTTTTTTTATGTGTGTAAACATGATGGAAACATTTCGATTATCGAAATATGCTTTCCTGGAACATTATAATAATGAGTCAAAATCACGGCGCCAATTTGTGTGATTCTAATAAAACGACAATATTGATATATTTTTTAAAACAATTTATTCAAATAAGGTATAAATGTTAGAAGGGTTTTATTTGAAAAATTTTTATTTAAAAATCAACCGGTAAAAACTAATTTTTTTACTATAATACATCTATTTCAAAATGTGTATTAAAACTATTAAAAAAATGTACATTTTACGTTAATAATTTTAACTATTAAAACTATCTTTAAAAAGTATAAATAAATTATAATAAGTTAAAATCCTACATAAATAACCCTTAACATATATTCACAATCTTAGAATTTAGATTTGAACAAGATTGGCGATTTGTACTGTCCAGCCGTCACGTGTACATGGTGTCAAGAAACTAGTGGTACATTACATTTGGAGTCGCTACGGGGTTGAGCTGTTATCATTATTATAATTATGCTATCATCTTTTAAAATGCTCCGAATGTATACCCGGTCCCAAAATATTTTTAACCCTGTAGTCCTCAGAAATGAAAGAAAATGTTTGCGCCCCTTACAACTAGCAGGCGCCTAGGTGGGTGATCACTGCAATCAATAATATTCGAATGATTTTAATTTTATGTAGCGCCGTTTTTTATGAAAAACAATTTCAAGGGCGATGTCTAAGGACGGTTAGTTATAAGTATTATCAGGGCCTTCAATTCGGTGCCCGGAGCGGACTGCTCCAATTGCGCCCGCATAGGGCCGGCGAAAAAAAAACATTTTCATCTCGTTTCTGAGACATCGTGATTTTCGTTTCCGGCCATCGTGTATGGGTTGGAAGGTGTTGCCTCCAAATGTATTCTCATCTTATGACCTTCACTGCCACGCGTTCCCATCGAATTTATAATTTGACACCACATATTGCATTAAAGCCTACGCTCCCCGGATTTAAAATGTGATGTAATATAATATACAAGGAAGATAGATCGCATTATATCCACGATGGTAATCTCCCCTAATCCAGTTATTCATATGCTTCCCCGTCGCTGGTTGACTTTTCTTTTTCGCTGCTACAAACATTACATTATATTGTAATAATATATCCACGCACGTCCCACGTGCCACACTTGTGACACGTGGTGGGCGTTAGGGGGTGGGAGAGGGAGGCACGCATCGTCTACAAAGATAAAATATATGAAAAATAATATGTAGGTTCTTGAACCATCGCTGCTACTTACACTTTGCCATTTTTTTTCCTGTTTCCAACTTCTCGTTATCGAATATAAACAGAAACGTGTACCTATTTCTTGAGAGCATTTACCTATCTGTCACGTTTTGATACCAGGGATGCCAAATAAACAAATCGAAAATAATAATTCGGCGCTTAAAACCACGCCAGGCCTTCAGGGTTGATAACATTTTTAAATGCTCTAAAAGTTGGCCTTACTTAGTAAAAAAAATGTTTACTAAGTAAGGCCAACTTACCTTAAGGCCGGTCAGTGGCTAAGTTGGCATCGCGTCTGGTTCGCACTTGTCTGTTTATGTAATGGAACATGAGTATTTTTTTTCACTGAATTTGAAACAATAATCTTCATGTAATGAGGAATTTTAACTCATTCTTGGTGAATTATTTTTTTATGCTGCAATTTCACATGGTGGTTCGAACAATATAAAACTTATGAACAATTTTTTAAACTTAATTTAAACAATTTCATACCCGATCCTAAGGGTGAGTATAAACATGCAAGCCGAACTGCCGAGCTGAACCACGAAATAAGTGGCTCGGCTTGCGCGTTTTTTCTCACGTCTATACGCAGCATCAGAAGCTATGAGAAAGATAAGATCCATTTGGAACCAACTTTCGGCGCCAATATTTTTCGGGTTGCATAAGGAAATTCTTTACGTATCTAATTTATTTATTTGAGTATTTAATTATTGAAGACAATATTAGCGATTCTTAAACGAAAATTTGAAACCGAAAAATCAGAAAAGGATACGGCCACATCTAGGACTCGAACCCAGGACCCTTGCCTTGCCGGGGCACCGCTCTACCAACTGAGCTAATGGGACCCTATCTCCTTCAGTCATATTTAACTGTATCATACCTCGAATAAGAAATACCGACATTGCCTTCATTTTTCTCATCGCACATTTTTATTGGCAACTATCTTTTTATGTATGATCGCAATATTCAACTCGAACTACATGCAATCTAGACAGCGTCTTTAGATAAACCTATCTTATTTTTATTTTTATGTGCGACATCTATTGACTTTTCTGCAAGTCTAGGATGAATATTTTTTTTAGTTTCAGGTTATAATAACATAGGTATAAGTTAAAATTTCACGTTCTTATTCGTTAAAAAAGAGTAGAAATTAAATTAATACAAAATAAATTATTGTATTAGTTAAATTCAGCTGTGACGTACTAGATATACGCCAATTATACGTTAAAACACTACTAAACTACATTTTTGACAAAAAAAATAAATTTCAACATACACAAAATAACACTAACAGACCAGTTAGACAAGCGTACAAAGAAAACATAAAAACTCCGACAGTAAATTCAAGCTTTGGACAAAGACACTACCAATACCATGCTATAAAAGCTTTCAACAGTGTAAAAATTGAAATTAAAATTGAGGAAAATAAAAATAAATTCACACACAAAATTACAAAATGGATTAAAGAACAAAAAAGACAATATTACCAAAATTTCATAGCCTAAAATAAAAATAAAACCTACACGTAACACACAAAACCAATATAAACACACATCACTCACAAACACAAAAGATTATATATTAAATGTATTATTTTATCTTATATTGTAGGTTGTATTTAGATTATATTTTCATATTATAAAATGAAGACCTCAGCACGGGCAAGCCACCCAGTGAGGCCAACATTACTGGAAAACTTTGAAATGTAAAAAAATATTGTACCAAATAAAAAAAAATAAAAGTGTTGTACGCTGCAGATGCGTTCAGATGAAAATTATGGGCGCCTTACACCATGCTTTTTTTGTTCCGTTTCCAAATGGGTTGTCTTTTTATATGGATTCCAAATTTAAAAAAAGGACATGTTGTATTTTGGTAACGATTTTCATACAGTTTGGGATGGCGGACATCATCTGTCTTCTATGATTATTTACGTAACTATAACATGTGGAAATGTTGCGTGTTTATTACTTTTTACATATAAAATATTGATTAACATATATGTGTATATTACCAACTTATTGTAAAGGATGATATGAGGCATTTCAGAACCAACAAAAATTATATTTTTACCAGTCGAAATTAATATCTTTGGCCTTTGCATTAATGCTCAACTATTGTTGGAATATTTAACTATTAATCTACTCTTTCTGGAATATATACAGAGTGTTTAGAGATGTACATGATGTTCTTTCACCATTGATTCCATTCCTTTTTTAATTGCCGTCACTGGTCACTCAGCCAGGTAACCGCCCAACCAATTACATCGACTCTAGCTGAACAAAAAAAAAATTAAAATGTCACCGGAGACCATAATTGCAAATAATCTTAGGAATCACTGGTTAAAGTAAGGCAAGTACGTCCCTTAACACCTTTATACGTATAGATGGCCTATGTAATATTGATATACCTAGTAAACTTTCTCGTTTGCCGACGATACTGCATTAATAATTGCTTGTACTTGTGTAGATCATACGTCGCACGCCTCGCGAACTTGTAAATTTATTTATTTATTTATTGGATGATTTGTATAGCGCCGCTTTTATGAGACATCACCTCAGGGGCGCTTTACAGTTAATGCAGATATTACAAAAAAAATATTAATATTACAAATTGAAATTAAGTTAAATAAAATGAAGTACAGAAACAGGTGACATGAAGATGGAGAATCTGCTGCAAGAATCCTAGGTGGTGAGGAAACTGGACCAGCTGCTGCAGCGAGAGAGTGCACCGCGTCCACCAACAGTACCAGCACGAGGTTCGTCATCCGTCCAGGTATGTGTCTGCTGCTAATAGAGCGCTGACACAATGTCCTCATGGATTCCAGACCTTGGCAGCACCGCTGTGACATTCGACGAAGATAGAGGATGGAGACTCTGCAGCAAGAATCCTGGAATGGCGTGGTAGTTAAATCTGGGAGGCGGGTATGGGTACTGGGTACCATGGGAATCATTCATTGGATTACTAACACCTCTGTCATAGGTCAACCCAAGTCATTCGCTACGTTTGGTGAATTAGGAGAGGTGTCTGGGTTCATGGGGTGTTGTTAAGTTTGTTCAGGTCTTAGGAAACACTGACCCCCAGATTCCTACATACTTATTTTCCTTAAACAGACCCTCCACATAGCATCCCCAAAGATGAGAAGTGTGAAGTTAATATAAAAGTATACGAAAGTCAAATATAAGGCCAAACAAATCAAATATCCCTTTTGACGCCAACCAAACTGAACACGACTACGAAAGGAATAAGGCATCATTTAAACAGCGAATCTGATATCCTTGTCTGCAAGAACCGCGCACCTGTGAAACATTGATAGTATTGACTGTCAATTTTCTGGTTCCGACAAACAAAAGGTTGAAGGACTTGCCTACCAATGGACAATGGACAATATCAGCGGGAACATAACACTTCAATCGGTTTAACTGTTGGCAGATGAATCATTTAAATGCGTTAAAGATCGACGATTACTTTCATTCATCCATTTAAGATATATTTCCAGCTAATAATAAAAACCAATTTTATAAACACCCTAATATAATAGAACTTTCTCCTTCTGGCGCTTGTAAAATTAGATTGTTTATGTTAATTTTAGTTATAAGTTTCTACATATGTAAATATATATTTTATTAAGATAGTAGTTATAGGCCTTAGTCGTAAGACTCTAGATATACGTCTCAGACGTGAGTCACTAGTTCTAGTGTTAACTATAAGAAATATATTTGTACAGCGCCCTTGAGGTGATTTCTCACGAAAACGGCGCTATATAAATTAGCCAAATATTATTATTATTATTATTAAAAGGAATAATTTTCAGTAAATGTAACAACATGTTCACATTGTTCTTTTAGGGTAATAATATTATCCTTTTCTTTGTGCAATTTTTGTTTAATGTTTATTTGTTCAAAAAAAACATTTACAGAACTCGGAGATGCTCGAAGAAGCCAATCAAATATTTGATTCGGATCGTGTCAAGAGTTGCAGATATAACGGAAAACGATGTATGAGTGTGGATGAATCAAGGAGTGTATTCCAAAACAAGGTAAGAGGACTGAAAAGACAATGGTGTAAAATAATGCACTAATAAACATTTCGAATAGAGAATTATTAATTCATGAGATCATTTTGGTACCTTATTTATCGCTTGTCTGATAAGGTAAGCAGTTTCAATTTAAAATTAAAAGTTCATTGAACTTGAATAATGCTACGCATTACGCAGGAATATTTCACATTACTTAATTAACTATACACTAACAATCGAATATTAATTAATAACAAGGTAAGTAAATTATGTATAGTAATTGTTGGTTTTCTGGTTGAGAAAAGCACGCCTGGGGTAATAACATGATTTGCCAAATAATCTACATACATTGTGTATGCTATAGCACAATTATTTCATTATATCGTAATTACTATGTAATGTAAAGTTCAATGATTTTGTTTTAAGCCTGTGACAGACCACGCTATGTATTCGTGGTTGGCCTATTTCAGCGTATCGCTCACCATATATTCGTTTTGGTAGTGTATGGCGAGAGATATGCTGAAATAGACCAAGCCACGATGCGTATAGCGTAATGTGTATCCTACGTTAATCAGGGACGGCGAATGATTATTGTGCCCGACGAATGATTATTGTGCCCGACGAATGATTATTGTGCCCGACAAGTGGCAATGATAGAATATAGGTACATTAGTCCAGAGTGAATTTACTTATTTTTAGAATTTCAAATTTTCAAATTCCCTTTTTGTTTAATACTAAACCATTTGAAAAAAAAACTTTTTTTACTGACCTACGATGACATCTTCAGCAGTTATCTTAATATTCTAGAAAACTATTTTTTTACATTTTACTAGAGCTCCTTGTATAGCGCAATTAAAGTAACTTTAATCTGATGGTTTTTGATTTGTTTAATGCTGGGTTAGTTCTATAACTTTACAGCATTTTCCATATTTGCACTTGGCGTCTTTCTGTCTATTTTTACTGAATTATAAAGATGGGATAGTAGTATATTATTATTGGTTGTGATATTGACTCATTAAATACATATATTCTTATTCTCAAATATTTTACAATAACTTACAATCAATATCTATGTTTGCCCCTTTGGGTGAATATACGGAATAAATTGTGGTAGCTTCATATTGATAGTTCTCATGTGCTCCAATGGATATATCACATAAGTTAAGTACTCCTATTTAATTCATGCTAGTTTCCCACGGTCCTATAAATGGTAGGACTATTAATGATGAACGGCTTACTTAGTACGTATATGTACCTGTATTGATTATCAAATCACAGTAAATTTATATTCAGTTTTATAAATTCCTTCACTGTTTGTTTAATATAATACATATAAACTACGTTAAGGAAAAAAAAGTTGTATTATTATTTATTTTTTATTAATAAATTACAACTTTTATTTACAACAGTGTTAGGAACTCGCGTATTCTTTAAAAAAGCTCAACCCCTTTCAAATATCCAATGTTGAACACGGTTAGTAAAAAAGGATATACCTAGTATTATTTGACTTCATATCTGTGCTCAATGCATTGTATGTTTTAGGAGCGAAGAACCAGAATTGTCGTTGAGCGAATGTGGTTTTGTATTAGTGACCAAGCGTTTATTTACAGCCTCTTTTAAATAATTTTAAATAAAATTGAGATATATTTAAGAAAATATATAGGTATTAGCACAAAATGTGAAACATAACGGTTTGAAAAGTAATTTGTCACAACACTTGTGTTCCTAGTTCCTACGTGAATGATGTTAGATCACAAGCTTATGCAGGGGCACTGATTTGAATTTGTGTTGCAATATTGAAAATTTGTTTCATTGGATTGAAAAATTATAAATGTTAATTCTAGCTACTTTTTAATAGTCTTACATAAGGTCTGCAATGTAACAAAAAACTTATAATATTGCTTAAATCATCGATTCCATCAAAACCTTTTTCCTCTTGATCATGTTTTCTTTAATTGTAAAAATCATTTATCTTTCAAAGGCATTTATCGTTTACTTATAAAAATCACCCACCAATCTCCCCTTAGTATTCCTTATTTACTTTCTCTCAACAATTCTCGCATTTTCTCAGTTCTATACAAGTTCACAGACTTGAATGACTTCAATATTTGAGTTTTCCCATTACCGTATAGATTTCCCATAAAATTATAACCATCTCCCCTAACTTTAACGGCACATAGCACTCTTTTTAGGGTGAATTGCCTAATACAAAAAAAAAAAAACCTTTTTCAGACGTTACATATCTTCTAGATGTATGTTTTTGTGCAGTTCATAATTTATTTATTTATTTAAACGCCATAAAATGGCTTTACAATAGAGTGATTACAGAACAAGTAATGTGTACACGTTAAAAATATTATTGCAAGTGATACAGTTGTTAATAGAAGTTCAGTTAAACAATACATAATTAAAATAAATATCTACTAGTATAGTAATAGTTGAATGAATACTAGGTTTGTATAAGACCTGAAATAAATCGAGGTATGAGGTGTTTATATTTTAAATTATATATTTTTGTTTATTGCAGAAACAAACAGTACATAGTTACATAGATGACAATAGTTACAAAATTATAAAAGTTAGTTAAATTATAAATAGGTACCAATGACATGTCGCTGACATATATACATATGAGGTATATTATACATTTTACGGTTAAGTTACATTTTTAAGTTAAGTTAAATTAGTGTGCTGGGGAAGGAGAGAGGTGTGTGTGAGTGTTTTTTTTATTTTTTTATTTTTATTTTTTATAGTGAATACCTCACAAGAGTCCCAACTGCTCCCGTCTGGAGCCAGTGAGACTATGGCATCCCCAATTGGGGGATGTTGTGAGGCTGAAGTTAAGTGGGGAAGGGAAAGAGGAAGGTGAGGAAGTACCTGGCTATTCAGATCTAGTCACCAAACACGGCTAAAGCCATTTGGAGCAACTTTTCAATTCTGAATGGTGGTCTTACACCAGGGCGATACTGGTAGTATCTTCCACTCTGGAAAGTGCCGCAAATATACTATATTATTATTTTAATTAATTAATTGTGAAATAACACAAATTAATCAAATAAAATTTATTTGCGCACGCCGGGTTCGAACCCGCGACCTTCGGAATGGCAGTCCAATGCGTTACCACTGGACTATGCCGGCCGTCGTTTGTGTGTGTGTGTACGTGTGCATGTGTGTCTGTGTGTGGTTGTATGTGTTATGTGGGCGAATTCAGTGTGCTAAAAAAGTTTTTCTTAAATAGAGGGAGAGAATCAAAAAATATATCGGTATTTGTGCTTGTTTGAATTGAGTTGAATGTTTGAAGGATGCGAGAAATAGGGGAATTGGCTGCAGCGTTTGTATTATTACTAGAGATGACAAAATTTAGCATTAATTTTCAGATTTTTTAGCATTAATAATTGGAAATTTAGCGTTTTATAGCATTTTGAGGCATAATTTAGCGTTTTGTAGCAAAATAGAAATAAATGTATTTCCTGAATGTTTTTAGCGCATATTTTAAGTATTTTTGGTAAAATATATGTTTAACCTTCATTTGCAAGTATTTCCATGTGAAAGATTATAAATAATTAATTTTAATATTAAATTAATAAGGAAGGAAACTCTAAGTACGGGTCGAATACAAACACAACAAATGCAGATTGCGATTAACATCAATAGGCGTAATTTATTTCGCACAATTTGTGTAATGTCAAAAAGCAATTTTAGCCTACAGTACAAAAATATTAAATATTTACAAATAAAATAGTAACAAAATTATAAAAATTCGTAGGAAAGGCTTCCAAAAATGAAATAAAGTAAGCATAATACTTTTCCCTGCACATTCACATGAAACTACCTTCCTTATGCATTTTTCTCGATTCTTCTTTAGTTGTACTGGACTAAATATTACTGTATCAGCTTCTCCAATTTGTATGGTTCTTTGACTTCTGAAATACGCTATATTCTCGGAAAGCGTTTAAATTCAGCGTACAGTATAAATTAAAAATATTAAATATTTACACATAAAATAGTAACAAAATTGTAAAAAGAGGTAGGACAGGCTTCCAAAAATGAAATAAAGTAGGCATATTTGAAAAAAAGGTAAATACAAAAAACAATGGAAATGGCACTTTACTGATTGAATGATAGCATTGCGCACGTTTCAATAGTGGGCTCCTTCATTCTCGTACGCCTGTCAGTCAGTACTAAATTGTAGTGACTGAAAAAACGCTCTGCATCAACACTATTTACAAATTGTCTGTAGGGCTGGCCCAGCAAAGGCAGAGTTTGTCACTTTCGTTGCCATCAACATTTGCACCAAGTCACACACTTTACCTTCACGCACAATTTGTCCCATCAGTTTGTGAAGGATTATAAGGAGATGTAGGGAAAACCCGAGCTTACGCACACAGTCGGGGGAGCGCGAGCTGAAGTTAGAGATGATTTTTAATCACTTATTTCCGCTGATAAATATCGATTTTTTGAAATTCTCACATATTATTTTAATACCCGGTATTTTCGGGAAATTCGCGCCTATTTCGCTAAATAGAATAATTTAGCTGAAATACGGCCAAAATCACGTTTTTCGCGTTAATTCGCGAAATAGAAATCACTGGAAACACTTTCAAATGCCTTGAAACGCAAAGAAAACTCATAAATGCCCTATTTTCGAACCATAAATATTTTTTCGCGTTTTTAGTTAAAACGAAATTTTGCCATCTCTAATTATTACTAGTTGTGTAAAAAAGAATAATTATGATAGTGAATATATAAAAAAATTCTATTAAGGCCTATAATTTTATAATAACAGAGAATATTTTATTTTAACAGAATATTAATATGTATAAAAAAGTGACTTTTTAATATGTATAATCTAGCAAAATATTATAATAGAGTAATTAGTAGTGAGTTTATTGTTGCCTTCAAAATTAATTCAAATTAATTAATTATCATTACTATATTCAGGTGTAGATAGTTTGTATGAACCATTCTCTTCTGTCATTTATAATATTAATCAGTGAGGCTCGTGACTCTTGGGTATACTAGGGTGTTAATATGACAAGAAATTGCATTTTGCAAATTGCAAATTTGTACCTGAAAATGTCATCTTTTTTTATAAAATTCGGTTTTTTTGCATGAAGATTTTCAGGAAATCCGTGCGGCCAAACTGAAATTTCCTAAGTATCTTCATGCAAAAAATCAAATTCACAAAAAAAAATCGTTTTGGACTTAACAACATTTATAATGTCGATTTTTCAACCTTATCATTCTACCAAAATCAGAAGTCATGAGCCGCTTCTGCGAACTGACTCTATTCGTGTTACATATTTTGTAATTAAACAAAAAATAAATAAATAAAAGTTTTTGATCGAAAACTATTACCAATTTCATAATTTTAACAAAAGTGTAGAAAAGAATATTGTATCATTTTAAATTTGTTGCTATTTATACCATTAAACTGATTTGACACAAGAAGCCTCATTCAAATGGGAGTAAATTTTTCAGCAGTCGTAAATTAATGGGTTAAATTAATAGGTACTTGGCACTTCTCACTTGAAGCATGCTGCAAATTGGACGTTTGCATTTCCAACACGCTTAGGCTTAACATAATTTTTTTGAGCAAACAAACAAAAAATTATAATGTATTTATTTTAATAATATATCTTAACCATTGTTACTATATCACTTTTTTATCGTTTCATATAAAAATAATTAATAAAAAAAATTGTAAAGTTTTTTTTGTTTTCATAGAAGTGTATATTTTAATTCGGCATATGCATATACATAAAAAACATTTGTGAATACCGTATATATACACATTAAATAATAATGGGCCTAAATGAGAACCTTGAGGTACACCGGAGGGCACAGAGAAGAAGCTGGACTTTGTTCCCTCAACTAAGACACTTTGAAGTATACTCCAAAGGTATGAAGTGAGCCACGAAGTATACATGAAGTATGGAGTAAGTCACCATGGATGCCTAATTGTTTTAATTTTTGAATTATAATGAAATGTTTATTTTTCGGAATAACTTTATTGAGTAAAACCTCAAATTGTAATATTTAAATATTGAAGACAATATTAGTGATTTCTAAACGAAAATCTGAAACAGAAAAATCAGAAGAGGAAACGGTCACATCTGGGACTCGAACCCAGGACCCTTGTCTTTCCGGGACAGTGCTCTACCAACTGAGCTAATGGGACCCTATTCCCCTCGGTCACTTTTAACTGTATCATACTTCGAATAAGAACTACTAACATTGTCTTCATTTTTTCACTGCACATTTTTTATTGGCAACTATCTTTATGTATGATGGCAAGATTCAACCCGAACTAAATGCAATCCAGACAGCGTCTTTTTAGATAAACCTATCATATTTTTTTATTTTTAATGTGCGACATCTGTTGACTTTTCCGCAAGTCTAGAATGAATATTTAATTTTCGGAATAACTTTATTGAGTAAAACCTCAAATTGTAATATTTAAATATTGAAGACAATATTAGTGATTTCTAAACGAAAATCTGAAACAGAAAAATCAGAAAAGGAAACGGTGTTTTTTATAATGAAATGGTTTACCTTATCGAAGGCCTTAGAGTAATCAGTGTATATTACATCTACTTGGTTTCTATTGTCCATTATTGCACGTTAAATATTCCGTAAAATTTACCAATGATAATACTATGTTTTATTTTTAATGAATAAATCATGAAATAACACACATTATTCAAATAAAATTTACTTGAGCAAGCCGGGATTCGAAACCTTTCCCCTCGACAACGAAGACCGTCAAGCAGCACTCATTCACATATTCTACGTAGGTGTGTAAGCAACGTATTCTACGTAATGCACCGGATGTGCACAGGCTTACACTTCTGGCAGATTCCATGCAAAACAGTGATGGAGAAAATCAAGCTTACAGACTCATTTTCTCAATGAATAGAAGTTCGGTATAATTTGGGTCAGCTCACTAATATGGGACTACCGTACATAACCATAAATGTATTTTATATCCATATGACGGTAAATAGAAGAGCCCATTCCTGCTCTTAGCAAGGAAGCATTTCAATTGAATCCGGCAATCTTTCGGATGAAAGGGTCGAAATAGACGTCTTAACGCCGAGAGCTTTTATTAAATGGGAACCTTTCAACATTTTATTCGCCTGTCTGTCAGTGTCAGGATTATATTATTATGTGTCCCTCCTCTACCCCCCGCCCTTCCTCACCCAATATTGGGGCGTCTTGGGACAGGAATTTGGCAACCCAAACGTTTATAAGAACAATAGGTATTTATTTAACCCTTCGCTTAGAGACACCTGTCGTTCAATTTTCGCATTTCAGCAAACAAGGACATCGCAACATAGACCACAAATATTTTTCTTGCCGGTGCTGTTAACTGACATTGACATCGCCTTTAATTTTTATTTAAATATACACTAACTAACCATCACGCCGCATCCCCGCAGGGGTAGGCAGAGAGGACGGACCGCCAAACAACTCGGTTTTGGCACACCCTTCTTGCCTCATTCACATTCATACATCGTCTCATACATACTCTTCTATTATTATGACTCTTGACATGGCCCGACTCGAGTATCTGATTCACTTCATATCCTCCTTACACTCCAATCTTCGCTCATTCGCTCTACATGTCCAAACCATCTAAGCGTCCCTTTCTTAATCTTACTCATTACGCTTACATCAGCCTTGCACTCTTTGCGGATCTCCACATTCCTCACACGCTCAAACATGGTTTTACCACACATACGCCTCAGGGATCTCATTTCAACAGCATTCAATCTACTTTCATCCTTTCTTTGCCAGTTCCATGCCTCACTTCCATACATCAAGGTAGGTACCAGCACTCCATTGTGGACTGCTAACTTCGCTTCTATGGACAAAAATAAAGACAAACTTAGATAATGATTTTTAATAATTAATATTTGTATATCATTGAAGAAGTTGATACTACTAATAAATCTAAACTAAGCATGAAACAGAACAAGGCACAGAAAAACAAAAAGGTAACCGAGACCATCACTCGGCTATTGGAAACTAATTATTTTGTCATTTTTCTATTTATTGTTCTGTTTCATGTTTCATTAAGACTTATTGGTATTATCTTCGTATTCAATGATATATTGAATTGATGGGTTAGCAATTATCACTCCAATTGAATTGAATATTCATTTAGACTTTTATGAAAATTCAATAGATGTTCCATAAAAATAAAAGTCGGATATGTTTACGCGAGACACTATCTAGGTTACAAATAAATTCTTTAAAACTTTGTAATCAATCAAAAAGATATTAACCAAAACTATGAAGATAATACTGTTTATTCTGAATGACGTAGAAGAATTAGATCCCAATGGCCGAGTGGTCAGAGGCGTTGTCCCAGTAAGACAGAGATCATGAGTTCGATTCCGAGTTGAAACCGTTATCTTTTTTATTTTCCTGTATCTTGTTGCTTTTCATATTTTGTTTAGATTTATTCATATTATCTACTTCTTCAATGATATATTACATTGATTAGTATAACCTTCAAAAGTTATTCCAATAAAATTGAATATGTTAGTATACTATTCATATGTCCGTATAACCGACGAAAAACACAAGACACTGTGTAAACTGAGTTTACAGAAAAAACACAAGACAGGGTGTAAACTGAGTTTACAGGAAAAACACAAGACAGGGTGTAAACTGAGTTTACAGGAAAAACACAAGACACTGTGTTAACTGAGTTTACAGGAAAAACACAAGACACTGTGTAAACTGAGTTTAGAGGGAAAACACAAGACACTGTAAAAACTGAGTTTACAGGAAAAACACAAGACACTGTGTAAACTGAGTTAAGAGGGAAAACAGAAGACACTGTGTAAACTGAGTTTACAAGAAAAACACAAAACACTGTGTAAACTGAGTTTACAGGAAAAACACAAGACACTGTGTAAACTGTGCTTACAGGAAAAACACAAGACACTTTGTAAACTGAGTTTACAGGAAAACACAAGACACTGTGTAAACTGAGTTTACAGGAAAAACACAAGACACTGTGTAAACTGAGTTTACAGGAAAAACGCAAGACAGGGTGTAAACTGAGTTTACAAGAAAAATACAAGACATTGTGTAAACTGAATTTACAGGAAAAACACAAGACACTCTGTAAACTGAGTTTACAGGAAAAACACAAGACACTGTGTAAACTGAGTTTAAAGGGAAAACACAAGACACTGTTTAAACTGAGTTTACAGGAAAAACACAAGACACTGTGTAAACTGAGTTTACATGAAAAAGACAAGACACTTTGTAAACTGAGTTTACAGGAAAAACACAAGACACTGTGTAAACTGATTTTACAGGAAAAACACAAGACACTGTGTAAACTGAGTTTACGGGAAAAACACAAGACACTGTGTAAACTGAGTTTAGAGGGAAAACACAAGACACTGTGTAAACTGAGTTTACAAGAAAAAAGCAAGACACTTTGTAAACTGAGTTTACAGGAAAAACACAAGACACTGTGTAAACTGAGTTTACAGGAAAAACAAAAGACACTGTGTAAACTGAGTTTACAGGAAAAACACAAGATACTGTGTAAACTGAGTTTACAGGAAAAACACAAGACAATGTATAAACTGAGTTTACAGGAAGGATCACGTGAATCTTATTACATTATACAATTCCTGCGACACGCAAACTTCGTAAACGACATCGTAAGCAAAAAAGATTGACAAATGTATTGCTAATAGCCGGGCAAAATAATTTTAACTTTATTTATCTCTAAAACAAGGCAAATTTGATGATTTTCGTGATGTGAGGTGGATGGTATAGTATCAAGAAAATAAACACATATCTTCCTACTTTCATCTGTTTTTTTCTTTCGTTTATGTGAAACCACACAAGAGTCCCAACTGCTCCCAAACGTCTGGAGACAGTGAGACTACGGCATCCCCAATTGAGGTATGTTGTGAAGGGTGACATCATCACGATGATAATTCATCACATCTTTAAAAAGTTATATAAAGTCATGGAAAGTTATGAAACAAAAACTTTTTAAACTGGGTTAAGTAGGTTAGGTTAGGTTAGGTTAAAAAAAAAATTTTTTTTCATCGTTTCTAATGACTTTATATCACTTTTTAAAAGTGTGTTGAATTGTCAATGTGTTGAGTTATCATGGGATTATCGTAGTGGGGAGGGGAAGAAGGTGGAAAAGAAGAATGTGGGGAAATACCAATCAGATCTGGTCACCATAAACGGCCAAAGCCATTTTTTCATCCACTTTTCAATTGTGAATTATGGTCTTTTACTAACAGTATCTTCCAGTCTGAAACGCGCCGCAAATATATTACAAGTATACTATAAATATTGTACAAGTTGTGAAATAACACAAATTAGTCAAATTAAATTTACTTGTTCACACCGGGATTTGAACAAGTAACCTTCGGCTTGCTAGATGAAAGGCTTACCACTCAACCACTATTTATACAAATTAGAATGTCTGTGCCGGAGGAGTTTGTTTAATTTTTATACAAATCTACAGTTTTTTTCCGAGATTGGTGAAAATGTGCACAAATGAAATTCAAAACATTTCAGCTAGTTTGTCATAAAGTTTGATACTCTAAGAAGGTATATTTTTTTCGCGACCTTAACTATCAGATTAAAATTTTACGAATTAAGACCACGTGACTGAGTAAATAGAAAATAGGCAGTCATGGTGGATCTACTATCGCTACGGAAGAACTGAGTCAAAAAATTATTATATTATGACACAGTGATAATTTTAGAGATGTATTTATTTAATCATTTTTATTCTCTTACATTTAGTTTACATACTACCAGTTGTACAAGAAATGTTAACAATCAGTATCAGTATTTGTTAGCAGTAGTGTTTTCTGAACTCACTAGGAAAACTTGTGCTGAGCCTTTTGCATGCTTTAGGTAAAGTGTCATTATGCTGTCATAAGTAAAAACACAGCATCGTCCTTGAGATTCTCACGGAGGATACTGTGGTTCCACTCATACAGGCGGTACTGTATACGTATCGGGTTAGTAGCAGTTAGAGTGCTTATTACATAGATACAATACTATTATGTTTTGCCTAAACTGAAGTTTAGACCATAAACTTTTATTTTGGGTGTTATAATTTGGTGATGGTTCAAATGCCAAAAATTTGAAATTGATCATTTAGTCGTGCCATTTGAAAAACAAAATTAAACTAAATCAAATAATCCATTCCCTTGTAAAAATATGTTTGCTTGTATACTCAATGTATTCTGGTGTAGCAAAGGTACACCTACATACTGTAAGCAATCATCACACGGTGTTTGGAAACTAGTGGTATCTTAAATCTACATCATTCAAAGGGAAAATTCAAATTTAAAAAAAATACCACAAATGTAAAGTAGAATCAAATGTGAAGTAAATTCACCATTTTCACGCTTGTGTCACAATTTTCCGGACATCATGTATATAATGTTGTTATTTGGTTATAAGTTATAATCACTATCCAGTAAAGATTTTTCATAGATTGCAGTACTGGCAACGTCTGACAGAGATAGCATGTCGGTGGTACCCGAATGGTTCAGACTGCAGGATAGCCGAATCCTAGGTTGGGAGCTCACGTAAAGTTGTTGTTCCCGGCAGAATAACTCATAGCCTCGGATAGAACGGGCGTATGTGAGTAATAGATTTATTGTTATTATCTTCATAATAAACTACTCGTAATCTTTAACTAACAAAGCACTTATTGAATACTCCCGAACACAAGTGTATTTGATACCAAAACAATATTCACACTGTATACAAGTACATTTCAGTGTATAAAAGTATATTAGACATTGACATGTCTGTTTCGTACAGGAATGATTATAAGAAATATTGCATTTTATTAAATAGGTCAACCTTTTGAAGAGAATCGTAATATTCCATTATTATTTATTTCCCGAATAAAGAAATATGTCTTAATATTATTTGATTACTGCTTAACAATTTCCTGTACGAAATTCCACGTAATTTTCTTTTCTATGTGACACGTATAATTTAGGCTGTAATCAACTTAAAGAGCGTATTTTTAGTAGGCGTTATAATATTTTAACATTTCCATCAAAAACCTTTTACTCATCCTCGGCAAAAATAATGTAATATGTATTAGGGGCGGTGTTTCTTCGGGAAATTGTCGTAGCACCGGGCGGGGGAGGCAGGGGGCGTAACAAGCAATTGGGGTAATAATGTATCAAGTGGGGGAGGCAACAGGGGGGTACAGTAACCACATTGGGCCCAGATAATATAGTGTCAATTTACTTGATACTCTGGATAATCCAAACAATGTGAGATATTGCAGGTGAGCGAGCCGAACTACGACCAAACTGCACTGACTATCAAAGCGGTGGTGCCTAAGAAACCAAGGTGGGTAGATGCGATTTGCAGCAGTATGGGTGAACGTTGTTGGCGACACTGTTGTGCGAATTTCTTCATGCTTATAATGGTTTATTGCCTCCGTTCGACGGCCTCATTTATCGAGGGGTCTCATTTAAAATAATATATAGTATATTTGTGGCACGTTTCCAGAGTGCAAGATGCTCTCTGACCACCTTTCGGAATTGACACGTTGCTTGAAATGGCTTTGGCCGTGTTTGATGACCAAATCTGAATAGTCAGTTACTTACCCACCTTCCTCTTCTCCAATTGGGGATACCACAGCCTCACTGGCACCAGGCGGTTGAGAGCTGCTGGGACTGTGCGGTTTCACATTGCTGGGACTGTGCGGTTTCACATTGCTGGGACTGTGCGGTTTCACATTGCTGGGACTGTGCGGTTTCACATTGCTGGGACTGTGCGGTTTCACATTGCTGGGACTGTGCGGTTTCACATTGCTGGGACTGTGCGGTTTCACATTGCTGGGACTGTGCGGTTTCACATTGCTGGGACTGTGCGGTTTCACATTGCTGGGACTGTGCGGTTTCACATTGCTGGGACTGTGCGGTTTCACATTGCTGGGACTGTGCGGTTTCACATTGCTGGGACTGTGCGGTTTCACATTAAAAAAAATGTATGTGTCCCGTCTCATTTATTTCTATTACCTTGGTCTGCGCATGCGCCTGCCTTTTTTTGGTCCATCTCGTTTATACCACATGTAATCGGACATTATACCACCAAAAAGGTCACCCAATAATTACTTTTTGGGAGAAAATGACCTCTGGTAAACTCAACAGTGAAGTACTGTTTGTACTGACAATAAAGTTTACTCAGAGGTTGTAAAATTCTGCCCACGCAATATATAAATATTTCGAATGGGAAAAAATTATTTAAACTAAGTTGTATTTCATAGTATAATTATTAATCATTCTAACGATGGACTAAAATGTGAAAACAATGACATGTTGTCAAAGGAATTTATAGACAATAAAAACTTATGTCGAGAATTACACAGAATACGCGATGAATCATGCAAAATGCATAAGATCACCTTGAAGGAAAAATAATTCAGCTTCGCCCGAATTCTTGACACTTTTCAGAATATGACAACTTATCATTTTTTAATGATAAACTAATGTTTATACGACAATATTTTTTATGCACAGCACAAAGGATAACAAGTAAACAGGTTTAAAAAATTTAAAAACAGTAATTTTTGGTTGAATTACTAGTACATATTGAATTATTTGGAAACAAGCCGACGTAGCTCAGTGGTCTCACCTGACCGGACATCAGAAGGCGCGGGTTCGATTCCTGTCGGCGGCATTTATTTTTACTCGGGAGATATTTTCAATTTGTATGGATATTTCAAGTGACTAATTACTGCTTATAATAATTTGTTATATTATAACTTCCTAAAAATATGGAACGTATATCATGGTCTTATGATGTTTTTGATAGTTATATGGATATTTAAAAGCACCGAAGCTCGTGGAAAAGGTAACATCAAGCACATTAAAAAAGAGAGTTCTGGCAACATACAATTTACACAAGACATCGCAACTATTTTCAATTTGCACAGTTTTATTTTTACCATGACCTATAGAACTTTGACATATATGTTTAACTGTATAAAAATAACACTATTTTCAATTTAAAAAGTTACTTATTTTTTGGAACGACTTAGTGAGTAAAACCTCAAATTGTAATATTTGTTTAATGAAGACATATAAAGGTTACAATTTAGAGGTTTTACTAACTAAGTTATTCCAAAAAATAAATATTCATCCTAGACTTGCAGAAAAGTCAATAGATGTCGCACATTAAAATATAAAATAAGATGTTTATCTAAAAGACGCTGTCTAGATTGCATTTAGTTCGGGTTGAATATTGCGATCAAACAGATAGTTGCCAATAAAAATGTGCGGTGAGAAAAATGAAGGCAATGTCGGTATTTCTTATTCGAGGTATGATACAGTTAAATATGACTGAAGGAGATAGGGTCCCATTAGCTCAGTTGGTAGAGCGGTGCCACGGCAAGACAAGGGTCCTGGGTTCGAGTTCTAGATGTGACCGTATCCTTTTCTGATTTTTCTGTTTTCAGATTTTCGTTTAGGAATCGCTAATATTGTTTTCAATAATTTAAAAATATTACTAAAGGTCAAATAAGAAAAAGATTTTGCATAATTTACCCAAGTAAAATCTACCGAAGAAAAAATAATTAAATTGTACGAAACCGGTTAGTAAAAATAGAAAGCTGATAGCAAAACGTTTCGTAATTCGGCCCACAGGGAGATTTTGGTCCGGCCCTGGCCCAATCCCCCCCCCCCCCTAATTCAATAAAGCCAGGCGTGTCTTGTCTTGTCCCGGGAACACTATTATTAAAGGTGATATGACTTTATTGCGTTAAGCCCGGACTGAGGACTGAGGACTGAGGACTGAGGACTGAGGACCAGGAACACTAAATCTACTAAATTACACCCCTGCCCTTATTTTCATGCAGCATTATGCGTTTCTTACCACAGGCATTCAGAATGGAAAATAATATCAGTAGATATATATCTCTGCTTAGAAACTACCGTCCAGAATCGAAATGTTGCTTAAAACGGCTTTAGCTTTGTATGTTGTTAAAGTATTTCCCAACCTTCATCATCCACTTCACCTTTTTCATCCCTTCCCCAAACTCCTTCAACCTCACAGCATATCCTAAAATTAAGTTGCTGTAGTTTCACCACCTCCGGACAGTTTGTACTTTTGTGTTTTACGCAGACCTTTTCTAAATAAGATGTAGACAGATTTTTTCCTCTTATTTTGAATGTCAAGTGTGCAAAATTTCATCAAGAAGTAGCAAGATATGCTATGCCATGAGGGGTAGGAAACTGGGAAGTGGGTGATTGTTTTTAATCTCGTGGAGACATATTGACCATCCTCTGTTTTGAAAGACAACTGTGAAAAAAATCACCAACCTCGTAATAAAACTGTAGATTTCTATAACAATCAAATCCACACCGCCCGTCACTTTATACACGGTGCCCGGAAACTCGTAGTAAAGTTTTTTTACTATAATACGTCTATTTTAAAATGTCTTTTCTTTAAAAATTACATGTTTTTTGGTTTGACGAGGATTGAACGAATTTAGTCGCAATCCCACCAACCTCGCCAAATGCCGATCGGATAGGACCGACATTTATTTCGTTTATTAATTACTGTAATGTTATTCAATTTTAGATAAATACGTGTGTGTTAAAAGATGATTGTTCACCAAATTGTTGATAGAATGATTGGGTTGAATTGATGGGTTAATTTTCGCTTCCAATATTAACATTCGTTTATTATCGAAAACAAAAGTGAAATTCAAATAGAAATGTTTAAATAAAGAGTGAATGAAATAATAAACGGAGGGAGGCTAAATAAACATTCACATTTAAACAAAAAAAAATCCATACATTTATATTATTTATACATTTTTTTTTTTTTAATTATTTTAATATAGATCATAGTTACATTAATACATACATTTTTTTGCAAAATATAATATTTAGGTACATAATTGGTCATGTATACCTTCATATACATATTCGATTAAATGTCAAAAACGTACTTATTTTGATCGCTTAAGAGATCTCACACTTAAATAATAATAATTTTTCACAAAATTGTGAACATATAAAATTTTTAGTTAAATACCTACTCTTTTTTCTCGAATTCTATTTTCATATTAAAATTCTAAGAAATTAATATTTTTTTGCCCACGTTCCATCATTCAAGTCTTCAAAAAAAGTCGGATAATTCAAAAACCGAAAGTACGCAAAGAATTTACCTTCATCAAAAATCTTTGACAAGAGATTAGCGATTCTGTGAAAAGTGTTTATAGGGAGATCTACCCACGCTTCTCAAATGTGCTGAGTAACATGTGAAACGTTCATAAAATATGAATATGAACGTTGAATTATTTGCAAAGTAACCACCGTACCACCTTTAATAATAATTTAATGTAAGTATTTAAAATACCCAAATAAAGACATTTTACTGTTTGTTTTATATTCTTGAAAAAATTATGATAATGAATCTATTTTTATGTTATGTTTTTAAAATGTGCCATTTTCGATTATCGTATTACCCTATTCAGGTCGTTGAACTGTTTGTTTTTTATTCTCGAAAAAATTACGATAATGAAGCTATTTTTATGTTCACGAACGATTAAAATTGTGCCATTTTAGATTTGCCTATAAGCCTATCCGGATAGTTTTACTGTTAGTTTATTAATCTCGATAATGAAGCCATTTTTATGTTGTCGAACGATTTAAAATGTGCCATTTTCGATTGGCCGCAAAAACGACATGTTGTTTTTATTCCAGAATTAATTTTATTAGATAATGACGTTGTAGCCAGTTGGAACCGTTACAGGATCTGCGGTTTTTTTTTAATCAATAATTGAATGAAAATATTGAAATTACATATTTTTAGTATAATGATAAGAATCAGAAAAACAAACATTAAATATTCCACGCATTTTAACGGTATTCTTAGTTTGTTTAAATACTTCATTGTCACAGCATTTTCTTTAGACATTGGTCATGTTTTATTATTATTTAAAATCATTAACGGTTATTTGGACAGCCCTGACCTGGTAAGTATTATCATTTATCGCGTACCGAATAAATACAACATTTCTAGACTGCGTGCTCCATTTAATGTAGTTGCTTCTCGCACTAATTTTATGCATAATTCTTCTTATCAGAGATTGCATCGTGTGGGAAATGAAACTTGCTGTCTGCATTACAACATTGTTTGCTTTAAAAATCAAATAAACATGCAGATATGCAATAATTCTTAGCTGTATCAGTTTGTTATTTTATTTTTTATTCTATTATTATTATATATTTTTTATTTATTAATATGATATGATCATGAAATTATTATTATTACATCTACTTTGTGTTTTATATAAAAAATCTGTTTATGTAAAAATGGGCGATTAAATAAATTATTTATTCTGTCAGAATTGATCATGGAAACAAAATATCACTAGCCTCTGAAAAGTTTCTCATCTCTACTCTGTTGGAAAACGTTTGAAACTAAATTTTGTCATCTCCAAGGAAGGCTTTAAGGTCGTGTTTGAGGCTTTGCTAAAATATAAGATCCTTCTCAGCTCTCCACACAGCGGAGACACAAACCATTTTTTTACAATCAGTGGAAAGAAAATTGCTGAAAGCTTCGGTTGTGCTTTCTTGGCGTGTTCAGAGAGGGCAGTAACTATTTCATAAAATAATTTTACTGTTTTTCGTCTCAAAATAAAATTTACCTTTCTAAATATAAATAAATAAATTGATACCTATCATGTTTATCCATGTGTAACTTATTTTTTTTTATTTGAACGTAGCACGACGTGTATACTATGAAAACGTTTATTCTCCTCTTTTCTATCTCTATACCATTGGCGTAGTGACAAATTATCGGGCCCCTAGGCGAGCGGGCGAGCCCTCATAGCACGTTTTATGGACAGGCCTAAAACAAATTTGGAAATTAACGCACTGTACATCACAAAAGTAGGTCTCTCACTTACCAGAACCCTTAAAAGTACGATTAGTTTTCTTTTCATACGGGCTCTCTAAAAAAATATTCGTATACGTAATAACACTATGAAGAGCATACGTTTCGCGTCCTTTGCCGTTACTTCGTTCCTTTCCGTATTTACTAGCGCCCTTGAGGTATTTACTAGCGCCAGGTGCCTTTTGGCTCAGGGCCGGCTCCAAGAGCATACATTAGATTATAAAATGAAAAGGGGACTATTCCCCTCTTCTATAAGAAATACTTAATAACATAAAAAAATAAGCAGTTAATATATAAGTATGAAAATGAGTAAAAAAATATAATGATAAAAAAGGGAGCTTAAATTAAAGGGGACTGACGCCGGATTCGATGATGATCTATCATTGCAAAGCCGGCAATCACTCCTCCGTGAATATACTGGAAGCGCTGCAGTATCTAGGGAGGTCAAACATTATGCGAACAGGGTTATTGTTTTGATGACGAATTCTTCCTACGATGCTCTTTTTAAGTTTGCGCAAAGTTCGCACGTGTACAACGTCGCATATAAAGCGAGGAAGAGCGTTTTTTCACAGCAGTAGGCACCTACTGCGTAAGCAAAAACTTTTGCTGTGCACGTTCGCTTATTAATTTTGTTATCATCCGCCAATATTTTATTTAATTTTCGTAGTAAACAGTGCATTCAAAGGTCTCCTCCCAGCCTAAACATAAAGCATTGTACTTTCCTCCGTCTAACTTATTATGACAGCTGTAAATCCATGTGTATAAGGTGAAGGCATTTAAATTAGAATAAATCAACATCATAACACACAGACCTGATCAAAATATTTTTTTTTATTATTTGCCACTGAATGAGATATTACATTACATACATTGCAGATAAATATATATCCATCCTAATTTTTTCATTTTTTTATTTTTTTTATTTAGTTACTTTTTTAAATAATTAGGTACATTTTTGTATGGCACATGAAATAAAATATATATATAAAATTAAAACAGATCATTGAAGTCCTCCTCACTAGGAGATCCTGTGCTGAGGGGGACTATATATGTTAGTATACGTTTTCAGCGACGAAGATGATGTTTTAAATATATTAGCTAGTTCTTCTTCCGATATCTCCTTAAGCCAAGATTTGATGTCCTTAATGTAGTTATTTTTCGTTTTCCTTTGTTTGATGTTGAGAGGGAGTTTATTATATAATTTTATTGCTAAAAATTCAGAGTTTCTTTGTCCAAAGGTAGAATTACATTTAGGAATATTTAGCATGTCTGTTTGCTTGGCTCTGGTTTTATGATCGTGAGAGGGGTTTGCCTCTGGTTTATTTTTTAAGTGATGAACTAGAATATTTTTAGCATAGATTTTTTGTAAACTTGGAACATCAAACAGATTAAAAATATCAGTAGTTGGCGTCCTTACGGGGAGCTTTAATATGGTCTTTATGATCCAATTTTGAGTTTTCTTTAGTAGTTTAATATGGTTTGATGATGCTGAGCCCCATCCTATTATTCTATATTCCAGTAGAGAGTGGCATAGAGGATAATATACTCTCTTTAGATCTGTAGTTGACAAGATATTTCGTAATTTTTTGAAGAAATAGATGAGTTTTGTTAGCTTTTATCATCATAATTATTTTATTAGATAATAGTATTGTTTAAAATGTATGTTTTTTGGTTAAATCTAAATTTGGTTAAATCAAATGAATTGTTAACTAAAGATTATAATTAGAAATTTTTAAATGGAAAAAATATATAATTTTTTTTTAAAGAATATTCACAAAATTAATTATTTTTATTAATATTTATTTCCTTCAAATATTGCCAACTTCTCAAATCATACAATTATAACATCCAGTATCTTTTCATTTTGTTCAGTATTTTTTTGTGATTACCTAAAACAACAAGAGTCAAAATATATGTATTATTTATTTATTATTGTAAATTTTAAATAGAAAACTTATGAGTTTTAAGGCCACATGATGTACATTTTATATATGTCGCTCAATAATATTAGATTCAATATTCACATGCTTGTAAATGTCCGGCGGAACCCAAGCGCTTACCCACGCTGCTCAAACTATCGTTACGTCACTGAATACTACCTACTTTTATAATGCTGTTTATATCATGTTATCTGCACCTACTACGTTGTGTATACTCTGTTCCTTGAACCTACTACGTAGTGTATATAGTTTTAACTACACCTACTACATTGTATTCTATATTCGCTGTTGCCTACGACGTTATACGTACCACGTACCATGTTCTAATGACTGTACTATGTGTGTATAAGTATGTTGATCCCAAATTGTATCAGGAAAACACGAACAAGGAATATACTTGGATATCCATCCCGGGGCATCAGCTGCAGAATCGGAGGGAGACGACACCACTCTTTAGAACTGCGGGGAAGGGGAGATCAATAAGACAGAACGAGATGTCAAGATGATCGCGTTGAAGGAGAGAGGGAGCGGCGGGGATGCGGAAAGAGAAGGGCTGCAGGGCGTGGGGGGAACGATGGAGGAGAGAAGAGGTGAGAGATACGGAAGAGAGGAACGACCGCGGTGTTTACCAACACCCCTCTCCCACCCACGACATTTCCAGCATTCCTGTTCGGGACAATGTTCTAAATATTTTTACACATCCATAAGTGAAATAGTTGGATCCGTTTTTTAGTTTGAAAGTCCTGGATTTTATTAACCAAGGGCGTGGAGGGACTATTTTCCCTCGATTTTCTTTGTCAACAATAGAATTTTTTTTACGATTTTTTCGTTTCGTTTTATTTGTTTGCGTAAGTTGAGTACTTTTACCATTGTGTCATGGAATTATCAATATGAGCAGTTTCCAAAAAAAAAAATTCAAGACAGAGCTTTCGAAAACTTTTTTGTTCCCACCAGCAGAAAACTCTTCCATTTAGATGTTCGAAAAAACGATTTGTCTTGTTGAGGATGCAAAATATCATTTATTCCCTTTGTAAATCAGGATTTTGGTAGCAATAAATTGACAAAATGTTAAAAAATGAATCCAATATTATATTACAGTAACAGTAACATTAATTGCTGTCAAGCAGAAAACTGCTCATATAGAAAACTGTCAAGCAGAAAACTGCTCATATAAAGTAGCAAAACTTCAATGGTGAGCTCTGGCATCTGGCATGTTTACACATTTAAATTGATTATATGCATTACATTTTCGTCACTTTTACGTTTCACTTGAAAGTTTCCAAGTCGGGATTTCTATTAGTCCAGAAAATCTGGGATTTACTATCACAATTATATACTCCTCATTATAAAGAATAATAAAGGAGGTTAATAACATGGATTCTTCATTGGACATAAAAAACTGTGGAATAGTAATAGAATTGTTTAATAATGAAAAGAGAGTTAGTAAATAAATAAATATAGTCACGGATTCTATATCAGAAATGTTAAAGGTGATTTTATTAAGTATTGGTCCAAATTTACTTAAAAACTGTACATTTTCCAAAAATATAAAATGTAAACCATTTAAGACAATTCAGCTTTAATTTTACACACCCAAATTAATTACGAAATAAAACTTTGTTTATTTGAATGTCGAGGTGGGATATGGACAATGGACATGCTACCTTTTGATCTAAATTATTAATTAAAAATATATACAGGTTTGGCAGCTATATTTAACTGTCTAAATAGTGTAAATTAATATGTTTGCCTGTTAAAAATATAAAACTTTCCGATATTCTACAATGCTTGACTATGAAAAATCTATCAAAATCGTGGGACTTTGTGTAACGCAAAGTTTGTATTTGACGAAAATGGCCATTAAGGCGGTGCACTACGTCGTGTAATATTTTAAATCTTACGTAGATGGCGATAAGGTTTAAATTCCCGCTTAACACCATCCGCCTGTTTTGATTTATGCAAGAAAAAAACATGGCCCAAAAGTGCCTTTTATTTTATTTTGTGGATGTTCAGGCATAAATATTTATTTTTTTCCGATCATTTTATAAATAACTTAATTTGTAACATTTTACAATAAAATCATAACCGAAAATGGGTTCGTAAGTAGGAAATTTTAAACTTTAAAGCAGTTTTCATAGGCATTATAAATTATTTTTTTCTGGGCTTATAAAAAGACTTATTTAAAAATACTCAATTATTTCAAAGGCCAGGATGTATTCTACTTGCAGTATTTAATTAAAGCATCTGAAATATTAGTAGGCGACCAAATTTTCAAATCAAAAACCCATGATTTTGCATTGCTACGTAGTGCATGGCAAATAAAACTTCTCTTTTACAATATTTTTTCCCGCAGTTCATATAATTGAAAGCTTACTGTGCTTTTCACAAGATATGTAGGGAAAAGAGAAAGCTGGTAATCCTCGCGTCATGCAAACTGTCACGGAACTCGGATTACGGTTCCGGGAAATGGAAATTCTCACTAAAATATACCAAAAATAGCTGAATTTTACACAAAGAGAGCTGAAATGAACACTAATTACGGAAAGCATCCCTATGGCATCTTATAATGTTATTAGTTAGCCATTGGAAGACAGGTGGATAAATAATGTTATAAATTCACCGCAGTTTATTTATTCTCGCCTTGAAGACTTTAACATTGTTAAAGGTAAGTAGTTGTTCAGGAGTCAGGAGTACAATTACAATAACAAGTGTTGATAACATTGCACAATAAACTGAGCATGGACGAAAAAAGCAGGCACACTACAAGTTAATATAGAAAGTTTTATTGTAAAAGGGAGTTCAATAATACTTGTATATACTAACAAGAGTACAAAATAAGTAATTAAAGTACTAAGAAAGTAGTAACACATGAAAATGTATGAAATTCTTGTACAATGGAGTAATAAGTGTATTATTACAATATAATAACACAGTTAAAGTAAGTTTGTTAACATAATTATTTTTAAAAACGTGAACATTTCGTTGTTAATTTAGAAAACATTGTTACACACAAATTATTTAGAAACTATGTGGGTAAAATTGAAGAATTATTACTTTTTATTCTGGTGAATGAATTTTCTCATGCATGAATTTTAGCAATTTAACAATCTTCGCAAGACTTGCAAATAATTTATGGGTATTAGGTAAAATCAATGCAGCTGTGATTCATTGCTACGAAAAAGCTCTGAGATGTCATGAAATTTGCTCAACTATATTTAGCTAACAAAATCATTACCATCCTGTACTTATGAACCTTTGAAATATGAGTTTTACTGTCAAGAAGACGACGTATTTGTTCGATGAAAAATAATAAATGATCAATTAGAAAAGAGACGTAATTTTTTATAATATATCTTTGCGTCACAACATGTGCCATTCAACATATAAGTATTAATAGTGAAAATACAACATATTCCATTTAACATACAAGTATGAATAGTGAAAATACAACATGTTCCATTTAACATATATAATAATAATTGGATGACTTGTATAGCGCCGTTTTTGTGCAAAATCACCTCAAGGGCGCTGTACAAACTTATAATACATTTCTACAGTGATCTTTGTTATTACTTAACTATTTATGGAGAAAATATACATTACATGTACATATACAGTACCTACATGTATGAATATATATATATATTTTTTTTTATTTATTAATTTTTCTTTTGTAATTTGCACATTTAAGTTTACAAATGACTAATTAATTTTTACATATTAATATTCTATGTTTTTTCTTGTTTTATGTGGCTTTTACACAACATCTTGAATTTTTCAATTGGGGCAGACTTTAGGTTTTCCGGCAGCGCATTATAGTATTTTATCCCTTTATAGAATATACTGTTCTGTGTATTCGCCTTGTCCTTTTGTGGTAGTGAAAAATAGTGAAAATAAAACATGTGCCATTTAACATACAAGTAGGAATAGTGAAAATACAACATGTGCCATTTAACATAAAAGTAGGAATAGTGAAAATACAACATGTGCCACTTAACATACAAGTAGGAATAGTGAAAATACAACATGTGCCACTTAACATACAAGTAGGAATAGTGAAAATACAACATGTGCCATTTAACATACAAGTAGGACTAGTGAAAATACAACATGTGCCATTTAACATACAAGTAGGAATAGTGAAAATACAACATGTGCCACTTAACATACAAGTATTAATAGTGAAAATACAACATTTGTTAGAGAGATGGATAAATGTATATAAAAAAATGTATCTTTGTTTGACCCCTACGCGTTCCTATACCATTCATCTGATTTCGCTATTTTTTCAAATTTTGTTCTTATTAGTGCCAGGAATGTTTAGAGAGTAGTTTGAATCATGATTTGAGAATGATCGCAGACTCGACAGAATTTAGGTCTAAACTTAAAACGCACCTTTTCAGACAGTCGTATCCATAATTTCAGAAACCTCCACTTTCACAGTTGACGGCAATTTAAATTTAAATTAACAAAATGTAAAAAATACTAAAAATAAAATAAAATAAATAAAAATAATAATTAAAAATAAATAAATAAAAATGATAACAACTAACAATTTGTAGGCTTTTAAGACAGTTAAAATACATTTAAATTAAAATAAAAACAATAGCAGACTTAAGATCATGCGACGACCAGTGTTTTTTGATATAGTGTCCTCTGCGTGCAGTTCTATCTTTTATAAGCATAAACTTTTTAATATAAGTGTGTTTGTTGGAAGTGACTTGCCAGGTAAGTATGTTTTGGTATCTTTTCTAAATAACAAATGTAGATCCTAGGAAATAAATTGTACAGCGCCCTTGAGGTGATTTTTCACAAAAACGGCGCTCTACAAATTATCCAATTATTATTATAATTATTATTAGAAGAAATCGAGATGCCCGAGAAAGACATGAATCAAATAATTATTTGTGGTAAAATCACGTCAGTGATGAACGAAGAAAGATTTGTAAGGAAAATATATGACTTGGAAGTGAATGGTTGAAGAGGTCAAAGTTACCCAAGGAACATGGCATGGTCAAGTGGAACAAATACTTTAATTAGAATACAGTTATAGTATTTCCAAGTTTAAATGCACCCAGGTCAGGTTATTATATATGTTACATACTTTAGAATTCACAACCTCAGAAATTTACCCCAAACCATTTATAAGTCCCAGTTTTTCTATATCACATTTTCTATTCACATCGGCCAGTTTTTCTATAACCTCGAACGAAATCGTGAAATAACATAGTAAAATAGTGCCTACCTAATATTTCTTAATAAAACATTTATACATTAATATTTCGGTTTTCTGTACGTAATATTCTAAAATTTAAAAAAAGGCCATATAAATACAATAAATAATTATTATGTCGCCGTACTTAAAATAGTTATTGGTATAATATAAACGTATACATATATACGTTTTTCTTTTAATTATCTCGTGATTTTACACGAGGCTGTGCTAGTAATAACAATAAATGTAATATTATCTTTAGAATAGGTAAATAGAGATTCTACTTTCGTATTAAGAATATCTGCACGAGAAATCGTATTAAAATATTCAGGTAAGTACTACAGTCATTGATGTATTACTACGGTGCTTAGATGTGTTTATAAAATAATGAGTTGGGTAGCTAACTACTAATTAGTACCTACCGATCTAAAACTATTACCTGTAAAGAAGTAGAATACCTACGGATGTAAGCCCTATGTATTGTGTACAAAAGGGCAGTGAGTATTTATATAAAGTATTAGTGGAAGTGGAATGCGTAGGTACTATTCTCCCTCCCTGATAGCTTATCGCCGATGGGTCTCAGAAGCAGATTGTCTTAAGTTGCGGGCGGGCCAGCCATTGTAAGCTGTAGCAATTTATTTGATATTCTAAATGGATTTTGCTAGATTCGTGTGAGAATATTATTTTTGTAGCAAATATTTTTTTAAATTAACCTAACCCAACCTATTTTCCTGTCAAAATATTAAATTTTTGAAAAAAGGTGATAATTTTGTAAGATGAAATGATTTTTAAAAAATAACCATATTTTAATACAAATGCAGGACACTGCTACAAAAACAACACTAAATCAAGAACAAACAAAATATGTTTTGAATACGATGGGCCTTACTAATAAACAAGATTTAAATTTTAAACAACTGATATGGAACAATTAATGTATGGTAAACGGTTGTTTGTCGGAAGTCTAAAATTTAAAACACGTTTAGTACTGTATATTATCTGTATAAATAGTTAAGTAATAACAGAGACCACTGTAGAAATGTGCACAACAGCGCCCTTGGGGTGATTTTGCACAAAACGGCGCTATACAAGTCATTCAATTATTAGTATTATTATTATTATTAGTAAGGGGAAATATGTATATGTAAAATCTAACTAATGTGAAAGATAATCTCAGTACTAAAAAATTTATTATGTAAAGGCTTTAGCTATGTTTTGTGATCAGGTCTGAATAGCCAGACACCTCTGAACCTTCCCTTAGCATTCCGAAATGTTCAAATTATATTAAGTCACAATTCCACTGGCACCGGAGTGGTGGTATTACATAAAACAAATAGGATTCTTCAATTTAAAAAAAACTAACTCTCCTGGTTTGTCCTATATTTTGTCCAGTATTCTGTGTAATATCTCTTTTTTAAACTTACAATTGGATTCTCCTTTGTACAATTTTCGATATATCTTTATAGGTATCTTTCAAACTTTTTCATGTTTGCCTTTTATCGCTGTATTTTAGCTATGTTCTGTAAAACATCCAATCAAAACAAACCAAATAACACATTGTTCATGTTTATTTTTATAAATATCAACAAAGTAACTTGTGTAGTAACTTTGTTGATAAGTAACTGTAACAAGTAACTGTTAATATTTATAAAATAAACTCTGTAACTACTTCCTTTGTACATTAATTACTTATTTTTAACGCTTGTTAGAATGTACAATTATTATTGAACTCCTTTGTACAACAGAACTTTCAATGATGACTTGTATTGTACCTACTTATATCGTTCATACTTGTATAATAGTACATGTGTTATATACTATAAACTTATTATTGTACTCCTGAACAGCTACCTACAATAATGCATACGTCTAAAAGCCTCCAAGGAGTAAATAATTATATAAATAAAATGTAATAGGGTTTAAGTTTTTACCTTCTGTTAATACCAAACGTATAATTTTGTTTTAATTTCTACCAAATAAATCACATTCTTACGAAAATTTCACTGATTATAAAGTTTCAGCATTACTATTTTTTCATTTAAAAAATATAAGGAGAGAGGAAAAGTCCTCCTAATTAGAGAGAAGTTTGCCTGGCCTCGCTCTAAGCTTACTGTCGGTCGGCAAGGCTTAGTTTCCCTCGCGCTCAGCGTGTTGGGCGGGAGGGGGAGGGCGGACCCATTGCCCGCCGCCCGCTGGCCCCGCCCTTCCCTCCCCCCGCCCCGCGCGCGCGCACCTTCAGTCGCCCCTCCGCCAGCGGGTACAGCGATCGTGTGCCGCTCTCCCGCCGTCAGCCTGACAGCCGCCGTCAGTCAGACAACCTAGTGTCAGTGTCAAGTGCCAGTGACAGCGGCACTGTTCCGTGTGTCGTGTGTCTTTAGCCTTGTGCCTTGTACCGAGTGCCGTGTGTGCATACAAACTCTCCTAGGATTACAGTGAAAGTTAAAGTGACAGTGCCAGTGATTGGTTCCTTCAGTGCAGTGCAGTGCCGTGCTGTGCAGTGCCGTGCAGTGCCCGCGCGTGCAGCGTGCACCGTGCTGCAGCGCCCTGAGTGCGGTGCAGGGCGTGGGATGGTCGCGCGGGCGGGGGGCTCCCGCTGAAGACAAGAATACGGGCCCCGAGGGGGGGGGCGGGCGCCGGGCATGTGGGGCTGAGGGGACGCATGGCGGGCGCCAGGGCGGGCAGCGCTCCCCCCGGCCCCCGCGGTAAGGGGGCCCCGGACCCGACTCGCAGTCAGAGCGCTGGGGGCGCTGGCCTGCCGCCCCCTCGCCTGCGCCCGCTATTCCTGTGGGTGCGCCAACAGGACACGGCCGTTGTCCAGGTGCACTGCGAAGACTATGACCCGCGCAACCGCCTGCGCCTGACCAGGACCCCCCTGGGGTGGCGCGTGCTCCCAAGAACTGAGACCTTCGACGCGATTAAACTACCACCCGCTCCACCGCCCGCACCCGCCCGACGAGCTCGGCCCGCGCGCCGCTCCAGAGCTCGCCGCCGCACCGCCCTTGCTACCCTGCCCGCCCGCCCCCTGGCTATCGATCTGCCGCCCCCTTCTCCGGCCGCGCGGGCCACCCCCTCCCACTCCCACTCCCCCGAGCCTGACCCGACCCGACCGCGGCTGACGGACTCGGAAGAAGGGTCTCGCCTCACTACGGGAAGCGGTCAAGAGGAAGATAACTCGCCGGATAGAAGATCTGAAGTTGACCCCGATAGCTCTAAGGAAAATAATTCTCGCAGTGCGTGGAATCTCCCCGATATAGAAATAAGCATCCCTTCGCACACTATCCATATACCGCAACGTTTAGAACGACAGCGGCAAGAACGATCGGTGTCTCCACGAGAAACCTCCTTACCTGAAAGAGATTTTAACCCAACTCCCTTAGACAAATTACTGGCAGTTGCAGAACTGGAGTTCAATCAACAGCAAACCGCCAGCCCAGAGTTGGAGGAACCTTCTCCCGACTCTTCCCTTCATCGACAGTTCACTAAATTTCCATTTCTTTCTGAAGACGAAAGTGATAGAGATATTGTTGCGTTTGATAATATTCCAGACACTGTTCAAAACGTTGAAAATGATGAAGGTTTCTTTTCCCAAAAACCATCAGAAAATAAGATAATAGATGACGAAGGTGTGTTTCAAAGTGGAATCGCTGCCAAAGATCTATTTGAAAGTATCACAGAAAGTCATTACATGCCTGTCGATTTAGATAATCATGATCATGAAACGATAAATGCCAACGAATTGCTTGATTCTTTAGTAGAAAAGGGATGTGAGGATCACAATATAATTGGAAATGATTTTGACAAAATTACACACATCGTATCTAGCAATGGTGATAATCATATCGAAGGTGATTACGATGAAGATGACGAAGAAATGCTGATGGATGATGCTCCAGTTTCAGATATAATACATCGGCTCGAACAGTCTTTAGATTCGCCAGGGACAAACAGTATGTCTGCAGCACAGGGACTCTTACACTTACAGCAGATGACGGAAGATCTGGCGGAAGCTCATCTCATGGGAAACGTTGAAGGAAACTTAGCCTATTCTGAAGAAGCATTCGACAAACCACATGAACCACATTCTGAAATCTCTCAACTTAATGAAGACATGAACACTCCTATTGATGAACACGAACAAGAAAATATTCACGAAAGAAAGATTGAAGCTGACGAAGAAATCGATGAAGTCATTGATGAGCAACAACTCTCCAATAATCCAGCCATTCAAGATGAAATACAATCTGAAATGGAAAATGAAAACAATGAAAATGTGGAATCCGAGGATTACTCTTCGGGCGAGCAAGCGTCAGAATCTGATTCTATCCACGCTACATCTTTAGTTAAAGAAAGAGAAGACGATGAGCAAATTTCAAACAAATGTGAAATTTCAATAGAGAAAGATGATAACCATGATTCTAGTGATGATATGATGCCAACAGATCTTAGTATAAACACCATTGCTAAAGGATCGATAGATAATGTTGATGATGTGAATGATGACTTATCAAATAAGAGTGATGAAATGCCAAAAGATCTGAGCTGTCGGAAAAGGCCAGCGAGCCCTTGTCCTTCACCTCAGAGAGTGTACACTTCAAGGCCTGTATCTCGAGGTTCTGACACGGTACAGTCTCCACAGCCCAGCGGTATTCCTGCCGTTCCACCGTCTCCAGAACTCTTCCCTACACCGCACAGCAGATCAAATTCCAAATCTATGTTCTTAGAAACTTTGCTTGCATCACCTTCTCCCAAAATGTGTTTTTCGTCTGAGTTGACAATCACTAAGCATCAAAATGAACCACTGAATTTGGGGAAAAGTAGAAAATCTGCTAGCCCAACGGTCAGTAGTTGCTCTGAAGAAGTAAAAAAGACCAAAACCTTTGGAGAACCTGAAGAAAAACGATCTAGAAAAGAAATTCCAGACGAAGCTCCTCTGCAGAAACTAAACAAACTTTTCTCTAAAACAAATGAAATTGTATTAGAAAATAAAGCGAAGAAAACCGACTCGAGAACACAACGAAGTTTGATGGATCTGAGTTCTGTAGAACAATTACAACTTCTGAGATGTAGTACCGAATTTGATATTCCAGACCCGTTGCTAGTACCGAAGGATAGATTTAGTGCCATCCTTGCATCCCCAGCACGAGAAATTCCAGCGTTATTAATACAAAGGCCTGAACTACGGTTACCAGAAGCTTTTGCTTATCCAGCTGTATTACAAGACCCAGATATTTTGGTAGTTTCACTTTCGCAACTGGAAGGCATTCTTCTGAAGCATAGACATGCTTTAGAGAAAGAGAAGCAGAGGGAACTTAAAGAACTGAGAGATAAGGAACACAAAGATCATAAAGAATACAGAGAGCATAGGGATAAAGGAGAGCAAAGAGAACACAAAGAACAAAGGGAACACAGAGAGCATAGGGAACATAAAGAACATAAACAAACCAAACCAACTACTCCCTTAGGACTACCCGAGATCTCGAAAGTACACTCTACAGCACCAACAACACCATCAACACCTACCACTCCGAAATCGACATCAATATTATCTCTGCCAATGGCACCAACGACTCCCACAACGCCACTATTACCAAGTGCGTTAGTACAGCCGATTCTTCCACCAATAGCGGAGAGCCCTTTAAGGTCGATGGCTGGGATGGGAGCTGGACCAGCCGCAGAGGCCATGGCTGGAGATATAGAAGCTGCCACGTCGGCTGCTTTCAATCAGATGATCTGGCTTCCTTACCTCAGTCAGTTTGAAGCAGCCATGGCCTGTTCGCAAAATAGCGATATTTTAAAAGCGCTTAATTCTACCGCTGTTCCTCCAGGGTATCCTACACAAGCAGCGTATCCAGATCTGAGCCAAATGTTCTCGCAGCAGCAGAGATTCATGAATACTTCACAATTCCCCGGAATGCCTCCAATCGATTACAGTAACCAGCTGGAGTTGGCTATGTGGCAGGAAGTGGTCTCGCAACCCAATGGATCAAACTTCCAAAGATTAAAATCTGCAGAAACCCAGAACCTCTTCGCACAAGCGGCTAAGCTTCAGCATCATCACCAGCAACAGGCGAGAGGGCACTCCGCGAGGACCAGCCCCATCGCACGTGGCTGGCGAGGAGCTGCAGGGGCGGCCGCGGGGGCTGCTCTCCCTCCCAGTGGGCTTCCGGGGGTGCTGCCACCCTTCCCCTGGGCGGGCTACCCGGCGCGCGCCCCCCACCCCAGCCAGTACAGCCCGGGGGCGCGCAGCCGCCACCACCAGCCACCGCCCTCGCCCTCCGCCTACTACCAGAACAACAACTACATGAGCAGCTCCAAGGCGCCCCGTGAGAGCCGGGGACAGGCGCACGCGCCCCCCGCGGCCCCTCACCAGGGCGAGCAACGCCCCCGCATCACCGTCAAGTCCCTGCAGAATCTGCTGGAGCCCCCGGAGGTCGGAAGCTCGACACACCCCCCGGAGGAACTACCGCACGACCCTCAGACACCTCTCTGGCATCCGCTCTTTGGAAAGTAAGTACTTAATTATTTTACTTAATGTGTTCATGTAAACCAAATAATTCAACATAATGTCAAGGTACTCGCGAATTACATTTCATGAAAGCATGCCGCTGATAGCTCCGCTGTGATCACTACTCTTTCTCATAAACGCTCGCCATAATAATTATTTTCATCAGAAAGAGAAGTTAGAACGGAACTCTTGGCAGCAGGATCATAAACGGTCTTGAACGTAAATCGTAGTGCATTTTTTGTGCACCCAATTTTTTACTAACATAATTTATATAATGCAAATTAAGCAGTTTTGTTTAATTTGGTACAAAACTATACAGTCGTATAACCCAATCTTTAATAAGCTTATTTAAAAACTTTTGTCATAACCTACCTGCCGACTATAATAATAATTCCTAGCTTTAATTCAAACAGTGTTTAAAACTAATAACACACAAAGCATGTATAAACACCATTCAATAAAACAAAATATCATTACCGGCTTGATATAAAAGTAGTTTACTCAATAATTGGATACAGAATCGTTTCGAACTAAACCCATTTATGGCCATTTGATTACCTCTTTGCGAAACTATTACTGTATAACTATTTACTACTTATTGTATTACGGCGTGTAAAATTCTTAAATGACTATTATTCGTAAACACTACCAACGATAATCAATAAACTGTATTTTTTAATCAATGTGATTATTCTTTTCGTAATACTGCGTTTTTTGAACTCTATATTGTCATCAACATGTTGACGACTTTAATAGACATGTTAACGAGACTTGTCAATCAATAGGAAACTGGCTGTTATCACGAAATCTATTACTTAACACAAACAAAACAAAAATTTTGTAATTTTATTCTGTACACAGTTTTATACTACACCGACAAACATAAATGTAAACTTTAATAATATCCAACCTTCTCAAACATGTTCACTACTGGGAATACAACTCCAGATGCAAATATAAACTGGAAAGAACAAGTACAAAAACAGTATCTTCTTTTTTCAATAACGATTCAGTAATCTCTGCATATTATGGACTGGCTGACGTTTACCATGCGTTTAAGGCAATGTACTACGTAGTAATTTAAAATCATTTGTTTTTCATTTGAAAATTTGGTCGCCTAGAAATGTTTCAGATGCTTTAATTAAATACTCCTAGTAGAATACATCCTGGCCATTGAAATAATCGAGTACTTTTTAGATAAGTCTTTTTATAAGCCCAGAAAAAAATAATGTATAGGCCTATGAAAACTGCTTTAAAGTTCATAATCTCCTACTTACGAACCCATTTTCGGTTATGATTTTATTGAATACTGTGGAAAATTAAGTTATTTATAAAATGATAGGAAAACATTTAAATATTTGTGCCTGAACATCCACAAAATAAAATAAAAGGCACTTTTTGGCCATGTTTTTTTCTTGCATAAATCAAAACAGGTGGATGGTGTGAAGCGGGAATTTAAACCTTATCGCCATCTACGTAAGGGCTGTTAATGATACCGGCTCGATTTAAAATATTACACGACGTAGTGCATCGCCATAAGCTATACAATTCCGTAGTACATATTTTTGGCTTTTCTCATAAGATTTAGCCAGCGTTAGCATTTTTTACGACTTGATTACAAAAAATCGGTATCTCTACTTTCCATAAATATAATATGCATCTATTATATATGTATATAAACCTTCCGGAAGAAATTCTCTGAACAATCGTAAAAACCTATCAAAATCCATTTCGTAGTTTAGAACTAAGCGCACAAACAGACAGACGAAGATAGCGACTTTGTTAGTAGATATAAGTTTATTCAATGATTAAATACTGATATGTGGATTCATCTAGACCCCTTTTTATGCAACTGAAACTTCTGACGATCGTGTGGAGTACTTGATTTAATTAAACCAGTGATCCCTGACATTATTTAGAGTAAAATATGTTACTGAAACTTACTAGCTATGTTTTTAATTGAAAATAGTCAAAAAATTTCAACGGAGTCCAAAATTTCAATTACACTTTTTATTCCAAATAATGTAAGGAATCACTGGTTACAGTAAGTCAAGTATGTCCTTTAACACCATATATATATTGGAGTTTTACCTATTAGTACAGTCATCTCCAGACAAGTTCGCAATAAAACTTATACAGGAAGCAAACAAAACATTACTTCAAGAAGAACCACACCATATTTATAAAATTGTATAACAACCTTCCACGTGACATTAAACAAACACCCGATAGTATACTCATATTTAAACAAAAACACGATAGTATACTCCTATTTAAATCATCACTTAAATCATTCCTTTTGAAAATTTATCAACTTTGATATAAATATCAACAATCTTTAGCCAACGTTTCGGACAGCATTGCAGTGTCCATCATCAGGGCAGATGTGTAATCTGTGGATGTAAAGATGTGGATCTGCCCTGATGATGGACACTGCAATGCTGTCCGAAACGTTGGCTAAAGTCGGAGATAGCGCAACACGGCATAATACCCCAAAAACAAATCACAATAATAATTTTTGAAAATCTCAAATCATACCAAATATCACTATATCTTAAACCTTAAACGAATACTTTGCATGAATCAAATACATATGTTTCTATTTGTATATAATAAACACTATAATATTTTAATATGTGCCCCTCTTCTTGTGAATTGACTTAGCTAAAAGAAATAGGATGTAGCTATAATAAGCTAAACCATTTACACTTTTTGTTTACTTGTACAATAAATATTTTTTCGAATTTGAATTAAATTTTGTATTTGATAAATTTTGATCAATTATGAGAAAAACGCTCATTATTTAAACGTACAAGTCGTTAACCTCTAAATGTGTTTTTAAGCAGTGATGCAACAACTTTAATCGCAGGTTAGTAACATTTTAGCGGTTATTGTAAATCGCAATCGCAAATTATCTATGCAATGAAAACTTTATTGAAGCCAACAATGAAGAGGTAAAAATTATAGAATTGTTTTATTGGCATTTCCGTGTGCCCGATGTAAGCTCAATTTTTCCTACTTGTGATGAAATTTGTTCAAATTATATAAATAGCAAGTTTCTTTTTGAACAGATTATTATTAATTGTAATTGAGGATCGCATTTAAATTAACGACAAGCATTTTCTTTCAATTCGGTGCACATCACGCTTCTATGAAATCTCTATTCAGTGGAGTCAAAGCATTATATAACTGTAATGATGAGGTATTTCTTGGACTAGTAATATGTTTCTATTAAAATCGGTAAATATTGTGTATTATCTTTTGACGCTTGGACCACAAGGGCTCAAACTTAATCATTAGTCTGTTGTACCCTTTTGTTACTCTAAGAATGTAAGTAAAATTATTTAAATCATTGGTAGTAATCTTAATTGGTTGACTAATCGTAATCGGAACCGCAATACGAATTTTTATCCACAATACAAAATTTACGAACTGTTATGTTGCAAGTTTTTAGTCTGAAATTTTTATTGGAAATACACGGTGTCTGGAAACTAGTAGTGTAAGAGTTAAAATGGTGAATCTAAATCACAAAGAGAACCCAAAAATTATTTTTTTCTCAGAGATAAATAAAATTTTGGAAACTTTGAGACATTTTGAAAGACAATAAACTGCTGATAAAAACCCAGCAGCAACCGTTATTTTTTTTTTAATTGACCTAGATTTCAACTATGGATTTGACTTACTCGAAAACGAAAGCTCAAATAAAAAAAAAAATACATCATAAAATCGTATTAGAATCTGATTTAGATTTACAAGTTTTACGCTTCTACGACAAGTATCCGCATACCATGTATTATACATCATTAGGTGTTAATATGTAGATTGAAGAAATATAATTTGGTAATAATCTGATAATAATTTGGATTGTTAGATTAATAGTAGAAATGTCAAATGTGAAGCAATAAAATTGAATATCTATGAATTTTATTTAAATTCATTTTCAACGATCTATATGGCGTAATAACTTTTTTATACTTTTAAACAAACAAAAAAAAACTAAATTGACACACAAACCCATTTAATAACCTGACCTAACGGAACCATTGTTCATTTAATTTCTGTAGAATCCTTTTTCCACTGGAAAATACTTATTAATTAAACACGTAATACATGATTTTCGTTATTCTGCCATCAGGGTATCGATTCTACAATCAAAGCCGCTCGCAATCGCCGTCAAAAGTACATACATTGGTCGGCATTCTTATTCTTGAGTCTGGTCGAAGGTATATACTTACATACGCATACTACAAAAGTCATTCGACCACTCGTTGCTCGAGTGGAATGACTTTTGCGTATGTAGGTGTGTAACTTCGTCGAAACTCAAAAATAAGAATATCGACTGATGTATGTACTTTTGACGGCGATTGCGAGCGGCCTGTATTGGAGAATCGATACCCTGGTATCATTCCACATGACTATTCCATCAGTCTTTGAGACTTACAGAATCATACTAAGGTGTGATTCAATGAGTTTGAATGCGAATTTATAAATTTTTAATTCATTTTAATGCACGAAGAAAAATTACTCGCTAATTCTATTAAGAATCCCTTAAAATTATTGGTAATCGGGATTCTAGGCCTTACGAATGGATAAACTGGTTTCCTGATACACTTTTAGTAAGTTACGAATAGTTAGCTGCAATTCCATTTTTCACCGGAATACCAACAATTTGAAGAGATTCTTAATAAATTAACAATAGTAATTTTTCTTCGAGTGCATAGCGAAAGATACTCATCTTTGTTTCAGTCTGTCATTAAGAATTGATGTTTCTTGAAATAGCTTTAGCTGTGCTGACCAGGGTCATGTTTACTAACCTTTCTCGTACCCATCTTTATCCATTTTCATACTTTCTTCATTATTACAAAATTTCCCAATTAGAAATTCCCAACTTCTACCAGCTTCGGGCGTTTGGAACACTGGTAATATGGTATCACTCCGCACAGCACCCTCAATAGATGTTACGGGGAAATTATATTCCTCATGTCTGGAGTAAATGTTAAGGCGAAGCTTAATGCCAAATCACAATTCTGATTAATCTTTATAACGAATTGGTGAACATTATGAATACCAAAATATGCTTTAGATAAATTGAAGGTTTTCCTATCGTTTCGCTTGACTAGAATACAAATAAAAAAATGAATTACTCAATAAAATATATCAGTGTAAACAACTATTAAAATAATTTTTTTTCAATAGAAATGTATGAACGCATAAAGGAAACAACTTTTTAAAAATACAGTATTATAGCTAAGATTATCTCCGACAGTTTCACTTGATTAACTATTTTGCTTTCTTATAAAATTATTTACAAAATAAATAAAAACCAATTTTATGCTTGAAATCGAAGTTTGTAGACTCCGTTTTGTCAAGAAATTTTAATGCCTATTACAATATAAGGTATTATTTTATTTTATTTATTAGCGTTATAAACAGTCTTTATACATGCATATTTGACAGTGATCAGAGTAGTTATGTCATTGACCAATAAAATAACGACAAAACAAACCATAACAGAAAAATACATAACAACATACCTAATAGAAACAATTCTGATAAAGTACATCAATTATCAAAAATTTATTAATCAATTGAAATATTTTTAGAAAAATCAATGAAATATTAAGTTTTTTGGTTAAATAAGATGCAGTGTCACTTTTTTACGGATGCTGTGAATTTAGCTAGGTTCGTGTTAAACTTAAACACATCGATGTTTGGGCATAACCTATTAAATGTGCTACAGCTTCTTCTTATAAATACATTTTCAATGTAATTTGTATTGCTTTTATGAATATAAAACGTATCCAGAGATCGAGTAACTCTTTTTGGACATTTGAAATGAATATTTTGTAGTAAGTATGGGCTGTCAATAAAGTTATCAAGTATCTTATGGTAGCCATACACGTTAGGGTTTGCATGATGGTTATGTATGTACATGCATAACCATCATGCAAACCCTAGTGTGTATGTAAAAAACTGTACAGTTATCGATGCATATACATGCAACCTAAGAAATACCAAAAAAGATATTTTTTGCCGCTCGGTTATGTTTGCGCGCATCACAGACATAGGAATTAATAGACGAGAAGATAATGGCGAGGGGTAAAATCAACTGTTGAAGAACGAAGGGAGTGAAGCTGACTGTGATTCGTCAATAAATCAATCTGACAGTAAATAGGCATCTCGCATTATAATATCACCATTTACTTCTTAAAAGTAAAATCTGCTTTTGAATGAATAGACATTTTTACATGGGAGCGCAAATTACTCGCCACGTTATGAACAAATTTGCGAAGTCCAAATTCGGCAAAAAAATTCGGTTCTATTTTCACAGTCGAATATTTCGTTTAAGTATTTAGTTAAGACACTTTTATAAATGTTCATAATTTACTTCCCAGCAACCAACCAGCTTTGTGTTTCGCGTCCAGACGTTTCTCGATGTGATAGTAACAACTGATTCATATTATACGATGTGAATATGCTTAAAATAAAGTAAAATAATGCTTATATATGGAATGTAATACGACAATTGGGTTTATTCTCTTTTTCACATCTATTTTTACAAGTTTTCATAGTACAAGTCAACATTTTGCCGTGTTATTTCGTAAAATGAACCGATGATGCCTCGACCATAGTTCGCACAAGAATGATGACGTCACGTTTTCAAATTTCACTTGAGGCCATACGCGAGCACAGCCGGCTCCAGTGGAACCGGTATGGGGAGTGGGGATAATACGCTTTTAATCACTTAGGGCAGGTCTACTAATATTCATATGTCTATGGCGCGCATGCATAACCGAGCGTGTGTGGCGGCCGCTCATGCTTGCATGCACAGTTCTCAGTCATTCTCAGTTCTCAGTGTCCAATATTCTGTGGTAGTGGATGTAAATCTCAGTTCATTCATCAAATTTATATGAGAGAACTGTTTTCTTTTCAAAAGCCAGTGTTTACACCACTCAGTGCGATCTCTTTTTCTTGTCCTTTTCTTTGTGTACAGCTATCACATCGTCGTCGTCCATTGCTGGCGATACAGTGCACAGCAGATTAGGAAAATGTCCTACAAAACACCGTCACTTAGCTGCGACTACCTTTAACTGAGAGTTTATAGGAAATTGTTCATGCAAACCCTAACGTGTATGTGTTTTATTAGACTCGGTTATGCATGATGGTTATGCATGTACATGCATAACCATCATGCAAACCCTAACGTGTATGGCTACCATTATAGAGCATTAATAGGTCTCTGATATCACGGCGTTGTTCAAGAGATTTAAGGTTTATAGGGACATAGTATTCATCATTTCGCAATCGATAAGAGACATATTTGATAAAAAAAAATTTAAACCAAGAATATACACATTTTTGGCTTGTAGCTTCCTCTTAAAAAGAAGAAAAAACTTGATTCGTTTTTAGCGTAGAATCCATTTCTGGCGAAAGTCCAAATATTATTTTTATTACCTACGTGTAAAATAAGAAGATCGAATATCCTTTAACGACTAACACAACTTTTCATTAAATATCAAACCCATATTTTACTAACCTTGAACATTTAGGAATGCTTTTACAAACTCTCCCACACTTTACAGTTCACAGCTTTCGGTTCACACGTGTCTTGGTGACGTGACGCTCTCTCAATTATAAATTACATCTCTTCACAGAGTTCCCAGGCCGTAGCTTAGGACCCTTGGCCTTGCCTCTCCTCTCTTTTCACCGCTTACCACTCAACGCTGACTGCAGCACGAATGCATTAGAAAGCAAATTCCGCTGCAGTTGCAACTGCAGGCAGTCTATTGCTATCCGTTCTGCAAATCTCCGAGCAAAATTTCTATTTTGGAAACACTGAATAAATAATTGGATAGAACTGTGCTGGGTGCATTTCTTAGTGCCCTGACTAAGCTAGTTTATTGCTTTAGCAAACAATCAATTGAACGAAGATG